>NC_064258.1:24993844-25688011 GCF_003254725.2 Canis lupus dingo
AGAAAGAAGACAGTAATACTGTCAGTTGCAGTCTGACAAGACTGGTTCTTGGTCTTAACTAAGATCATTTTGACCTTAAGTACTTTCCCCTTGCCTACAAAGGACTAATGTGAGTTGGAACTGGGTAATAAGGAACCTGGTACCAACTTCCCCCAAAGCAACACGAAGTCTTCCAAGCTGTGAAAGCAAAAAAGGACAAAGGACACAGAATATGTTGATATTCGTGGGCAATCAGCCTAAGAAAGGACATGTGCATTAGACATTACATTACCCAACCTGAATGCTGCTCTGAGAGCTCCATTTCAGAAACGGTGCTTTTATATTCGAGTATTGTATACGTAACTGGAAGCAACTTCCTGGCCTTTTTTTAAATCTTTTTTGTCTGGCTTATTTCACTCAGCATAATCATTTTGAGAATCATTCATGTTGCTACACATGTCAAGAGTTCATTCCTTTTTAGTGCCGAGCTGTAGTCCAATGTATGGATATACCACTTTCGTTTATGCATTCATCTACTGATGGACAACTGGGTTGTTCCAGTTTGGGACTGTTACAAATAAAGCTGCTATCTTCAAGTCTTTGTATGGACATACATTTTATTTTTTTTATTTTTTTTTATTTTTTTTGGACATACATTTTAATTCCTCTTGGATGAATACCTAGGAATGTAACGAGTGAGTCTACAGTAGGTGTATGTTTACCTGCCAAACTGCTGTCTAAGTTGGTTGTATCATCTTGCATCCTCACCAGCAGTGTATGAAAGTTCCATTTGCTCTACAACTTTACCAATACTTGACAGGATCAGTCTTTTTAATTTTAGACACACTAATGGATGTGAAGTGGTATCAAATAGTTTCAATTTGCATTTCCCTGGTGACAAAAGATATTAAGCATCTTTTGTACTTATTCAACATCCAACTACCTTCTTTGATGAAGTGTTCAAATCTTTAGCCTATTTTCTTTTAGGTTATTTTATGACTTAGTTTTGCTACTGGCTATTTTTTAAAAATCAAGCTTTCTCCCCCCAAAGACTAGACAGTGTTATTTAAAATGAGAAAGCATTATTGCTGGAGTACACACTTCAAAAAAATTTTAAACCACTTACCAAGGATTTTTAAAAAAGAAAAAGAGAGAAGATTAATTCCACAGACAAAAAAAAAGAGAGACAGAGAGGACCTCATCACAAAGGTACAAAATTCGTGGACCATCAGATTTCTTTGTTCAACTTGCTACAAACTTGAAACGCTAATTACACAAAGAAAATCACTAAGACATGAGACAAAAAAAACCAATGGTCCCAACCACAGCTCTATTTTAACCTCGGCACTATGTACTACTAAGGACCTAAAATCCTCCTTTATCTTTATGCTCAGCTGACAGTGATTCTGTGCTGTCCAACGTAGCAGCCACTAACCACATGTAACTCTTGAGCACTTGAAATGTGGGTAGTCCACACTGAAATAGGCTGTAAATGTAAATAAAATACACACTAGATTTAAATGACCCATGAAAAAATGAATGTAAAAGACGTGATTAAAAATCTGTATACAGATTACATGTTAAAGTGATATTTTGGATAATTTGGGTTTAAATAAAATACATGAGTAAAATTATTTTCATGTGTTTCTTTGTACTTTTTAAAAGTGGCTATTATGAAATGTAAAATTATATACACGGTGTGTATATCGTATTTCTATTGGATAGCACTGATCAAAAACTTATTTATTAATTTCATTTCATTTAACTTAAGTAGGCTCCACACCCAGCATGGAGCCCGAGAGGGCTCGAACACACGATCCTAAGATCAAGACCTGAGCTGAGATCAAGAATTGGATGCTTAACTGAGTGAGACACCCAGGTGCCCCTGACCAAAAATTTCTAAAGCAGACCCTGAAAATAAAATTCATGTAACTAGTAAAGGAAAAAAAAAAAGTAAATATTTTTTTCCCTCCTCATTCCTCTGCTATGAGAAGAAAACTGCTATGGAGGAGCTTAGAATTGGAACTCAGGAGTCTTCTTAGCTAAGGGTTCAAGCACAGCTCTGTAAAGTCATTCAGCTTCCCTGGAT
This sequence comes from Canis lupus dingo, assembly GCF_003254725.2. Taxonomy (NCBI): domain Eukaryota; kingdom Metazoa; phylum Chordata; class Mammalia; order Carnivora; family Canidae; genus Canis; species Canis lupus. The sequence continues at coordinate 24,995,913 of NC_064258.1, forward strand.
TTCAATTTCCTCACCGTTTTTTTGGTAGTTTAATTCAAAAGGTCAACAAAAATTCATTACGCTCCTACTTTTTACAAAGTATTATTATGATATTGCAGGTCTTGGGCTTACAGTTTAAAAGGAGGTACAATCCAAACAAGAGTGCCCAAAGAAAGGACACAAGGTTCTGTGACTTGTGTCAGACGTGTGGGTGTTTTAAAAGAGAGTACCTTTAAAGAAGTTAGGAAAAACTGCAAGCTTTATAACATTCCTACTAACTAAAATTCAGTGCTCTGAAAAAAGCATTCATCATTCTATCCTAAGTATTTTGTAGTTTAGTGATACATGGAATTGATATTTGGTTCAAGTCCTCCTTTGAGCATAAAGATACAGAAAGAAGTAAATGCCACACCCTAATGAGGTTCTACTTTACTTGAAGAAACAATTTTGCAGTAGAGTTCAATGAGGATCAAATAATCTCTAGCTTCTATGTCCAGAAAGCAAGAGATTTTTAATAAAAGGTAACATTCTGTGGTGTGCACACAGATAAGAGGTTTATTCTTCAGCAGAAACTAGTTACCGGGTTAGAATCCTAGCTAACCACTGCACTCCTTCTGATACCACAGATACACACACACAGAAATAACAAAAAACAAAAAAACAAAACCCAGACAAGGGGCGCCTGGGTGACTCAATCGATTAGTTGCTGAGTCTTGATTTTAGCTTGAGTCATGACATCAGCTCAGGTCCTGATCTGAGGGTCATAAGTGTAAGGCTCTACACTTGGTGTGTACCCTGGTTAAGGTTCTCCCTCTCCCCCTTCTGCTTCCCACTCCCCACCCACAAAAAAACAAACAAAAACCCAAAAAACAAAACCCACACAAAACACAGAAGTTCTCCCCCACACCCATGTTTTTAAGGTAATGATTTACCCAGAAACCCTGATGTTATTACCTCAACAGTTGTTTCCACAAACTAGATGCAGGTGACAACCACTGTAAGTCACAAACTAACAAAAGTATATCTTGAAAATAACTTATAAACAACTATGTCACATCACATTAACCAAACTTAGAAGCAAATTCGATGAACTCTATATACGATGATTCCTTAGCTCACAGCATTCGTTGGAATTTTAAGGGCAAAGACTGAGGTACAAGTACTGAATTTACCTGTTTTTCCTGATAGGGAACTGAACAGCAACAAAGTGTGCTAAGGAAGAAGAAAAAAAAAAAAAAAAAAACAAGAAAAGCAAACACCTAATCCATGTTACATCCAGCCTAGGATTCTTAATCTGTTAACGGCAAGTAAAGATGTTTTATGGAAGGGTACTCTTGTTCTTTCTGCCATCAAGAGCAGAACTTCAGGAGTGCATGCCAAATCATCCCAGTTTCCCTCACTCTTTCTTAAATAGTGGTGAATGTTATCTACATCTTTTAAAGTTTGCTCTTATTCTCAATTTGGTATTTTCCTTCTAAAGTCACAACTTTCCCATGCTTACTGAAAGCTGTGATTCAGATTTCTCGTTTGTCCAATATCTGGTTTAAGAAGTATTTTAAGACATATCCCCCCTAGTTTTATTATTCCAGAATTTGATGGAAAAGTTCCTTATTATTCCATCCAAACCTTTCATTGTAAAAATCTTCTGTTAGAGTGCTTCCACACATTTCCCCTTCCTGTAAGAAACAACTTAAAGGCAGGTACTATGGTAGAGAAGAAAAAAGACTGGGATGCCTGGGTGGCTCAGTGGTTGAGTGTCTGTCTTTGGCTCAGGGCATGATCCCGGAGTCCTGGGATCGAGTCCTGCATTGGGCTCCCCACAGGGAGCCTGCTTCTCCTGCCTCTCTGTGTCTCTCGTGAATAAATAAATACAATTTTTAAAAAAGAGAGAGAGGGGATCCCTGGATGGCTCAGCGGTTTAGCACCTGCCTTTGGCCCAGGGCATGATCCTGGAGTCCTGGGATCGAGTCCCACATCGGGCTCCCTGCGTGGAGACTGCTTCTACCTCTGCCTATGTCTCTGCCTCTGTCTCTGTCTTTCATGAATAAATAAATAAGTAAAATCTTTAAAAAATAAATAAATAAATAAAGAGAGAGAGAGAGAGAGAGAGAAGAAAGAAGACCGAATGTAGAGGTAGGAGAGGTTTCCAGCCTCAGCTGGACTCTTATTCCCTGTTGATCTGGACATGCCACTGAACCTCCATGGACCTTGAGGGTACAACAAAATGAAAAAAATTAGACAAGATGATCTGGAAGTTCTCATCCACACCTGAAAGACTTTTGTATGAACTTGCCCTCCAGCACCTTGATCATTTTAGGTGCCCTTTTCTGGCCTTTCTCCAATGCAAGAATCTGATGTTCCGCTCCAGAGCTTAGGGGAGGGGGGGGACATGGATGGGACAGGCTTAACTTGAAGATCGTGTTGAGGCTGGATGATGGCCGCGAGCCGGCTCACTATTTTATTTTATCAGACATTTTTGTATGTCTGAAATTCTCCATAATACAAGGTTGTTAAAAACAAAAAAAACACTATCAAAGTGAGAATAAAGAATACCAGACTGGCATTATTATAGGACTCGTTTCTACAGTCTCTGGCAGAAGAATAACTGCTTTCACACCGTTTCTCTTGAGTTGAGATAAAATCTACAGGAGATGAAAACTAAGCAGAGGCACTCAAAGTTCAGTCAAAATTAAGGAACATGAACCAGAAAGGAAGTGCTCTCAGGAAGGTTATCACTGAGAAGACCCACGGCACCGAGGGCATGAGCAGTAAGGCACTGATTATCTATCTAGCACAGTATGGAACTTATTTCCACCGAGGTATACCATACAATGGTTTCATACGGTATATTTTCCCTAAGTTTTAAAATGCAAAAGTTAAAAACCCCACGTGAAATGGGAGTAAATACACAAGACCCTCTGGGAGGAGGATGCCTTGCAGGGTGTGAAATCAAAACGGGAAGGTAAGGGATTTCTGGGGTTAAGAAATTCTAAAAGAATGGGTTCCTGCGGAGAACAAGCGAGGAAAACGTACAGCCCAGGGACGCCGAGGGACAGAAGAAAAGGAAGGCGCCTCCTCGCCATCCCCTGCGCGCTCGGCGCGGGCGGGCCGCGGAGCACCTGGGGCGGCCGGCGCGGTTAACCCCCGAAGCGGGGCCGGGCGGGGCCGGGCGGGGCCGGCGGGCTGCAGGAGCGCCAGGGACGCGGGCGGAGGCCGGGGAGCCCCCCCGGGGGGTCGCAGCCGCCGAGGACACAGGTCCCGGGAGGGCGGGGCGCGGGCTCGGGGCGCCGCAGCGGGAGCCGGGTACGGCGCGGACTGTTCCACTGCGGCCAAGGGGGCGGCACGTTCCGAGCGGCCGGGAAACCCCAGGAAGCGGCAATGGTGCCTCCTGACGCCGGAGCGGCGGAGGGAGGGAGGGAGGGAGGGGGGGTCCCCGGGCCGCAGGCCGCCCGCGGGGCGCCTGCCCCGCCCCACCCCCCGGCCCGCCGCCGGCGCCCCTGGGGCCAGCGACCTTGGGGACGGGGGATCGCGGTCTTACTCACCGGCCGCGAGGCTCCGGGCCGCCCAGGCCCTCCGCAGACGCCGCCGCCCGCCCTGGGCCGCCGCCGCCGGCCGAGGCGTGCGTAAAGACGTGCGCGCGCCCGCCCTTTGTCTACGCCGCTTTGACGTGACCCCTCGCGGCCCCTCCCGCCCCTCCCGCCCCTCCCGCCCCTCCCGCCGGGTAATCTCCCGCCGCACCCGCGCGCCGGGCGCGCGCCGGGCGGGGACCCCGAGGGGCGGGGCGCCGCGTCACCTGCCCGGGTCGGTCTGACCGCGGCGCCCCCTGGCGGGCGAGGAGCCGCTGGCTCGGGCCGCCGGGCCCTGGTGGCCGGGGCGCGCGGCCCCGGGACTCCGGCCTCGGGGAGTGAGCGCTTCCTGAAGACCCGGCTCCGCGTTTCTGGGCTGTGCGCGGCCCGGGAGGCCGGCCGCTTCCCTCAAGGTGCGCTCGCGTAGGGTGTAGGGAGGGTGGAGTGAGCCCCGATCGGCCAGAAGGGCGGAGTCACTAGACGGTGCTGTCGTCTTTGGACTCTGGTGCGTGTGCGGTGAGATACAGCTCTGTATGCAAAGAACCTGGCTCCAGGCCGGCACACCTGCCTCACTCCGCCGCCACCGTCACCGTCACCGTCACCATCACCATCACCATCACCATCATCACCACCATCATCCCTGAGTCCCATTTGTCTTACTGATGAAGCCAGGGGGTGCAAAGGGTTTGTGCGGGGGATCTCCGTGTTCCCTCGCGGCTGGGACTTTCCAACGTCTACCTCAACTCGGAGGGGACCTCTGCTAAAGTCTAGCTGGTGCCTGCTGGACTTTGTGTATTTCTTACCAGCCCTTCAGACTTCAAATGCCTAACCCAACTTTATCATCTTCCCTAAAATGAATTCTCCCTAGGAAAAAAATTAGCCCTTCTCCTTGTTCTTAAAAGACATTTTTGCCTCCAAGCCCAAGCCCAAGCCCACCCACCCCCCAGTTTATTCTGCACGCTAGTGTCAGATTGCCATTCCATGCTGAATAACCCGATGATAAACCTTCTAGGTAAAGTCCACATTCTTAGACCTCAAAATCTGACTATAAAGGCAGCCCGGGTGGCTCAGCGGTTTAGCGCCACCTTCAGTCCAGGGCGTGATCCTGGAGACCCGGGATCGAGTCCCACGTCGGGCTCCCTGCATGGCGCCTGCTTCTCCCTCTGCCTCTCTCTCTCCTGTGTGTCTCTCATGGGTAAATAAATAAAATCTTAAAAAAAAAAAAAATCTGACTATAAGAATGACGCTCTGCTCCAAAACGCTGGACCACTCATCCCCACTCATCACCACACCTGTTTGGGACTTACCAGTTGTGAACTCAATCATTTATCATTTAACAAATCTTCACTGAGCGCTTCCCACGTGGCCAGTTTTTGCGAGGGTCCCTATGATATAAAGTTGAATAATGCATGGCCATGTCAAATCTTCAACCAGATTAAATTCCATTAAAAAAAAAAAAAACTAAAACCTGGACATCGTACATTTTTGTGTCCTCTTCAGCGCTAGCGCTAGAGCTTTAAAGTGGTCACCAACATCTTAAATGCTTTTTGGATTCTTTTTTTTTTTTTTTAAGATTTTTTTATTCATTCATGAGAGACACAGACAGAGGAAGAAGCAGGCTCCACGCAGGGAGCCTGATGCAGGACTCGATCCTGGAACTCTGGCATCACGCCCTGAGACTAAGGTAGACGCTCAACCACTGAACTACCCAGGCGTCCTGCTGTTTGGATTCTTATATCTGGTCTCCTTTCCTGCCCCTAGAACAGGTCAAAACTTGGAAGTAGTCTGTGCTCTGCTTTTGTGTTTACGTTTTCTTATAATTCTCACCATATATTATTATATGATAATTTTGAAATTAAAAAGTGTTAAAAAAATAAAAAGTGTTTCACACATTTTAGAGACTCAACACGAATGACATCGATTGATTCTTTGTCTAGCCAAATGGTAGACTCAGTTATTGAGTATTAAAGCACACACACACACACACAAGAACATGCACATACTCCCTGGCATACTATCTAAACTTCTTAGTGCAGGAAAGCAATCAAACTTCCTTTAGAAGAGGGAACCAATAAGAACTGGGTTAATATGGTTCTCTCAGGCTCCAGAATTTTGTTTGCAAAGGTCAATGATCAGAGCACATTTCTGTCATACCCATTTCAAGGCAGAGGAATACAAATGGGAGAGATAAGATGAGCAAGAAATGTTTGAAAAGTCAGACACAAAGTAGGTTTATCTATAGTGAAAGGCCCCCTGCCTATATAGCATGGCTACGCTTACATTCAACACTACATTCTTTGTCACTATGAATTTGGACTGTCTTCAGATTATTGTTGAGGTATTTGTACATTCTAGAATGAAAATACTCTTTTAATACAAAAACTATGTGAGTCATCTTAAAAACCTGATGGAGGATAGTCCATTAAGAAAGGGGGATCTTGGGCAGCCCTGGTGGCTCAGCGATTTAGTGCTGCCTTCAGCCCAGGGCATGACCCTGGAGACCCTGGATCGAGTCCCACATCAGGCTTCCTGTGGGGAGCCTCCTTCTCCCTCTGCCTGTGTCTCTGCCTCTCTTTCTCTCTGTGTTTCTCATGAATAAATAAATAAAATCTCTTAAAAAAAAAAAAAGAAAGGGGGATCTTGGGGCACCTGGGTGGCTCAGTCAGTTAAGTATCCAGCTCTTTATTTGGGCTCACAGTCATAAAATGGAGCCCTACCTGGGCTTCATGCTCAGCAGGAGTCTACTTGGGATTATTTTTCTCCCTCTTTCCCTCTGCCCCTCCCCCCACAAACCTGGTGAGAGTGTGTGCTCTCTCTTTCTCACATAAATCTTTTAAAAATATATAAATAAAAAGTATAAAAAGGGGGCACACGTTCTTTAAGGTTTCAGTGAGAGGTTTAACAACCCCCACATCATTCTGACTTTGAGCTAATTCCCCAAAATGTGCCTCTATAATCATTGTGTTTGCTGCATGTATGGCACATGGTGCTATGAACCTGGGAAGATACTCCTTTTAAAAGATCCTCCTTCTCCCAGTAGGATAATCCCATAAAGTGTGCTGCATAACATCTCTCCCTTCCACAGATACCTTTTCTTTTTTTTTTTTTCCCACAGATACCTTTTCATGTATAAAGCCTTTGACATTCATTAAGAGGTGAAGCACAACTGTTTACTAAACAACTGGCAATACCAATGCTCATTTCCAAGCACCCAGAGAAAAAGACAAATTACACAAAAAGGGTGTTCTTTTTTATCTTATTTTTATTTTTTAAAGATGTTATTTATTTGGGGATCCCTGGGTGGCGCAGCGGTTTGGCGCCTGCCTTTGGCCCAGGGCGCGATCCTGGAGACCTGGGATCGAGTCCCACGTCGGGCTCCCGGTGCATGGAGCCTGCTGCCTCTGCCTGTGTCTCTGCCTCTCTCTTTCTCTCTCTGTGACTATCATAAATAAATAAAAAAATTAAAAAAAAAAAGATGTTATTTATTTGACAGAGAGAGAGCGCGAGCATTCATAAGTAGAGGGAGGGGCACAGGAGAGGGAGAAGCAGGCTCCTCACTGACTGGGAGCCCAAGGCTTGCTTAATCCCAGGACCCTGAGATCATGACTCGACCCAAGTGGAAGGCAGAAGTTTAACCAACAGCCACCCAGGCACACCAAGGTGTGTTCTTTACAAAAACAAATTTAATTGTGGTAAAATAGCACACAAAATTTACCATTTTAATCTAAGTGTACAGTTCAGTAGTGTTAAGTATATTCACATTATTGTGCAATCTTTACAGATTTTTCATCTTGAAAACCCAAAACTTATATCCATTAAGCAAAAATTCCCCATTCCCTCTCCCCACAGGCTGAAGCAACCACCATTGTACTTCTGCTTCTGAGTTTAATTACTCATGTCTAAGTGAAATCATATAATATTTGTCTTTTTGTAACTGGCATATTTCACTTAGCTTAATGCCTTCCAGGTTCATCCATGTTGTAACATTTCTTTCCTTTTGAAAGCCGAATAATGATGTGTTATAGGTCTATGCTGATAGGAAAGGACATTAGGGTTCGAAGCCAAGGGTTAAGAAAGATTTCTCGAGACAGGTTTGGTTCAAAAAGGTGATTTTATGAAAGCATGGGGAGAGGACCTGTCGGCAGAAAGAACTGCATCAGGGTTATGAGGAGTGGCCTATTATATACTTTCAAGTTGGGAGGGGGTTAGGAATCTCTGAGGAATTTTGGAAGCAAGGTTTCCAGGACCTTGAGGAGGCTAGCTATTGTTGGGAAAAGGTCATTTATTACCATCTAATAAAAACTTTGTCATGAGACCCTTCAGATGTATATCAGTGGGCCATATGCTTGGGGGATGATTGCCAACATGTATCTCGAGGGGTTTCAGAGATAAAGGAAATCTCTAAAGGAATCTTTATATGGTAAAGTAGACCTACAGGATCTGGGGATTGGGCTAAGATTTCCTTTAGCCTTTAGCAAAGTATTAACATCAAGGCAGTTGAGTCTCTAGAGGAATGTCACTCTGCCTGTTTTAAGGACTTGTCAATGTGCTGTATAGGTAGTAAGGACCATTTAATAATTTTTCTTCTGCCTTTGTTTTCCCACATCATATGCCACATTTACTTTACCCACTCATCCACTGATGGGCATTTGAGTTACTTCCACTTTTGGCTGTTATGAATAATGCTGCTGTGAACATGAATGTACAAATATCTGGGATGCTGCCTTCAATTCTTTTGGATCTATTCCCCACAGGGGAATTGCCAGATCATGTTGTAATTCTGTCTTTAATTTTTGGGAGAACCACCATTTGTGGTGCTCTTCTTTGATATAGGAGTCTGGAGTTGGAAGGAGAGAATCTAGTAATTTAAATCTGAGAGTCATCAGAATATGGCTGATACACATGTTGGATCAGATCAATACAAGAACACTCTGACTTAAGAAGTAGAAACTTTGTAGTTTCAGGCAAAATAAAGAAGACAAGTTTTTCAGTCTGGATCCACCCTGTGGTCCTCAACTTAAAAATTCACAGACCCAACTTTGCCAACTCACAGCAAAATAATCTGATTCTGGGGACTGATTTAAAGTAATCAAATCTATAGGAGACACTGGTAAAGGGGGTTAATTTATTAAATTAGGTGGATAATTAAATGCAAAATCAACTGCAATAATAGAATCCATAAGGTCAATTCATACCTGTATAGCCATGCCTACTTGGGAGACCAAATCAACATCAACAGGTTGATGATAAAGTTTTTTTAGAGAAGAAAAGGGAAGTTTCCAATTAGTGTTACCAATAATTAAAAAGTCACATCTATAAATAAGGCCACTTAAGCTAACTGAAGTATAATTTTTGGCAAGCATTTACTCATCTTTTAGGCACTCATTTTAGGGGTCAACTCCAACAAGATGTTTTCTCTGATTTCTTCCTAGGTGTTCACTCTTCATGTTTGTTTGTTTCTTCTTTTATTTCTTTTTTTTCCCCCTCCATGTGTTTCTAACACTACCTGGTGCCTCTAGCATTATTTTAACTGATCAAGATGAATTTTGTTCTATTCATCTTTCTATCCCCAATAGTTAAAATGATGTCTGGCACATTGTAGTTTCTCAGTAAACGTTTGTTGAATGACTCAGAACTACATGATGACTACCAGAAGCTTGACAAACTATGCATGTATTTAATAATATCATGAAATGAACTAGTACTTAATGCATGAAATTTGGTAGACAATACAGAGTGTGTGCGGGAAAGACAGTAAAAGGGATCACTGAATGGAAAAATTACCTACATAGGAAATGTCATAAATTAGACCAGTTTATCTTAGTCTGGATGTTTGAGAGGTCACAAGTCCTGGGCCACTTTTGTTTTTCTGAGATTATCACTATAAAAGAAAAGAATTACAGGATTACAACTGTGGCATATAGTACATGTGCGTAGTTCCAAAATTAGCAATTAAACACTATTACACTATTTGTAAGATAAGGCTCTATAAAAAAATATCAAATTTTAATTTAATAGTGTACTTTGTGAATGAAACATGTGAAATTCAAAGATGACTAATGAGGAGCATCTCTTTTCAATCCTGTTAGCTGTCTCTCTGATCGTAGGAGTAACGTCATTGGAGATAATAGCCTAAGTCTCGATTCCTCAGCTCCCCTAAACTGAGACCTGACCCACATGGTCTTCCAGGACTTCTTTTCTTCAGTGGCAAGCCTTGACCTCAACTGTATTTTCTTAGAGGCTCATCAATGAGGTTTTGGAAACCCTAGTTTCATGAGAATTATAACACATTCTAGGGGTAAGTCAGCCTTAGAGCTGACTACTCATTTTTTCTGTTGATTCTTACCAGCTTTAATTTCAGAGATCGACTCTCAAACCTGTCAGCATACCCTGTGGGGACCGCCCACCCTTTTCGTGATCATCTCTTCAATGAGTCAGGATTAGAAGCTTGGAGTAGGGGGTGGAGAGGAAACAGTAATGATACAGTAGCATCCCTTATCAGACAAGGAAGCTGTAGCTGTGTTCTCTCTGTCCCTGGAGGCTTGTATGTATGGATCCTTCAATCTTTACCCTGTTAGCCACCTGGCTGATTCATACACAGAGGGTGTCAGCTGGGGGGCCGCCTTCTAGGGACAAGAATAAATAAAGCAGATGTTGCTTGCTCAACCATTATGATTACATGTACTAGTCTGTCACTGGCACAAACAAATGTAGCCTAAGTCAAGGATAAGAGGAGATAGAGGTTTTTTTAGTAACACTTTTGTTTAAACTTTATCATCTATGAATGAGAGCATGAACAATCTTTGAAAAGAGGTTAAATCTTCCAGAGACTAAGCATCTCAGAAGATAATAAATTGAAGCTGGGGGCATACTTAACATGAATACTCATACACTCTTTCAACCCATATGTCTTGAATGTCTCAGGAGTGGCCAGCCTATGGGACCAGTGCTGTACACGGTGGGCCTGTCCCAGCCTTCCCAGGCCCTGGGAAGGGGTTTCAATACAGGGGATAAATATAACAGGGAAAGTGTGTGTTTTGGGGGAAAGGAGGGCAAACAGGACAAAAGATCTGGCTTCTGGATCTAGGTAAACTACACTCAAAAGAATGTGCTAAACAGTTAAAAATGTTTGTTTTTTAAGTACATTTATTTTGAGGGAGACAGAGTTTTCCCAGACTCTTACCTGCTGAAAAAGGAGGAAAGGTCAGAAGTTTACAAGGTGAACTACTGAAGATGCTTTAACTTTTTTTTTTTTTTGGCAAAAGTTGACACAGGAGATTTTAAGTTATCAAAAAACTAGCCCTTTCTAAACAGGAAAGTAAAAGAGCACATTTCTGTGTGGCATCTCTATCTTCAATGTAAAGAATGTCTCCCGCCCTCTCCCATACACCCCTTATAGACACTCTCTGCCAGGCCTGTTTTTTTTCCTTTAAATATTTTATTTATTTATTTATTTGAGTGAGAGGGAGATCGACATAGAGCACAGAGACAGGGAGAAGCCGACTCCGCCTTGAGCAGAGAGCCTGAGGCAGGGCTCCATCCCAGGACCCTGAGATCATGACCAGAGAGCTGAAGGCAGCCGCCCGGCCAACTGAGCCACCCAGGTTCTCCACTGCCAGGCCTTTAAAGAATTAAATGTAAAAGCTTTATTTATGTTTCTTCTGTTTTACACTCCAAAGGCTTCCTAACCTGCAAAGGGTAAAGTGTGGCATTCCCAGCATCTTCCTGAAGGAACTGTCTTCCCGTTGGTCAGAAAGTGAGCCTGCCCGCCTGAGACAAGAATGCGAGGCATTCCAGGCCTGGGGGGCTCGGGGGGGGGGGGGGGGCGCAGGAGGGGGACGCGGCTAGGAGTCACCTCGGTTCCGGTTCCCCTACGAATCCAGGAGCGAAAGTAGTCTGGGTAGAGGGAGGAAACACGCGCCACCACCCCGGCAAGAAAATCAAGCTTTGCCTGTGCAGAAAAAGTAACCCCGGAGGGCTCAGCCTGCAGGCCGCGAGGGTTCAATTTTCAGATTCCTGAGCAGGACTGTCAACTGGGCACCAAGCAATAGTTTTATCCTTGATTGATGCCCCCCCCAAAGCTGCTGAGCACAGTCTAAAGAGAAGCAGAACCGGATGGTGACCTCGGGGCGCGGGGGCTCTAGTTGCCGAGCCCACCTGGAAGCCGCAGCTGTCAGTGCCGCCTCTGCAAGGACCGGGGGCTGAACGCACGGCGCTTCTCGGGACGCGTCTCCGGCCTCAGAGGCGGTGCGCACCTGCTTTCCAGAGTAGCCGGCTCCAGGGTGAAGCGCCTCGGCACCGCCTTCTCGAAAGGCCGGTGCGCGCCGCATCTTGCCCTGCGGGCGCCCTCCCGCGCCGCGCTGTTCCCGGCCCGCCCCCCCCGGGCGGCGGGCGCCCCCGAGGCTCCCGAGGGCCGCGCAGGTGCGGGGAGGCCGGGGGCGCGGCGGGCGGGGGCGGCGCCGGGCGCGGGGGCGCGGACGCGCGACGCGGGCCCTCCCGGGAGGCTCCGCCCACGGCGTCCTGCAACCAGCGCACGGACGTCGGCGAGAGCCTCGGGGGTCTGCAAACTCCACCTGCTTCCCGGGGCTCTGGGCGTAGGAGGCCGCGCCAGGCAGGAGCGTCAGGGCCGCGGGGCTCGCGGGGGCTGCAGCTGCGCCGCGCTGCGCTTGAGGCACAGGCGCGTGGGGCGGCGCGAGGACCTTCGCTCTGACCACGCGGCGGGAGGGCCCGGCCTTCTGCCCGCGCCCGGCCCGCGGAGGCCCGAGGAAACGGGGCAAACGGAGGCGCAGGCGAGCGGTGGCCGTGGGCCGCACGCCGAGGGAGAGCCGAGGGCCCCGGCCGCAGGAGCCTCGCGGAAGCTCGCCCCGGCTCCGGCCGCGGTCCCGGGCGGGCAGCGTTGTGCGCCAGCCCCCCAGCCGCGAGCTGTCCCGGGGCGCTGCCCCCCTCCCGGGGCTGGAGCGGGGAGGATGTGACCCCGTGTGACTCGGACACGTTGCCCCGGGCCCCCGCCCTGCACCCCTGACAGCCTGGGGGTCACTGTGGGGTTCCCTGCGGTTGTGGTCTGGGGGGGCAGGGCCGTGAACCAGACACAGGCTTCCGGGGAGCTGAGGGTTCCCACCACACTGCACGTCTCCCCTGGGGAGACAGACTTTCTCGGCCTCTCCCGGATGGAGCCCGCTGGGCTGCTCTTCGCCTGGGCAGTTAGTTACGTGCTGCCGCTTCGGGCTTCTCCTCGCTCCGCCCCAGGGGTTCTTCCCCGTCACTCTTCGTCACTCTTCGGCCACTGCGTTCTTTCTGTCTTTCTGTCTGTGTGTGGACGTAGTACTCTGCAGCCTTGTGGGCTGGGGTGGGGGTCGGGGGGGCTGCGACCCAGAGAGGAGGCCGCAGGGTGAGGCACTCCCTGGCCCAGACAGCTCCTCTAGGGCCTGGGCTTGCATCTCTGCTTCGGTCAGTTGTGGCCATGCCAAGGTCACAGGATACAAAGTACCTCCACAAGGAATCCCCCCGCCCTGCGTGCAGGCACCCCTGTGCTGGACACCGTCAGGCCGCCTCAGGGGCTGCACAGCTGCCCTTAGTTCTTCCCTCGGGCAGCCTGCTCAAGTCTCCTTCACAGACCACTTAGTTCTCTCTTTCCCTTCAATCTTAGCACCCCAAGTCCTCAGCCCTCTGCATTTTTCACTGGAGACCTTTTTCTCCGAGATCCTGATCCAATTTTGACAATTATTCAATTACTTACCTACGCTAACTCCCGCATCTGGATCTAGCTGAGACCTTTCTCTCTGGCACTCCAGACTCCTAGATAATGGTTCTACTTCTTGATCTTGGGGGGTGGTGCCACAGGTGAGTTCCCTGTGTAATTTTCTGGATGTATGTTTTACCTCAATCAATCAAAGATTCATTTAAAGGTGGAAAAAAAAAACCAGCAAGAAGGCAAAATTGTTAATTATATGGTGGCTTGGAGATTTTATTCTTAGAAAAATGGCCTCAGAATGAATATATATAAAGGTAAATGTATTTTTCACTTATATACCACAGTGAACATCTTTTCATATTATAGCTGTGGCTCATTTTTCACCCATGGTGCGTGGTATTCTATCTTATGGGTGTACTATGCTCTACTACACACATTTAGGTGATTCTCAATTTTTAGAAAAAGATTAGAGAGAGAGAGTGAGGACAAGCAGGGGAAGGGGCAGAGGGACAGGGAGAGAAGCTGACTCCCTGCTGAGTGCAGAGCCTGAGGCAAGGCTCAATCTCAGGACTCTGAGATCATGACCCAAGCCTAGCCGAAACCAAGAGTTGGATGCTTAACCAACTGAGCCACCTAGGCGCTTTGTAGGTGATTCTCAAATTTTTGCTTATAAAATAGTGCAACTAGGGATCCCTGGGTGGCGCAGCGGTTTGGCGCCTGCCTTTGGCCCAGGGCACCATCCTGGAGACCCGGGATCGAATCCCACGTCGGGCTCCCGGTGCATGGAGCCTGCTTCTCCCTCTGCCTGTGTCTCTGCCTCTCTCTCTCTCTGTGTGACTATCATAAAAAAAAAAAAAAAAAAGTGCAACTAAAACTCTTGCATACCTACATTCGTGTACATGTGTGAGAATTTCTCCATGACAGATATTTAGAATGAGGACTGTTAGTTCAGAGGGTACCCACATTTAAAACTTTGATAGGTACCACCATATTGCCTCCAGAAATGCTGTGTAAGTTTACAATTTCACCAATAACCTTCAAGAGTTACCCTATTTCCATAGCTTCACCATCATGAAAATGATCACACTTCACGATATTTTCCCATAGATGAAAAACAGTTATCTCATGACTATTTTGATTCTATTTCTTTTTAAAATATTTATTTATTTATTTATTTATTTATTTATTTATTTATTTATTAGAGAGAGAGACAGAGACAGAAAACTGGGGGAGGGGGCTGGAGAGAGAGGAGGAGAGAGAATCTTAAGCAGACTCCATGCCCAGCATGCAGCTGGATGTGGGGCTCAGTGTCACCACACTATCATGACCTCAGCAGAAATCAAGATTTGGACACTTAACTGACTGAGCAGCCCAAGTGCCCGTGCTTATATTTTTATTTTTATTATTTATTTTATCATTTATTTTTTAAAAATTTATAATGAAAAAAATTTATAATGATTATTCTTTTTTAATTTTTTTAAACGAGTTTATTTATTCATGAGAGACGCAGAGAGGCAGAGACACAGTCAGAGGGAGAAGCAGGCTCCATGCAGGGAGCCCGACGTGGGACCCGATCCCGGGACCTCAGGACTACGCCCTGGGCCAAAGGCAGGTGCTAAACCACTGAGCCACCCAGGGATCCCCTGATTATATTTTTAAAGGAAAATGATATGTAGTATTTTTTCATATATTTTCTGCCATTTCCATTTTCTTATCAGTGAAATGCAGTCAGATCTGTTGCCAATTTTTACAGTAAGCCATTTGTATATTTTATTTATTTATTTATTTATTTATTTATTTATTTATTTATTTATTTATTTATAAAAGGTTTTTGTTTATTTGAGAGAGAAAGAAAGCACGAGTTGGGGGAGAGGCAGAGGGAGAGGAAGAAGCAGTCTCTTTACTAAGCAGGAAGCCCCCTCGGTGCCTCAATCCAGGACTCGGGGATCATGACCTGAGCCAAAGGCAGATAGATGCTTAACTGACTGAGCCATCCAGGCACTCCAGCCATTTGTATATTTTTAAACGAAGTAGTAGTTCTTGGGTTAATAAATAACAGCACAGTGGGCTATCTATCTGGATATTTCACACCAAAGATAACTGAAGACTTTGATTTAGAAGAGCTATAAATTATAAGGAAGAGTTACAGGTGAGTATAATTCCGGGTAAGAGAAATGCTGCATGGCTAAAAACACAATAAACAAAGGCAACAAACCAAAGACTGGGAAAATGTGTTTGTAAATATTTGACCAACCAAGGTCATGTTACTCCTTGAGTCAGTTTTGATCCTTTGCATTTGCTTTAAAAATCAGCCATTTCCTCTAAACTTTAAATTTTACAAGAAGTTAAGCACTGTGTTTTCTTTTTTTTTTTTTTTTTTTTTTTTTTTTTTTTTATTTTTTATTTTTTTTTATTTTTTTTTTTTTTGTGTTTTCTTAATTTTTAAAAAGCTCCATGTTCTCTACGGTTCTTTTATTATTCCCAATATACTTTGGTTGTGTTCTCTATTTTTTTCATGGTCAGACTTGAGGTTTTCTTATCTAATTTACTTGGCATGCTGGTTTTCTTGATGTCTAGTCCATTTTTTCTGTTTTCACTGTATGATTTCCCCCTTTTATTTTTCTACTTTCTGTTTCTGCCTTTTTCAGTGGAATGCTTTATTTCATTTATTTTCAATCTTCTGTGTTTTCCAAGAAATGGATTTTCAAAAAGAAAATCCATGGACTTTTATACAAAGTACTCTGGTTGCATTTATTTTTAAACGCGTTCTAGTTTTCTTTCTTTCTTTCTTTCTTTCTTTCTTTCTTTCTTTCTTTCCTTCCTTCTTTCTTTCTTTTAAGATTTTATATATTTATTCATGAGAGACAGAGAGAGGCAGAAACACAGGCAGAGGGAGAAGCAGGCTCCATGCAGGGAGCCTGATGTGGGACTCGATCCCAGGACCCTGGGATCACACCCTGGGCTGAAGGCAGATGCTTGGCCACTGAGCCACCCAGGCGTCCCCTAGTTTTCATTTTAGCTTTTCTCTTTGACGCCATTATTATTTTTAAAAATATTTTATTTTTAAGCAATCTCTGTATCCAATGTGGGGCTCAAACCCACACCCCAAGATCACATGTTTTACCTACTGAACAAGCCAGGTGCCTCTGTTGTGAGAATTATTCTTAAGCATGTTATTGAAATTTCTAGGGACAATCCTGGGGGAGGATGGATATATTTTTCATGTTGATTTTGAGTTGTATTATAGGTCACCTTTCCTTGCTTCCTTATGCAATGAATACTCTGAATCCCTACAATATGGTAAACGATGTGTAGGTGCTAAGGTACAAAGGTGAACAGAAATGGCAAGGTTGCTGACCACATGGGGTTTAATTTCTACCATTTAGAAAATGTGGTCTTTATTACCTTTATTTTAGGGAATTTATTGGGATTTTCCTTGTTGGCTAATAACAAAGTTTCTTAAAAAAAAAAAGTGTTTTCTTATTTTGTTCAAATAAATTTTCCTACCTAGGATTTCAAATTCTGAGAAATAAGTGTTCAAGTCTTCTATAATGATTGTATTTTTCTCAAATTCATATATTCTCTGAAAACTATGCTTTATATTATTGCAATACTATCTTGTTTGGTATATTAAAGCTCAGCACTTCTTAGTGAGTTTATCTTATATCAATGGATGATAACTCTTTTTCCTATTTAATTTTTTTGCCTTGCAGTCTATGTTGATAGTTCTATTGATACCCCTATTTTGCTTCATCAATATGTCTATTATAGCTGTATTTAGTACTTATTATCCACTTTCCTATTATTTTAAGTGTGAAGTTATTTGGGGAGAACAGAAATAGCTGAGCTGTTTTTCTAGATTTCTCTTCTTTTCCTCATACTCTTGGTCCTTTCAATAACCTCTAGATTTTCAATTGACCTACATTGCATTAAGAGTTGGTTTTTCTCTATCCTCATTGTCTAATGCCAAACATCTAGTTCAACGAGATCCTAGCATTGCTATCAAAGCTACTGTGGACAGAAAGAGGAGTTTCTGGCTATTATCGAGGCCTTCTTTTATCAGGATTGTGTGCATTTATCCTGTATATCTAAACTTCCCAAATCTAGTAAACACAGAAATACACACGTATGTGCAGGCATGCAAAAAGTTTCAAAGATTCTAAAAACCTTTCACCCACAAAGAGATCTTGAGTTGGAAGAACATACTGAACCAAAGTAAGAAGTCTAAAAGATTTACCACGAGATAAGCAACATTGCTACTTAACACAGAACATGGGAATTGGGTAGTTGGTAGGCATTGCATGTGTGAGTGCTATCTGAAGAGCACAAGGATGGAACATTTTCCTGCTGGACAAACAGTATGGACAAACAGTATAGACTTCTGAGTCAGAAGTGCTAGGTTTTTTTTGTTTTTGTTTTTTTTTAAGATTTTATTTATTTATTCATGATAGACATAGAGAGAGAGACAGAGACACAGCCAGAGGGAGAAGTAGGCTCCATGCTGGGAGCCTGACGCGGGAATCGATCCTGGGACTCCAGGATCACGCCCTGGGCCAAAGGCAGGCGCTGAACCGCTGAGCCACCCAGGGATCCCAGAAGTGCTAGGTTTTAATCTTCACCAAACCACTTACTGGTAATTATGAATAGCCATGACAGTCTACAGATGGGATAGAGATCTCTGTCTACATCAATGTATTGTAGAAGACAGTGATAAATGAACACATTATATACGAATTCAATTTTTAGAATTTTCAAAAACCCTTTAACACCTCATCTCACTTTTTCCTTACGACAACTCTATTACATTGGTGTTACTATCCTCCTATTTTACAGATAAGGAAATGATTTTCCCTAGGATCCTGAGTTGATAAAAATGCAGATTCAGGACTTGTGCCTGGTTTTGACTCCAAATCTCAGCATCATTTCATGGTAACTTGTTCCTTGTGAAAGTATGTTGAAAAACAAAAAGCACCTTGCAAATGTAAGCTAACTTTCTGAAAGAGGCGTGTGTGGGTCTGTGCATCAAGCTGCAGAAGACTGCAGGGCAGACTGAAGACTGGGAGGGAACTTGGGAGATTTTTCTGGTTTATTCCTTTGCAAGCATTAGGCAGGCAAGTGTTGAAATCTTTCAGGAACAAAAAAGAATGACTTTTTTGTTTTTGTTTTTGTTTTTGTTTGCATCTCCAAGACTATAGCTTCTATAGCCTTTTCTGGTAGACCAATCCAGTGTTTTGTTATCTGGATGACAAAAGCCTTTTTCTTTGTGATACCATATAGGTCTGTCTCTTTCCTCTTTGTGAAAAGTTCTAGGTTTGGATTTGTCACTTGTCACTTTTCTGATTCTTTTGTTCTTTATATATGTTTCTGAGTGTGCCGACTTCAGAAAAGCACTTTGATTTTTTAGATTGTTTCTTTTTTTTTCTTTCCTCTTTTTTTTTCTTTTCTCTTTTTTTAAAAAAAGATTTTATTTATCTATTTGAGGCAGAGAATGAGTGAGACAGAGAGAGAGAGAGAGAGAGAGAGAACAAGCCAGGGAAGAGGCAGAGGGAGGAGAAGCAGGCTCCCCATTGAGCAAGGTGCCCCATGGAGGCAGGGTTCCATCCCAGGACCCTGGGATCATGACCTGAGCAGAAAGCAGACACTTAACTGACTGAGCCACCCAGGTGCCCCAAGACTCCATTTCTTTTCCATTGTTTTCCTCTTACTAATCATAGTATTAGGGAATTTTGGCCTTTTAACTTTCTTTTTTATTTTTTATTTATTTTTTAAAGATTTTATTTATTCATGAGAGACAGAGAGAGAGAGAGAGAGGCAGAGACACAGGCAGAGGGAGAAGCAGGCTCCATGCAGGGAGCCCGACGAGGGACTCCATCCCGGGTCTCCAGGATCAGGCCCTGGGCTCAAGGCGGCACTAAACTGCTGAGCCACCCAGGCTGCCCCTCTTTTTTATTTATTATTATTATTACTTTTTGTCTTTTTTAAAAATTTATTTATTCATGAGAGACACAGAGAGAGAGAGGCAGAGACACAGTCAGAGGAAGAAGCAGGCTCCATGCAGAAGCCCGAGGTAGGACTCGATCCCGGGACTCCAGGATCATGACCTGAGCCAAAGGCAGACGCTTAACCGGTGAGCCACCCAGGTGTCCCCCCTCTTTTTTATTTTTAAAGCTGCTTAATTCCTTCCTTCTTTCTTTCAGTTAAATAACTTGCCAACCATTTCCTCCTGCATTTTTTATCCCATAAAACTAATTTGCTCCTTAAAAACCAAGATCAAATTGGCCATCAGATCTAGTTTATGCTTCTAATGACCATGTACAAATTGATGGTTTTATCATTGGTCATCATGTCCAGACTCCTATTTAGTTTTATTCACTAAAATTAAGCAGTTTCATTTTTTAAAAATTTTAATTCCAGTATAATTAGCATGCTGTTATATTAATTTCAGGTGGTACAATATAGTGATTCAATGATTCTATATATTGCTCAGTGCTTATTATCATAGGTGTTCTCTTAATCCCCATCACCTAGTTCACCCATCCCCCCAACCACCTCCCCTCTGGTGACCATCAGTTTGTTCCCTATAGTTAAAAGTCTGTTTTTTTGTTTGTCTCTTTTTTTCTTAAATTCCACATATGAGTGAAAGCATATGATATTTGTCTTTATATGACTAACTCATTTTACTTAGCATGGTATAATGCTGTAGGTCTATCCATGTTGTCACAAATGGCAAGATTTCACTCTTTTTTATGGCTGAGTAATATTCCATTGTGTATATATACCGCATCTTCTTCATCCATTCATCTATAGATGGACCTTGGATTGCTTCCATCATTTGCCTATTGTAAATAATGCTGCATATATCTTTTCAAATTAGTGTCCTTGTATTCTTTGCAGAAATACCAAAGATCATAGGGTAGTTTTATTTTCAATGTCTTGAGGTACCTCAAAACTGTTTTCCACAACGGTTATACCAGTTTGTATTCCAACCAACAGTGCACAAGCATTCCTTTTTTTCCACATCTTTGTCAACATTTGTTTCTTGTGGTCTTGACTTTAGCCATTCTAACATGTGTGAGGTCATATCTCATTGTGGTTTTGATTTGCATTTCCCTGAAAATGAGTGATGTGCAACATCTTTTCATGTACCCATAGCCCATTTTATGTCTTTTTAAAAAAGATTTTATTTATTCATTCATGAGACGCACAGAAAGGCAGACAGAGGCAGAGGGAGAAGCAAGCTCCATGCAGGGAGCCCGATGTGGGACTTGATCCCAGGACTGCAGGATCACGCTCTGAGCCAAAGGCAGATGCTCAACCCCTGAGCCACCCAGGTGTCCCACCACTTTATGTCTTTATTGGAAAAATATCTATTCATGTCTTCTGGCCATTTTTTAATTGGATTATTTGGGGTTTTTTGGTGTTGAGTTGTACAAGTTCCTTATACATTTTGGATACTAACCCTTTGTTGGAGATGTCATTTGCAAATGTCTTCTCCCATTCAGTATGGTGTGTTTTAGTTTTGATTGTTTCCTTTGCTATGCAGAAATTTTTTATTATGATGTAGTCCCAATAGTTTAACTTAAAGCTATTTCATTTTAAAAGTCACTGGAGTCTAAAGCATCTTGGTTGGTTGCAAATCACAAGCAGTAAGGAAGTACAACTTTCCCATTGACAGAGCTACATCTTTCTCAGAGACTCCTAGGATGGAAATTCCATGGAGCTTTTTGCTTGCTGTCTTCGTTCAGGCTATCAAAACAAAAACCATAATCTGAGTGGCTTAAAAAACAGACAACTATTTCTTATTGGTCTGGAGGCTGGAAGTCTGAGATCAAGATGCCAGCACGACTAGATTCTCATGAGAGATCACTTCCTGGCTTGTAGTTGGTTACCTCCTCCTCCTCCCATAGTGGAAAAGGAGGGATCTCTGATTTCCTTCTCTTTTTATAAGGGCATTCATCCCTATCATTGAAGCCTCATGCTCATGACCTCATGTATACTTTATTACCTCTCAAAGACCCCATCCCCAAATAGCATCACCTTGGAGGAGTGGGACTTTGATATGCAAATTTACTAAGCAGGAATGGAGTAACCATGAAGCTGCCTGCAACTCTATTTCCTGCTCAGGAGAAACCTCATCTGCAGGAGAGAATAAGGCCAAAGGACATGGAGAGGCAGGAGAAAAGATAGAGACTGGGACACACACACACACACACACACACACACACACACACATGCACCCTTCTCAAAGTAGTGTTGGAATCTGTGGACCTAGTTGGTCATTGGAGGCTAGCTGCTGTTTTTGGTAGCTAGATTTTAGCCAGTAGGTTCCTCTTCCCAAAGCTAACTCAGATTGAGTTTCAGCACTTGTAAGCAGAATTCCTGATCTATGAAACTTTCTTCACACCCTCTACTCTATACTTGTCCTTTGGTTATTTCATCTGCTACTAGGACTTCAACTTCACTTGAATACTGACTTCCATGTTCTATTCTATACCAGACCTCCTTTCTGAGCTCTGGCCAGTAAGATTCCTGCAGGAATTTCCACTTTCATGTCCCATGATGCATTAAGCTTCATACATCTATGACATCATTTTCTTCACTCTACTTCCAACTAACAAAGTTTTTCTACATTCTCCTATACCAATTAATATAATTATTGTTTTCACAATTAATGTAATCATTGTTTTCACAGTTCCCCAGATTGGGTGTCATTCTAGACTTCTCTTCTACTATAATTTCCACCCACATACAATCTCAAAGGTCATCTCCTTCTTTTAGACTTGCTCATTGTTAATCTTTTTTTTTTTTTCAAATTTGCAATGTTATTTTGTATTGTTTCTAGTTCTTCACTGAAATTTTTGAATTCATCTTTTATCCTCATGAATATGGATGTTTTACAGCCTGTGCCTATTAATTCCACCATTTGGAATACCTGACTTTCTGTTATCTGTTGCTTCTGTTGATTCTCTCTCATATTATCTTTTTTCCTTATATGCCTAGTTAACTTTATATTAGAAGTTGTATTTGAAAAATTGTTTATAGAAATCATTTGAGGCCTAGAATGTTCTCTTTGCTCAGAGGTGATTTTAGTTCTATTCACCAGCAATCTGGATTGCTTTAATTCAATTTACAAGTTTGAAATTTTCAGACCATCCACATGATTCAAAGCTGACCTAAAATCTGTGTGTAGGGGCTTGGTTTACTTCTACTTCTCTTTTGCTCTCTGAGTCTTGATCCCAAAGGAGGGTAGTTTACCAGAACTCTCAACCTTTATGGGCACTGCACTCTAACTCTTGTGCCACTGGTTCCATTAGGCAAGACGTGCTCAACCTCTTTTGTCCTTTGACAATCCGATGGACCTATGGACTCCTCAGATGTTTTGTTTTTTAAAAAGTTTTTAAAGTAGGCATGGAGACCAACGTGGAGCCTGAGCTCATGACCCTGAGATCAAGACCCAAGCTGAGATCAAGAGTTAGATGCCTGGGGATCCCTGGGTGTCTCAGCGGTTTAGTGCCTGCCTTCGGCTCAGGGCATGATCGTGGAGTCCCGGGATCAAGTCCCACATCAGGCTCCCTGCGTGGAGCCTGCTTCTCCCTCTGCCTGTGTCTCTGCTTCTCTCTCTCTCTCTCTCTCTCTCTCTCTCTCTCTCTGTCTCTCATGAATAAGTAAATAAAATCTTAAAAAAAAAAAGAGATGCCTGACTAAGCCAGCCAGGTGCCCCTAAAATCAATATAAATAGGATTACAAAGGAAACCTATTATATTGAAATAAAGTTATCAAAATGCTGATTAAAATTTGTGATACAGTAATACATGTGCTTCTTTATTAAAGTATTAAATAGCAAGTTCTAGCAGCAGGTCAAATACCAACTGTAATTTAGAACAGTGATGAATGTAAATGACATTTTGAGATATCTACAACTATAAATATTGTATGAAAATATCTGATTTCCTGCTGATGACAAAGTCACAATTACTTTGAATATTAATATGGCTTGCAGCCTAGATTAGTAATAAAACAAAAGTGTAAGCTTCATTTAGTGGTTAAGGAAAAGAGAGATGTAATTTTTTTCTTAACCAAGGTCATAGGCCCTTGAATTGAATGGTCTGTGAACCTCAAATTTAGGATCCCTGCATTTGGCTGTTGGCAGTGCTATTCAGTCTCTTGGCTAACACTTGGCTTGGGTGATTGCTGAATTCATTTCTCTGGACTTCTGTTTTCTCCTAGATCTTGGTGCAACAATTCCTCACTAGCTCATTAGCAATTTGATGTCTTTGGGAAAATGTTTTTGTATTTTTTCCAATGTTTATTATTTTTTATTTTTTAAAATATTTTATGTATTTATTCATGAGAGACACAGAGAGAGAGGCAGAGACATAGGAGAGGGAGAGGCAGGCTTCCTGCAGGGAGCTCCAAGTAGGACTCGATCCCAGGACCCCAGGATTATGACCTGAGCCAAAGGCAGATGCTCAACCACTGAGCCACCTAGGTGCCCCTATTTTGTCCAATTTTTAAGTTGTGTTAAGTTACCTAGTCTGCTATTACAGGAGGCAGAGTTGCCTGCCCATTGCCATGTTATCCCCACCTTTATGTGCTATAGGGGCCTTATTTCTTCTCACTTGGACTGCCAGCATAGCCACTGATTTCTAACTCTGTGGTGTGGCCTCCATTCTCCATAGTTGCCAGAAGGATTTTTCTAAATGCAAATCAAAATTTAAAATATAATTCTAATCATTTCAGATCTTAGCTTCAAGTCTTCAGAGGCTTCCAGATGTCTCCTAGGGGACTCTATAAGTCGGGAAACTGTCCTCCTCCCACACCCCACTCTCGTCCTATGCTATTGCCATGTCCGGCTTCTTGGATTGCCTACAATACTTTATGTGCCCTATGGCTTCTGTCCCTCGCCATGGTATTTCTACCTAAAATAGTCATATTCTCTTCCCTCCTCCGCCTGGCTAACTGCTCTAGTGTCCTAAGTCATGGCTTATGCCACCTTTTCCAGGGAGCTTTTGGGATTTATTGTCTTTGGAGTCCTTCCTGTGTTCTTTTCTACCACTCATTCCTACTTTTCCATTCCTACTTTTATGAAAGCATATTATTCTGTGATTTGTGTTCCTGTTGGTCTCCCTTGCTGGGCAATACATTTTCTTTTTCTTTTTTTTTTTTTTTTTTTTTACATTTTCTTCCTCTGATGCCAGGTTACATGCAGGTTACGTACCACAGTGTCTGACCTTATGTTTGTTTACCAAATTGAGAGGAGTTATACTTGGCATACTACTATTTTTTTATTTTAATTTTTTAACATTCACTCTTTTACTATTGAATTTTATTTTATTTTATTTTATTTTTTACTATTGAATTTTAGATGAGGCCCAGCACATCACTGTTTTTATTGTGTCATTTACACAATCTATTCACTCTTTGTAAAGTTCTAGAGTGACAGGACACTACAACTCTTGCCTTCATTACTTTTGCTTATGTTCCTCACCTAGGAAATTGTATTCATGAAATTGCTCATTCCTACACTTTTTAAAAACTGGGAACACCAGGTTACTAATATATACCCAAATTGCTACTATGTACCTATTTATTTTTAATATTTGGGAGTAGCTTTTAAATTAAGACAAAGTAGTAAGATAGTATAAAAAGATCAGAAACTATTTTAGGAAAGACCCAGGGCAATGTGATAGCAAGCTGTGGTGAAGCAGTGAACACAATACTTGGCTCTGAGCTCCTTGGTAGGAAGGCTAAAAACTAGAACCAGTAGGACTCCTCTGTCTGATACAATGAGTCATCGAAGTTTGAAGAGACAAATTTTTACTTGTACTAAATTCTGAGAAAAATTTCTTACATCGATCCTTATAAAGATAACCAAAGGTTACATAATTGAGAATGTCTTCGACTATAATTTTTGGAAGACACAGATTTTATTCACATGGTAGCTATTTCTCTGCTAAAATCAAGGAACTAATACAGTCCCATTAGTTTAGGGGAACTGCTTTCTGGTTTTTCTGGTTTTCAAGTTTGGTACGAAGTAAAAGTGGATGAACCAATTGAAAAAGACTGATGATATGGCCCTTAGCACCTCTCTTGTTCTGTTGATTAACCTGTTGATGTGCCATAGTTTGTGGTCTATTCCTCATAACAGAGTTCACTCAAATATAGATTTGTGATATTGTTGATTGTAGATCAGAAAGGCTTAAATACCAGGAGATGGCAAAGTTAATGATCTATTATAAAAATGATGGAGGTGGACTGTGGTCTCACTCAGCTTGAAGGCCAGTTGCCACTTCTGGAGGTTGAGGGCAGCAATGCCTGCAAACACAGAAAGTGCACACATGCCGTGTTTGCAAACAAATGAAATTAGATGAGGCATATGCCATTTCTCATTATGTTATTTTCATGATCTATTCAGGAAATTAGATTGCAGCCATGCTTAAATCATCTTGTTTGTTCCAAGTATTCCTAATATAAAATTATTTATACCTTACTTAATTCTTCAAAGGATTTTGGTGGAATTTTAATAAATATAAAATAGTAAAACTAAGTATAAAAAGATTAGAAACCATTTAGGGAAAGAGAAAGAGTGATTTAACCAGGAAGTTGGGAGACAATGGTGAGATGAGTGCTCATCTCATAGGGTTGTTATGAGGATTAAACAAGGTAATTTGTGGAAAGCAATTCATACATTGTCCTGGACACAGGTGCACAGAAAA
This sequence comes from Canis lupus dingo, assembly GCF_003254725.2. Taxonomy (NCBI): domain Eukaryota; kingdom Metazoa; phylum Chordata; class Mammalia; order Carnivora; family Canidae; genus Canis; species Canis lupus. The sequence continues at coordinate 25,021,865 of NC_064258.1, forward strand.
TATTAACCTCCTTTACACAATTACTTTTTGTAGGCAGTGGGTAGCCACTGAAGCTTTTTAAGAGAGGCAATGAAATGGGCAGAATTATACTTGAGGAAAATTGCAGCTTCAGAGATAACAGAAACAGAAACTTGAAGTTTAAAAAAAATTACATTTGAGCTGGGAATACTTTTGGGTCCCAAGGAATACCCCACTTAATAGGCTTAATATAAGCCTATACATATAGCCTCTCATATACAAAGCTTTGAACCCAAGCAGATCATTTCCTTTCAAACGCTGTAGTCCTGGCTTTTGAGACAATTTTTTTTTCCTGAGTCAAATGACCTCATATTTTCAGATTTACACTTGGGAGTTCTCTTAGGATTCATTATAAACTTCTTGGGGGCTGAAATTGTCATTACTTTTATTCCCATAGAACTGGGACAAAAAGCAAGGTAATTGTGTGAATTTATTCTGAGTAGTTAGTTTTCCTTAACAAGCTATAAGAATTTATAAGCATTGTGGTATGTAGAACAAGATCTGCTTAAAGCAGAGAGTACTCCTATGTTAAGAAAAATGACATTTCCTTTAAAATAATGTAAATGGTAATGATTATTCCCTCAAGGGAGTCTTTTTGGAAGATGTGAACTTCAGTGCAGATATCATTACGAAAAACATTTTTGGATCTGTTTTCATTTTTTGGAGAGAGGACTCCAAAAGGTAAGGTAATTAAGAGGCTGGACTCTGGTGCTCTAGGTTCACTGGGGTTTGAATCCATCTTCTCTGGTAGTCATGTGGTCTTCACAGATTAGTCTGTTTTCTTATCTATCAATTGGGAATATAAATGGTACCTACCTTATAAATACATTAAAAGTTTCAAAATTTGGGGGCACCTGGGTGGCTCAGTCAGGTAAGCATGTGACTCTTGATCTCAGCTCAGGTCTTGATTTCAGGGTCATGAGTTCAAGCCCTACATTGGGCTCCACAGTGGGTGTGGAACCTACTTAAAAAAATTAAAATTTGTTAACATCTAAAGTCTTGCCTCAAAAAAAAAAAAATAAAAATAAAAATTAAAAAAAAAGAAAAAAGAAAAAAAAAGTCTTGCCTCTCAGACAGATATAAAATGAATATCTGTCAAAGATTTTATTTAACTATTTATTTTTTAAGATTTTATTTATTTATTTGATATATACATAGAGAGCAAGGACTCGTGCACAAGCAGGGAGAGCAGCAGGCAGAGGGAGAGGGGGAAGTAGCTCCCCTGCAGAGCATGGAGCCTGACATGGGGCTCAATCCTCATGGGGTGCCATCCTGGCACCATGACCTGAGCCAAAGGCAGATGCTTAACTGACTGAGCCACACAGGCACCCCTTAACTCACTATATAATGAAAGAAGCAGGAAAATGTTAAAATCAGTTCAAGTGAGGATTTGACTTTATACTCTGTAGGACAAAATTCACCTGCATTGCCATGGACAGGAATTATTTGCATACCACAGTCAGGAAAATTCACATTAACATCAGTTTTCTATAAATTAGCTTCTACCTCTATAGAGTTGTACAGTAGTCCATTGAAAGACATGGGTGCACGTCCTACATACATCAAACGTCTCATTGACAGAATATCCAGTAATGCCTTTTGCTCATTCCAAAAATCTCAAGTTTTTCACTTCATAAAGTTGCTGTGAAGATTTACAAGTTTATTCTACTTAAGGCATAGAATAGACTGACTCATAGTAAATACTTGATCAACATTACTGCTTTCAGAAACTGTAGTACATTCCTTTGAATACTCTTTTAACCTTAAAAAATGAAAACAGTTATTTTACCAGCAAAAATGGGCTTACTCAGGAATAACAGAGAATTGCAATTTGGGAACATTCAAGCTATGGTAAAACCATAGGCATATCCAACAAAGAAAGGAGAGGAATCTTATATTATGGAGAGGGAGAAAGCTGGGAGTGGTTGTTTTGAAAAAAACTCTATTAAAGAAAAGTAAGAATTTAGAGTGATGACAGTTTCTCATTTGCTGAGTTACAGAGGTAGAAGAGTTCTTGTAGGAGATGCAATGTACAACTTTCCCTATTGGGACTTGGAGTCGATGATTCTTTCCTGTTGGGGACTCTTCTGTTGGTGTCTGTATTTGATGTTGCATGGTACTGCTCACTCTTCTGGCTTCCCAACTCCAGGGAGGTCTTACTTTATTAATTTTTGCAACACTCAGGAATTGTTTTTCAGCCAGGGAAAGGATGTTCAAGTTTTTAGAAACAGCTACAGTATTTGAAGCCAAGCTGTAAATAAAGGATACTGATTTTGCTTTTTAAAAAATAAAGTTGTTTTGACAAGTGAGAGTTTTTCAGAGCTAGTTTATTAGATACATTAAAAAAATCAATTCTCAGAGGATTCTGGGAAGATGGTAGAGTAGGAAGCACCAGGAATTTGTCTCTCTGCCTAGACAATAATTACACTGACAGACTCTGTCTTTTGTAACTATTTTGTAACTCTGGAGTCTGTTGAAGGCTTACAACTTCTAGGGGGAAGACTAGGATGTTAAATTAAAGTTAGTTTTGGTCAGTTTCAGCTCTTATCTAAATAGCAGCTACTCATCCTTCACTCCTAGTCATGTGGTAGGCAGCTGTACAAGTGTTTCTGGAGCAGCTTGCACTTAGCTTATGGGAGCTAGGGTGGGTAAAAAGGACCCTGTCCTCTAAATATAGGGGTTCTGTGCTCTTATTGCTGCTTGGTGCTTCTGCTTCAATGCAGCCGTTATTGAACCTCCCTCATTGTTGCAAGCCCCTTTCCCTCTGGTTGAGGTGACTTCCAAGGGATTTAAAAGGCTGGTACCTTTTCTTTCTGCTTTTATTTTTTATTTTTTTTCCCTATTCAGGAGCCTAATTAAAGACTAGGACATTAAAAAATAATTGCATATGCAGGGAAAATTAGAAAGTGACTGTGCATACCTCTGGGAAAAGCTCAGAAAAGACCTGAGATGACATTAAGTTTATACCTCAGGCTGCTCCTTGGCACTGAGACAGCCTACAACAAACAAAAAGCCAAAACCAATACACACAAATAACAAAAAACCAGCAAATATTGGGGAAAATGGAGTGTCTGATTTACACAGTTACCAAATTATTAGTTTCAAAGGTCCAGTGTTCAACAGAAAGTCACAAGATATATAAGGAAACAGGAAAGTATGACCTATTCTTTTTTTTTCTTTCAAGATTTTATTTATGTATTTGTTAGAGAAAGAGAGAGAGAGAGAGAGAGAGAGAGGGAGAGCACAAGTGGGGAGAGTGGCAGGTAGAGGGAGAGGGAGAAGTAGGACTTGATCCCAGGACTCTGGGATCATAACCTGAGCCAAAGGCAAGATGCTTAACCAACTGAGCCACCCAGGTGCCCCAAGTATGATCTATTCAAAAGAAAAAATAAATCAATAGAAATTACTGAAAAAGACATAGTAGTAATCTGGATTTTAAAACTGTCTTAAAGGTGCTCAAAGAACTAACAGAAGGTGTGCAGAAAATCAAGAAAATGATCTGTGAACAGCATGGAAATATCAAAGATACAAAAACTTAAAAAGAAACCAAAAAGAAATTCGAGCTGAAAAATTCAATAACCAAAATGAAAAATTAACTGGCCAATTCAAAGGCAGATTTGAACAGCAGAAGAAAGATTCTATGAACTGAAGATAGGTCAATGTAAATTACTGAGGCTGAAGAACAGAAAAAAAAAATTGAAAAGCGATCAAGGGATCCCTGGGTGGCGCAGCGGTTTGGCACCTGCCTTTGGCCCAGGGCGCGATCCTGGAGACCCGGGATCGAATCCCACATCGGGCTCCCAGTGCATGGAGCCTCCTTCTCCCTCTGCCTGTGTCTCTGCCTCGCTCTCTGTGTGACTATCACAAAAAAAAAAAAAAAAAAAGGAAAGCGATCAAAACCTAAGTGACCTATGGGACATGACACCATCAAGAGGACCAATGTATGCATCATGGGAGTCCCAGAAAGAAAAGAGACACAGAAATGGACAGAGAGAACATTTGAAGAAATAATGGCTGAAAACTTCCCAAATTTGATAAAGGACATGAATATAAATATCCAAGGAGGTCAACAAACTTCAAGTGAGATGAACTCTTATCCACATTAAGATTCATTATAATCAAATTTTCAAAAGCCAAAGACAGAGAATCTTGAGAGCTGCAAAAGAGAAGTGAATTATCACATAACAAGGGATTTTCCATAAGATTATGAGTAGATTTCTCATTAGAAACTTTGGAGGCCAGAAGACAGTGGGTCAATATATTCAAAGTGCTAAAAGGAAAAAAAAAAAACTGTCAACCAAGAATCCTATACCCAACAAAATTGTTTTTCAGAAGTGAGAAAGAAATTATGACACTCCCAGATAAATAAAAGCTAAAGAAGTCTGTGACTGTAATCTGCTCTGCAAGAAATGCTGAAGGGAGTCCAGCAAGGTAAAATGAAAAGACACTAGGCAGTAAATCAAAACCATATGGAGAGATAAAAATCTAATAAATATAGATTTATGGGCAATTATAAAAGCTAGTATTATTGCAACTGTGTCTTTTGTTTTCTACATGATTTGAGAGACATGTATTTTAAGGAAAAAAACCTCAATTTTATAGTGTCAAAGCTAGTCTTACTATAACTTTGGTTTGTGACTACAAATCTTGCTTTCTACATAATTTAAGAAACAAAATGAACTTAGATGAATAATGAGTTTATGTTTTTAGGAACACATCAACAACTGAAAGAGGTGGGATGGAGTTGCAAATAAGCAAACTTTTTATGTTACTGAAGTTAAGCTGCTATGAATTAAAATTAGAGTGTTATAACTTTAGGATATTAAATGTAATCCACATGGTGATCACAAAGTAGCTATAGAGTATACAGAAAAGGAAATAATAAAAGAGTTTAAACATTTCACTGCAAAAAAAAATCAACTCAATACAAAGGAAGAACAGAAATGCAGGAAATAAAGGACAAAATGGCTATAGGGCATATGGAAAACAGAGAGCACAATGACAGAATTAAGTCTCTCCTAATTAGTAAGTACTTTAAGTTTATACATAGATTAAATTCTTCAAACAAAAGATTGGCAGAGTGGATAAAAACACATGATCCAACTATCTGCTGTCCACAGGAAGCTCACTTGGGGTCCAAGGACACAAACAGGTTGAAAGGATAAGAATGGGAAACAGTATTCCATGTAAATAGTAACCAAAGGAAAGCATGGGTGGCTATGCTAGTATCATACAAAATAGACTTTAAATCAAAAAAAGTTTAGAAGAGAGAAAGAACATTATATATAAGCAAAAGGTTTAACACAGCAAGAACATATAGTAATTATAAATATTCACCATCAAAAACATATGAAGCAAAAACTGATAGAATTGAAAGGAGAAACAGACTGTTTTACAGTGACTGAAGACTTCAATATCCACTCCTCACAACAATGAATGGAACAAATAGAAGTTAAGTAAGGAAACAGAAGACTGAAACAACACAATAAAGCAACTGGATTAACAGACGTATAGAGAACACTCTACCCAACAGCAGCATATACCCTCTCAAATGCACATGGATCATTTTCCAGGATAGACTACATTATAGGCCACAAATGAAGTCTCAATAGATTTAAAAAGATAGATATAATACAAGGCATTTTCTCTGACCACAATAGGATAAAGTTAGAAATCCATAAAAAAGCTGAAAAGTCATAAAACTGTGTAAGTTTTTCTTTTTTTTTTTAAAACCAATGGCTCAAAAAAAGAAATCACAAATGAAATTAGAGAACAGATACAAATGAAAATGAAAACACAACATACCAAAACTTGTGAGATGTAGCACGAGTAGTGCTGATGGGAAAATTTATAGCCATGTTTTATATTAAAAAATAAGAAAAATCTCAAATCAAAACCTAACTTTACAACTTTGGAGACTAGGAAAAGAAGAACAAACTAAACCCAAAACTAGTAAAAGGAAGGAAATAGTAAGGATTGGAGAGAGATAAATGAAATATAGAGTAGAAAAACAACAGAGGAAATCAATAAAGCCAAAAGCTGGTTTTTCAAGAAAAAAATATACAAAATTGACAAACCTTTGCCTAGACTTAAAAAAAAAAGAAGACTCAGATTACTAAAATCATAAATAAAAGTGGGGACATTATTACTGATTCTAGAGAAATAAAAGGATTATAAAAAAGTACATAAACAGTTGTACATCAAAATTGGATAACCCATATGAAATGGATATACACTTAGAAACACAGAACCTATCAAGACTAAATCACAAAAAAAATGGAAAATCTGAACAGACTTATAACTAGTAAGGTGACTGAATATGTAATAAAAAAATGTTTTACCCCCAAAAAGCCCTGAACTTGATGGCGTCACTGGTGAATCCTACCAAACTATTGAAGAAGTGATACCAATCCTTATCAAAGTTTTTCAAAATATGGAAAGGGAGAGAACACTTCCTTACTCATTCAAAAAGGCCAGTATAACTCTGATACCAAAGCCAGACAAAGACACTACAAGAAAAATACAGACCAATACCCCTTATGAACACCAATGCAGAAAAGGATTATACACAATGCCCAAGTGGGATTTATTCCTGGGATGCAAGGATGGGCCAATATACAAACTTGATTAATTTAATATGCCACATCAACAAAATGAAGGAAAAAAACTCCCACAAGATCATTTCAGTTGATGTAGAAAATGCATTTTACTTACTTACTTACTTATTTATTTATTTATTTATTAATGAATGATAGTCACACAGAGAGAGAGAGGCAGAGACACAGGCAGAAGGAGAAGCAGGCCCCATGCACCGGGAATCCCACGTGGGAACCCGACGTGGGATTCGATCCCGGGTCTCCAGGATCGCGCCAAAGGCAGGCGCTAAACCGCTGCGCCACCCAGGGATCCCTGTAGAAAAAGCATTTGACAAAATTCAACACCCTTTCACGATAAAAACACTCAATAAAATAGGAAGAGAAGTAAACCACCTCCGCATAATAAGAGCCACAGCAAACACCATACTCAATGGTGAAACGCTGAAAACTTTTCCTTTAAGATCAGGAGTTAGACAAGGACACCTGCTCCTACCACTTGTATTTAACACAGTACGGAAGTTCTGGTCAGAGGAATTGGGCAAGAAAAAGAAAGAAAAGGTGGCCAAATTGGAAAGGAAGAAATCAAATTATCTCTGCTTGCACATGATATAATCTTATACATAGAAAACTTTAGACTTCACAAGAGAGCTGTTAGAACTAATACATAAATGTAGTGAAGTAGCAAGATACAAAGTCAAACACCCAAAAACCAGTTCCATTTCTATACACAAACAATGAGAAGTTATAAAGATGGTTCCAATTACAACACCATCAGAAAGAAGAAAATACTTAGGAATTACCAAGGAGGTGAAAGCTTTGTACAATGAAAACTACATAGTATTGCTGTAAGAAATTAAAACCATAAGTAAATGAAAACACAATCCATGTTCATGGACTAGAAGACAATATTGTTAAAATGTCAATACTACCTAAAGTGATCTAACGATTCAGTGCAACCTCTATCGAGATGTCAACATTTTTTACAAAAATAGAAAAAAAAATCCTAAAACCTATATCTAATCTCAAGAAAACCCTGAATAACCAAAACAGTCTTGAAACAGAACAAAACTGAAGGATTCACATTTCTTGATGATAAACTTACTGTGAAGTAACAGTATTCAAAATATTGTGATGGCTAGGTTGTCAAGACCATACAATGGGAAAAGGACAATCCTTTCAACGAATGATGTGTGTGTGGAATGGGGTGGGGAGAAACTGGATATCCACATGCAAAAAAAAAAAAAAAAAAAGGTTGAACCCTTACCTAACACCATATATAAAAATTAACTCAAAATAAATCAAAGACCTGAATGAAAGACCTAAAACAATAAAGCTCTGAGAAGAAAACATACAACAAAGGCTTCATGACATTGGGTTTCATGATATTTTGTTGGTTATGACACCAAAGGCACAAGTAACAAAAGAAAAAAAATTTATAAATTGGACTTCATGAAAATGTAAAAATTGTATGCATCAAAAGACACTATTTACAGAGTAAAAAGGCAACCCACAGAATGGGAGAAAATGTTTTCAAATTATATATCTGATAATGGGTTCATATCTAGAATGTATAGAGCACTCCTACAACTCAACAACAAAAAACCCCAACAATTAAAAAATAGGTAAAGAACTTGAATAGACATTTTTCCAAAAAAACAAACAAACAAAAAAAAACAAAAACAGGAATGGTCAGAAAGCACATGAAAAGATGCTCTACATCACCAATAATTTGGGAAATGCAAATCAAAACTAGGAGATACTACCTCACACATATCTGAATGGCCATTATAAAACAAAAGTAGAAAATAGTGTGAGGATGTAGAGAAACTGGAAACTGGTACTCTTTTTCTGCACTGTTGGTGGAAACATAAAATGGTACAGTTGCTGTGGATAACAGTAGACAGTTCCAAAATGTTAAACAGAATTAGCATAGGATCTGGCAATTCCACTTATGGCTATATAGAATTGAAAGAAGGGTCTCAAAGAGATATTTGTACATCCACGTTGATAGTATTATTCTTAATAGCTGAAATGCGGAGGCAACTATGTTCAATGATGGATGAATAAACAAATGTGGTCTATACATATACAATGAGATATTTTTTGCCTTAAAAAAGAAAGAAATCCTGACACATAGTACAACATGGACAAACCTCAAGGATACAATATAAGTGAAATAAGCTGGTCACAATAAGAGAAATACTGTCTGATTCTACTTATATTAAGTACTTAAGAGTAGTCAAAACCATAAAGATGGAAGGAGAATGGTGGTTTTCAGGAGCTTTGGAGGGCAGTTAAAGGGGAGAGACTGTTAAGTAGGTCTAGAGTTCCAGTTTTACAAGATGAGAAGTTATGGAGATGGATGGTGCACAATGTCAATGTCTTTAATACACTGAAAGGTACACTTAGAAATGGTTAAGATGGTTAACTTTATGTGTACTTTGTCACAGTATACAAAAAAATCAATTCTTGAAGAATTTGAAATGTTTGGAATTTTAGCTTCCCATGAAAAATTAAAGAAATTAAGAATTGATATCTAATGTGTCTGCTTGACAATTTGCTCTGAAAGCTCTATGGTTGGCCCCTGTACATCACAGAAAGAAGTTTGATGCATACGAGGATGACACTAAAGTCACATTGTCTGCCGGAGCCTGAGCACAGAATAAATACAGCTGACCTTGTTGTAAGGTCACAGCTGAATCATGATTGCTGTGACTGGAAAAACCCAGAAACAGAGCTGCAGTGCTTCTCAGGAATAGCCATTTTGCTAGCAACAAGCTTATGATGAAATATGATGCAATTATTTGAAAATAACAAACATCCATCATGCTTCCACGATGAGTTTTTATCAATAGAACAAAATACCACAAACTGGAAGAGCTGAAGTCAATGTCACACTAAGCTACTTCATTTCTTTTACTACTTGGTTTTGAAATTGAACTTCCCCTTTATCCTAAAATGACTGATCTAGTCTTCTTTTAAAGAGGTGGCCCAGGAAATGGAGCATTCACTCTGTGACCTTTGCAGAGAACTTTAACTCTTCTGTGTGGGCTGGCATGTACACAACAGGAGCTGGTGGCAACGTAAAGCTCCACCACTCACAGTGTGGTTCCAGGGTAAGGATCAACTGAACAGCCTGGGAGCTCCTCAGAAACAGGTTGCTGGGCCCCATCCCAGTATTCCTGAATCAGAATCAGCCTCCTAACAGATCTCTGGGAAGTCAGTGTTCATTATCAAGGCTCTTGAGGCACTGTTCTGGTAGCAGCATAATAACTCACATCCCTCTCCAGGCGGCTCGCAAGGGGGGAGAACAGGAGGGAGATCATGTTAAGTGTGAATAGGAGGGAGTTGTGGGTTCTAGTCACAGACTTCCCACTAAACCTCCACTTCTCACTTATTACTCCTAGCCCTGCCCTCTTCTCAAGACTGTTAGGAGGACCAAACCCTACATGATCTGGGCCGACTGCCTCTCAGACCCTACCATGCAACACTTTTGCCCACTGTTTCATGACTGCAGGCAGAGCTGGTTTCTGCTTCAGGGCCTCTGTATAAGCTGTCTTCTCTGTCTGGAACAATCTTCCTTTTGATCTGTGTGTCTGGCTACTTGGTATTAAGATCTTGGCCCAATTCACTGAGTTAGGTGAGAACCTCTCAATCCCCCAATCTAGTTACTCTTCGGTGAGTCACCCTGTTCCAATTCTCGGCAGAGCACATATCCCATGTGAATAGGGACAGTGATGGTCTTATTCTGGGTTGGGCCTCAGTCTTGAACTGTGCCTGGCACCCTATATGCTCAATGCATATTTGTTTTATAAGTAGCTGAAGAGGTTAAAAACACTGTGGATAAAATAAAGCACTGCATGAAATATAAAATGCTTTTATTAACAAATAAAACCCTCCTGGCTTTCACTTAGTGATTTCTCTTGGACAGGAGAACCATATTGATTACTCTAACAGCCTGAAAAATACAAGTGAAAATCTGCTGCCCTCTCATTAGCAAGAAAGACTGGAATGCAGATTCCTTTTTATCAGGAAAGGAAGATGATTCATTTACTGTCTCTACATCCTTCCTCCAGTTATCACTGTGATGCTCTCTGCCCATGTTAATTTCATTCACTTCCTCTGAGAAAGGAGAGCTAAAAACAGAAACGCTGCTACTGAGGTCACAAGATAGGATAGGTGATGTTGCTGTTAGCAGATCCCTGGCCAAGAACGGCCAGATGGTCTGGAGGCTGGGTTGGCAAAGCTGCCTGGGATTCAGGGAAGGTTGCAGGTTAGCAGCAGGAAGCACATACTTCATTAGGTTACAAACTGAGAACTGGCCAGAGGGTCCTTCTGGCACAAAACTGAAACTCAGCAATGGTTTCTTGGTTTAGTTGTGATTCTCAGTTAATCAGGGCAAATTGGTTTAAAGTCCAATACTAGCCTTAGGTTAGTTCACACAATCCAGGGAGATAACCTAGAAAATATTTCATCTTCTGTTTTTCTAATGCATATTTATGCATTTCTTATTAGGGAAGTGAAAGGACTGTCCAGTCACTCTCAGGGCAGGGCTAACTACTATCCCCTCATCATAGGCAGCAATGCTGTTTTATGAACTGTGGTTGCTTCACTTTCCTTAGCTCAAGAAATACCACAAAGGGAAAAGGCACAGAGGGAGTCTCCAAGGGCTTGCCCAGCATGTGGGATCGACAGAGCAATAGCTCCATCTGCCGACTGTGGCTAACACAGCAGTCAGGATGGGTGACAAGTTAGCAATCATGCCTGGAGCTCCTTCTCAGCGCCCCAGTGATTCACCCCACTGCTGAGAGTCTGTTGTCCTTAGGCACAAAGTGGTCAGAAGTTCCTAAACATTTGAAGGTTCTGTGCTGTCACTATGAATTTATCTTTTTATTTTATTATTTTTATTTTATTTATTTTTTAAAAGATTTTATTTATTTATGATAGACATAGAGAGAGAGGCAGAGACACAGGCAGAGAGAGAGGCAGGCTCCATGCTGGGAGCCCGACGCGGGACTCGATGCCGGGACTATAGGATTGCACCCTGGGCCAAAGGCAGATGCTAAACCACTGAGCCACCCAGGGATCCCCCTATCTTTTTATTTTAAATCAGCTGAACTGCTCCAGAAGCGACCAGGGGTGCAATGGTTTTGTATCGGATCAAGTGCTGCGAGCCTTCTTCCAAGTCAATCACATAGTCCCTGAAAAAGGAGGAAAAAATGTATGCAGAGCTGAGCTGGTGCCCCCAGTGGATGAACATTTCCCACCATCAAGGTCACAAGTCACTCACCTTTGCTCATCTGTTTCTGGTTCTACCAGTATGTTTTCCTGTCGTTCTTTCACTCTCAGAAACACGTATGAATCCAGATCTGGTTTGGGAACTGCTAGAAAGATGATAATACTTAGCCAACAAGATCAACATAGGGAAGTTGCTGGGGCTCACTGTACTGAGTACTAAGGGACCCCTGATGTGACAGCATTTTGTGGGGAGGGTGACTTGAGGAAAGATCTGGGTCCTTATAGAAACAGCACACTTCCTATTCAGGGTCTCACACAGCAACAGCTCATCCAACGGATGCTGAGTACATAAAATATGCACATTGTGTAAGATACAAGCAAGCATGACCCTAGTCACTCTGTGGGGCTACCGGTAGCATCTGAGAAAGTGTCACACTGGTGGCACAGTCACTCTGGGAAGTGAGGAGAAAGAAGTCAATGCAGACTTAATGAGGGAGTGAGCCAGGGAGTAACAGGAAGGGCCAAGCAGAAATATGCATGACGTTCTGGGAGGACAAAAGTGCATAAATCTAGTGAGAAAATATTTTTATATAAAGCAGTAGTAGGAGAGCATAAGAAAGATCGGGTCACATGGGGATAGTCTTGAGAGTCAGACAACTGAATATAGGTTTTCTCTGTAAATGATCCTTCACTGGTTGATTCCAGGGTGAGAGGCTGCTCATCTTCTATCACTAGCCAACACTGCATGTGAGGAGGTGCCCAGAGCTGGGCTGCTCTACAGCTCTTCATTTCTTGGAGCCCTGTGTACCCAGAGGACTCCATCAACCGTAGGTTCTGAGAAGCTACTGGATAACTCTCAGTTCTAAGAGCCTAACTCATTCATATTGCCCTTTATTCCCTCATCCACAGGTCGGGGGTGGGGAGGGGGTGGAATTCAGGGTAATAGGCTCCAAAGGTCTAAGGGGTTCAGGGTTTGGGGCCTGCCACAGAGACTCCAACTTCACAGGATCTGCTGACCCGGCTGGGCAGTTACTGATTTTAGGAAACCCAGCTGAGATTTCAACATGCCTTCCCCCATTCTGCCAGGGGGTATACACTGCTTCAGAGGCCTGAAGGGGATGCAGGGCACCTGGTCTAATTAAGCAAGACTGATTTCACTGGGGCAGGCTGATGGCCTCTGCGATCTTCCAATTCCAGGGGCCTGGCACCAGTCCTTGGAAGGGATTTGAGACAAGTGACATGTTTTAGGAGGTGTCTACCAGCATCAACTAGAATCCAGTTAGATTCAGTTTTAGGAATTTAGATTCCTGATGTCCATGCCTGCTTCAATCAGCCAGATGCACTAGCACTGGGCCATGTTTAGGGGATGCGGTCCTTGCTTCATTCCTATTTTTCCAAGGTGTAGACAACAGTGGCAGACCAGGGCCAGGCCTTTTGTTTCCCTCAGGCAGGTTCACCAAAACGACCAGTTCAGAGTTCCATAAGTCTGCTAGGGGCTTGCCTTGTCCCTGGTGTTGTAGACTGCACTGTGTCCCCCTCCTCACAATGCATATGTTGATGTGCTCACCTGCAGTACTTCAGAATGGAGATGTACTTGAAGATAGGGCCTTTAAGGAAGTAACTAAGTTGAAATGAGACTATTAGGGTAGGGTCTGGTCCAATCTGACTGGTGTCCTTATAAAGAAAAGTACACATGCAGAGGGGCAACCACGGGAGAGGCCCCAGAGGAAGCCAACCCTGCCAGCACTCTGGTCAGACTTCTGGCCTCCAGAAAAATCAATGTATGCTCTGCAGTACTTCATTACAGCAGCCTGAACTGACTGACACACCCGGGGAGCTATGTCTCCACCTGTCCTGTTCTAATGCTTCTACTGGCCACAGGGGTCACAGTGCAGCCCCCAGCACAGGCCAGGTGGGAGATGAATTCCCAGGGCTCAGTTGTACTGGACTTGTGGCCTCAGCACATTACATTTAGGTTGTGAACAAGGTGGAACCCAGTCCCCAAAACTGTTTGATTTGGTCTGGCAACTTTGCCTGATGAGATCCTGCTGGGATCCAGCAAGCTGTGAAGGCCTGAGGGGCATGGACTTTAACCTGTGTGTCAATGGTCCCCCACTGGTCCATCCAAGGTTAAGAGTGACTACCATCCAGGACTCCCTTTCCTCAGCTCAGCAGAGTGGTAAGGGGGCATTGCCAGGTGAGCACAAAGGTGGCTTTGGCAGTGCCCCTCCCCCACTTTCCCTTCCTCCTCCTGCTCAGCCTGAACCCCTTTCCCGTGAGGCGCCCTGGACAATAAAAATATTGGGAACCCTTCCTCTAGGAAGCTGGGAAGTGACTGAAAATCACTGAAGATTTCTTAGCCTCCTATTTAACCCCTTCTGGATAGGTAGGCAGTCCCTGCATGGGCTGGAATCCATGAGGAAAAGCATGCTAGCCCCTGGAGAACAGAGACCTTTGCCTCCTCAATGCTCAAAAGGGCCTAGCCCAGTGTGGATGCCAGAACATACCAGCTGAAGGAATGAATGCCTGCAGATGTGAATGAATCTGCATTTTTAATGCTAGTCATAAGAATTTCAACCTAAAGACCACAAAAATAATGCTGAAAAGGCTACCCTTATATCTTCTCTTAATTATTTTTTTTAATGATTTTTTTGAAAAGACTTTATTTATTTGAGAGAGAAAGAGCATGAGTGGCAGGGAGTTGGGGCGGGGGCAGAGAGAGAAGTTAACTCCCCGCTGAGCAGGGAGCCCAACGTGGGGCTCGATCCCAGGACCCCAGGATCATGACGTGAGCCCAAGGCAGACACTTAACGGAGTGAACCACCCAGGTGCCTCAATGACTTTTTTTTTGTCTGTTTTCAAACCACAACACTTCCTCTCTTCTTTTTTCTGCTCATCTACATACTTATTTTTTCAGGCTTGAGAGTAAAGAGGAAGACCTTATTCTAAGGCACCCGAAGATATGTCTGAAAAGGGAGTGCTCCGCTCACCTGACCTCAGGAGGTCCACCACCTGTAAATTAGGAGGCATATGCTTTAAGGCAACATTCTTGAGGTAGGTCTCTGTGTTAGCCATGTATCTGAAAGAGAGGAATTCAAATTGCTGCGACCACACAACTGGCAGGAGCCACCAGGTTGTCAGACACATGACGGCGGCCCAGCCATCAGTTTCACAGAGACAACCACCAACACCCATACTCACGAGCCAGGGAAAGAAAGCCATCTCTATGCATCCTGCTTACTCACTGTTTGGCAAAGATCAGCTCCTCTGGAGAAAGACTAGACAGCTCCCCCTCACGGGGTGTTTTCTCCTTTTCAAGGATATGAGGGAAAAACTTCTCTATCTGAGGATAAATAAAAATCATCGTGTAAATGTGTCAGGATTTGAGAGTCAAATATACTAGTTTCCTGAAATAGGTTGAGGTTAAACTAGAATTGATTTAAAAAATGGCAAGTCTTCATAGTCAAGACCTTTTCTAGACTTTCAAGATTTCAAGAAGGCAGGTTTCAAGGAATTCAGAGCAAACATAAGAGCTATAAAAAGGAAGACCATTTAAAAAGGATGAAAAGCTTTCATAAAAGAAAATCTGAATATACACCTGTAAATGGTATGTATGAGGGAGAAAAGGGCATATCATCTAACATTTCTAGTCAACTGCATTGGTTGTTCTTCTATGAGACGAACCATGTACAGAAGCTGGAAAGACACAAATAGAGGGAAGAGTGACTCTTAATTATAAGAATATAACCAGCAAGGACGAAGCCCACAGTGAGGGGAGGCTTGGAAAAAAATGGTAAGAACTCTAGGAAAACACAAAACAAAACAAAACAAAAAAGCTAAAAGTTAAAGATATATGGTCAGGAACTGCATATGGATTAGCACACTGCTCAAGTCAGTGCTGTTAGGCTTCTCTGTGGAGGGAAGTGCAAGCAGAAAAATGACAATGGGAAGGAGGATCTGAGGCCAGGACAAAGGAGCACTTATCTGTTTAAAGGAGTTTAAGTCTCTTGCCTTGGATCAGTTATATTCTGCTCATATACGGAGTTTCAGCGCATAAGGCCTTCTGTGCTAGAGTCTGTAAATGGCTGTGGCCCTCCATCACTTAGTGCTCTGCAGACACAGGTAGTCTCATGATCTTAGGATCACGTGCTCAGATGAGGTAAGAAATACTGGAGATGGGCCAATTTCCCAATTTTCAAAAATACAAAGAAGGCGGGGAAACCTTAAAATACAGATTAGTGTCCTCCACATTGGTATGTGGCATTATATTGGAACAGGTCACTTAAGAGATGGTTTGTGAACTCAAAGAAAATTCAGTGGTTAACACAAAGAGGATTTATTCAACTTAAGAAGAAAAAAAGTGAGTGCCCTGGTAGTTGAGGATGGGGAAAGGCATATTTTTTACATCTCTATTTTTTCAAAACACACGACACCATTGTTATGACATCCTTGGGGGCAAGCTGTAAAGCCGGGGCTGTGACAGCATAGAAAGGGAGAGCAAGAAGCAATTGTAACAAACAACACCGATTCAACACAGAGATGTCAACCTGTAGGGAAGTCTCTGGTGGAATACTCTATTGCTGGCCCAGTCTTGTTAATGAATCAGATAAGATCTTATCAACATACTTACCAAACCTGACATAAAGTGAAGACATAGAATGCTGAGATAGCTAATATATTAAATGACAAGATCAGGATCCAGAGAACAGGGAAATGACCCAATTTAATAAGATAAAGTACAAGAGGGATAAGTACTAAGTGATATACTTATGGGTTGAAAAATCAAACCATTCAAATACAGGCTAGTCACAGGATGGGAAAATAGTAACTCAGAAACTTCAAAGAGGTTAAACTTCATGGCAAGTGCAGAATGAATGGGTGATATGTCTGTGTAATATGGAAGTAATCCTCCTATTTTTCACAAGTGACCAAACTACAACTGGAATATCATACTCAGTCGTAGGTGGTATGATTTAAGGATACCCAGGAACTGGAACCTTTGTCAGAACCAGAACCAGTGAGTAAATGGAAATACATAATTGAAATGTTTGGCTGAGAGCACTCTCATGTAGGAGAAAGGATGTATTCATTTTGTAGTAACTAAGGGAACAAGTGGAACCAAATGAGAAGAGGCTTCAAGGAGGTAAGAACTTCCCAAGGTTAAAATAGACATCATACAGAGAAAGAATGTTTTGTGATTTCATTTTTGTAAGTTAGATAGCCTCAGAACTATAGCTGAATATTAAGTCATCATGGTCAATTTGACACCTGCTATATGATGGGTACAAAGAAATTTCTGAAACTAATTCTCTGCTGGTCAGTATTCCCTAGTCAACCATGCAAAGGACTCTGCCATACAGCACTGCCATGCTGTAATTCCAGGGGGCACCTTTCACAAAGCAGATTAATAGACTACAAATGTGTCCCCAGACATGTGCAACACATGTTCCAGCTAGGCTTCTCCAGAATAATCTTTTGCCCTCCTTACTCTTTAGCTACCCTAATACTGGGCTTCATGGCATCTTCATGCCCTGGACTCTCCTAGGCAGGCTCCAGCCCAACTTCTCCCCAGGATGCTCCATCTATATTACAAACACATTGCCTTAATGCCTACAGATATCTCCATGTCAAACCTTCATAAGCCGACACCGCAAGTAGCTGCTAAGGACATAGCGGATCCTCTCCATCTCCATTCGATGGATACTGACTTTCAGATCCCCCTTCTTGGCTCTTCTGAGATTTTCTTCCTATTAAAAGAGAAAATGAAGTATATTCAGACTGAGAACCTTTTTCATTTAATCTGCAGAACTGCATAGGGACTATAATCACTGGCAAGTTTGAGGACTCAAAGACTACATTTAGGTCAAAGGAGAACCAAACAACTCCTAAGAGTTCTGATTTTCTTACACAAATAATATAAGACTACAGTCTCATAAAAAGTTCAAACAATACTCATTTACTTTTAGAAAACAATCATCTGAATAGAATCTGAATATGGTCAGTGAGAAAGGCGTAGCACTCAAATCCAATTGTAAAGGAGATTATAGCAGACAAAAGAAATGTCTAAAGGCAGTGTTAAATCACCAGTTGAGACTGCAAAATACCAATGCTTTAAAGCTAGTCTGAAGCTGATAATGCCTTAAGACCCGCTCATCTAAGCCAAGTGTCTCTGGAGGCCAGGCAGGCAAGTGATCTGAGAAGGGTGGGTAGGCAAGGACCATGGGGAATGGACAGCATATGAAAGCGGGTGGCCCTGACCCTGCTCTGGTCACCTGTTCTCATACATAAACGTGGGCCCAGTATTGACAGGGTTTTAGACTTTTCAGGGGAAGCTGACATCCAGATATTCACAAGAACGTTTGTGCTTTATAAATGTAGGTAACTAATTCAATATTAGAAAAACCCATTAGGCTGGGCCAAATAAGACAGATTTAGCATCAGACTTCAACCTCTCGCTATGCTGACAAACCCTTTTAAAGTTCTCTTTGTAACTCTGAGATAAGCAACTCTTACCATGTGATCGAGCTGTTCCATGACGCATTCTACAATTTCAGACTTGCTTTCCAGCAGCTCAGGGGCAAACTTTTCATTCATCCAGGCCTAAAAAACAATGCCCCCGCCGCCAAATATTCGTATCAGTATCACTCACAATGGAGCAAAATAACCATGTGAGTCCTATATATTCCAAGAAAATCACAGCTATTTCTGGCAAAGACAACTGTCTGCCTATGAATTGGAAGTAATCGAAATGCTTTGTAAACAAGCTATGTTTTTGATGGCTTTTCTATTTATTTTAGTGGGAAGGCTGTGCTTACAATCTTTTATCTAACCAATGTTGCAAAAAATCACTGTTCATGTCAAAAATGTCAGTTTGCCTCTGAAGTTCCCTAATATCATTTATTAAAAAAAAAAAAAAGTCGGTATGATGCCCACCAGTAAGAGCAACACCATCTGGTGTTCAAACAGTACCTTTAACCAAATAGCATCAACACTTTCCTCCTCCTTCCTGCGCTACTTCCCACCAGGGGGGGCCAGCCAGCATCCTTCTATTTTGAGGGACCAGGTGACCTAACCCTACACATCTCATTGGGGAAGCTTAGAGCACTTTACAAAAATTCTTTCATTCATCATTATAATATCTGAGAGGAAATGGATACAGTTATCCTTATCTTAATTATTAATGAGAAAACACGTTATTTACTAACCACTTAAGAGTACAAAGGATCACAATATAAAAGGATATTCATCTATTAAACAATTTTGGAACAAAAGGTTAAATCCTTAGTTTATGACTCTGCCCCAGATGTTTGGTACATTTCAGCAATAACCGCGGCTTAGAGAACTGAAATATCCACAGGTGATTGAGGAAAACTAATCCTATCTTTCAATTACAGGAAATTTAGTTTCAGCATAGTTCAGAATTATATGCTAATCACACTCACTTTATTCCTTTCTTTCTGCATATCCAATTCTCATCATGAAGACACATTACTAAACACTGGGTACTCCTGCTACCATACAAATTTTTTTTTTTTTTTCACATGCTCAAGCTCCTGTAATAGTGCTATAAAAGTTAACCAGAAAGAGTCTGTATTTTCAAGGAACATTATGAATGAGAAAAGACCGAATTGTCACAGAGGACTTATAAAAGCAGGAGATTTTCTTTTTAACTGATTTTATTAAATACTGCATTGGTACGGAAATTATGAAATATAACATGAATAGAGATATAAACACCTGTGTGCACATAACTTCATTAACAAGTATTATTATTTTAAAAGTCCCTGTGTCTTCCTCCCTCTTCAAAGGTAATCATTAGCCTGACCTCAGTATTTAATTTTCTGTAGTTTCACTACATTTGTTTGTATCTCTACATAAGGATTCCCAATGATTTCAAGGAAAATGATAACACTTGTTGGGTACAATAGGGGTAAAATGGGGGTAGATTTGAAGGGGATTTCTTACTGACATTATGAAATTATTTTTATAAAAATATTTAAAACATTAACAGAAATTTTATATTAGTATAAAATTGTCAAATAAAATGATTTCAAAATATTTAGTGAGAAACTTGCATTTAAATCCATGGTCTTTTTTTAAATAATCAGGTTCTATGTTTGAAATAGCTACATTTGATTCCTGATCAAAATTTTAATGACAATCTGTTCATTATGGGCTAAACTGTGTTCCTCTCCACTCTCAATTCATGTGTTTAAGTCCTAACTCCTAACATCTCAGAATGTGCCTGCATTTGGAAACAGGGTCTTTAAAGAGGTAATAAAGTTAAAATGAATTAGGTGGGCTTTAATTCTGTGACTAAGAGAATCTAAGAGGAGGAAATTTGAAAACAGACACATATGGAAGACCATGTGAAGACATATGGAGAAGATGGCCATCTATAAGCCCAGGAGAGAGGCCTGAGAAGAAATCTCTGGTGTCAGCACCTTGATTTCAGACTCCTGGCCTCCAGCATTGAGAAAATACACATCTGTTGTTTAATCTACCCAGTCTGTGATGCTTTGTTTTACAGCCTTAGCAAATTAATACAATCATTAAAAATGAGGAACTTTGCACTGTAATAACTTTTAAATCTTTTTTTTTTTTTCCCCCAACAGGCATTCATGAGTATCCTATATATGCTCCTGGAGCTGTGTTTTTCAGTGGCCTGGTGAGGTTTCTCTGTAGGCCATGCTATGCAGCCTACAAGTCTGTGTCCAGGTACAGCAGCTGTCCAGGTGGTAGACCAACTCTTTGGCTGCACTCAGGGCACTGCAATGGAGCTTTGGGCCAGAGATGTAACTCATGCTCACCCACTGCTAAGCTGAGGTTGAGCTGCCGTCCAAGGAGCCCCTCGTACCCACAAGAGGGAACCAGCCTGGGGGCTCTGGCTGTCCCAGAGGGTAGATGGTCAATACTGTGATACAGTATAGCATACCAGTGTGTGCCATGAACTCTGCCTCAAACAATTTTGCAAGTGTCTGAGGTTAACCTAAATGGTTTCTTCAAAAACGTATTTTTTATTGTTCCACACTATGTTCTTGAGTCAACCATGTTGTTGCAGGAGCTATCTTTCACTTATTTTATTGCTGCTTTTTTTCTCCCATTGTGCATATAGATAACTTTTATTCATTCTATTGTTGATGGATATTTAGGTTATTTTCAGTTTTTAATCATTGCAAGCAATACTATGAACATTTTGTGATGTCTCCTGGAAGTTTTCTCTAGGGTAAGTACCTGGGAGTAGAATGACTGGGACACAAGATATGTGTGCCTTCAACTTGACAAGACAATAACAAGTTATTTTCCAAAGTGCACCAATTCACCAAAGTAAACAAGTATGCAAATACTCCACAAACCTTTATACTGTTTTATTTACTGTTTTATTTACATGTTGCATTATATTGTTCATCTTCTTCATTTCTAATCTGATGGGTATGAAGTAGCATCTCCTAAGGATTTAAATTTTTATGTTACTGATTACTAAAAAGATCAAACATCTTTTCCATATGACTACTGACCACCTTGGATTCCAATTCTGAAAGATGCCAGGGGCATCCCGGGTGGCTCAGCGGTTTAGCGCCGCCTTCAGCCCAGGGCCTGATTCTGGAGACCTGGGATAGAGTCCCACGTCGGGCTCCCTGCATGGAGCCTGCTTCTCCCTCTGCTTGTGTCTCTGCCTCTCTCTCTCTCTGTGTCTCTCATGAATAAATAAATAAAATCTTAAAAAAAAAAGAAAGATGCCTTCATTTTTTCTATTGGATAGTTTTTGAAGTCTGTTTATATACTGTGGATACTAATACTGCACATATTTTCTGCCTGTTTTGCAGCATGTCTTTTTATTGTCATGAAAGTGTAAAAACAAAAGTTCTCAATTTTACTGTAGAACTTTGTGTTTTTGGATTTTTGTTTCACGAATCCTTTAATAATAAGGCAGGGGCTCTTTCACTAGGCGGGCAGATTTTAAAGGTGTCTGTGAATCTCCTGAAATTATATGCATAATTTCTGGATGTGTGTGTATCCATATATTATTCTGCGAAACAGGGCCAGTTTTCACCAGATTTTCAGAAAGGTCTGTGATATAAAAATAAATGAAGAATTACTCTTATACAGTAAGGATTATCTTCCTTTTGTCATTCATGATTACAACACATGGTAGAAAATAGTCAAGAATATTAAAATAATTCCAGGAAGGGACTGTTAAAGAGAGAAGACAACAGGTGTAGTAGATTAAGAGCACATATTCTGGAGTCAAAGAGACTTGGTTCATATTAGGCAGTAATAGTTGCCTCACTGGGTGGGTAGTTGTATGGATTATCACTACTCACAGCTAACTGAGTACTCATCATGTGTCAAACAATATGCTAAGCATTTCACATATATTATCTCATTTAATCCTCAGAACGGCTCTGTGAAATAACTGCTATTATTAATGCTTACCTGCTCCAGCTTTTCAATGAGCTCTGCAGGAGTTAGGACCACCTCTTCACTATCTGCATCAGAGTCCTGTCCTGTGTGGTCCAGTTCCTCTGTCATCTTCTCTGAAACCAGGTACCTAATGAAAATAAGAACCAATACCTTGCAGTGCAGTTTCTATTTATTTGCAAGAATAGGCAACTGTATATCTAAAATTGGTGTTGCAGAGGCTCACTGGCAGTAGCGCCAGTCAGTTCACAGGCTTTGATTCTTTTCAACTCTTCCTTCAAACCTTAGGTCAGGGATCAGTTTCTCCAAGAGGTCACCTCTTAAAAGTATTTCCACATATGCCTGGAACTGAGCGTCTGTCACACCACATAGTAACTGTCTTCCTGGTGGAAGTGCTTTCCTTAGGGGCCGTGATCACTTCAGTTCAAATATGCATCAGCATCTGCTTTGTTCCAGCACTGTAAGTCCTAGGACCTAATCACCTGCGCACTCCCCGGGCTCTAGCACAGTGCTGAGCAGGCACTTACACTCGTTGCAAGAACTCATCAACCCGGAGGCACAGGGCCCAGCACCACCAGACCAGAGATCATCCCAGATGCTAAGACGGTAGGTGGCAGGGACCGGAGGACGTCCTCGGAGTACCGGGGAAGCTGAGCGGACTCCCCCAGCTCCTCTCCCGCCTGGGAGCCCCGGGCACAGGCAGCCCTCCCCGCAGCACACACAGACACACACGCCGCCAGACGTCCCGCTCGGATGCTCACCTGGGCACGAGGGCGGCAGAGGCGCACCCCAAGGGGCAGGCGGCTAGTCTGGGAAGGGTGAGGAAGCACCTGAGCTTTGGGAGCAGCACCCGGCCGCGGAACAACCTCCCCCACGGCTCTCCCGGATGTGCCGACCCTCGACGGCTCCGCTCCCGCGCTCTTCTCACAAGGTTTCCGCCCCCCATACGTCACCGCGCTCGGGCGGCGTTGACCAATCACAGCGCGGGGGCGGGGACTCGGCTCGCCGCGGCCCCATCACCCCGCGGCCTCACGCAGGGAGTTGGCCCCGCCCCCTGGGCCGGCGGCGGGAGACGCGGGTACGGCGGGCAGCAGCCGGGACGGCCGGGAGGGGGCGCCTCGGCACCGCGGCTGCGGGGAGCGGACGGCAGAGCTGGCCAGTTCCGCCTCGTGGGTCCTCGCTCTTGTGGGCCTGCGGGTCCCTGCGTCCTCGCCGGGGCTTCTGCTGTGGCAGCTGTGTGCGGGTCTGAGCACCTTAGGCCAGCGGTTCTGAGAGCGTGGTTCCAGCCCAGCAGCATCGGTGCCCCGAACCCGCGAGAAATGCAGATTCTCAGGCCCCACCCAGACCCGCTTAGTCAGCAATCTGGGGGCGTTGGGACGGGCTCTCCCCTGGTGATTCTGATGCCGGTGAGCTTGCAGAGCACCGCTTTAGGCTGTGCTTCCACCCCGGCTGCTTCACTTTGCAGATTAGACCTTGACGGTGCTGCTGGGCCTTCTCCCCTTAATGTAGGACAAGCATCTATCTATCTATCTATCTATCTATCTATCTATCTATCCATCCTAACTCCTGCAGAGCTCATTGAAAGCCTGGAACAGGTAAGCATTAGTAATAACGGTTTTTTTAAAAAAGATTTTATTTACTTATTCATGAGAGATACAGAGACAGGCAGAGAGAGAAGCAGGCTCCATGCACCGGCAGCCCGACGTGGGACTCGATCCCGGGTCTCCAGGATCACGTCCTGGGCTGAAGGCGGCGCTGAACCTCTGAGCCACCCGGGCTGCCCTAACGGTTCTTTCACAGAGCCATTGCAAGGATTAAATGAGATAATCTATGTAAAATGCTTAGCATATTGTCTGATACCAGTTTTTTTTCTCAGAATTGTGGGTGCTTTCTCTGTTTTCTGTGCAAAGTACCACATGTGGCTTCCCTAAAGTGTCTCTTCCCCATCAGTCTGCAGACTCTCTCCTTGTGATGTTTCCTATGCGATACTCATTGATTTGAATAGGAAGTTTGGCTAATTGACAGGTTGATAGTACCTGCCTGATTGCAGTCATGTTTTGAAAATAGAATATCCTGAGTGGTAGCATAGGCACGTTCACAAAGGGCCGTGGAAGCTGGGGGACATCGAGGAGGGATTCCAAAAGGGACAATTTCGTTTGAGCTCAACTTGCAGAGTGAGTTTTTGGTGACAAATGGATGGCCCTTTCAAGGACCGTTTCAATTCTGTGTTTCAGTGGTTTTGTAATCCCAAGGTTTTCACACTTGTGGCAGATTGTGTTTTCCAAAGACAGCTGCTCTGGTATAGATCTCATCCCACGGACTCTTCTTGCAATATGATGCTGACACTCCTCCATCAAGGGGGATGGTCTGTGTTGTTGCCTCTGGGAAGACCTCCCGACACTGCTATAGAAGCGTAAAGATGGCTGGAAATCAAGATGGTCACACCAGTGCCTCAGCAAGGCTTGACTTCAAACTGAAGACATTTTTCTCTTCCTAATTCTCAAAGCCCCCTCCTCCCTTTCACTTGTTTTTCTGTACAATCCTTTGTTCCGTGTCAATATTGACATCTTGTTGATCTCAATGTACACTTAGTAACAGGACTGGGATGGCCAGTGCCAGCACTAGTCTTGAGACCAGCTTGAAGACAGACTGGAACGCGGCCGGCAGCAAGTACCAGATTCCTGCTGAAACCATCCAGATCGTGTATTTTCTTTTTCTATCTTTTTTTTAAAGGATTTTATTTATTTATTTGACAGAGAGCTAGCAAGAGAGTACAAGCAGGCAGAGGAAGAGGGAGAAGCAGACTCCCCGAGAAACAGGGAGCTGGATGCAGAGCTCGATCCCAGGACCCTGAGATCATGACCTAAGCCAAAAGAAGATGCTTAACCAACAGAGCCACCCAGGCACCCCAGATCCTGTATTTTCTTATAAAACTCCTCAGCCTTTTCCTGGGAGTGGGTGGGCAGTCCTGGAGGCATTAGCCTGCCTCCTTTGCCTGGCAAAGTAATAAACTATCTGCCTTCTTTATGCCCAGACTCTGTCTTCGTGTTACATACTTTGTCTGGAGAACACAGAGGTTGGTTTTCTTTTTTTTTTTTTTTTTAAGATTTTATTTATTTATTCATGAGAGACACAGAGAGAGAGAGAGAGAGAGGCAGAGAGAGAGGCAGGCTCCATGCAGGGAGCCTGGTCTGGGACTCGATCCCGGGTGTCCAAGATCATGCCCTGGGCCGCAGGCAGGAGCTAAACCGCTGAGCCACCCAGGGATCCCAGAGGTTGGTTTTCTTTTCTTTTTTAAATTTATTTATTTATTTATTTATTTATTTATTTATTTATTTATTTATGATAGTCACACACAGAGAGAGAGAGAGAGAGGCAGAGACAGGCAGAGGGAGAAGCAGGCTCCATGCACCGGGAGCCCGACGTGGGATTCGATCTCGGGTCTCCAGGATCGCACCCTGGGCCAAAGGCAGGCGCCAAACCGCTGCGCCACCCAGGGATCCCCCAGAGGTTGGTTTTCAATAGCACTTTGTAATCGCCTTGATCAGGAGAATGTAGCAGAAGTGATTTTATATAATTCCTGGAGTTAAGTCATAAAAGGTGGTGCAGCTTCCACCTAACTCTCTTGAGGTACGTCCCTTGGGAGCAGTGAGCTGCTATGTAAGAAGTTTGGCTATCCTGCAGCTGCCATGCTGAAAGGTCCATATGGAAAGGTCACATGGAGATAGAGGGTCATGCCTTAGGAGCCCCAACAGCCCCATATTCTCTCCTCCAGATGTCTGAGTTGAGTGAGCCTTCAGATGATTCAAGCTCTCAGGCTGTGAGCAATCCCTGCTAACATGGAGAGAGCAGAGATGAGCTGTCCCTGCAGAACTCTGCCTGGATTGCAGATTTGTGAGCAAAATATTGTTTTAAACCCCTAAATTTTGGGATGTCTGGGTGGATCAGTGGCTGAGCATCTGCCTTTGGCTCAGGGCGTGATCCTGGGGTCCTGGATCAAGGACTCCCTGTGGGGAGCCTGCTTCTCCCTCTGCCTGTGTCTCTGCTTTTCTCTCTGTGTCTCTCATGAATAAATAAATAAAGTCTTAAAAAAAAAAGCCCCTAAGTTTAGCAGCGTTGTGCAGTAATAGATGATCAGAACATCAGATGATTGGAGCATCAGTTGTTGAGCACAATCCCATTCTTCCATAATCTTCATTCCTACATAGCTCTTCAGTGGTTGCTATTAATATTCCTTAAGTGTTACAGATTTGAGTCCAAGCACTGGTAATTTTTCCACCCATGTACCAGTTGATTAATTTACTGATTCAGAGACTTCCCTTCTCTAGCACCAGCTGCCTTTTCCAATTGCCCACTGCTCCTCAACTGGAGAGTGGGCATCCAGCTTCTGCTTTCCTTTTTTTAAAAAAAATTTCTTTAAAAGGTTTTATTTATGAGAGACACACACAGAGAGAGAGAGACAGAGACACAGGCAGAGGGAGAAGCAGGCTCCATGCAGGGAGCCTGATGTAGGACTCGATCCCAGGACTCCAGGATCACACCCTGGGCTGAAGGCAGCGCTAAACCGCTGAGCCACCCAGGCTGCCCAGCTTCTGCTCTTTTACTTAGTAGAGACGTGGCCATAAACAAGTCTCTTCTCTGGACTTAGGTGGTGCCACCTGTTCAGTGAGAATAATATGTGTCTTCCTGAATGCAGAACGATAGATTAACTTCTAAGATCTTTGATTCCAACTAGTATGCATCAGACAAAACCACATTAGAGTAAAATGAGTTTTTTTTTAATTTTTATTTATTTATGATAGTCACAGAGAGAGAGAGAGAGGCAGAGACACAGGCAGAGGGAGAAGCAGGCTCCATGCACCGGGAGCCTGACATGGGACTCGATCCCGGGTCTCCAGGATCGCGCCCTGGGCCAAAGGCAGGCGCCAAACCGCTGTGCCACCCAGCGATCCCAAAATGAGTTTTTAGATAAAGTTTTCTGTTATGTAAAAAAAGGGGGACTTAAGGAGATGTCCAAAAATAATATATAGAACTATCTGGGGAGAAACCTATGATGGAACTGTTGGTCACATGACACTGTCAAGTTTAGGAAGGTGGGAGAGAAGATGTGACTTAAGTTACACTATGGAGAATGAAGAATAAAATTAGGTTGATGTGCACCTATTGTCAAGAAATTTAAAAAAAGACAACATAGCCATGTAGATGGAATGCCTTTCATTAAAATAGTCACATAAGGAGGAATCACAGATGTTATGATAGCAGGAGGGTCCAGTTTGATGGTGGTAAAAGGAACGGCGGGGCAGAGTTTGTAGGCAAGTTCTGATGATTGAAAGGGCGAGATGAACACGCTAACCTGGACTCAGACAAGTACAACACAGCCACAAACATGGCAAAAGAATGGAAAAGCTAACCGATGTTACAGAAAACAGCACCCCATACAACTGAAGAAACTGAGAATTTAATGTGATTTCCCGATACTGCCCAATGAAGAAATTAATTGCAGTTATAGACACAGCAAACAGAAACAGCCCAAATATTTGTGGATAGCATGTTAATAAGAATGCATCTAATTTTATTTTTCAATCACCAAGGAAAAGAGATAAAATCTACAGCACTGTGAGCCTTTTGGAGAAAGGTGCTTTTAAAATACAAGGTAATACTGTCATTATTGTTCCCATATCATCACTACCCTTGCTCATTTGGTCAACAGCTGTTCCTCACCGTTTCCTTCCTTTAAATTCCATCACATTCTTGTTCTCATTACCCTGAGAAGCAAAACATTACATTTTGTGGGAGCATATTACGCAAAGTTCAGTTCCCAGTTGTTCGGAGTGAATGATAATTTGGACCAAGGATAGAGTAGGCATTTTTAGGCAGGATTATCAAGGAAGAGGATAGAAAAGTGCTCGTAGGATGTTTCCTTAGCCTCCCAAGGAAAGCTATTGACCAGTGAACTTGCAAGTATTTTTCTGGCCAATGGTATAACTCTGTATGTGCTTGTATGGGGAGGAGCTGGAAAACTGAGGAGACCAAGGTCTGGTTGGATCTCCCTGACAAATGCAAAATCTGGGCAGTTCATAGTAATCTGAATTCCTTTTTCCCCTCAGACTTATTTCCTCATCCCAAACCCATCTTGATTTCAAGCACATTAAATTAACCCAGCACATTAAATTATCCCCAACAAAGATAGAAACTTTTCAGATCTCTTCTGAGTTCTTCTTTTTCTAAGTTTTGAGATCATGGTTTCAAGAGTCTTAACAGGTAAAGGCAAATTATAGGATTTGTAATAAACGATTTGTAGTATTATTGAAGCATGCCCAACCTTCAGTGCTACATTCTCTGTCCTTTTTGTGCCCTCCCTTGTAGCAACCTGGTATGACTCTCTTCCTTTAGTTGGTCCCTAATGTATTCCTAGTTTCTGGCACAGACACATAACTCCTACCTTCACCTCTGTACTTTGTTTTCTCATGGTTGATGGGAGAATGCCTTTTCCATGATGTCGGATAGAATAAGCCTCAGAATATCAAAGAAGAGTCTGTTTGCTATGGAGGGGGTACTCATGTTCTGGAGGGAGAATTGGCCCAGGAAAGAGATCATGTGGCTCCAAATTTCAGCTTGAACAAAGGCTTCCCAAGCCTGGTCAAAGACCTGAAAATGCCACCTCCCTTCTATGCTCCCTGCCTCAACTTTGTCACTAAGGTGGCAGAGGCGTTGATGCTGGTCAGAGGCCGCTGCCTCCTCCAGCAGAGCATAAGATGATGACCTTTCATTTCAGTATTCCTAGTTTACACTCTTTTTCAGTATTCATTGAAATTCCAGTTAGTTAAGATACAGTGTGATATTAGTTTCAGGTGTACAGTATAGTGATTCAGCACCTCCACACATCATCCTGTGCTCAGCACGCCAAGTACCCTCCATAATCCCCATCACCTGTTCTCCCATCCTCCCACCACCTCCCCTCTAGCAACTATCAGTGTGTTCTCTACAGTTAAGTCTTTCTTGGTTTGTCTCTATTTTCCCTTTGTTCATTTGTTTTGTTTCTTAAATTCCACTTATGACTGAAATCATATGGTATTTGTCCTTTCCTGACTGATTTATTTCACTTAGCATTATATTCTCTAGCTCTATCCATGTCATATAAATGGCAATATTCCATTCTTTTTTATGGCTGAATAGTATTCCATTGTATGTATATATATATATAT
Source organism: Canis lupus dingo (assembly GCF_003254725.2). Taxonomy (NCBI): domain Eukaryota; kingdom Metazoa; phylum Chordata; class Mammalia; order Carnivora; family Canidae; genus Canis; species Canis lupus. The sequence continues at coordinate 25,051,344 of NC_064258.1, forward strand.
ATATATTATATATATAGCATATCTTATACTATTTCATTGTAGTTTTGATTTGTATTGCCCTGTTGATCAGTGATGATGGACATCTTTTCAAGTGTCTGTTGGACTCTGCATATCTTTTTTGGAAAAATGTCTGTTCACATTTGCCCATTTTTAAATTGGATTAATTGGTGGTTTTGTTTTTGTGTGTGTGTGTTGAATTGTCTCAGTTCTCTATATATTTGGATACTAGCACTTTATCAGATGTCATTTGCAAATATATTCTCTCATTCTGTAGGTTTCCTTTTAGTTTTGTTGACTGTTTCCTTCACTTTGAAAAAGCTTTTTATTTTGATGTTGTCCCAATAATTGATTTTTGCTTTTGCTTCCTTTGTCCCAGGAGAAGGCATATCTTGAAAGAAGTTGCTCTGGCCAATATCAAAGAAGTTATTGCCTGTGCTCTCTTCTAGGATTTTGATGGTTTCCTCACATTTAGATCTTTCATTCATTTTAAATGTATTTTTGTATATGATGTAAGAAAGTGGTCCAATTTCATTCTTTTGCACATAGCTGTTCAGTTTTCCCAACAGCATTTGTTGAAGAGCCTGTCTTTTCCCCAATGGATGTTCTTTCCTGCTTTGTCGAAGATTAATTGACCATAGAGTTGTGGGTTTATTTCTGGGGTTTCTATTCAGCTATTTTGCACTCAGCATTTTCCATAGATGAGAGTGAACAGAACACCTGTAGGCTAGCAGCTCATTGCTCTTAGGCCTAGACACCTGCACTGGGGCTGCTGGAGGACAAAGTCGATTCCCTTGAGAGAAGTAGGGTGGCCAGCAGGCGCTGGCGTGATTTCAGTTACACTCCTGGAGAACAGTGCTGGTGACTTTCTTGTTGTATAGGTCTTCCTCCCTTGCACCCTCTTGCTCTAGTCCTGTTGAACTACTCAAGGACACGAGGGATTTTGTCTCTTTTCTTTGCACATGCTGTTCCCTCTTTCTAGGCTTCCCTTCATTTAACTTTTCCTGATGAACTCTCTGCATCCTTCAAGACTCAGCTGAAGTAATTCTTTCTCTGTGATGGCATTCCTAATCTATCTACCTCTTCTGTAGGTCACCAGTATTCCTTATAATATTCTAACACTTAGCATGCTGTATTGCTGATTTTGTATGTCTGTTTCTTCTAGGAGGTTGTGAATTCCCTGAAGGTAGCCCTCATATCTAGCACAGCGCCCATCGTTGATGCTCGCATTCATTTCTTCTTTCAACAAATATTTCTTGAGCACCTAGTGATATTTAGTTACTACTGCCAGGCTCTGTGTCAGCGCTAAAGAAAAAGCAGAAGAAAAAAAAAAAGAAAAAGCATCAAATAGAAAACAGATTCTGTGATGAGAGATAGACAATAAACAAATAATTATTTGTCAGGTGGTATATAATAAAGATGGGTGACAGAACGTCACAGGTGGGGACATTTTAGAAGGTTGGAACAGGTACCTGGCTGCTGTGATAACATACCATAGAGTATGTGGCTTATAAAGCAGAAATTTATATTTCACAGTTATGAGGGCTGGCATCTCCCAGGTCATGGTGCCAGCAGAGTCAGTGTCTGGGGAGGGTCTTTTCATGTAAGCTCATGAAAGAGGCAAAGGAGCTTTCTGAGCTGCTTTAATAAGGGCACTAATCTCATTCATGAGGGCTCTGAATTAGAGGTTAGGGGGCCAGGATTTTAAAATATGAATTTTGAGGGGACAATCCTTAAGCCTATAGCAGCTTTCCCTGCTATAGGAGGTGACATAGTTTGCAAGAAGGATGAATAAAATTCCAGGAGAGATAAACAAGAAACTCTGTGATGAGATACAAAAACTGTATTGTCATTTTGTCATTGTGGACTACACAATAACCACACCTTTTCCTTTTAAAAAAAAATGCAGTTTATCTTCTGAAAAACTATGGCCAATATAGCATTTAGCAGGTTACAGAAAACTATTTTCTTAATGATTTTCTGGATAAGAGTCAGCAAAGAGAAATATGTTTTTTTTCATCAAGAAATTCATGTGACTTTATGTAGGGGGCATCTGTCTTAAGTGCTGGCAGGTCTTCATGTTTATTAGGGTCCATGTAATTTAGGGAATTGTCTTTTGGTCTAAGTGAAAAGCAGGCTAAACTCAATAGTTCTAAGCACTTACAGTTTAGAGCAATGCTCTTTTTTAAGTATGTAGCCACAGGTACAGGTTTGATTATAGTCATAGGAAGAGGCAGAGAGCATAGCCTTGCTCGAGTCCACCCTGTATTGAAATTCCATTCATTCGTTTTCATTTTAATGCTTTACCTGTTTTTGTATTAATGGATCATAGACATGGCACCATGTCGAGAACTTGATATAACTAATGAAATGGGTCATTCCACTTTAGAGTGAATTTTATTGAAATAATTTTTCTGTGTAGGAACAACTCTTATGATACAATTGAGACTCATCTGTATATGGGTAAGGGTTTCCCTGAACTGACAAGATACATGAAGATTTATTTTAAAACTTTTTTTAAGTCCCAAATATTCTAGTTTGAGTTACAGAGATGGAATTATATTGCCATTATTACCATTCCCTTTTATTTTCACACAGAACATATATAAATTTTATATCTCTCAAGATGTCAGTGCTTGAAATAATAAGGAATAAGAGGACTGAATTAATATAAAAATGTGAAATTAAAAAAATTTGTGATATCTTTAAAAATTCTGGCATTATTTCTAGGTTTGTTCATTTAAACTTTTTTTTAAAGATTTTATTTATTTATTCATGAGAGACAGAGAGAGGTAGAGACATAGGCAGAAGGGGAAGTAGTCTCCCTTTGGGGAGCCTAATGCAGAACTCGATCCCAGGACCCCGGGATCATTATCTGAGCAGACGCTGAACCACTGAGTCACCCAGACGTCCCCATTTAAACACTTCTTACACGTTTCTTGTTGGTGAACTAAACATTTTAATGGAGTTCAGTATTCATCCTCTATCAGAAAGCTGGAAAATGGATGATTAGGTGGGTTCCATGTTACAGAACATTATTTGGGTATTTTACCACTAAATTAGCTAGAGCAGATAATGTAATAATTCAAACTTTAGAGTAAAAAAAAAAACATTGAAGTTTTCATTTTCTGTTATGTCCAGTTCAATTATGAAAATATTTTCAGCTGAAAATACTGAAACCTGGTCATGAAATTGTGTTAACTGTTGATATTTAGAGACAAGAACCAGAAGCTTTGGGTCACTTGGCCTTTCATAGCTGGTCTTGCTGTGAACATTGTCATTCTACACATTGCCAACTTGTTAGGGTCAGTAAGCTTTGGACGTGACCCATCGGGCTCTGGGAAGGCTGAGATGACTTTGAACTTGTCCCTGTTTACGGGGAAGTGAGATAATAACTTTCCTAGTCAACTTCTTTCTTTCATCTTAGACATGTTTACAGGAGAAATTTAGCTTGACCCTGAACTTTACCCTTGGCTATATGCTGCTTCGAGGCTGGGAAGTTTAATTCATTTATTTTAAAGTGCTACTCACATATCTGTAAGCAGGAAAAAGTCATTTCTCCATATTTTTTTACTTTTTTTGGGTATAATTAGAAGTAGCAGGATTCAGAGGCTAGTGCTTCCTGACAATGAGACCAACAAGACAAATAGGCCTGGACGCTTGGAGGAAGTTGAAAACAGAGAACCGAGTAAAATCCCAGGGGGTGCAGGTATTGTGCCCAAATTATCAAAGCCCATGATGACACTGAAGGTGCTAAATGGGATGTATAATACTTAGATATAGTATTGACATATTCAGGTGGTTGTTTTTGTAATAAAATTTTTTAAAATTTGAAAACGTATAGAAAATAATCAGCTGTTTAACATTACAAATTTGTTGTAAGCCCTGTGCCCCTCTTTCTGACCCCATTCTCTTTCCTCCCTCTCTACAGGTAACCAGCAGCTTCAGCCAACTTACTGTTCATTGTTTCCAGGTAAATGGATGTATTTTAGTGTCCAAAAATAATACGGAAATAATATATAAATTTTGTGTGTAGGGCAGCCCCAGTGGTGCAGCGGTTTAGTGCAGCCTGCAGCCCAGGGCGTGATCCTGGAGACCCGGGATTGAGTCCCACGTCGGGCTCCCTGCATGGAGCCTGCTTCTCCTCTGCCTGTGTCTCTGCCTCTCTCTCTCTCGCTCTGTGTCTCACATGAATAAATAAAATAAAATCTTTAAAAAAAATAAATAAATAAATAAATAAATTTTGTGTGTATGTTTATCAATTAGGATAACTCATGGAACGTAATTGTAAAGCAACTTTATTTTTGTCTCTAATATTATTTTTGTTCCTTTACATTGATGTGTTCGGTGGGTATAGCTCTTCCCCTGTCCCTGCATGAAAACTGAGGAAGTTCTATTATTATTACTCTTGTCACTCTTCTGTTGAAAAAAAAAAAAAGTCCCTTTTTGATCTTTATAAGTCACAAAACACAGTCCCAATTCAGGAATGAAAATGTCCAGTTTGTTATAGTCAAAACCCCCTCTGGAGAATAGTACCACGCTGGGGGCTTAGCATTGGCCTCTGTGTGCCATTTGGGCCTCAGCAGTGGCAGTAGCCAGATGGGTCATAATGAGAGGAAGTCTATGCTGTTGAGTCACATGTAGCCACCATCCCTGCTGCCATGACCATGTTACATGGTCCCAATGAGCAAGCACCAGGGGGGCTGGGAAGGGGCTGACTGACATCAAAGGGCTTTCCACTTCCACACTGAGAGCCTCTCTGCCAGGGGTGCTATCTGGTGGGTATTTACATGGTATATGAATTGCTTCGCATGCTGAGACCATTCCCAGGGGTTCTTGCACGGAGTGTTCCTCTACTCTTCTGCCTTCCACTTTTGTCCTCCCTGGTTCCTGAGCAGTGGGCCAGCTAGCCACTCCCATGAATCTGTGTACCATGCTCAGATTTCCTGCTCATTCATTTCTCCCATTGGCTCAATCCTACTGGAAACCATGGGCCACGGTAACATGGTTGATGCCGTCCACAGGGATCAGTTTTCTAGAACCTAAAGGATCACACAGAGGAGAAAGGATCTGGAGGGGCAAAAGGAGACTATCCAGCCCCCTGTACAAGCTTGAGTCTGCATCTGGGTCTCTATTCTGTTCTGTTATTCTGTGAGCTTGTCCTTGTATCAGTACCACACGTTAAGCACTACGACTCAATATATCTAGTTATAGGGCAGGTCTCTTCACTTTTTCTAGAATCAGCATGTCAAGTTCCATAAAAAAACCTTATTAGGACTTTGTCAGGCAAATAATTTTTTAAGTTCTTAATAAGCCTGTCTGTAGAATAAATTGATTAGACTAAATTTTACCCTAAATGCTTCCTCCAGTCCCAGAGGCATTTTTAATTTCTGCCTTTAACTGTTACATATAGTTAGTATGAAGCTGCAGTATTATCCTGACACTACACATTACCTTGATAAATAGAAAAATTGTGGTCACTTCAAAATCTACATAGTATTTGAGAATAGAAATCAATGTACACAAGCAACTTTCTTTCCTCCTCAGAGTTTTCTCACAGAGTCTCTATCAAGGATCTGATTATTTTTAAAATGTAGCTCTTGCCGGCAGGGGTTGGTAACATTTCTGTCAATATGGTTTCTGTTGGGAATTCTGGTTACTTAAAAAGGTGATTTTTATCCCATCTTGATGTAGTTCCTTCATATCATTAGACGTGAAGTGAAGATCTTCTTCTGCAATATTAAAAATGCCCACAATATGCTGTTAGGCTTTTTCTTTCCTAATTAACTGAAGCATCACTCATTGTAAAAATAGACAGTCACATCTATAATAATGTCGGTTTTTCAAGCACACCGTCCTTCAAACGTCTAAGAAATTAGGAACTGGACTAAATAAAACATTTGTATGTTGTATGAGATACACAAAAATATGCAAATGTGCACACCAATCCTTTAATTGGGAGGAAAAGGGTCACATTACATTTGAGTCCTTGTATATCACAGCATCTAAGCTTCTGTGGTTATGTTGTTTGGCATTTAGTTGTTTCCAGAAGACTAGTTGCCAAAACATTTTGAGTACAAATTATTATGTTTATTTCCTAGCAATAAATTGGTCTGTGAAAAAAAAATTGGCCTATGAAAATATGATGTAAGAAAATATATACATGAACTGGGATCCCTGGGTGGCGCAGCGGTTTGGCGCCTGCCTTTGGCCCAGGGCGCGATCCTGGAGACCCGGGATCGAATCCCACGTCGGGCTCCCGGTGCATGGAGCCTGCTTCTCCCTCTGCCTGTGTCTCTGCCTCTCTCTCTTTCTCTCTCTGTGACTATCATAAATAAATAAAAATTAAAAAAAAAAAAAAAGAAAATATATACATGAACAGAAACACTAAATAAAATCCAGAGCAACAGACCTGGCAGCCAACAGACTGATTTTTAGCCCCTCCCCTTTTTAAAAAGACTTTCTTTTTTTTTTATTTTTTATTTATTTATGATAGTCACAGAGAGAGAGAGAGAGGCAGAGACACAGGCAGAGGGAGAAGCAGGCTCCATGCACCGGGAGCCCGATGTGGGACTCGATCCCGGGTCTACCGGGATCGCGCCCTGGGCCAAAGGCAGGCGCCAAAGCGCTGCACCACCCAGGGATCCCAAAAATACTTATTTTAGAGACAGTGCAAGAGAGCACATGAGTGGAAGGGGCAGAGGAAGGAGAGTCTCAAGCAGACTCCCCCTGAGCATGAAGCCCAACACGAGGGCTTGATCTCACAACCCTGAGATTACGACCCAAGCCTAAACCAAGAGCAGATATTTAACGGATGTTAAACCACGCAGCAGCCCCCCCCACTTCTTTTTTTTTTTTTTTCCAAAAAAAGCTCTGTGTAACTGAAACAACAACAACAAAAATTCTCCAAAGACAAGGTGATTTATGATTCTCAAGATTAAACATTTCACATAAAAAGTGACAGTTCTGCTGGCATAAACTCGTTTTGACAATGACTCTCAACCAAAATCTTTGTGCCTGATTTATAAAATTACCTTTTTTTGTGAAACGGAGGCTTAATTTTTTTTTTAAGTAGGCATTCAGTTTGTACAGGGCTTCCTGTTTGTAGGCAGTATTTCAAGGAACCTTGTATCTGCACCATTTGAGATATTCGGGAAGAACTTAGGATATAAGACAGAAGACCTAAAACCTTTATAACAGTCATAAAATTCTGTATTTACTCATTTTGAAGCAAATTATTCTAGAATTTAGGTGGTACAGAATCATTTTGGCATTCACGGGTCACTGTCCTTATTTGCTATCTTATACACATTTCCAAGTTTTGAGTACTGTGGAGTACTGCTGTAAACTACTCCCTACAGCTTTGGTGGGAGGAATAACATCTTTCAACCTTACACATATGCAGGTTAAAGTTGGTCACTGTGTAATGATTCTATGTATTGGTCTATCCTCTAACCAAGCACAGATGAAGATGGGGATCACTTATTGGCAATGTCAGGGATACACAGAATAAAAAAACGACAGAGTTGGAGGCTTACTCATTATTTACAGATCTACATATTTCAGATTTTTTTTTTTTTTAATGCAATTACTTTCCCTGAGAATTCCTATCTGCAGGGGAAAGATCACTGGAATCCTCAAGAGTAGTTATCTCTGTGCAAAAGTGTATTCTAATGGAGTTTGAGCCACAGATACCTTTCCAGTCTTAGAACTTTACAAGGGGAGTATACAAGACACTATCTTATGAAGTCAAACACCTTAGATGTAGGGAAGTAACTCTGCTAATGACTGATCGACCTATATCTTATTCACTTAACAAATATGAGTATTAAGTATATGTATCACCCTGAATAATGGTGCTTCAGAGTTAGGGGTAGATGCAAGGTAACTAGAAACTCCTGCCCTCGTGGAACTAGAAAGATTAGGGTAGGGTAGGAGACACACAGCAAGGGGAAGGGAGATCAATATATACATCAAAGATAGCACTAATACTCTGACCCCCTGTATATGGACTTAACAACAAAATAAAAAAGAAAGCATGCTATTCTTGAGAAATGATGGTTTTATGCTAAGAGCCAGGGTCCAGTGGAATATGGAAGGAACTTATTAATTCAAGTCTTATGATGTTCTTTATAAGTACCATTTACTAGTATAATTGGGTAGAGAAGAAAAGCTGAAAATTTTATAAAGAAAATAATCTCGGGACACCTGGGTGGCTCAGTGGTTGAGTGTCTGCCTTTGGCTCAGGGCATGATCCTGGGGTCCCAGAGGGAGTCCCATGTCAGGCTTCTTGTGGGGAGCCTACTTCTCCCTTTGCCTGTGTCTCTGCCTCTCTATCTCTCTCCCATGAATGAATAAAAAAACAAAATTCTCACAAAAGTCAGAATATGGACTATATATAATTTTTGGACTATATTTTTATATGTGGTTTTCTCTACAAATGCACTTCATCTTAAAAAAGAGTCATCAGATGATCCAATATAGTAACAATAACTGATATTTTTTTCCTAATGAAACATCCTAATCCTTAACTTTAGTTGAATATATTTTTTACTATCAGGAAATATTTTTTAGTTTATTAGGAAATATTTTTTGGTTTTTATCTGTTTGGCTAACATATCTGCCCCTTTTGTAAAATACTGAAAAGTGTGATGAGTGTTAAGATGTTTGTTGAGAAATATTAAGTTGCAGTGATTCTAGCTGTATTGTTTATCTGAAAAATTTAATGCCGTATCTCTTTACCAAACCACACCAAATATGACACAGACAATTTGTTTAAGAAAAGTTTTACTAATGAGTTATTTCAGCAAAGTTATTGCAACAGGTTTAAAAGGCAGACAGACACATTATTACAGGCTATAAAGTAACAAAGGAGTTTTATACAATTAAAATATTACACAGACCGATGGGATTTACTGAATAAAAGATCCATAAAAGAAACTAAATCTGAAAGATTTAAATCCAGTATTAGCACCTACAGTATCTCTGCAAGTAAAACTTTTAACGGTTTCATTCTTTCCTAATATATTTCTGAACTTTTTCCCAAAAACAGTGCTCTCAAACCCCAAAGATGAATGAAGGGCATAAGAAACCCTGATACTAAGAACATACAGCCAAAAGAACTAGAAACACTGACTCAGATGTGAGAATTTTAGTTGGAAATCACTGAACTTACTGTACTTGAACCAATCATAAGATTTCTGTGCACTGAATACTGTATATGAGGAAAGTCTATGAATCATAAGGTTTGCCAGTAGGGATAGTTAAAAATTAGCAATATACAGTATTATTCCTATCAAATTTTTTTCTCATAAGTTATATTTATAACAAAACTATAATTAAAATATTTATTATACTTGCTTATTACACATTCAGGGACACAGCAGGGACATTTATGTTTGATGGTTTAGCATCCACTTTATTGTGCTTACTTATTTTTTGTAAGGAACACGCAACACATACTACATCTTCCCAACATTCAAGGTAATGCAATAATAAAATTCTCCAAAGAAAAATAACTGGAAATTGCATTAAATACTGCTTTAATTAGGAATAATTGCTATAATAAAACAAATAACATTATACATTATTTTTCCAATGAGTTTCAGTTTGAGAAACTGAACAGCAAAAACAGATCTTTAAGAGTTTAGCCATGGCAAAACTGGTAGTTCTTTGAAATGTGGGAGATGCATTAGCAAAACCATAGACACAGCCTACCTTTTGCCAAAATCTGGGAGGAAAGCATTTTATTAATTTGGGGGAAAGAAGAGTGAACACTGGCTAAGATATGACTTGTTGAAGTCTAGAGCTACCTGGGAAGCTGGCCCAAGGAATGAAGAGAACCACTGGTACTGGTTGGCAGATAAGAAATAAACTTTGTGTTGGGCTAACCAACGGCATCTTTTATTAATGGCTTTGAATAAAAAAAGTGACACACTTCATTGTGTTTTCTCAGAAATGAATCAAAAGATTACAGAGTCCTAAACAATTTGGAGACACAAAGTGGATGCTGAGCGACTAGAGGTCACTCCACGTGTGGAATTTTAGAAAGTTAGTCCTTGGAGTATATGGCACCGTGGCTCTGGCAGCAGATACAAAGGAATGATGCTCTGGAGAGGAGGTAGGGGACACTCTGCGATTGGCCAGTGGATAGATGAGGGTCCCAGCTGGAGGTGGGATCTGCAGTTAGATACAAAAAGTAGAAGTTTTAGAAAGGGATGCTAAAATAACCTCTAAAACATCGCTCCTACACCAACTTATAATAGAATACTTAGACCTGTACTGACTAAGGACATCGCTCAACAGTCTAGAAATGCAAGCTCTGCCTGTTTCAGTCTCTGGACAATGTCACAAGAGGTATAGCAGAACACAGGCTGAAGTGGCAAATCTGGGGCCAGGCTGCCTGGACTACTACTACCTATTAGTCTTCAGCCTTAGACAAGTAACTTAGGTTCTCTGCACCTGATTTTCCTCATCTGAGAAAACTGGGGTAACAGTACGTACCTTGTAGGGCTGCTGTGATAATCAGGAGTAAGCATTTAGAACAGTGCAGGCACATAATGAGCACCCACAAAAGGTAGCTATTTTCGTCAGTGCTCATTTACTGTGACCCGGTACTGATATGTTCTGATTTTTATTTTTATTTTTTATAACTTTATAATAAATTTATTTTTAAATTTTATTTATTTTTATTTGCCAACTTACAGAATAACACCCAGTGCTCATCCCATCAAGTGCCCCCCTCAGTGCCCGTCACCCATTCACCCCCCCAAAAAAACCACCATCAGTCTTTAATAGAGATATTTTAAACACTTTTAATAAAGGCCATCTCCATGATTTGTGTATTTTTTGGTTAAATCATTAACTCTCATGTTAATACTTCCATTTGCAGAAAACATGGAGACTTAAGAAAAACCACAGAACTGAATTGAGTATTCTTACAGTTTCTCCCTCTCCTCCAAGACCTCCACCCACACTAGATCCTGGGCCTGAAAAACACACAGCTCTAAATTGAACAGAAATATTTGCATTCATGAAACTATCCAGGAGTTCCTAATATAAATCTTTCCCATTTCAAAATTTCACAGTTGCCTGACTATTGATAGATTAGTCTCTGGTGTGTAATTGCTCAAAACCCCATGCCACCTCAGAAAAACATTACATCTAGCAGTAATAGCTGCAAAGTGAGTCATGACAAATGCGTTGTGCCAAGCCAACGCAGCTGCAATTGATAAAACAAACTTACTCCAATGGCACATAACAAAAACCACACATTAAGGTTCCTGGTTGCACAACTGAGAAGTGTCAGTTTGGAAATTGTACACGAGCAATTCTTTGAACAAGTAACACTAAGTGTTCCCAAATAAGGCCTTTTTAAAGAAATAAAACACATGGCAGAGGATATCATTATTTAGATTTTTGGCTTTCAAAGTCAAAGAATTCAGGTGACACTTTCACTAGTGCTAAGAGAAGGCAGCTTTGGAATTTGGTTGGTTTATAGGATTTGATAAGTTGTACAGGGCAGACAAAATGTATTTTTAAAGAAAGTCTTGAAAAAGAAAAGGGGAAGATAAGCACTTAGAATAATCTGATGAACTCTTCCCTCTCCCTGTTTCTGCTGCTGCAAGTACTTATAGGATGTATGGTGTAAAAAACAGGGGTTTTATGGTCAGTCGAACTTGGGTTCATATCCCACAGTGTGTTAAACTGTATAATTTTGAGAACACCATTTACTCTATTTGTACCTCGGTTTGCTCATCTGTAACATGGAGGAAATGCTCTGCACACTTCTTGTAAGGATGAGAAATACCATTTGTATGACACTTGGCACAGTGCAGGTGCCCTTGAAATGGCAGTTATTATTTCTGTTGCCCTGGGAAGGAGAAGGATGTCTGCTTTGGCAGATCTGTTTCTGTGCTGCCTGTTAGTGACAAACACCTGCACACAATTAGGAAAATACAGCAGCAGAACACTCTCTGTAGAAAGCATATGAAATCAGCAGAAATAGTGAAGTATGATTTTCTGTTACTTAGAAGACTGTGCTCCTGTATTAATAAGGCTTCCACATGATTCTTCTACCCTCCTATCAGTATTAGCTAACTTGTTTCTCACTTCTTCAAGGTCATTATATGGATATCTAAGAACATAAATATTCTAAACAAAAGAATCAGATTTATGGTTTTAACCACCAGGGGTAAGTTTTCTCCTACAGGGCAATGAAACCACTTAAATGGATGAAATATTCAGAATCTCCCCCTCCAACTCTGAAATGTTTCTTTGGTTATTAAAGCCATTCATCATATAGGCAGGGCAATTGCTTAAACAATTTTTATATGCAAAATCCAACTATTTAAATGTCTAGGATTGCTTTGAAATATTAAAGCAACACCTCCCCCACCAAAACAAACAAACAAACAAAAACAAACAAAAAGAAAACACCACTAAAGCAAAGTAACAACAAAACCAGTCTGAAAACAATACAAAGAGGAAAAATCAGGCTTAAATTGTAAATCACCAAATAGAATTTAGGTTATAGACACATTTTAAATATCAAGCCAAAACAGAGAATATGCCATTATCTAATGTTTTATTTACCATTCAGGGAAGAAAATTCATGCATGCTACAAATTACATAAACTGCATATAAGTCACATGATTTTTTTTACCTTTAATTCTACGGTTTATCTTCCACTGCTCATGCCTCTGTCTTCATAAATGGTGATTTCAATCTAACAGCATGGCTGTTAAGAAAACACACTGTAGGATGGAACATATAAAGGGGACGATGGCAAGAGCATGTATATGATCTACATAGACTTTGCTTTCAATTTCCTTTGCTCTCTCTTACTTAAGTTAAACATGATGCTTTCTCCACCTTAGAGAAAACTTTGAGAAATGTAATTCTCCCCAAAGCATTATTTATTTTTTGGAAAAAAAAATTCTGAAAAAAGATGCTATGCTGGAGAACTAGAGGGTTTTTAGCTGAGAATTGAAGAAGGTAATGAATTCAGTGGTTCAAAATGTCCTGAAATTATTTGCGAACTTTTTCTTGGGAGAGTGTTCATGACCTCTGAAAGTTTAAGCATCACTGCTGCAGAGTAAAATAAAACTGCTGAAATTATTATCAGCTGGAAGGCCTGGGATAATCTGACCTAGGTTTTAAAAAAAATTTATTTTACTCATTACTCTAGTTATCAAGCTAAATTAGTTTTTTTTTTTGCAATTTTATTTACCAAATTTACTTGGTGAGTTTCAAAGCTTACTGCCTCTAAAAATATGCACAGTATGTCAAAGGTAATGAAATTATACATCTGGCAGCTGTAACTGATTTCAACTAGTCAGATGAACCCACGGAACTGCAATTCATTTAGATGACAAGTCTCACCACACATTATGAGTTTATGCATTTCAAAGAGGCTTTAGGGTCCGAGTTTTTGCAGCTGAAATGCATTACTCATGCCACCCCCATTATTACTACAAGATGCCCTCAGAACCACCAAGAAAGACGGTAACCAGAATATCAAACAATCCAGAGACCATGCAAAGGAAGGAAACATGCTTTAGGAAAAATGTTGGAGACAGGAGACTTGTGGTAGGTATGCGATTCACACATAAGATTCTTAGGGCAAATACAAGAGAAGGGAGTTAAATTTTCTCTATCTAGTAGATGCCAAATAGTACCATCAAACTTTTATAGATATTTAGACCTTATGATCTGGGCAAAAAAGATACAACTCGAAGTCCTCTCTCAATGGGATCTGTCAGGAGGAGGCCTTGGGGAGCATAGATCTTCTCATTCTGCTCTTGAATGTATTTGGACACTTTCTTCAGAACCTGAGGGAAAGAAACACCATAGCTTTTTACAAATGTCATCGGATTTCCCATTAAGTATCAGCTGGATCTCAAAATACTCAGGCAGTGGAATTAGTTTTTAAAACAAGAAATGGATATTTGTATGAAGGGACACACTTTGAGTATCTGGCACACACTGGCTGTATGTGACACATGGCACAGCCTAATGGACTCTGCATGTCAGGCTCTTCAGTGTGGTATGAGCACTGATGCACACAAAAGCAAGAGCGCCAGCCCCTGCTCCTTACCTGCTGTCCTCTCAGCCCTGGAGATAGAGAAATAAGTAGCTGATTATAGACACAAAAGTTGGTTGTACTTTGCTCCTTCCCACGCATCAAGTGTGGTCAATGCGACACCTCCTCATACCAAGGGTAGTTCTTAGCCTTTCCCATTAACACTTAAGAACCGGCCTCTCTCCTTTGTATGTTTCTGTCAACTTTAAGTAATGATACAAAGTTGGCCCGTAACAAGAGATTGCCTAGTTCGATTAAAACTGAAAAGTTTCCTTCCTTTGAAAAGCATGTGACAGCAGGCATGGAGGTTCTGATGACAAGTGTCTTGTATCAATTTCACCATTGCATATAATGCTACTCCGCAGTCTGCCCTTGTGTCCTTGATGGGAACTTCAGTTTATAAGTTTAGCATTAAGGTTGTAAAAGTCAAAGCAAATGCAGACAAAAACCAGATAGGATACAGAGGAACTTCTGGAAATTGCCAAATCTCTAGGCTTTAATAAGGGCAGTTTTGAGGCAGATAAGCTAGAAGAAAATAAATCTTAATAGCTATATACAAAATCAAAGAGTTACATGTGTTTTTTCAGATTCAAAGTCATCATAACCCTCTTTTGGCTCTAATGTTCAAAAAGGCTCTAATCCAGTTCTTTAATTACTATGTGTTTTCTTAAATTCATACTACCAGCATATGCTAAAGTCCCGGATAAATGTGATCACATCATAAGTGAAAAAGAACTGTCTGAGAATACAGTTAGAGATTAAGAAACCATTTAAGTGTGTGTCTACAATGAACCAGGGCAAACTAACAAAATGAGGACGCTGCAATTTAGGTGCCATGGGATAAGATGATTTAGAATTTAAACCACTAGGTAGTTTGTCTAATGACTTATCTAATTTAAGGAAAACAAAATTTATGTTTATTCATGTTACATCTTTGGGAATACTATAATTTCATGTTCTAAAAGAGCACAATGTTATTAAGAGAGCCGTCTGCAGGGTTCTTTAGGGAGTGAATTAAGAATACCACTTCTAAAGAAAACATTTTTTTTTTTTTTTTACCTAATTACCTGAAGTAATACAAGTATCATTCTCCTATTTTCAACTTGAAAGAACTTGAATGATGCTTGGTCTTTATGGGCAAAAAAAAAAGCCATCTTAGGCTCTAGCTTTCTTTTTTTTTTAGGCTCTAGCTTTCTATCAGTTTGTCAGTCATGCTAAAATGACAAACAGAAGGAAGAAGCCCATGGAGGTGCCCAACTCAGGACCCTCAATCTTCTCTCCAATTCCTTTCTCGGCTCACCTGCCAGAACTGGAAATTGGAGAATCGGTCTACCTTACTCTAGTCCATTTCCACTAGAGGGGGCAGTCAGAAAAGTCAAAGAAAGGATTCTGTCAGAACAGCTTTCTTCCCTCTCTCCTTGGGTACAGGTTACCAGCAAAGAAAGAGCATGCTTTTGTTTGACTGAAGCATAACTCTGTTGTGCAAGGTTTTTATTTAAACTTTAATAACATTCATGTGCACTTAGGTATAAGTTCAGAAAGAAAACTGTTGAAATTTTAGTCAGCTTATTATTTTTGGTAAATCAGAGTCAAAACAATCTACAATATTGAAGAAAATTATCTCTGTTATCCTCATACCTAACAAAACCTCAATCTGTATTTTAACATTTACAAAGCTAAACACGATCAAACCTCAATAAAGACTATTATCCTCCTTGAGAATATTAAACTGGAGAAATCCTGAAGAAAAAATACAGATGTTCAAGAAAAAATATCCTAAGAGAAGCTAAGTGAGAACAGTATTTTCAGAAAATATAGAAGTTCCTTCTAATTTGTTCCTTTTATAGACGATATAGCACACAGGCAGAAGGGATGTTATGAACAAGGCAGATAGCTACTGAAAGGAGAAGCTTCTACAAGCCCATTTGTTCCCTAATTATAATGGGCAGCAACAATAGAGAAATAACACTGAAGTCTTTATCTTCATTTTAAATCAATAAATAGCACATTATAGGAAAAAAAAAAGCATGATTGTTCTAGGGAGTTTTAAAAGGCTTATTTACAATTTCAAAAAATTTAACCCACATGACAAAGTATAAGCACTATTATATTTGGCTTACTGTTTGTAGACTAAAATTTTAGTGTTTAAAACAATACAGACTAAATGACTCAATCCTGTCCTTTCATAAAGTAGTAAATAATAGCCTAGAAATTCCTAATGTACAAATTGATAGATGGAGAGGGCAGCTGTTCTTATATGATTTTTATCAAAACTACAAAAATATATTTAAAGTTTTCTTTTAAAAGTATAAGTAAAAAAAAAGTAAAAAAAAGTAAAAGAAAAAAAAGTAAAAAAAAGTATAAGTACACATCTTAATTATGATCAATCCAGTTAATCACTTTGCATGATCTAGTTATTCATGTCCAGTTTCTAAAATAAAATTACCTATTTAAAAATATGGACATGCCTTAAATTTTGGTTTCTTTTTTTTTTTTTTTTTTTAAAGATTTTACTTATATATTCACAAGAGACACACAGAGAGAGAGAGAGGCAGAGACACAGGCAGAGGGAGAAGTAGGCTTCATGAAGGGAGCCTGATGTGGGACTCGATCCCGGATCTCCAGGATCACACCCTGGGCTGAAGGTGGCGCTAAACTGCTGAGCCACCAGGGCTGCCCTAAATTTTGGTTTCTTAAAACTAATCTTATTTGTTTTTTAACAAAATACTTTATTTTTTTATTTATTTGAGAGAGAGAGGAGAGCAAAGAGAGAGAGAGAGAGAGAGAGAGAGAGAGAAAGCATGAGTGGGGAGGGAGGCGCATAGGAAGAGGGAGAAACAGACTTCTCATTGAGCAGGGAGCAGATGCAGGACTCAATCCCTGGACCCTGGGATTATGACCTGAGCCAAAGGTGGACACTTAATCAACTGAGCCACCCAGGCACCCCTAATTTTATTTGGTCTTTACTTGCTTTATAATACTCCATAAAAAGAAAGAAACCTTGATTAGACTTATAAAGTAATACCTTCCATGTTGCCTATGATCCCAAGTTAAAACATATATTAGGATCAATTTCCACTCTATTTCTGATATAGAGAACTGCCTGTCAAGATTAATAATCAAAGGGATTTTTATTTATTTATTTTTAGTAGCCTCCACACCCAATGTGGGGCTTGAACTTATAACCCTGAGATCAGGAGTCCCATGCTCTACTGAGCCAGCCAGGCAACCCAATAGCCAAAGGGATTTTAATTAAAAGCTGCTAAATGTTTTAAGCAGTTAAATAAGCTAGCAGATGCTAAAAAAGATTACTTATATCTGAAAAAAAAAAAAAAAACAAAACTATTCACAAATATCTAATTAAAACATGTATGTGTGTGTATATATATATAAACACATAAGTTAGCATGTGTATATATGTATATACACTAATTTAATTTTTAAATTTATCTTAAGAGAATACTATTAAGCATCTACCATATGTGAGGAAATGCATTACATTCTAGCATCCATTTTATTTTTTTTAATTTTTTATTCTTTTAAAGATTTTATTTATTTATTCATAGAGACACAGAGAGAGAGAGAGGCAGAGACACAGGCAGAGGGAGAAGCAGGCTCCATGCAGGGAGCCTGACGTGGGACTCGATCCAGGGTCTCCAGGATCATGCCCTGGGCTGCAGGCGGCGCTAAACCGCTGTGCCACCGGGGCTGCCCTAGCACCCATTTTATAGGTGTGAGAACTCAGAGATTAATTTGTCCATGATTCCATAATTAATGCAATTGACTTGGCTGGCACCCAATTACCATTTTTTTTTTTTACAACTGACATTAGAAGGGGGTATCTATTTCAGCAAATGCACATTGATTAAAAGTTAGTTAAAATCTTATCAACAAATGTAAAACTATAGTGTGATGACAACTCAATTATCTACTACTCCACTAAGTATGAACAAAATACTCTAGAGGACATAATTACACCTCAAATTGGCAGTACCATGTGCTTCGGTAAATGACCACGCCCGGATGGCCTAGTTTCTATCCATTTGGATTCAGCCTTACCCTCCTCTCCTACATGGCCTCCGGTTCAAATCTGTATTTCACTATCAACATATTCCTTGAATTTGTTCACTTCTTTCCATCTCTATTGCTCCAGTCCCTGCTCAAGCTATAATCATCTCCTGCTTGGATTTCTATGGAGCATGCTACCTGGTTTCTACTTCCACTTTTATCTTTTTTTCCCCTAGGTTAAAGAGATTGCTTTAAAATGAAAACTATGGGGATCCCTGGGTGGCTCAGCGGTTTAGCACCTGCCTTTGGCTCAGAGCGCGGTCCTGGAGTCCCGGGATCGATGTCTATTATAAATAAATAAATCTTTAAAAAAATAAAAATAAAAAATAAAATAAAATGAAAACCTAATTGTATCACTCTCCTGCTTAAAACCTTTCAGTAGCTTCCCCTTGGCACTGAAAATAAAATCTAAACATCTTTTCATGGACTACACACAAGATACAGCTCCTCCTTACCTCTCCAAATTCATCTTTGGCCCCTCTCTCCACTTCTCTCCTTCCACACTGGCCTTCTTATAGTTCCCAGAACCCATTATGCTCTCTGGGCCTTTGCACACACTCATCTCTCTATCTGAACGGTCCTGGATTTGCATCCTTCCCATAGCAGCTCATATGTTACTACTTCAGAGGCCTTTTCTGGCCATACAATTTAAATTAGGTCTCTCCTATTATATTTAATAGGAAACAAACAGGAAAGTTTGTTTCCTTAAGACACTTACCACCATTTATAATTGAGTTGGTCTTGTTTCTTTTGCATCTGTTGTTACTACTAAATTATAAACACCACATGTCAGCAATCATATTTGCCCTGTTATATCCCCTGCACACTGTTTAGTACATAGTAGGTGTTCTTTTTTTTTTTTTTTGTAAGATTTTATTTATTTATTCATGAGAGAGAGAGAGAGGCAGAGACACAGGCAGAGGGAGAAGCAGGCTCCATGCAGGGAGCCCAACGCGGGACTCG
This sequence comes from Canis lupus dingo, assembly GCF_003254725.2. NCBI lineage: Eukaryota > Metazoa > Chordata > Mammalia > Carnivora > Canidae > Canis > Canis lupus. Next base: position 25,070,456 of record NC_064258.1, read on the forward strand.
ATCCTGGGTCTCCAGGATCATACCCTGGGCTGAAGGCGGCGCTAAACCGCTGAGCCACCCCCTGGGCTGCCCCATAGTAGGTTTTCAATAAATATTTATGAAATGAATGAATCTCTTGTCCCTTCACTCAGCAAATGTACTATTAAAGAGAAACTGCTAAGACAAATACCGATCCTTTAAAACTTCTGATTTTGAATGTTAAAAGAGGAATGAAAGTTAGCTACTTCTCTATAAGGTATAGAAAAAATATAAACTACTAATTTAGTTATTAAATACATTCTTTTAGTAAAACTAAGACAATTCATGTCAGGATGCTAATGAAGCATCTGGCAGCAGCAGCATTTTCAGCCAATAACTCCAAAAATACTTTAGCTGCAACTGTATCTGCTCTCCAGAGTCTAGGACATCACAGGCACACTTGTATTAGGTGGAGTATTATAGAGTTATCTTTATAGCATTTCAGCTGCTAAAAATGCTCAAAATTAAATGATATATTAGGAGTGTACTGTGATTAACTTAAATTCATTCAACACACATTCAATGAGTGCCTAACACACCCTGGGCTTGGTATTTGGCATGAAGAGGGACATAAAATGGTTAAGGCAATGTCCTTGACCTCAAGAAAAATACATACTTGAAGGGCAAATAAAAATGCAAACTGCTTCACTCCAAAGTCAAGAGAGGTTAAGTGCCAGGAAAAGAGACATAAGTACAGTATTGTGGGGATACAAAGGCAAGAAAAAATTCCAATTAGAAGCATAAGGAAAAGTTAGATGGCAGGACATAAAGGGCTGGTGAGATTTGAACACAGAAGGAATGGAACTGTAGGTAAAGGAAAATCTCAGAGGGTGTGCTTGGTGAGTGAATGAGTTTGGCTGAAAGACAAAGTGAGGAAGGGCTGGGAGACAGAGCTGGAAATGTAAGCTGGAGGTCCGTTGGAGAAAGGGCTTGAACATCACTCACTGGCAATAAATGGAAGCCAGGGAAGGCCTCTGACTTTGTAAGAGTGCTAGAGAAAGTAACGCAGTGTTTGTTAAGATTTTATTTTATTTATTCTAGCGACAGAGAGAGAGAGAGAGAGAACAGGTGAGTGTGGAGAGGGGCAGAGGAGGGAGAAAATCTCAAGTGGACTCCAGGATCATGACCTGAGCTGAAGTCAAGAGTTGGAAGCTCAACTGACTGAGCCATCCAGGAGCCATAGCAATGCAGTGTTTTATGAAGGCAGAAGCAAATGGTTTAGAAAAATAAAAGAATGAAAGAAATAAAACTCATCAGACTATTTCAATAGTCTAAGAGACAGGTAATCAGGGAATATATTAGAACGGTGGCAGAGGAAATCATGAAAAGTTAATAATGAGAAAATGGAATATATTTCAGTCTTTGACAACTGAAAATATTTCCCTTCTTTTTCATCCTCCATACCTTAAGATGGTACTGAGAAAGGTAGGGTGCTATTAAACAAAATGGGGAGGTGGGAAGTTTGCCTTTTGGACATCTAAGTTGAGAAACTGGCAACTCCATGTCTAGCAGGTTAGAAAGAGAAGAAAAAAAAGCAAGTGGCAGGATAAGTAAAAAGGATTCTGAGAAAGCTAGACAGAATGAAAATATAGATTTTCCACAGTTTTCTTAAGTGTAAGCCCATTTGAACACTGGTATGTTAACTCCATGTTGACACATCAGTTTTGACCAGTTTCTGAAAAACTCGGGACTCTTTACTATGTGCTCCAGACACAGAAGCAACAGCAGAATTTGAATTATTATTATTACTATACATGCCCCTTTAAGTTTTTTTTTTTTGCCCCTTTAAGTTTTATGGCAACTGTCACCAGTAAACATAAATGTCAATTAATATGATTTTAAGAGATTTTGTGAGAACAAAGTTACCTTACCTTCTCGTAATGAGTCTCCATGCATAAGAAGATGGTATAAGCCGTTAAACAAGCCAAACAGCCTTCAAGATACGACTGGCCTCCAAGCTTCTCTGCTTCTGCATAAAGGTTATTTAGAGTTCGAACTGTTTCTTCAAACTGCTGCCTATCAATCTGTGTTGAAAAAAGAAGTTAAAAGTAAGTTTTGGAAAAAAAGATCAATCACTCAGTTATGCCTGCTATCATTAATTCATTCTGCTATTTCATCAACATTCTTATCCAATAGTTGGCAAACATTTTAAGTGATTAAAATGGGACCTATGTTACTGAAACTGCTTAGTCTTTGTTTCATCTTATCCTTCTTATGGACACTGGATATCTTCAAGATTCAATATCTTGTCTCTTTATTCTTTATACTGAGTACCAAGTAATAATAAAATTATACAATCCTGGGGCACCTGGGTAGCTCAGCTGGTAGAGCATCCGACTCTTGGTTGTGGCTTAGGTTATGATCTCATAGGTTATGGGATTAAGTCCAGTCCCATGCTGGGCTCTGTGCTCAGCACTGAGTCTGCTTGATACTCTCTGTCTCTCTCCTTCTCCCCTGCTGGCATGTGCTCTCTCTCTCTCTCTAAAATAAATAAATCTTTAAAAAAATTATACAATCCTGCCATCTTTGCTTCCACTTATATTCACATTTATTGAGCATCTATCATCAGATGTTAGGACAGGCCTTAGAGAAAGATGAATAAGACATTGTCTCAGTCCTCTAGGAGTTGACAGTCATGCAAATAGAACATGTATGTAAATATAAATAGGTAATAAATTGACAAGGCATATTTAAAGTATGGCAGGGGTATGAAAGGAAGGAGACATTCTCTTTAACTGGAAAGAGCAGGTAATCTCATTACTTTTTTAAGTTTTTATCTAAATTCCAGTTAGCTAGCAGTGTAATATTAGTTTTGGGTATATAAAAGTGTTATTCAACACTTTCATGCCACACCTGGTGCTCATCACAAGAAGTGCACTTTTTTTTTTTTTCCTAAAGATTTTATTTATTTACTCATGAGAGAGAGAGGCAGAAACACAGGCAGAGGGAGAAGCAAGCTCCATTCAGGGAGCCTGACGTGGGACTCCATCCGGGTCTCTGGGATTGTGCCCTGCTGAAAGCAGTACTAAACCGCTGAGCCATAAAGGCAGCATAAAGTGCTGCCCAGAAGTGCACTTCTTAAACCCCATCACCTATTTCCCTCACCGCCCCCCAACAACCTCCCCTCTGGTAACTATCGGTTTGTTCTCCACAGTTAAGCATCTGTCTCTTGGTTTGCCTCTCTTGCTTTTAAGAGCAGGTAATCTTAAATTGAGTCCCTAAACACTGGAATCTACTGAAAGCTCACACTAAACAAGGCAAAATCTCAAACTATCACACAACTCTCTTTGTATCAAATCATTCCTATTACCCTTCTATTCAGTGACACCATTATCTCACATTTACACTAATACTACCACTGTCATCCATTTTCACTCTAACCTCCTCTCCTGCTTTCACGTTTTTCTCCTAACAGTACTTTGTAGATTTCAAATCTCAGTGCTCTACCCTAGGACTTTCACTCAATTAGTAGAGCTTTTCACGCAAAACTATCGTTCTTGGCAACAAAGGACAGTTTATCTGTCCTTACTCTATGCCTCCTCTCACACATCTACCTTATTCCTGAAAAGAGTAACTCCTTACATACGAATTCCCTCCTTTATAAAGTCCTTTTTTGAGAGAGAGAGAATCTTAAGCCTCTCTCTGCCCAACACAGAGCCTGACAGAGTTCAATCTCCTGACCCTGAGATCATGACCTGAACTGAAATCAAGAGGCTTAACTGACTGAAGCACCCAGGTGCCCCACTTTTGTGAAGTCTTATACAAAGACTCAAAAGAAAGTCAAAGAACTTCAAAATACTATTGGAGACAAAATAGTCCCAAGAACATAATTTTTTAAAATGTAAAACAATTTATGATCATCACTTTTAAACAATTAAAATCCTTTAGGTTAGAAGCAGTTGCAATCATTGTTTTGTCTGTTGTGTGGAAAAACTATGAGGACTCAATGAGCCAATGGCACGAAAAACTTTAATGTGAACTTTAAGTGGTGGCGGCTCTCCTGTTTTTTCCAAAGGAGCTACTTTTAATTTCCAGAATATTCAGAGTTTCTGACAGGGGTTGGGTGGGTGGAGATGATGCTGAGAACCAGGGCAGCATTCCCGCACTGAGCCACCACTTGAATGGTCATCTAGGGAATCTATGTCAGAGTTCTCATTCCCCGAAAACGGACTCTGTTCACTCTGTGAAAAAATATTTATAATAAATTGTTATCTTCACTAACTATGCCTAAGTTAACAACTTCCATCTGTCGCATCAGCAAATCCTAAAAGTCTAAATAATTTCAAACTCTCACGTTTGACCTATCTGAAATGTCATGATCTGATAAGGAAAGTTCTCTGAATTATTTACATATCTTTGGATATAGTGTGATTTGAAACTATGGGATCCAACCCATAAACATTTTATTTCTTTCAGATCAGAATTACTGATCATACCAGAATCATGAATTCTTAAAAAAGTTATCCCAATACTGTAATGCTTTATAATGGAGGTAAATCATAGATCATTTAAAAAAAAAAAAATCCAAGGTGAAGGACTAAAAAAAAAGTTTAATAAAAAAGAAATGTAAAAAGTCAAGCATTTCTTTGAAAGGTTATTTTAAAAAAGGGAGGAAAGGTAAAAAACGTGGTAGTCAGCAGTAAAGGCAAAGGACCTAACATACAAGGGCTCACGAGAACAAATGTGGGCATTTTTCTGTCACTCCCTTCACTATGAAGACCACCTGTCAGTGTTCTCCCCTGGGTACTTGAAGACTGATACTGAAGCTATTTCAAAATTGGGAGATTTGTGAAGTGGGAGCCAAATACAAATTTGAGTAAAAAACACTGAAAATCAGAATGGAAATAGGAATCTGACTCGTTTTCCCAGAATTTTTGTTTCCTGTTGAACTATGTGGTAGAAAGCATGGTGCTGAAGCGTAAAGTGATCACAAATCAAAGCTTACAAGTCAAAGGTAATTTCTACCAACTGGATATAGACACAAATTTTTAAAGGTATGTAGGGGAACAAATGCTTCAAATTATATAGTTCACTTATTTCTCTCCCACCCAGACCAAGGGTACCTAACATGCCTGTAGTTTGGCTAAAGTGAGAATAAAGTGTCAAGACACTTCTCTTTAAGAAGTGTCCTGACAACAAAGTTAAGCATCAAAGTATTACATTTACCAGGCAGCAGCAGAAGTAAACTTGTTAACAGGCAGAACTTGTCCTCCCTCCCAGATTAAAGGGTACAAATGTAAGTGTATCTAATACTTTAAAGTAATACAAAACATTTGTATATTAGTTTCTTCCTCTATTAAATTACCAAGTGTGATGTTCTCCCCAGAGGAAAATCAGCCCAGTGGCAGAGCAATCAGTACAATTTCTAGGGTAAGTAGTATAGAAACAAAGACAGAAACCTTTTAATTTTCCATCAAACAAAGCAAGGAAAATTTAAACCTGTAATTTAAATTTGATTTCAATACATTAAAAGAAAAATCAAAGCTCTCCCAAGCAGTTTAAAGCATAAACTAGTGTTTTAACCCAAACACTGAAAAAAAAAAAAAAGGAAGAAAAAAAAAAAAAAAAACACCCTCAAAGACACAATTGAATAGCACCAAGTAACACTCCCTATAGTTAGTACTCAGAGTCACATTATAGCCTAGCAGTTCTAGGCTATAATCTGAAGTCAAAGAAGTAAAAGGACTCCAGAATTTAGAAACATCAATTTCCTGTAAGAATCCGTGGAGATTCTCAGAATCCAGACTATAAAGTAAAGGCTCTACCACACATGGAGTAGAAGGCTAATGTCTGGTCCTGCATATCTGCATATATATATTTGGCTCAGTTATGAGTTGGAAGTTTGACTTTAAAACCTTTAAACAAACGAACAAACAAACAATAAATAAAACCTTTAAACAAAGGAATCGGGATCCTGGGTGGTGCAGCGGTTTGGCGCCTGCCTTTGGCCCAGGGAGTGATCTTGGAGACCCGGGATCGAATCCCACATTGGGCTCCCGGTGCATGGAGCCTTCTTCTCCCTCTGCCTATGTCTCTGCCTCTCTCTCTCTCTCTGTGACTATCATAAAACAAAACAAAACAAAACAAAAAAAACAAACAAAAAAAAAACAAAGGAATCTTATAACATCCAAGTAAGTGTGGTAGAAAGAAGAGTTTACACTCTGATTTGAAAGTACATAAATAGTATAAGTCAGAGTTTCCATAACAGGCTTACAAATAAAACATTTGATCCATTTCATACAAGTCCTAACACGTAAAACATGTTAACTAGGATGTTAAGTTATTTTAAAAATAACGTTCAGTAGCGGTAGACAACAGGCAACTTGCTCAATTTCTATCTCTTGAAACCATGATGGAAATGTCCACCCAGTGTCAAGCTGAGTTAACTCAACATCTAGACGGCAAAGTGCAGCATTTAATACAGCATCTCACAGACAAGCTCATCCACACACCATCCCTGTAAAGCATACCTGATCTTTCATTTGCACTTAAAGAAACATACTTGGGTCACTAACCTGACCACAATTATAAATTAAGTCGAAGGACACTAGGATTGATACACATTGATTTTCCAAACTTGGCATTCAGGTAGAGCAATCTACCTGTTACAAGCTGATTTTAAAGGACTGCTACACATTTCTCTTGTACAGACTCCTCTATACCCACTTATCCCATGACCAGTATTTCTTACTCCCACACCCACAACACACCTAATCACCTCAGTCCCTCACCCTCCCCATCAAGCAGAAAAGAGCAGAAAACCTGCTCCCCTTTAACCAGAAACTGATCTCTAAAAAGAAAACAGAATGCAAGGTAACATGGCTCAAGACCAAAAGCTCTTTCTTTGGGTGGGTGAGCACATTCAGATACAAGAGAAAACAAACTCACACATGCTCACTTCGTTGTATTTTTAAAATAAAATACAAAGAATTTCTCCCCGAGTCTGAAGAAAGAGGAAACACAGCTCCATCTTCCATTTCTAGGTGCAGGGCTGCCTATGGGACCTATATCCTGACGCCAATTCTGATATGCAAGCCAACAAAACACAGGTGGCTCCCGGGGATCATAACCGGGAATTGCAAGTGTCAGGCCTTGTTCTGAGATCCTTCCCTGTCCAGGCCGATCTAATGCTCCACGTTGCTCAGGTTCCCAGCAGGCCTGTCCGTACTGCCTGGTACAGCAATTTAATAAACCCCTTCTGCCGAGCAGGGCGACCAGCACCATGGCCAGGAACCCCAATCACGAGAACGATGATGATTACTCTCCTGGCGAGGTGGGAGGATATAGTTTACAACGTGCTGAGCTAGGTGGCTGGAACCTCAGGAATTAGTTCCTCATCACTGTTGTCAATAACCCGGGGTGGGGGTGGGGGTGGGGCGGGGCGGAGGCGCGGGGGGAAGAAGGCGGCTGGTTGGTTCGGCACCACAGAGTTCTGTAAGGTCACCACACCCGGGGGTCGGTCTTATTCGTCCTCCTCCAAACGCCGCGTCCGGGCCTCGCCTCCCCTCCCCTCGCCGCCAGGCACACCGCGGGCCCGGTGTCTGCCCTGAGGAGGCCCGCCCCCATCGCCCCAGAGCAGGTGCGGGGACAGGGTGCGTACCCGGTTCTCCAGCTCCGCGGGGAACTTGGTCTGGAACTGGCACCGTGTGCCGCTGCTGTAGTCTCGCTGAATGAACACCTTCCCGGACACCGGCGCCTGCTGCGGCCTCATGGCGAGGACAGGACCGGCGCGCTGCGGGTTTGGGGGGACAACAGCCTCGGGTCAGATCCCCGGCCTGGACCCGAGACTCCGGCCCGCCCGCCCCCCAGCCCCTCCCCACGGGCCCAGGTGGCGCGAGGCGTGCCCCGCCCCACTCCCCCTCACCCATACTGGCCCCGCGGGACTTGAGCTATAGCCCGGGGCCAGGCCCCGCACCCCCCGCAGCCCGGTTCGGCCCGGGAAACACGAACCCGCCTCCTCTGCCCTCCAGCTGCAGTCGCACCGCCCACAGTGCCACTTACGTCCTGCCGCAAAAGAGCTTGTTTCCCCGCCCCTCCGCTCAGCCTCTATCGCAAGGAGAGGACTCACTTTCGCCCCGGCCGTAAAGCGACCCTGGTGAGGCTGCGCGCTGCGGTGAGGAGGCGCAGTGGGCGGGGTCCGGGCCGACCCCGCCCCTCGCCCCGCCCCGCCCCGCCCCGCCCGGGGGCGTCAATACGGAAGGAAGAGGCCGGGCCTGGCCGGGCCGGGGCGGGGCGAGGCCCGGGAAGCTACGGCTGCTGCACGCTCCCCTCGTTTGCCCCGGTCCAATACTCGGGATTTCCCTGTTGTGTCATATCCGTGTCGTGTCATTTCCCTAGTGATCGACGTAGTTTTTGACGTCCTGGCTTACCTGTGGGTGCCGCCCGACTCGGGACAAAACGAACTGCTCACACAAAATTGGAAGCAGAAAGCAGACGCCTGGGGATCCTCTTGGCAAGGGGGCGGGAGAAGGAGGGGACGGAGACCCTGCTTGGGCTTTATTACCGAGCATCCGTCCTCCGGTCTCTGCGGGGTCACCGTTCCTCCTCCCGCAGAGATGTCCATCCAGCGCCCAGTCTGTACATCCCTCGGGCGGCTGGGAGGACAGGTTCCCCTCCGTGACCTCTGGGGCTCCACCTGACTCAGCACACACTTTTGCAGAGCAGCCAAAGGAACTCCGCCTTGCCCTCAGCTGCTGGAGCCTGCCTGATACAGCCTGTTGGCACCGATGCCTTACCCTGCCTTTTATATATCTTAAAAATTTTCTCTTACTGTATTTTAAAAAGTTTTATGGAAATATAAACAGCATACAATGAGCGGAGCATACTTGAACTGAACAGTGTAATAAGTTCTGACATACGTGTGCAACCATGAAATCCTCTCAATCAAGACTGTGAACATTGATCATCCTCAGCATGTCCTACAAGCTCCTCTGTAATCCCTCTCTCCTGCCCTTACCCAGCTCCTTTTCTCCAGGCGCTGACCTGCTTTCTGCTATTATATGTTAGTTTGTACTTCTTTGAATGTTATATAAAATGAATCACAGTGTGTACTTCTTGCTTGTTTGTTTGGCTTCTTTCACATAGGCATCATTTGAGATTCATCTGTTGTTGTTTTATCAAGAATTCATTCATTTTTGTTGCTGGGTAGTATTCCATTGAATTGAGTATCCTGTCATTCGTTTATTCTGTGGACAGATTTAGGACTGCTTTCCAGTTTGGGGCTATTACAGATTAAACTGCTATCGGACATTCATCTACAAGTCTTTGTATGGACATATGATTTCATTTCTCTCGGGTAAATATCTAGTGTTTAACTTTTTAGGAAACTGCCAAACTGTTTCCCAAAGTGGTTGTACCATTTTACGTTCCCACCAGTAGCATATGAGGGATGCTCCACATCTTTGCCAACACTTGTATAGAGGTATCTTATTTGTGGTTATAAATTTTATTTTTCTATGACTAGAAAATTAGAACATCTTTTCATATACTTATTTGCCATTCCTATATCTTCTTGAAGTATCTGTTCAAGTCTTTTGCAATGTATTTGTGTTTGTTTTCCTATCATTGAGTTTTAAGAGTTTTTTTTAATGTATTCTAGGGAAAAGTCCTATGTCATATATACGATTTACACTCTTTTTTTCCCCCATATTCTGTGGCTTGCCTTTTCACTCTCTTAACATATCCTTGGGTTTGGGGGCATTAGGTAAGGACATCTTGGGAAGAGCATTATTCTGCCTACCACACGTATGGATTTAAGTTCGTTTTTTCTCTTCATATGATTATCCAGTTATTCCAGCACAATTTGTTGAGAAGACTCTCTCCACGTTATTGCCTTTGTAGCTGTGTCAAAAATCAGTTGTTTCTATGTGTATGTGTGGCTATTTCCGGATTTTCTATCCTGTTCCATCATCTGGTCCTGTTTTGCATTAAATGTCTACTAGTGTTTATCTCTGCAGTTGATGCTTCTTTACTGATTCATAAGACCTCCTAAGAGTTGTTTTCCTAAATATTCAGTATTTGCAGTTGGGAACATTCTCAAATGGTAAAACAGTGTCAACCTCTGAACTATTAGTCTAGGGGAGTAGACAAATTAAACAGTTTTCATACATTGTGTAAAAGGGTAGTGCTTAGGAAATATTTCTCTCTGTACTTTGTCTTTATTATCTTTTTTTAATATTTTATTTATTTTTTCATGAGACACAGAGAGAGAGGCAGAGACACAGGCAGAGGAAGAAGAAGGCTCCCTGTGGGGAGCCCAATGTGGGACTCGATCCCAGGACCCAGGATCATGCTGTGGGCCGAAGGCAGATGCTCAACCACTGAGCCACCCAGGCATCCCTGTACTTTGTCTTTAACTTGAGGTTTTCCTTATAGTCCTTGACCAGTAAGGCTAGGTGGTGAAACAGTTCATTCATTCATTCATTCATTCATTCATTCATTTTTGCCCTGGGAAACAGGAGGGAAAGTACAAGTAACTGTTGATACTTGAGAAGAAGAACCTGGGTAAAATAGGAATTTAAAGACAATAAACCATATTAATGTCATTGCATATATGTCTACTCCCCCCTCCTTACACATCCATATGTTGATATTCTTTCGGGAAGAACCTGGTAGTGAGGGATAGTGAACACATCCAGAATGCTAGGGCAGGGTAGTTTGCTCAATGCTTCTCAAGATAGAGACCACAAGTCCCTCTTTTAGCATAGAACTGGGAACCAGAGCAACAGAGGTGCCATGCAGGTGGCAGATGAGAGAGCCAAGGCTGTTGGGCCATGGATGGTGCCTCCAAATATCCTGTTCTGCAGTCTACACCTGTGACTTAGGAAGCCAGAGAACCCTATGTGGGAGGGCCAAGAGATCCAGTGACATGGAAGGAGCCTGGGGTGGCAGTGATGAGGCTGCAGAATGGAAGGACCTATGGCTGGGCATGCAGATTTCTACTTTGTTGCCACCATGGTGTCCAAAAGGACCAGGTGGGTCTTGCCACACCTCACTGAATACCAGCACAAGATGCCCAGAGACTAGGCAGCCCAAGCTAGACCCAGGAGGATGCCAGATAGGAACCCAGTTCTCCTTCACATAAATCAAATGCTATACAAACTCTTCCAAGACTTGGATTTCTGCTTAGAACCTAACCCAGACTTTTAAAATGCTTGGAAGTCTTTTTTTTTTTTTTGAATGGACAAATTTAAGAGTTTTTAAATTTTTTTTTGGCCCCTCTTGCTACAAAATAGGAATAAAGAAAATAAAGTTCTATTTTTTTAGCCCACCTGTCCCAGCCTATAAATTTCATGTCTTACAACCCACACCTGGAAAGCTATCCCCCAAAGATGTGAAATCTGATCTTCAATATAAATAGGTGTTAGCTGGGTTAGGTGGGTTCTCTACTGACTTATGTTCGTTTTGGGCTGGTGATTGGGATTGAGGTTCTATCCTACCTAATCACCGAGGGTGGTAGAATCGTGTATATGAAACTGGTTTTCCTTCAATCAAAATTGGTTAAGATTAGATCAGTGATATACTTTTACCTAGTGGCCCCCAAACTGCCTTTCTGCCTGACACACCTGATAGATGCCAATCACATTGATGAAACACTTTCTTAGGCATGCTTAGATGAAGGACCATGGGATAGATAAAATATTTCCATTTCTATCAATCCTCATTTTCCTCCTCCTTCTTCTCCTCCATCTTCCTTTCGTCCCTCTCTTCTCCTTCAGTTGATTGAAAGGCCTAGAGTGGTTCCAACCTGTTTAATGCAGTTGAACACATTTTGGAATTCTGTACTAGTAATTCAAATTTAGTTAGCATATTCAGTTTTCATTATCAGAGAAACCTATAACCACGGCGTGAAACTGCCGTTGAAAAAAGTATCTGAATATTCCCTTGCCTCATAGCAGAAGCTTCATTGATAGATTTCAAGGATTTCATCACTCTGTGAAAGATTTCATAAACTTCTCACATAATTGACCTTTTATTTATTTATTATTTATTTATATTTTTTGGTATTTTTTTATTGGAGTTCGATTTGCCGACATATAGCATAACACCCAGTGCTCATCCCGTCAAGTGCCCCCCTCAGTGCCCATCACCCAGTCACCCCATCCCCCCCGCCTACCTCCCCCATAACTGACCTTTTAATACCAAATCTAGTTTTCCTTCTCTGGTTTAAACCATTTCCCTTGGCCCAACTTTAATTGGGAGCTTCAGTTGTTTAACTCTGAAGATTAGTCCTTCTACACTGCAGTCATAGACTTGCTCCTCTGCTTGGAAAACTAGAACATCTTCCTAACATCTACCGAATCTAACTCTGGTGTTAAATCAACTGATTTTACTTAATAGTCACATGGCTCTCTTTCTCTTACACAGCCCCCTCATTTCTAGTCAGGCTTCTGTGTTTACTAACTTGCTGAGATCCTCTCCTATTCCCACTGCCGTATCTTCACTTCTCTGCTCTGTCTCCTGGAGTGAACTTTGACATTTTCTTGGCCTAAACTAACTTATTCTTTCCATACTCACTTCACATTCATTATATTGTTCATTCATTCATTAACTCATTCACTTACCAGGTTTCTCCCCTTTTTATTGGAGCTTTATTGAGATGTAATTGTATATACTTTGTATGTATTTATTTGCATATACTTATTTAAAAAATATTTTATTTATTTATTTGAGAGAGAGAAAGAGTGAGTAAGAGAGAAGGAGCAGGAGAAGGGGCAGAGGGAGACGTAGCCTCCCTGTGAGCAGGGAGCCGGATGTGGGGATCCCAGGACTCTGGGATCATGACCTGAGCAGAAGCAGATACTTAACTGACCCAGGCATCCTATTTGCATGTACTTAAAGTGTACAATGTGATGATTTGACATAAGTGTACCTTGTGAAATGATTACCACAATTGGGTCAATATATTTATTTCCTCACATAGTAACCCTGTGTGTGTGTGTGTGTGTGTGTGTGTGTGTTGAGAATACTTAACATCTATTCTCTTAAGCAAGTTTTAAGTACACAATGCATAAGAATTAACTATAGTCACCATGCTATACATTGCATTACTGGAGTTTATTTATCTTACAACCCTTTGTTGTACACTTTGATCAGCATCTTCCCATCTCCTTGGCCTCTAGCCCCTGGTAATCACCATTTTTCTATGTCTGTGAGTTAGACTTATTTTTATTTTTTTGAGATTCCACATGTGGGTGAGATCATACATTATTTGTCTATTTTACTGATGGCACTTAGTATAATGCCCTTTAAATTCATTTATATTGTTGCAAATGGCAGGATTTTATCACAACTGAATAATATTGGTATTATATATGTACATAAAAAGTTTTCTTTATCCTTTCATCTGACTATATACATATAGGTTGTTTCCATATCATGGCTATTGTGACTAATGCTGCAATTAACATAAGAGCACAGTTATCTCTTTGAGATACTGATTTCATTTCCTTTGGATATATACACTGAAGAAGGATTGCTGGGTCATACAGTAGTTCTATTTTTAGTTTTTTAAAAAAGATTTTGTTTACTCATGAGAGACACAGAGAGAGGCAGAGACACAGGCAGGTGGGGAAGAAGCAGGCTCCCTGCTGGGAGCCCAATGCAGGACTCCATCCCAGGACCCTAGGATCATGACCTGAGTCAAAGGCAGACACTCAACCACTGAACCACCCAGGTGCTCCTCTGTTTTTAATTTTCTGACAAAACTTCATACTGCTTTTCCTAGTGGTTATACCAATTTACATTCTCACCAATAGTGTGCGAGGGTTTCCTTTTGTCTACATCCCTGCCGACACTTTTTATCTGTTGTCTTTTGCTAAAAGCTATGTTAACAGGTGTGAGGTGTTATCTCATTTTGGTTTTGATTTGCATATCGGAGGTGATTAATTATGTTTAACACCTTTTCATGTACCTGTTGGCCATTATGTCTTTTTAAAAAAATTTAAATTGTTTTAGCCAACATATAATACATCATTAGTCTCAGATGTAGTATTTAACAATTTATCAGTTGCGTACAACACTGAGTGCTCATCACATCACATGCCTTCCTTAAAGCCCCTCACCCAGTTACCCCATCCCCCTGGCCCTCTCCCCTCCAGTGACACTCAATTTGTTTCCTATAGTTAAGAGTCTCTCACGGTTTTCCCCTCTCTGATGGCTTCACTTTCAGTTTTCCCTCTCTTCCCCTATGATCCTCTGTGTTGTCTCCTATGGAATAGCACATATGAGTGAAACCATATGATAATTGTTTTTTTCTGATTGGCCATTATGTGTCTTCCTTGGGAAAATGCCTATTCAGGTCTTTTGCCCATTTTATAATTGGATTATTTATATTTTGCTATTGAGCTGTATGAGTTCTTTACATATTTTAAATATTAAACTTTTATCAGATATATGGTTTGCAAGTATTTTCTCTTATTCTGTAGGTTGTTTTTAAAAATTTATTAATTGTTTTCTTTTGTTGTGCAGAAGCCCTTAGTTTGATGTAGTCCCACTTGTTTATTTTTGCTCTTCTTGCCTGTGCTTTTGTTGTCATAGTCAAGAAATCATTGCTAAGACCCATGTTAAGGAGCTTTCCCCCAATGTTTTCCTCTAAGAGCTTTATGGTTTCAGGTCTTTTTTTCTTTGGTGGCATTCCATGCAGCTGGGGAAGCTAGGCACTCATTCACAGGATCTCACTTTCCCTATGGGAGAAATCACAGGCTGAGAGTGTCCCTCTTGCACTTAGCTGTGCCATTTTAGGGGAGAGGTGATGCAGGCAAAATGAAGCTGTTCCTTTTATCCTCTTCAATATGTCCGATCTTGGATTTTTTTTTTTTTCTTTAGAGATATGCTGGAACTTCTCCACTGATCACCCAGACTTAACCAAAGACACTCTTGTCCGTGGGTGATTGTAAAAATTGTTGTTCTTTGGGGAGAAGAGAGTAGAAAACCCCTATTTTTCTATTTTGCAGATGTCACTCCATTTCTGTAGGTATTTTAGAATGACTCAAAACTCAGCCAGCAGAGCAGCTTAAGGCACCGCTGTGGTTATTGCCTAGGCTCTGTAACCTCTAAATTTAAAATCTTACAGTTGAGCACCTGGGTGGCTCAGTCAGTTAAGTGTCTGCTTTCGGCTCAGGTCATGGTCCTGGGGTCCTGGGATTGAGCCCTATGTAGGTTTCCCTGCTCAGTGGGGAGTCTGCTTCTGCCTCTCCCTCTGTCCCTCTCTCCCACTCATTCTCTTTCTCTCAAGTACATAAATAAAATCTTAAAAAAAAAAATCTTACGGTAGATTTCTGCAGTTCCTGAGGGCTGGGAGAAGGTTAGAAGCGTCGCCTACTTGGCTATAGTGTGTCACATGGAGCCACCTAAGACTTCTACAAGAGTGAAGGGTTGGTGATGCTTCCAATGACAGGTGATCATGTCTTGTTGGAATTTGCTCTGGTCAGAAAAATGGGCATGTAGAGGGAGTAAGGATTTCTTTGATTATTTTTTTCTTTTCTAAGAGAGTTTCCAGCTGGAAATTACAATGTCCTTTCTAAAACTGGGGCACAGATTGTAATCAACAGTATCTTGCAATCACTGTCTCATGTCCTAGTCGTCATTGCTTGTGCATGTGGCCTTCGGTTGCTATTTCTGGTACAGGAATAGACAACTCAGCTTCAGTGGTCCAGTTGGTCTCACTCTACAGATTTACGTTGACACTATTGCATAGCAGGTACTCTGTCAGACCTTGGGATACAATTATGGCTAAGACATACCCTTGAGCTGCTCACAGCCTAGCAATGAAAAACAGCAGAAACAAATTTCTTTCAAAGTATGGGGTATGGGGTAAGTAATATAATAGAAGACAAATCCTCTGTAACTCAACTGCATATCCTACCAAGAGCTTTCTTTCCTTTAAATTCCCTCAAGCACTTCTGAATACCATGTGTGCTTGTAATTATCACTCACTGTGATGACCCCTTGAGATTGCTTTCTTCATATATATATATATATATTTAAGTTATAGGAATGGACACTCTTATAGAAATAATAGAATTCAAGAGTGAGAAAGATGTTAAATGTTACCTGCCCAGCATCTCCCACTCTTTGCAGAAATTCTTTATACAATCTTTGCTTGAGTACTGGTTTTAGAGGCTCGTTTACTATAGCTGTATGATCAGGATACATTTGCTTCATTAGAAAGATAACCTTTTACTGGCTGGAAATCCACTTTTCTGTAACTTCTGAAATGGTATATCATAATGAAACTTCTTAGAATTCCACAAAGCAGATGCTGAGAACAGTAGCTTAAGCCGGGTGCTTGATATCTAAATGGACCTATTTAGGAAATTGAAAAACCTATCCTATCTGCATTATCCCATCACCCATCTCTCTTTGTTAGCCTTGAGAAACTTCTTTGTTGAAGGATTACTAGAGTGCTGTGGCATTTCCTATCAAATTACATTAGAGAGGATTCAAGAACAATATTGAGGCCTTTTGAAACTGAGGCTTGCATCTGGCATAGTCACTTCTACTACTCTATTGGCCAAAGCAAGTCACAGAGCCATGCCAGATGTAGGGGTGGGGAAAGATGTTCCATCACTTCTTTATGAGAGGGGCTGCAAAGTCACATCGCAGGGGCATGCTACAGGGAGAACTGAAGACTTGGGGCTATTTTGGGGGAAGGAGTAGCTACAAATAAATTCCTCTTTTTTCCTTCCTTTCTTCCTTCTTTCCTTCTTTCTTTTAAATGTTTCAGTGTTTCATTAGTTTCAGGTGTGCCATATAGTGATTCAGTAATGCTATACATTTCTCAGTGCTCATCATGATAAGCGTATTTTTTTTTTTTTAGAGAGAAAGCATATACACACATGTATGTGCAAGGGTGTGTGTGTGGGGGCAGGAGGCACAGAGTGAGAGGGAGAGAGAGAATCTTAAGCAGGCTCCATGTCCAGCCCTGAACCTCACATGGGGCTCCATCTTACCATCCTGAGATCAAGATTTGAATTGAAATCAAGAATTGTATGCTTGATGGACCGAGTCACCCAAGCGCCCCGTGATAAGTATACTACTCTTAATCCCCTTCATCTCTTTTACCTATCCCACTGTGAATTGGCCTATTTTTGTAATCAGTCTTCCCATTGCTTTATATGAATTTGAGAAATAAATGTGTTAATACATATAAGGTGCTTAAATTGTATTTGGTACATAGTAAGTCGCCGAGCTTATATTAGCTACAGAGAAATATTAGTTATTATTGATAATATTCACTAATAGACAAGCAGTCTGGGATAGACCCCTACCTTCCCTCTAAAAAGTTGGATGAATGAAGGAATGGGTGACTATCACTAGAGAACTTTTCAGGTTGGCATCAATGTACTAATTAGCATTCCTGGATGGCGAAAGATAAGCCAGATGTAAATCTGTGGACCGGTTTCTATGTTGAAGAGCATGGGCTTTGGATTCAGATAGGCCTGTGCTGGGATGTGAGTTCTGTACTTTCCTAACTCTATGTCCTTGGACAAGATGTATTATTACCTCTCTACATCTCAGTTTCCTTACTGTGAGTGAATATAATAATGAGTCACTGTATTAGTTTCCTACAGTCACCATAACATTAGGTAGCTTAAAAAAAATTATTTTATTATAATCTGGAGGCTGAGTTCAAACAAGGTATTAGCAGGAACTTGCTCTATTTGAAAGCTCTAAGGAAGGATCCTCCCTTGCCTCTTCTAGCTTCTGGTGATTTCTGACCAGCCTGTTAACTGAAACTAGGTGCACCTCTTGGTGGGTGTCGAGTCAGAAGACACAACCAAGCCAAAGAATAGGAAAAGGAAGAATTATATTTGCAACAGGAAAAGGAGAACACTGGGGATATTTCCTAAAATACTGTTTCCTTGAACAACAAAACTTCAAGCTAAGAGTGCAAACAGACTCATGGAGGAGCTTGTGTAATGAGGCATTCGGGATGGAATTGGGGTAAAAGTCATATTTTTTAAAAAAGATTTACTTTATTTTAATTTTTAAAAATTTTATTATTTACTTGAGAAAGGGCACGGGAGAGAGAATATGGGGGGAAAGGAGCAGAGGGAGAGGTTAAGAGCTTGGCAGGTAGTCTGATGAGAGGCTTGATCCCAGGACCCTGGGATCATGACCTGAGCTGAAGGCAGACATTTAACTGACTGAAACATCCAGGTGCCCCTATTTTTTAAAAATAATTTATTTGAGAGAGAGAGAGGGAGAGAGAGAGAGAGCAGGAAGGTAGGTGGAGGGAAAGAATCTCAAGCAGACTCCCCCTGAGCGTGGAGACCAATGTGGGGCTTGATCTCACCACCCTGACATCATGACCTGAGTCAAAACTAAGAGTCAGCTGCTCAACTGACTGAGCCACCCAGGCAGCCCACAAGTTATCTTAAGGTGACGAGTCTAGGTCTTAGTTGGTCAGAGTCCTGAGGGCTGGCGAGGGTCAGTATCAATTTCTGGTCCAGTTGCTCTGGTATCTGAGTGCTCAAGGGAGTTTAGAACTTGCAGAGATAACTCAGGAATGTATTCAGGTTAATCTTTACTTTCGAATCAGCACTGGGAGTTCAACCACTGATATATTGTCTCTGGTATAATTAGGCTCCTGGCTTGATAGTGGTAGTTTGTTCTACACTCTTAAGTTCCTTACCATAATTAATTGATGAGGTCTTCTGCAGTTTCAACATATCTTGGGAAGTTCTGTAAGACCTGTGCTTTGGGCGAGTAGTGCCGGTAAGGCATAGATTACAAAATGACTGGGGGCCTGAAATGAATTTCTTGTGACAAAAAAGCTTATGTCTCCCAGTGTCTGGGTGGCTTATTCAGTTAAGTGAGCAATTCTTGATTAACTGCCTGACTCTTGGTTTTGGCTCAGGTAATGATTTCAGGGTTATGAGATCGAGCCCTGAGTTGGGCTCTTGCAAGGCATGGAGACTGCTTAAGATTCTATCTCTCCCTCTGCCCTCCCACTCCACCCCCATATGTGTGTGCTCTTTCTCAAAAAATGTCTTTTTCTGGAGACCCCTAACTTCTTCTGCTTAGAATCCATGGCATCTCTTGGTTTGTGGCAGCATAATTCCAATCCCTTTATACAGACTTCTCCCCTCTGTCTCCTCCGAGTCTTCAAATCTCTCTCCAGGTAGGACACCAATCATTGAATTTAGGGCCCACCTTAATCAAGTGTGGCCTTGTTTAAACTTGATAACATTTGCAAAGACCCTATTTTCACATAAGGTCACATTCTGAGGTTCTTAATGGACATGAATATTTAGGGACACTGTCCATGCCAGTATGCTAATCGCAGGGTTTCAATGTGATATCGTATGTAAAACACTTAGGATGTGTTTGCCACATAAGAAATAATAAATAGTAGCCATTGTTTTCATTAGTATTACTGTTTATGATTAGATATAATCAAATCTCTTGCTAAAATCAACATAATAATACTAATAGCTATGACTTATTGAGTTTTTAGAGTCAGGAACTAGGCTGAATAGTCTATATGTCTTACCTCATATAATCTTTACTAAGTCTATGAATCTATTAATCCTGGCCAAACAATGATAATAATATGAATCAGACACTGTCTGTGATCCATGAATATATGCTAGCTCCAAGTGATCATCTTATTCTTTAATATGTTTTTCTTTAAAGATTTTATTAATTTATTCATGAAAGACACAGAGAGAAAGAGGCAGAGACATAGGCAGAGGGAGAAGCAGGCTCCATGTGGGGACCCCAATGTAGGACTTGTTCCTGGGACTTCAGGATCTTACCCTGGGCCGAAGGCAGGTGCTAAAACCATTGAGCCACCCAGGTGTCCCTTTAATGTTTTAAAAAACCTTTTAATATTTTAAGGTGAAGTTAGGCTGTCACCAGCTAGATCCCAAGAACTGAGCTTTGTTGCCCACCTAGTTTTACTCTCCCACCTTTATCCCACATTTTTCCTTAAGTTCTTCTTCCCAGCTTCTCTCTCTCTTTTTAAAGATTGGAGATAGTGAGTGAGCACAGGTGTGTGGGGAGCAGGGGCAGAGGGAGAGGGAGAGAGAATCTCAAGCAGACTCTGTGCTGAGCAAAGAGCCCCATGTGGAACTCAATCCCATGACCCTGAGATCATGACCTGAGTTGAAACCAAGAGTCAGATTCTTAACCAACTGAGCCACCCAGGTGCCCCTTCCCAGCTTATGTCTTAACTTAGGCAAATGGAAAGCAAAACTGTCCCTCAAGATAGCAACTGCCCTGACAAGACCTCCAGCTGACCGTGGAGTGACTCCTAAAATGACCAATGACTATCTTTATCTCCTTATGGTACTAAAATCTCCACTCAAGGAGGAGCCTCAGCCTCGTTTACATAACATACAATACATGTATAGGCATGTGTCAATAGGCGCATGGGTGACCTGAGGCCCGCCTCTACATGCCATAGTGGGGTTTTCCTACCTAAATGGTCATTCTAGTGCTAAATTAAAGGAGCCCATCCACCCGTGCTCAGAGAATCACAACTTTGGAAGTTATTCCCTGTGATCTCCTTATTTGCTGCAAATAAAGTTTTCCTTGAGGGACAACTCAACCTGGTGCAGTTTCTGACTTACCAAGGAGCCAACTCCTATTGGTTTGGTTACAGAGCTTGTGGTCTATAGTCTTAAAAATTCATTCTCTCCTCCTTTTTGAAATTCAAGTCCTTTGTGTATAGTTTTTTTTTTTTGAGCCCTACATATTTATTACATTACTCTGTTTATGATAGATTTTAAAGCAATGATTTGAAAATGAATTCATTCAACAATATTTATGGAGGGCTTACTCATAAGAGCTGGGAATGCAATTTCTTGTTTCTGGGGCACACTTACACAACGGACAGAGCCCCAAGGATCATTTTCTCTTTGTTTTCACACATTTGTTGGTAATTTCTAGTCAGTTACTGTTTCAGCTTGTATGTCTTCACTGAATTTTGAGATAACACTGTTAGCATACCTGAGTTAACCTCTGTTCTTTCCTATTTAAATCCCATCATCCAGAGCAACATGTGTCCCAATTTTGGGGAAAGGCTGAACAGATGCCTAACTGTTGTACTGAATGCTTTTCTCATAAAAGAGCTCTCTTGCCTGCATTTTTGTTTCTTTCAATGAGAGAGAGAAGAGTGGATTGAGCTACATCATTTATAGGGGTCCTTTGCCTTTCCTGTTTGGGCTAATACTGCAGCCCTCTTGTGTTTACAGTGGCCGGCTGTGGCAGAGGTTTTGGAGTTTGACTCTCTTCACCAGCAGGGTGTGGAAGGTGTAGGGTGCATGGAAAAAGGCGTGAACAAGTGACCATGGGTCTTTATCTGGGATGTCAGCACCCAGTCACAATTTTTCTAAAAGTTAGTCCAGGACAAGACATTTGCCCTGTAATCTGTTGAAATGGCAGAGAAATTACCTTTCTCCACTGTCCCTTAGTAGCTGTCAGTTTAGTCAGTGACCCAGTAGGTCTATGGAGAATAGGACAAAGGTCAGGTGAGCCTGGACTAGGCAGAGGAAGAAGGGGGAGATTTGAAGTAGGTGGGCTTCTGTGTGATGATCCCTAACAGGTAGGTAGGGGAGGACTTGGGAAGAGAAAATGGCAGGTAGGAACCCTCAAGATAAATTTTTCTTATCTTTGTTGGCGTTGTTCTGCTATAAGTGATAGGATCCTTTCAAAGGTGAGCAGACCGTCAGAATCAACTGCTTCAAGATTAAATGGAATTGAGAAAGGGTGATCAAGATTGTTGGTATTAGGGGATCCCTGGGTGGCTCAGTAGTTTCGCTCCTGCCTTTGGCCCAGGGTGCGGTTCTGGAGTCCCGGGATCGAGTCCCGTGTCAGGCTCCTGGCATGGAGCCTGCTTCTCCCTCTGCCTGTCTGTCTGTCTGTCTGTCTCTCTCTCTCTATCATAAAATAAAAATAAATCTTTAAAAAAAAAGGTTGTTGGTATTAAAAACCAGGTAATCTTTGATATGTTGTATGTCTAGCCAGGTGGGACATACATTTCTCCTGTCCCAGAGAAAAATGGGCTCTTCATCTCACACTTTTGAGGATGAGGAGAGCCCTTTCCCATGGCTCATCTCTAAGCAATACCTATTGCTTGAGATTCCTTCCTTCCTTCCTTTCTTACTCTCTTTCTTTTTTTTTTTAAGATTTTTTTATTTATTTATTCATGAGAGACTGAGAGAGAGAGAGAGAGAGAGAGAGAGGAAGAGACACAGGCAGAAGGAGAAGCAGGCTCCATGCAGGGAGCGGGAGGAGGGACTCGATCCCAGGCCTCCAGGATCAGGTCCTTGGCTGAAGGCAGCGCTAAACCACTGAGCCACCTGGGCTGCCCCTTCCTCTCCTTCCTTTCTTTCTTTCTTTCTTTCTTTCTTTCTTTCTTTCTTTCTTTCTTTCTTTCTTTTTTCTTTTTTTCTTTCTTTCTTTCTTTTCCTCCTTTTCTTTTTCTTTATCTTCCTTCCTTCTTTCTTTTATTCCTTCCTTCCAATCCATCCAGCATATTTTAATAGGCAAAAACTCTATACCTTTAATTTTCTTGTGTGAAGTCAGAGACAATTAATTACTGGTCTCACAGGTTGTAATGAGGATGAAATGAGATAATTCAGATAAAGTTCTTAACTCAGCTTCTGGTAAGTCACTAGAGTATTAGTTTGGCTCCTCTTCCAACATTACTTTTCATTGCTTCTTTCACAAGTATCTGTTGGGAGCCTATGTGTCAGGCACTGTTTTGAATTCCTTTAAATAATTATTGCCATGAAAAAAATCTAAAGTACTAGATTACTTGTAGATTAGTTGATATTGTGTGTCAATATTAATCATACAACCAATTAATATAATTATTAATCATGCTAATTAATAGCACAATTGATAATCATATAATTAATAGTACTATTGATAATTACACTGTAGTTCTGTGAGAAGGTGATGTTAGCAGGAGCTAGGTGAAAGATATATTAAGACTTAAAAATAATTTATTTATTAATAAGAGACACAGAGAGAGGCAGAGACATAGGCAGAGGGAGAAGCAGGCTCCATGCAGGGAACCCAATGTGGGATTTGATTCCAGGTCTTCAGGATCATGCCCTGGGCCGAAGGCAGGCGCTAAACCGCTGAGCCACCCAGGCTATCCGACTTTTTTTTTTTTTTTTTTTTTTTTACAACTTTTTATGTAATTCTTTCAAAATGGAAAAGTAAAAAAATTCTAAAACATTAGGGACCCTGGTAAGTAGCAATATGTATACACTTATCTCTTTGTCATTAAATGATGCTATATGAGGATGTTGTAAATTATCCAGGATCTCACTGACTGGGTAGAAATCCTTGGAGAGAGACATTGGGGCAGAAGGCAACTTGACCTATGTAAGCCCCAAATTGAGCTAATCTTCTTTTATCTGTTCTCCTTTCTATAGTTCTCTAAATTATTAACTGGCATCCACTCTTGAATTAGTCAACAGCAATTAGTCATTGCATCTTTGCCTCCCTACCTCCAAAATATCTCTGAAATGATTCTCTTTTCATTCCCACTGTTACTAACTTTGTTTGGAGGCTCCTGACCTCTTACTTGGACTCACCTCAGCATTTTCATCAGTCATACATGCTTTCATTCTACCTTCAACCCTGCTACTGGAATGATTTCTCTAAAATGCAAATTTAATTCTTTCATACTCTTGTTTAAAGAGCCTATCTGTCTATAGGATAAATTTCAAAGTCCCTAGGTGAGTGTTATGGGTTGAACTGCACTCCCTTTGCCCCCCAAAATGTTAGAGTTCTAATCCCCAGTACTTCAGAATGTGACATTATTTGGAAATGGAGTTTTATGGAGGTAATCAAATTAAAAAAAGTCATTAGGGTAGGCCCTAATCCAATATAACTGGTGTCTTTATAAAGGGGGAAATTGGACAAAGAGACAGGCAGGTACATAGAAAGAAGATTGCAGTTCGGCTGCCACAAGCCAAGGAACTACCAGAAGCTGGGTGAGAGGCCTGGAACATCCTTCCCTAGCACCTTCAAAGGGAGCATAGTTTTGCTGACATCTTGATCACTAGCCTCCAGAACTGTAAGACAATACATTTCTGTTATTCCAGTCACATCCACTTTGTGGCACTTTGTTACAGCAGCCTGAGCAAACTAATAGGATGAGTCTCTTTCTCACCTAGTACTTTCTAGTACTTATTTAATTTATTTATGCAACAAATGTTTGTTGAGAGGTGATAATATTATAATTACTGTGATAGAGGTGATAATATTATAATTATAGTAATATTATAATTACTGTGTTATATTTTGGGATACAGCTGGAAATAAGGCAGGTGACTCTGGCCTCATGGAACTTATGCTCAAGGGAAGCCTATGACAAGTGCCCAGGCCATCAGAATGTAGTGTGAGAAGTCTCCAGTACAGTACAGAATGCACAAAAGCAGGGCATTAAATAATTTCTTGGGGGGTTAGAGACAGTTTCCTGAAGGAAGCAACATCTAAGCATGGTACAATAAATCCACTTCCTCTGTGAAATGTTTGAGGTAAACTATGGCTAAAGATTTTTTTCAAAAAGTAAGCTCTACACCCAATATGGGGCTTGAGCTCATGACTCCAAGATCAAGAGGCACGTGCTCTACCAACTGAGCCAGCCAGATGCCCCTGTTTTAGGTGAACCATGAAAAGAAAGGGAAGAGGAGAGAAAAACCAAGGCAAATGGTATTAACTATCCCAGCCATCCCTCTAAGACTTCCACATACTGTCTGAAATGAGTTTTCCCATATGGTGTGGATGATTTGTTTTAGTACTTTTACCCATGCCTTGGGCATATATAGTAGAACATATATACTGAGACAGAACTGGGCCAACACTACCCTCCCCTTCTCCTCTACTGGCCACACTTCTATTATGTTCTCTTCAAGAGATATGATTTGATCTGTGATTTATTTCCTTCTTCAAAGCTGATTGTGTTCATTTTAACCATTTTAACTATTTCAAAAACATGATCAAAAGAAGACAAGCCACAGAATGAAAGAAAATATTTGCAAAAGACACATTTGTTAAAGGACTGTTATCCAAAATATGCAAAGAACTCTTGAAACTTAACAATAAGAAAACAAACAGCCCAATTAAAAAAAATGGACAAAATACCTGAACAGATATCTCACCAAAGAAGATACACTTTAGATAGTTAGATGGTAACTAAGCATATGAAAAGATATTCAACATGATATGTCATTAAAGAATTGCAAATCAAAACAAGATTCTACTACAAAACTAGTAAAATGCCTATAACCTAAAATAGTGACAACACTGAATGCTGGTGATGTTTGGAGGAACAGGAACTCTCATTCATTGATGGTGGGGAGACAAAATGGTACAGCCACTTTGGAAGACAGTTAGAAGTTTCTCACAAAACTAACCATATTCCTACTACTTGATCCAGCAATCATACTCCTTGGTATTTATTTACCCAAATGAACGGAGAATTTATGTACATATAAAAACCTGCACGTGGGTATTCATAGCAGCTTTATTTTTAATTGCCAAAACTTGGAATCATGACAGATATCCTTCAGTAGGTGAATTGTTAAATAAACTGTGATACATCCAGATGATGGAATTTTAGTCCAAGCTAAAAAGAAACAAACTATCAAGCTATCCATGGCAGCACTGAGAAACCTAAGATACATATTATTAAGTGAAAGAAGCCAGTCTGAAAAGACTGGATTCTGTATGATTCCAAGTATTTGACATTCTGGAAAAGGGAAAACTATGGAGACAGTAGAAAGATTAAGTTGTTGCCAGGAGTTAGGGGGCAGGGAGGGCTGAATAGGCAGAGCATAGAGGATTTTTAGGCCGGTGAAACTAGTCTGCATAATGCTACAATGTTGGATGCATGTCCATATACATTTGTCAAAAACCCATAGACTGTACACCACCGGGAGTGAATCCTAATGCAGCCTATGAAGTGTGGGCGATGAGGATGTGTCAGTGGAGGTTCACTAGTTGTAGCAAATGAACTATTGTGGTGCAGGATATTGACAGTGGAAGAGGTTCTACATATGTGAGGACAGGGAGCAGATGGGAACTCCATTTTCTGTGAACCTAAAACTGCTCTAACAAATAAAGTTCATTGATTTAAAAAAACTAAAATAAAAACTCATGGGTAAATATGAGTTGTGGATAGCAATTATCATCTGCTTCAGATCTTGTTCCTCTTCTTCTCTGGCCACATCCCCATGGACAACATTCCTAACCATTTCTCCTATTTTACCTCTGGCTTCTGTTTTCTTATTTTTCTTACTTCTTTTTACTCTGTCAGAGTCCATGGAATGTCAACTTCCTATCATGATGTTTCTGTTAATGTCCAATTTCCATTGAAAATACTCTCTTACTTTTCTCATGCCCAATAAACTTTAACTCCCTCTCCAAATCTCTCAAAGCATTAGGCTTTCCAGTTTCACCATTCACTGGTTTCATTCTATTTGATTGAGTCTATTCTTTATGCATTGCCATATGGCTTCAATATGTATGTTGTCAGTATCTCCTAAAATGTTATCTCCTAGACCCAGAGCATTTATAAAGATGTCTCAAATGGAATTTAATTAAAAACAGATGGATCCTCTTTGAATGGCTTCCTTATCAATTAACAATACCAGCTGTCTCACTAATGCAATCCTAGAAGAGAGAAAAACCATCTAATCTAACTCCCTCCTTTTATAGATGAAGAAACTAGAGACCAGAGATGTTTATGTGACTTTCCAAAGGTCACACAGCTAGATAGTGACAACACTGTGCTTTGAGTCAGGAGACCTGAGCTCCAGTCCTGGTTTCTATCAGTGGAGGCTGCTCCCCACTTGTGATGTGTGTTTGCAGGGCCCCCACTGTCAAATGATCCCTCGTGGGGTGCTCTAACCATTGTTGGGGCAGCGATGCTTGCATGCAAGAAAATTCATGCATTTCTTTCTTTCTTTCTTCTCCTTCTTCCTCCTTGTTCACCTTTCTTCTTTTGTCAGACAAGTAAGTCTTAAATGCATTTTTCTGTTTTTTTTTTTTTTTTTTTTAAGATTTTATTTATTTGAGAGAGAGAGAGAGAGCACTAGTGAGAGAGCTGGGGGAGGGACAGAAGGAGAAGGAGGGAGAAAATCTCAGGAAGACTCCCTGCTGAGCAGGGAGCCCCACAAGGGGCTTGATCTCACAACCCTGAGGTCATAAACTGAGCCAAAATCAAGAATTGAGTACTTAACTGACTGAGCATCCAGGCACCCCTTAATAAATGCACTTCTCAAGATCTCACATCTTTTTGTTTTAAAAAATAAGAATATAAAGGTTATTGCAAAGACTTAAGAGGGCTTTGAATCTAATCCTGTTAGTTTTACAGATGAGAAAATGGAGGCTCAGAGAGTTAGCTTGCCTCAGATCACACAGAAGGTGGGAATTCAGAAATGAGAACCCAGCTTCACAGACTTCTAATGGAGTGCCCATCTATAGTGTCCTAGAGCAGCCTGATCTTGCAGAACTGCTTTTTCTTTCTTTTCTTTTCTTTCTTTCTTTCTTTTTTTTTTTTAAGCAAGCAATGGGTGGAAAGAGGGTTGGAAGCAACAGGGAGGAGGCACTTAGGAAACATTTGAAAATATACAATTAATTAGTTTTGTGTGAAGAGGAGCCAATGCTTCTAAAAACATTGCCCTGGGTCAGAGATAGCACTGTTGAGCTGGACTGCTCAGAAGATGGAAAGCAGAAGTTTGTATTGGCACAGTCCTCTTCAGTGCACAAAAAAGGAAAAATGTCCTTTTTTTGTGCAAAGACTGCATGGATTGTCAATTTCATTGTGTTTCTAGGAATTTGAGACAGTGAGAACAGATCGGCTTTGACTCACACATTATTTCTCAGTTTATTTTGCTCGTAAACATATAATCATTTCCAAACCAGTTAACCTTTGACCTCCAGAATCCTGCCTTTACAAGACATGAGCAAGATGAAAGGTTATTTTGTTCAATGAAACATCAAGATACGTTGTTATTCCACCAACTCAGCTGGTCCAAAATGTAGTGTTTCATTCCCCTTCTTGTATCTATTTTTAGAGGTTTCCTTTTTAAAATCAAAACTCATCAGATTTTTTATGAAGAGAGGCAGTATTAATTATTTGTGAATTATAGCAGTCTTTGATAATAAACTTGAACACAGATTTTAAGCCCTTGGGCTTACAAATAGCATTTCTTAGAAACTTTTTCTGCATTAATGACCCACAGGATATTTTGGACCTTCGAAAGCATTAAAAATGCTCAATTAATGCTTAACTTGAAAGCTTAGTTTTTATTTCCTAATTACCTTGATTTTATTCTAAATTGAGTAGCAATTTCAGCACTTTGGGGGTAGGGAGAGTGTTATGGGATAAATTGTATGCTGATGAATTTGGTTGGTCCCCTGGCCCCAGCCAAATTCATATGTTGAAGTCCTAAACTCTAGTACCTTAGATGTGACTGTATTTAGAGACAAAGTCTTTAAAGAGGTAATTAAGTTAAAATGAAGTTATTAGTGGGCTCTAATCCAATGACTGGTGTCCTTACAAAGAAGGAACTTTGAACACAGATATATGGGAGACCATGTGAAGACACAAGGAGAAGACATTTTCCGCAATTCCTAATCCAATACAACTGGTGTTCTTATAAGAAGAGGAGATTAGGACACAGTCACACACAGAGGAAGGACCATGTGAGGACAGTGAGAGGTGGCCATCTACAAGCCAAGGAGGGAGGCCTCCGAAGAAACCAGCCTGCTAACAAGTTGATGGCAGACTTCTAGTCTCTGGGACTGTGAGACAACCAATGTCTTTGTTTAAGCTGTCCAGAATGTGGCACTTGTTATGGCAGACTGAGAAGACTTATATGAAGAAGGTGCTCAGAAGCACAAAAGGCCCTTTGTTCTTCCCCAGAAGGATTAGGACATCTGGTTCTCACTTTCCTTCTAGGGCTGATAAGTGTACCCATGTGATAATGTGTGTGAATTTGGTTAGAAAACTATAAATCCCTGTCTAGCTGGATGACTTTGGGCAAGCATCCTCTGCCGGGGAGTCAGTCTCCTGTCCCGGAAAGACCCTTGATATTCTGACAGAGGCTGCACATTGCTGCTCACCATCCTCTCCAGCTGGGACCCCAAGGGAACTTGATAAGAATAAAAATTCTCAGGCCCACCTACAGACTTACTGAATCAAAATCGCTGCAAGTGGTGCACAGGAATCTTTATTTTTAACAAACTCTCCTGCATATTCTGACAGGAAGTCTAGTTTGGGAATCACTGGATTAGATCTTCCCAAACTTTCTCTGTTATGTCTAGAATTCTGTGCTTTTGTGCAAAAAGTTTTGATTCCTGATCTCCAACAAAGAGACTGGAAACTGGAAGAAAATGGGCAAAGGAATCTTGTCTCTAACCTACCTCAATTATGATACCATTTTACTGTTTGCATACTTCTTTACCAGTCTCAGAAGTTTTGAAACTTCATAGGACCCCCCACCCCCATCCCGCCCTGTGTTGTGAGGGGATCTCATGGGAAGAGAGCTTGGGCCATGGCGGCTGGCTGTGGAACTGCTGGCCTGCAGAAGTTGGTTAGGGGTTCCAGGAAAGGGATCAGCTCTAGGCTTGGTGTGAAAAGAAGGCCCTGTGAATCCCGGGGCCACCGTGGCACAAGGTTGGGTGGGTTAAATCCTGTTCCCAGCTTTGTAATGTACTAGTTATGTGCCTTTGGCCAGGATAGTCTGGGCCTCAGTTTACTCACTTGCAAAATTCATTTATTTCCTGCTCTGCCTGTCTTGTGGGACTATTGGAATGATCAACTATGATGAAGGTTATCAAAGTGCCTTGAAAATAGAAATCCTTTCCACCAGTCTCCAATTCTGTTGTTGGCATAGAATAAGAATGAGCCATGGCTAGATGTGGCCAAAGCCAGCAATGTGGCTGGGCCACAGCACAGGTCTTTGGAAAGCTAGCAAGATGAACTGGCTAGTTTCTGATACACACTTTCTGATATAGTCTAATTAAACTGTGCATCTTTGGTTAACACCTAGCCAAGGCTTATAGTAAAATAAAATAACTCTGAATCCAACACAGGGAAAATGGGGTTCTATACCAGATACTGGCCAAAAATATGGCAGAGTTAGAATATACATAAAAGTCTTCCTTCCTTATGTCACTTCATTTTTTCCTGAGTGTAAGTGTTGTACCATTGGTGGGGATTTCATTCCACAATCATACCCTATGAAGTACAAGTTCCAAAGAGAATCTGGCAAAAGCTGCCACTTTTATTGAATCCCCTTCACATTCAAACTCTGGTTTGTGGAAGGCCTGTCCTGGTTTCTCTACACACCTCAGGCACATTGATATTTTTACACATCTGATTTTCTTTTTTTTTTTTTTTTTTTAAAGATTTTATTTATTTATTCATGATAGTCACACAGAGAGAGAGAGGCAGAGACACAGGCAGAGGGAGAAGCAGGCTCCATGCACCGGGAGCCCGACGTGGGATTCGATCCCGGGTCTCCAGGATCACGCCCTGGGCCAAAGGCAGGCGCCAAACCGCTGCACCACCCAGGGATCCCCACATCTGATTTTCATAATGGTTTTCAACCTTACAATATTTACATGTGTTAACTAGTGAGTTCTCAGAGAGTCCCTCTGTGAGGCTGGCAGTTCTTTTTTTTTTTTTTTTTTTTAATTTTATTTATTCATTCATGAGAGACAGAGAGAGAGAGAGAAAGAGAGAGGCAGAGACACAGGCAGAGGGAGAAGCAGACTCCATGCAGGGAGCCCGACATGGGACTTGATCCTGGGACTCCAGGATCACACCCTGGGCTGAAGGCGGCGCTAAACCACTGAGCCACCCAGGCTGCCTGAGGCTGGCAGTTCTAATTTCAGTTTTGTGAAAAGGGTAGCTGGTAAACAATGGGATTTTCTTGAAGCTCCTGTTAATAGGAAAGCGCAAGTCTAGAAAACTGATTACTCTAGTGCAGACGATACAAACTCACCTGGCATATTATTTAGTCCTTTAGTTATCTCTCAGGTGGCTTTGGATCAGTTAGAGAGATCAGTTGAAGTAGGTGATTTCTCCATTTTATTTTATTCTTTCTCTATGCATGTATATATGTATATACATATTTACATATATAAATACAATTTTTCATTTAACAAATTTTATTTATTTGTTTGAGGTGGAGTAGGGGCAGACAGAGAGGGACAAGTACAGAGCTTGATGTGAGGCTCAAACCCACAAACCTGAGATCACAACCTGAGCTGAAATCAAGAGTCAGACATTTAACTGACTGAACTACCCAGGTGCCCAATAAATAAAACTTTTATACAAACATATATTTTCTCTCACTTGTCCTAATGATGTATTTTGTTTAGTTTCAACCAAGATTATTTTTAAAAGATTTTATTTATTTATTCATGAGAGACACAGAGACAGAGAGGCAGAGACATAGGTAGAGGGAGAAGCAGGCTCCATGCAGGGAGCCTGATGTGGAACTCGATACTGGGTCTCCAGAATCAGGCCCTGGGCTCAAGTCGGTGCTAAACCGCTGAGCCACCCGGGCTGCCCTCAGTCTAGATGTTTTGTAGAATATTCAACATTCTGGATTGTCTGTTTTTCATGGTGTTTTAAACCTGCTTGTCTATCCCCTGCATTTCCTGTAAAATGAAAATTAGGACCCAGGCTTGATTAGATTCAGGTTAAACATTTTTGCAGGAATAATTCTAGGTGAAGCTGTGTCCCTCATATCACACCACATCAGGAAGCACACGGTGCTTTGTTCCCAGGCAGTGATGTGTGATTGGTTAAAGGTGATAACTGACATCTTGTGATTGTGGGGTCCATTTCCACCCTTGCACTCTGTGAGATGATGCTTTGGCATGCTGGGAATCTCCTGCTCCCAATGTCTCACTGAGTGGTTTTAGTACTTTTTAATGCTCCTCACCTTGACTCATTGAGGAGTTCAGAAGTTACAAAGTAGGGATTTCTTTCTTTCTTTCTTTCTTTCTTTCTTTCTTTCTTTCTTTCTTTCTTTCTTTCTTTTCTTTCTTTCTTCTTTTCTTTTTCTTTCTTTCTTTCTTCTTTTCTTTTTCTTTCTTTCTTTCTTTCTTTCTTTCTTTCTTTCTTTCTTTCTTTCTTTCTTCTTTCTTTCTTTCTTTCTTTCTTTCTTTCTTTCTTTCTTTCTTCTTTCTTTCTTTCTTCTTTCTTTCTTTCTTTCCTTGAAAGAGGGAGAGAGAGAATCTTAAACAGGCTGCACACCCAGCACAGAGCCCAGTCTCATGATCCTGAGATCATGACCTGAGCTGAAATCAAGAGTCAGGTGCTTAACCCAGCGGCCCTAAAGTGGGGATTTCTAAGTGCATCATTTCTCCAATATTCTCTGGCCTTTTGTAAAGGAGAGGTTTCCTCCATGGCCACCCTCCCTCCATTTCTCTCTCCTTTTCTGAGTATCCCTGCAGATTTCCGTGTTTTATATATTTAATTTGTTATAATACATTACACTTACTTTTTTTTTTTTTTGAGAGAGAGAGAGAGAAAGGAGGGGACATGGGGAGAGAGACAGAGAGAATCTCAAGCAGGCTCCATGCTCGGTGCCGAGCCCCACACAAGGGTCTATCTCAGGACCATGAGATCACAACCTGAGCCAAAATCGAGTTAAATACTTAACCAACTGAGCTACCCAGGTGCCTCTACAGTGACTTTTGATGCTTACATTTTCCCAAACTTAGACAGTGAAAGTGCCTTCAAGTTGGCTCCTGTGTCCTTCTGATCTGACCTCAGTAGTCTTAGAGTGCTGTCCTTGCTTTTAGACACATCATGATATCCCTGTCTCCTTTACTCTTTTCTCACTCTGGGCTGAAATTAGCCATTTCTCAGAGATCCCTGATTTCTCAATGGGGAAGAGCATTAAAAACCAAGGTCTGGGGGCACCTGGGTGGCTCAGTTGGTTAAGTATCTGCCTTCAGCTCAGGCCATGATCCCAGAGTCCTGGGATCAAGCCCCACATCAGGCTCACTGCTTAATGGGGTGTCTGCTTCTCCCTCTCCCTTTGCCCCTCCCCCTGATTGTGCTCTCTCATTTTCTTTTTCTCTCCTTCTCTGCGAAATAAATAAAATATTAAAAAGAAACCCCAAGGTCTGACTTAACAATACTGAACTGTATGCTTAAAATGGTTATTGGTGAATGTTATAATGTTATACTGTGTATTTTACCACAACCTAAAACCAAAAAAACCCAAAAAACCAAGACTTTGGTACCCGGTAGGTATGTTTATTAACTTACTGTCACAGTTTCTAGATCCTTTCAGTGAATGGATCTAGGAAAGAATGTTTTAAAAAATGAGTTTATGTTGGTATTTCCAAATCTAATCTAACAGTTTCCCTTACTTATTTTAATGGGTATCTCTGCTCTCTTGTTCTGAAAATATTGGTTTGCAGAAGAACTTATTTTAACTTATTCTCTTTATCTTGTTATATACATAAAATAATTTCATGATTATAATCCCAATATTACTATTAACAACAAATTTACCTAATAAAGTTTAATATTTCTTTACACAGGCTTTTGTCCTTAGAATATAGTCATACAGAAAGAATAGAGCCATTGAAGATGTACAGAGTATAGCATTCAAAAATTACTCAAAATAATATTGCCACATTGTTCATTTGATAACCAGTTGAGCTAATTTATTTCTGTTTCTGTTCCATTTAAGGTTTTAGATTTTCCCCATTTTTAAAGATTATTTATTTATTTATTTATTCATTTATTCATGAGAGATAGAGAGAGAATGAAGTGGAGACATAGGCAGAGGGAGAAGCAGGCTCCGTGCAGGGAGCCCAATGTGGGACTTGATCGTGGGACTCCAGGACCACACTCTGAGCCAGACACTCAACCGCTGAGCCATCCAAGCATCCCTTTTCTCCATTTTTGATTTTAGTTTTTGATATGTAAAATATTTATAAAGTTTAAAGGTCAAAATAATATCAAAATTTTATTTGGAAAATCCTACATTCCGCACCCCCTACAGCCTTTTTCATTTGTTTTAGTTTATACTTCCTGTATTTCTTTTTCTTTCTTTAATTTAAATTCAAGTTAGTTAACATATACTGTATTATTAGTTTCAGGGATAGAATTTAGTGAATCATCAGTTGCATATAACACCTGCTCATTACATCAAGTGCCCTCTTTAATGCCTGTCACCTAGTTTTCCATCCCCCCAACCTACCTGTTAAGAGTCTCTTATGATTTGTCTCCCTCTCTGATTTTGTCTCGTTTTATTTTTCCTTTCCTTCCCCTATGTTCGTCTGTTTTGTCTCTTAAATTCCACACGAGTAAAATCATATGGTATTTGTCTTTCTCTGATTGACTTATTTTGCTTAGCATAATACCTTCTAGTTCCAACCACATTGTTGCAAATGGCAAGATTTAATTCTTTTTGATGGCTGAGTAATATCCCATTGTATATATAGACCACATCTTTATTCATTCATCTGTCGATGGACATCTGGGCTCTTTTCATAGGTTGGCTATTGTAGACATCGCTGCTATAAACATTGGGGTGCAGGTGTTCCTTCAAATCACTATGTTTGTATCCTTTGGATAAATATCTAGTAGAGTGATTGCTGAGTCATAGGGTGGCTTTATTTTTAACTTTCTGAAGAATCTCCATACTCTTTTCCAGAGTGGCTGCATCAATTTACATTCCCATCAACAATGTAAGAGGGCTCCCTTTCCTCCATATCCTCACCAACATCTGTTGTTTCCTGGCTTGTTAATTTTAGCCATTCTACCTGGTGTGAGGTGGTATCTCACTATGGTTTTGATTTGTGTTTCCCTGATGCCAAGTGATGTTGAGGATTTTCTCATATGTTTGTTGGCCATTTGTATGTCTTCTTTGGAGAAATGTCTGTTCATGTCTTGTATTTCTTTTTGAAACAACAATGATAACAACAAAAATGTATATATTATCCTCTTTCTGTCATGCAAAAAAGTGAATACTTTCCTCCATGTTTTTCTTTCATAAAAAGAATACTTTATGTACTAAGTATACCATTAATACTATTATCCACTTTTTCTTTAATAAAGTTCTTAGAAATCATTTCGTATTTATTCATTAGAAGTCTTCATTTCTTTAAGGTTATGTAAAACCACAGTGAGTAGATGTACCATAGTTTATCTAACTGGTCTTCTTTTGATGGACATTTGGATTGCTTCCAATTTCCTGCCATCTCACAGTGAGTACATGTATATAAATTTCACATATGTATTTGTTGAACTGTATCTTCAGGGTAGATTCCTAAGAGGCTTGACTTTTCTTTAAGTGCTTAGTGTGTCAAGATCAAAGTGAGAAGTCGTATGGGATATAAGGATGGGGGTTTTGGATAATTATCACGGAACACGGTAACTGAACAAAGAATTTTTAATGTTAAAACCTGCAGGAGAATACAAACTACCCTCCATAATCATTTCTGGACCTTGTAGTTTGTACTTAAAATTATCTGAGGGGTTGGGCTACCCATAGGAATTATGGTCCAGTGGTACTTCAAATCATGTCCTCTTTTTTTGGCTCATGTCCTCTCCCTAATGTCCTTTCCACTTATGTCCTCTCCAGTGCTTGAGTCTTTGCTATTCTGTGTTCATAAACTCTGACCACGTCATAGAAACTGGATTTCATTATTTTTTTAAAGTTTTATTTATCGTGCCAAAATTTAAGGCAGGCGTAGTTCCACTGAACAAAATATGAATTTTTACTAACTTGGGCCACTCCTCTGCTGTCCAGGATCATTGCTCAGGCATTCAATCACATACTCATGCTAACTCCTTGACCTCTTAGTAATTAAAATCCCTCTGCTTAGATATGAATTGATAGTCTATAATCCCTGTACTCATGTATATCAATAATATTCATTATCTTAACTGAGACCAAGTTTAGAAACCAATGAACTGTAACACAACTCTTGCATTCTGAAATATACTTTAACTCTATGCCATATTCCTTTTTTAAAAAATATTTTATTTATTCATGAGAGACACATACACACAGAGAAAGAGAGACAGGGAGAAAGAGAGAGACAGAGACAGAGACACAGGCAGAAGGAGAAGCAGGCTCCATGTAGGGAGCCTGACATGGGACTCGATCCCGGGTGTCCAGGATCAGGCCCTGGACTCAAGGCGGTGTTAAACCGCTGAGCCACCCGGGCTGCCCTCTATTCCTGCCATATCCAATTTCTAAATCATATAATTCTTCTATAGTTTTTTCTTATATCTACCACTTTCCTTCTCTCTCTGAACATTTGGTTTGGGGAAGAATGTGATTGATTCGTCCATGGGGAACAAGTGAGTTGCTGTCTTCTCTGTGCTTCCATAGTGTTTTGTACTTATGACTCATTTCTCTTTTATAGCACTTAGACATGTGAACACAAAATGATGGCAATACAATGTGAGATTTCCCCATTAGTCTGTGAGCTTTTTGAGGGTGCCTTGAGACTAAAGTCTGCATGTTTGTGTTGTCACAGTATGGGGGCACAAATGAATGGTTGATAATACCTTATAGCTATTCCTCCTGTGGCATTCATACTCATCCATTCAGTGATCTGTAACATTTCAGGACCCCTCCAACAGAGAAGAGGATGCTCAGTCCGAATCCAATCTGGATATCTATGAGGAAATTGATGTGGAGGTAAAAAGCAAACTGTTATCTTGATAAACATGTGCCAAAGAAAGCATTCTAATCCAAATCATTAAAGAAATACTATAGAACCACAGGAAATACAAAATGTAAGTTAGCTATCTCCATCCTATTTTTTATTCCTTTATAGTTTAGCTCATAGGTGAATGCAAATGAATCTTTGCCTGAGTCCTCCCAAATGTCCCTAGTTAGTCTGGCTTTCCAGGGTCTTTTTTTCCTTTAGTATTTAAATAAAGTGATGTGGCCAATAAGAAATTTACAGACTTCTATAATAACTAAGGTGCTAAATTAAGCAAATGTCTTTTGAGAAATTTTCTGGGCTGTCTTTCTTTTTGTAGTGATTCAGAGATGACGTGTCCATTACAGGATCTGGGGGTCCTTCATCTGGTTTGGAGACATGGAGCTGGCCATGCTGAGGCCCATCTCTCAGCTCATATGTGTGATAGCTTATTAATTAATTTTAAATATTTATTTATTTATTCATGAGACACTGAGAGAGACAGAGACACAGGCAGAGAGAGAAGCAGGCTCCCTGCAGGGAACCCAGTGCTGGACTTGATCCCAGGACCCCGGGATCACACCCTGAGCCACAGGCAGGCACTCAACCATTGAGCCACCCAGGCATCTCTTATATATGGGATAGATTTAGACTCTGTGTGAGCTCCCATTTGGGATGCTCAGAGCCCACCCTTAAGGGAGGTTCTAGTATTCCTGGGACATAAAGATAAACACCAAGGTTTCTGCAACCTAGAGTGTAAACTTCATCAAGAGAGCAATAGTAAAGATAATAAAAAAGTGACCAGCCTAGCCTCACTTAATGTGGGAACCTTAGGATTGCCATTTGGGATGACATTTTGGAATATGGAATCTGTAGATCTGAGAGAGCCAGCAAAAAGAAGGAAAGGGAGGTGCAGGGTAGGACGTGTGCATTAGGTCTGTTTCTCTGGCCTCTTCCGTTCCTTAAATGCTAGGAGGTTCAGAGAAGCAAACTGGCTAATTATGAGGGAAATGTATATGTTAAAAAGGTAATAGCAATACAAGGTAGAGAGTACTGCAGGAGACAGCTGACTTCCACTGGCTAGAGAGGACTGGAAACATTATTTGAGTGGGATGGGACTTGAACTAGGTCTTGTGGATAGCACAGACTTGGAGAAAACACAGGGCTGGCCTGAGCTGCATTGGAAGATGGTAGGCGTGCAGCATGCTCATGGGGTGTGGAGAAGTTCTGACTGAGCCGGAGGGAGGGCTTAGGTAGGCGACACGTGGAAGATGAGTTTTGAGAAGTGAGCTGAGGCTGGCTGGCGGAATTCTTCACTATCCAGCTAAGAACTTTACACTTTACCCTAAGGGCAGGGGCAGATTCAGGTTTTGTGGTTTTCACAGCTTATGAAATTTGGAGGTCTCACCCTAAGAAAAAGAATGCATAGGAAGTTCAGGCTTTATTAATGTCACTATAAATGAGGAGTCTTTGAATGTTTTTGAGCAGTGGGGTGTTCTCTGGGCTGCCATGCTTGGCGAAAACTGTTTGGTTCAGGGCTGGATGCAGATATAATTTTTTGGAATGCCCAGATGGGCATCAGAGGAGTTGGCAAGCTTAATGTAGGGCTATATTGGTTTCATAGGGCAGCTGGAACAAACCACCACTAACTGAGTGGCTTAAAACAACAGAACTTTATATACTCACAGTTCAAGAGGCCTAAAACCAAAATGCCTAGGGTTCTTCTGGCGGCTCTGAGGAAGAAACCAAACCCTGCCTATCCCTTAGCTTCCCATGGTTGTTGATAATTCTTGGTGGTCCTTGGCTTGTAGGCATATCACTCCAACCTCTGTCTCCAACTTCATCTTGCCTTCCTCTCTGTGTCCTCTTCCCTTCTCATAAGAACATTTGTCACTGGATTTTGGGCCCTCCTGAAATCCAGGATAATCTCATTTACAGATCTGCAAAGTAGGTTATATTCACTTGTGCCAGTAGATCAGCACTTGAACATTATCTTTTGGGGGGACACTATCCAGCTCTCTCTCTACAGGCACTAGCAAAAAGTACTGTACAATTTAGCACTTGTGTCTTTACCATGGACCAAGATCTCTTGCTGCCACACACTCATACCCAGTCTTGAGTCTTGACTGCTAGACCTTGGACAACTCACTTAACTCCCCCTGCCTTAATTTGCTCAGCAGAAAAAGGGGTGGTCAGCCTAATTTCTCACATTTTGCTTCACATTAGAATTTTAAAATCTTGTTCAGGTCATATCCCATATTAAACAGAATATCTTGAGGTGGGGCTTAGGCATGAGTTAAAAAACAACAACAAACTCTTCAGGTGATTCTAATGCAGTGAGTTTGAGACCAGTGCTTCTCAGCTATAAAGGTGCATGAGACAAATGACACTGAGGAGGATTTTGTGAAGATGTGGATTGGATTTAGCAGGTCTGGGGCAGGGCCTGTGACTCTGCA
Source organism: Canis lupus dingo (assembly GCF_003254725.2). Classification (NCBI taxonomy): domain Eukaryota; kingdom Metazoa; phylum Chordata; class Mammalia; order Carnivora; family Canidae; genus Canis; species Canis lupus. The sequence goes on from NC_064258.1 coordinate 25,109,605, forward strand.
TTTCTAATGAGCTTCCAGGTGATCTTGCTGCTGGTCCAAGGATCACACAGTGTGTTAAGGACCTGCACGACCTCCCGACATCCTCCCAAGCACTTCCATTACCTGATCAGCTCTTCTGCTGTGGTACATTACCAGTCTGTTGTGGAGTGAGGCGGAAGACAACATCTTAATAGGAAATAGCTTTTGTGGAGAGACAGTTCAGTTTGGAGGTGGTTTATATATTGAGAAAATCCATATGCTACAGATAAGTGGACTCTGAATCTAATGACATTATTTAGAAACAGTTTAACTAAATGAAGGTAAGCAACTAACCCGGTATGTGATCCATCCTGTGTCCAGAATGCTCCTGCTTAGTATAACCGATGTCAATATGGCCTCCCTAAGACCTCTGAAAGGACAGTGCCCTTTCAGCAAACTGAATGCCAGAAAAGTGGTAGGAAGGATGTAAACAGTCTCCAACTTTAGATTTTAATCTGTCAAGTGATAGTACTGTAAAAACAAACCTCTCCTTAGCCTGGTTTTGGGGCCTGGGCTGTGTTAATTTACACATGTCACACGGGGCAAGTGGGGAAAGGAGGGGAGGTGAGGTCCAAGACTTTCTTCTTTGCACTGAGTCCACTTGACCAGACCTGAGAGATGCTCATCTGTGCTGAGACTGGACTCACTTATGGTAGCATATTAGGCTCACCTTGGAAAATTCGGGTGCTACCCATGCCGACTTCTCACCAGGCCATTTAATACCAGGTTTTCTGGGGGCAAGGGCTGGGCGAATATGTATTTTAAATCTCTTCAGATGATTTCAATGTGTATCAGAGATACTTCCTAGGTTCTTTGGAGAGCCAAGTTGTAGGAGCCTGCACAATTTATTGGGTGCATATTTATAGTTCTCACAGTATGTAAGGCACTGTACTCAGTTTGGGGGATGTGACTGAGAGAAGATAGCTTCTATTCCAGCCTGGAAGGCAGATGGAAAGCAACAAATATGGGACTGATACATTTCAGTTGTAATCGAGAGCTATGAAGGTGAAGTTGGACATTATAAGAACATATTATGGTAACCAACTCAATCTGAGAAGGTATCCTTGAAGAGGTGACATTTGAACAGAGTTCCAGAAGACGAGTAGAAATCTTTTAGTAAAAGAAAATGGGGGGAGGGCATGGATGTTCTGGGTCAAGAGAGCAGCATGTGCCAAAGTCTGGAAAAAGGAGGAGCACCAGGGATAGATGGAACTGAGGGTAGGGAGGTGCAGTTCAGGAGGGGGGAAGAGCCAGCCACGTGAGCAGGGAGGGTCAGGGCCCTTGGAGGCCAGGTGAGGATTTGGTGTTTACTGGTTGATAAATGCATAAACGTCTTCCAAAGGTTTTATGTTCCTTCTTTACCATGAAAACTCCTTCGGACAGAGCGCTTGTGTCTTCTAAGTTTGTCTTTAATCTTTTTGCTTTCTTCATCATCTTCCATCACCTTTATTTTTTATTTTTAAAAGTATTTTATTTATTTATTCATAAGAGACACAGAGGGAGAGGCAGAGACATAGGTAGAGGGAGAAGCAGGCTCCATGCAGGGAGCCCAATATGGGACTTGTTCTGGACCCCAGGATCACACTCTGAGCCTAAGGCAGATGCTCAACTGCTATACCCCCCAAGTGTCCCTTTCATCACCTTTAATTGGTACTATCCCCAAAGTTTACAAAGGGACCTCAATTGGATATTATTCATTTAATTTTTACAAGGCCTAAGATTAAATCCTTATTCACAAAAGAGAGAACTTAGCTTTAGAGATGTTCTGGTACTTGTCCAAGGTCTGAGGTGGACAGGGACTCTTTCTCTCCCTCTGTCCCTCCCTCTGTCTCTCCTTCCTTCTCTTTCTCTTTCCCTCCCCTTTTCCTTTTTGCTTCTTTTTTCTCACTTTTCTTTTTTTACAAAATGGAATTAGAGTATATACACTATTTATAATCCACGTTATTCGTGTGACACAATTCTCAGGGTTTTATTCACATTCTTCCATATTCTTCAAGAACAGAATTTTTTTTTTTTAAGAACAGAATTTTTAAAATGATTGCTAAATATTCTGTTACTTGGAGATGCAGTAAGCCAGTCAATCTTGTATTACTGGATATCTGTTTTCCCTGAGTTTTCTAAATGTTCATTGCTCTCTGCAATGAGTATTCTACATAAATCTGAGGATATTTTTGATCATTTAAGAAGAAACACTTATGGGTGAAATTACTGGGTCAAAGGCTATGTACAAATTAAAAGTTTCTTATACATATTGCTAAATTGCCTTTTAGACTGAACAGATTTAAATTCTCATCAGCAAAGTATGAGATTGCCTAGGGGAAAACATTTCAATTAAGAAGGCCAGTTGATCTGCAGCATTTGGTTGCTGAAAATATTTAAAAATCAAAGCAAAACAACAAATGAAATGAAGTATTTCACGATGGGACCTCTTCATAACCTGGACCTACCTTTCCCCTCTTTGTTAATTCACTTCTTTCCCATATCTACTTTAGGTCTTGAGGGTCTAAGTTGGTGTTATACATGTTTTTCTGGGCCTACTTCCCCTTGTCCTGCCCCTCCTCAATCAAATCTTCTTATTCATCTAGATCAAGCTTGGGTCTCAAAATATTTGTAAGACATATAAACACAGGTTCGCCATTACTCCTCAATTGTTAGATTTATTTTATCTTAAATATTTTTCCAACATCAAGAATTCCAGACATTAGTCACAGACTTTAGGATTTTTAGTATTGAAAGGGACCTCAGAGATCATCAGGCCCATCACTTCATCTGCAGCAACCAACTAGTGATGGTAAATGGTTGGTGTCCATCACCTTCTGAGGCAGCTGATTCCTTTTTTGGTCCTTCACGTTGCAACACTGAAAGCAAGTCTACTTTCCACAGCAATTTAGAAAATTATGAAATATTCCAAACATACAAGAATGCAGAAGGTTACGTGACACCCACATTCCTACCACATGTATTTACTAGTGTTAATATTCTGTTATATTTGTTATAGAGATCTCTTTAAAAAAAGAAATGCTCAATGATGAGCACTGAGTTATGTATAGAAATGTTGAATCATTATATTTTACATCTGAAACTAATATAACACTGTTGTCAATAAAAAAAGGGAATTCTAAACATAGCTAATATAGCTGCGCTTTTTTAAAGACTATTCTAGGTCCTTTTATCTCCATATACACTATGGAATAAAATTGTCCTATGATTTTTAAGTCTAGTCCCAATTTTTGGATATTTTCCTGAATCATGGTTTGTAAAATATTTTGTATGTAAATACTTACGCATATTCTTTCTTAGTACAATTTTTAGGAATTGTCTTCTTGAGCCAATGATTAAGCATATTTAAAGGCTTTTCATACAAATTGCCAAAGTACCCACCTGAAATATATGACGGTGCTCCTTTCTTTGCACCCAGGTAACACTGGGTATTATCTTCAAATTTTTTTCTACAACGGGACAGATATAAAACACTGTTCTATTAGAGTTCTAATTTGCGTTTTATTCTTACCATGGAAGATGAAAATTTAATCATATGTTCATTGACCCTTGAAAGTGTTTTGTGGATTGCCAGCTTATATCCTTTGCTTATTTTCTTATTTCTAAGTTCCCTTTATCATTATACACATTGCAGACATTAATTGCATTTATTTTTCAATTTCACCTCTTTTTTTTAAAGGAACTGCAAACATTTTATTTAGTTATATCTAGTGGTCTTCTCCTTTGTGCTTTTTGCTTTTTGTGTTAAACTTAGAAAAGCTTCCTTGAAGTTAAGACCATACACATCTATTTTAAATATTAGTATATTATTTTATAACAGACTATGTAAATCCATTTTCTTCCAGTCATTTTTACATGTAACTTTTTAATATACTTGGAGTTTTGTATAGGTTATAAGGCAGACCTCTATCTTTATTTTTTGTTTCATGCTATCAATATGTTGTTATGCAATCAACATGACTTATGACTGGCAATGTGCAACTTGGTCACCTGGCCAAGGAAGTGTTGGCCAAGGGGGAGTTTTCCACCCAGTAAAGTTACTTTTGTTCTCTTTCATACTTTATTCTTGGGAACCAAATCCCTAAGTCCAGCCACATTGACAGTCCACCTGTCATTTGGACAAGTCCTGAGTTGAAATCACATTCATCTGCAAGAAGAACTGTTTTAGGTCAGAAACACTGTGTTTTGTAACTCCAGATCCTGATCTTGGATTTAACTGGTGAGGATTCCAGGCACTGCATAAATGACAGGAGAGATGTAATTCAGTTGGGCAATTCTGGCATGTGTCCTACCTGGCTTGTAAAATTTTATAAATATCTCTAAAACCCAAACCTCCGGTTCTTTGATGCCGATTGTCTTAATCTGATTCTCAATACTTTTATAAACAAATAAACCAAAAATTTCCCTGCAAGATCATACATTTAAGTATTTGTTGCTTGTGGATAGATACAGAGAAACCAAGTATGGATGTGAATTAACAATTGAAGGGGATAGGGTTTGATTCTAATTCAATTAGAATGTTTCTGGTGTTTTGCTGTTATGATGTTAACTCTTGGCTTGATATATACCTTATCATGTTAGAGAATTATCTTAAAGGAGATGTATTTCTTTTTTTAAAAAAATATTATTTATTTATTCATTCATGAGAGACACAGAGAGAGAGGCAGAGACATAGGCAGAGGGAGAGGCAGGTTCCTCACAGGGAGCCTAATGCGGGACTCGATCCCAGGACCCCGGGATCACAACCTGAACCAAACAAAAGCAGACGCTCAATCACTGAGCCACTCAGGTGCCCTGGGAGATGTATTTTCTACATGAGTCATTAGCCTCTTAAATGATAATTTAGGAAAAATTAAAAAATGAGTAGAGGGGGAAAAGAAGGGCTTCAAGGAAATATTGAATAGAAAGAAATCCTATTGACTACGTTAATTCAGAGGTGGCTCATCTGAACTAGTGACATGTCTGAAATGTAGATACTGAAAATAGTTAAATTTTAATTCAAATCAGGAAAACAAATGGTTGTCTCATAAACGTCTAAGCTTTCTCAGTGAAGATCTATGACTTATTCCTTCTTTGTCTCTAGAGGGTCTAAAAGACTGTACATTATGGGAGCTCAACGGGAGTTTGTGGAATGCAACTACATAAGCCAATACATTTATTATCAATCCCCAGAAGCATCTTTTATTTTCATGCCATGTAAAATGTATTCAAACCAGAAACATACTGCCTGCTACTTCTAAATTTTCTTTAAAAAGAAAGCCATATCCAAAGGATTTGAATAGACTTTTCTCCCAAAATGCATAAATGACAAATAAGGACATGAGAAGATCTCAACATAATTAGGGAAATGAATATTATCAAATCCACAGTGAGATGCCACTTCATACCAATTAGGATAGGCAGGGTAAAAAAAGATAATAACAAGTGTTGGTAAAAATGTGGAGAAGTTGAGATCCTATATGCTGTTGGCAGGAATACAAAATGATGCAGCTACTTGGGAAACAGTCTGGCTGTTCCTCTAAAAGTTAAACATAGAGTCTTCACATGACCCAGCAATTCCACTCTACGTTTATACCCAAGAGAAATGCAAACATATGTCCACACAAAACTTACACAAGAATATTCATGGCAGCATTATTTATAATAGCCAAAAAGTGGAAACAATCTAAATGTCTATCAACTGATGGATGAATAAATAAAATGTGTCATAGCCATATAATGGAACATTGGACTACAAAAGAAATGAGGTACCAATACACGCTTCAACATGGACAAATCTTGAAATCATTATGCTAAGTGAAAGAAGCCAGTCGCAAGAAACCACATATGGTATGATTTCATTATATAAAATGTCTAAAATAGGCCAATTCGTAGAGACAGAATAAGGATTGTTGGTTGTCCAGGAAGGAGGAGGTTGGGGGAGAAATAGGGAATGACTGCTAATTGTTGTAGGGTTTCTTTTCAGAGTAATGAAAATGATCCAAAATTGATTATGGTGATGATTGCACAACTCTGTAAACATACTAAAATCTATTATGCATTTTAAATGAGTTAATTGTATGAATTATATCTCAATAAAGCTGTTATTTAAAAAAAGAAGCAAAGAACCAGATCTTGGAACATGGCTCTGGATTAGACAGTAAGAGCAGAAACTCAGGCCAGAAGTTAAGTGAACAATATAGTGAGTGTGGGAGGTAGTTAGGAAAACACACAACATCATAATCCCTCTAGTGCTAAGGGTTTGTTTTCATACATGGGGAGGGAAAGTGACCTCCTTTGGGATGACTGGAAAGGCATCTGAGAAGGCCTAGCATTTAAGTATGAAATTACATTATTATGTGTCTATTAGAAATTTATTTCTTTAGATTATAAGCTTGAAATGCAGGTAGTCCAATACATATCTTAGTGCATATCCATATGTGAACTCTTTCTGACTGATGGCTGGGGAGACCAGGTTTGGATGGGGAAGAAGACCAGCCTGGGAGAGAGCCTGCTGTGTCAGATGACAGCCTGAGAGTGTTTTAGGGAGCTGGTGGAGGTGAGGGCAGCTCAAAAGAGAGGCCAGAAGAGAGCCCCACAATTTAACCAGGGTTGATCCTAGAGATAATTTCCATTTTCAGCCTCTGCTCTAGCCATAACTCACAGCCTTTGGAATGAAGTCTTGTGGTTGGGTCTGTTTGAGCATCCTCTATCAGTTATCAGTGGGCCTCAAGTTTTCATGTAGAATTCCAGTATTTTTGCAGCTCTCCTGGAGGGATTAAATTGCACTTATTCTCATTATGTTTATCTTTTTGGCTATCCTTTGGTACTACTATTTAAATAGAACTGTTTCTTACCTCCACTGTATCCTTGGAATTGCTCATCAGATAAAGCTCTTGCAAGGTTCAGTCAACAGGTAATACTTCAGACTCTTGGTCAACTGCAAGCTGTACCTGGTTCATGCCACATGGATGACCCTCTCAGCTCAATTATCTCTCTAACAGGCACTGATGTCACAAAAATATGTCTTTTGTGTTGATTCAGAATTGCTTGCAATAGCTTGAAGGTTGGCCACACACTACTATGTCACAGTATACTGACCCAGAATCAATGTGTTGCATAAAAGACACACACGTGCATACCCTGTAGAGGTGACCAGTTTAGGATTATGTTCTCTTCTGTCTTATATCAAACCTGCATTTTTTCACATAAATAAGGCTGGATTTGGGTTTTTCAGCAAGTCTCCTCCCTTTTCTGGACTATATAGGTCTCTTATCTTTCAAACAAAGGAACAGAATCTCGTATTTTTCCCCATGGATACCTTCCATGGATATGATTTAGGACGAGAAGGTCTGGTCTCTCTAGTAAGAGTGTGAGCTCCTTCAGATTAGAGATGCTACACATGTTTTAAACGGGTTCCCCTTCTCAATACCTAACAGTTAGTGTCTATGACAGTTGAGTATGGGAGGAAGAAGAGAGTGTTTTCAAGCTACTTTTTACTTCCCAGAATTAAAAAAAAAAAAAAATCACTCTCCTGGTTGAGAGCCACTAATCCAACTCTCCTCTAGGCCTAAAGAAAGTGCTCAATAAGGTAGTTACTGATTAATTGATTACCAGTATTTCAACCCTGTACTTGCATTATTTTGCACTGTGTGTACCTCAAAGGTTTCTTTGATAACTTTTTGGTTGTGATCTGTGGTTTTTACTTTCTATTTTATATCAGAAAAATGGAGATCTTCCCCAAATATCCTTATTCTTCATTCTCCTTTCTTTCTCTGGGACGGCCTGAGATGCTGGCAGTTTGAGATTCTGGGATCCACTTAGGGCACATTAGTGCACTAGCAGAAGAAAGTGTTCTGGCATGCTGGCGACAACCATATCTGTTTAATTGTGTAGGAATCAGAGAGATCATGACCTCTCTAGTAATTGTTGTGGAAGGGGTAGCAGAGCAGAGCTCCTTAGGCTCCTACCCCCACCAGATTCCATTTTGGTGAAGACAAGTCAGCCAGTCTTGTGACACCCCATTTGTCTGACACATCCTTCCCTCTCTGCTTGCATGCTGCTGCTCCATCTTGAGGACATGGTCTCATTCAATTTCTCCTGACACCAGGGCCAGGCAGAGAGATGGAAATCAGACAGTGGGACTAATGGCTTAGCTCCCCAAGCACCTGGACGGCATCCAGGGCTCTGGACACATTCCATGGTGGGGCCATTCATCTTCTTCAGGGGTGCTTTCGCTAACCCAAACATCTGAACTCAGAGATTCATCTTACTTTACTCCCAAAGACAGAGACTAGCTGGGGCACTGTTTCTACAGTGTTACCTGGTAAGATCCAGCTGGGAGTTAATCACAAGGGAAGACCTAGGCAGGTAGGCAGCAGCAGAGAGGGAGTGAAGAAGTCTAATAATAATAGAAATCTACTATGTGCTATTTAGGATATCCTAACCTACTGATCCTACTTTAGCCTCAGAGCTGTCCCCCCCAACTCCAAACATTCAAGGTTTGCATCATGCTCAGAGGTATCATTCTTTAGGGGATAGAGGGAGGATGTTGGGAAGAATAGAAGGAGGCAGGAGCAGGTTGGTAGAAGGAAGGTTACTTGTGGTTCCTGCTTGCTTTTGTCTGGGTGCATCTTTTCTTTGGGGGCCCTTAGTAAGAAGATCCGAGGAAGTATTGGCTTCCTAGGAAGACCTCCCTCTCTTCTTCCTTCCTCTTCTCCCTCAAAAGCTTACACTGGCTTTGTGGCACTAAACAGGGGATACACTCCCAGTCCTTAAAGAACTCCCATTCCAAAAGGAAAGGAAAGAGACAGCACATCTAGGGGAAAGATCATGGTCTTTGGAGTCAGAATACTTAAGTTCTGAGTCAAACTCCACCATTTTATGAGCTCTATGTCTTAGAGCAAGTTACTTAATACTTAACTTTTCTGCTCTATGTCCTCAACAAAGTACTGGAGAATGAGGAGTAGTGTGCACATATATAACATAGGAGTTCAACAAGTGATAGTTGCACAGTTATATAATTATATAGTTAGCTCAAATACAAGCCAGATGTGATAATGGATGTCACTGAAGTACTAACACAGTGCTACCTGGTCACATAGTTAGTGAATGACAAATTCTAACTCGAATGAGTGCATTCTAAAGGTGAGGACTGTGGTCTTGGTTTTCAGACCTTGTGCTGGTCACTCTGATGGTAACTCTTCATGCCAAACAAGGCTCCTCTGTTTGTCTTTGGGAAATGCCACAAGGGGGCATGTTGTTCCTAGAGGAGAAACCTGTGGATCTACAAATCTGTTCTATATGCCTGGCAAAATTCTCAGTTTCTTTACTAAAGGAAGGATTTTGGAGGCCCAAAGCATGAAATGCAGGCCAAACTTTTGTTGGATGTTCTGGATGCACACTGGGGTTAGAAAAAGGCTACTGTTCCAGAGGAGCACAGGTATCTGGTGCTCACCACAGGACCAGGCATTAGGCACCAAGGCTAGTCCAGTCTTTTCATGGTGGGGCCTGTGGAGGTCTTAGTCAGAATGAAATTGGGACTTGGTAATGCTGAGCTTTCACTTCGAAGGTCCTGTGAAACTGTCCTGGGCAAGGAGGGATAGTGAAGCTCATTTTCCACGTGTTCTGCCTCCAGATAAAGTTATACCTAGGAGTTGGATCTTTGAACACCAAAATCAAGGTCACGTCTTCTCCTTATAAGCAGCAGCTTTAGCTACAACCAGATTATAGGACGCTGGGAAAATGTGGACGGTCCTTTGGGTTTCTTACAATAATATCCTCTAGTGTTGTGCTGAACTTAATAATTCATAGAGCACTTTCACAGACCTCATCACTGAATCCTCACAGAGTCATTGGCCCTGACTTGTCTGTGGCAACACGATGAGGGTTGAAATAACCCAGGGATTGGTGCTGAATGAATGTAGGTCTGAATCTTCCTTCTTGCTTTAATAGCTGTGACCTTGTGTAAGTTACTAACTCTTCTAAGTCTCAATTTCCTTACCTGTATAGCAAGGATTATCCCACGGGGGGGATTAAATAACATCTCATACACCAAGTACCCACATAGAGCCTGGCATAATGCAAGACTCTCTTTCCTGTCTGCTTTTGCCAACCTCATTTTTGCTGTCTATTATTTCAGTTCGATGCTACCTGGTACCTGAAATAAGGGTGACCCATTGGCAAAGCTTTCTGCTTGTCTCCTTTGTAAGGCCAAATGTGGACCTCTAGGCAAGGTCTGTGGTGGAGGCCAGGTGAGCTCAGAGGACAGCATCAGTCTCTGCTTCTGTGCCTCCCTCTGAGGTATAATGAAGGGGTACCTGTAGTGTCTTATGCTAGGGCTAGAGGATGGACTATGGTGACAAGGTGTGGTCACTGTCAGCTGTGAAGAGGGCGGTGGCAGTCACTCATTGTATCTCTTTGTGACCAAGATATACGTGACCTGAGTGGGGCAGGGCAGGGGCCTGGGACTTGACCTGCATGGGATGGTGATGGAGAAATATGGGCTTAGTTCTGTGAGCTTCTGGTAACAATATTTTTGTCTGCTGATCAATATATAACCTAGTTTTACTAGGTTTAGAGACACCTTATTTAATATATATTGTTGATCTGTTAACATTGAACTCACAACAGATAGGACTGTAATTCATACTGAATGGAGCTTATGTAACACACTTACTTTTCTCCATAAAGTCACAGCATAGCCTTCTTGTGCTCGTGAACACTAGTCAGCGCTTTAGCACCACCCTTGGGAGCCACTGTGAAATCACCAACAGAAAGCACAAAAGTATGGCACTAAATAAACCACAAGGAAGACATTTGTTTACAGTGTAAACAAGAAGGCAGAGTGTTGCCCAGTGTAACCTCTTCTGGGGACGTACCGCTTGAGCGACTCAGAATTTTCATCCCAAATAAGTGTGAAGGATCAGAAAGCCACCACGCTATTGATTTGGAGGTTATGAATAAATTTTAGAGTAGGCAAATCTGCAAATGTAGAATTTGTGAATTATGAGGATCAGCTATACTTTTCTTCTCCCTTCCACCTCACCTTTCCTCTACACAAATGCTTTTTGTAGGGTTTTAAGGAAGATAATCACAGAATAGACAGGGTTCTTTTGCTTTGGAACTTGGCCAGTGACTTAGTACTTATTTGCTTCAATTTTAATTTTAATTTTGAGTTGAATAATTTAAATCATTCTCTCCCCTCAGGTTTAGATAAGTATTGATGCTATCCAGCTGTCTCCTTCTTGGGTGTCCAAGATCTTCCAGATCTAACACTCTGTCACCTTCCTTGCCTTATCTCCCTCCAGGGCCTTCACAGTTGAACTCTATCCACACAGAACTCTACATGGTATCCTTGCAGGCAGATGTGTATTTGCACATCTGGTCCCTGCACCCTTCCTGCCTCATTGGCTTCTCAAGTGCTACCTCCCTTTGGAGTTTGACAGTGAGGACCTTCTCTCTCTGTTCCCCTTCTCACTTTATTTATTTATTTATTTATTTATTTATTTATTTATTTATTTATTTATTTATTTATTTTCCCCTTCTCATTTTAAACATACAAACCCATTTTTTTTTTTTTTTTGTCATTAGCTGTCTTCCTGTTTGTTTTCCCCATAAGCATGTGATCCCAACTAAGGGGAAGGACCCTCTCTTATCTTTGTTTACCAGTGCTTGGTATGCAGCTTCACGAAAGGGTGGGTAAATGGATGAAGGAAGGAGACAGTGTTCCAAAATATTGAGATGACAGATTGCTCATGGTCATTGAAAACACAGGTATAAGCTGATCAGAAAGCATGGAAAGCAAGGAAATGTGTTTTCTTCTGTATTTATGTCACTGAGTCTATGGGGTAGCAATTCTCCAATCTTGGTCACAAAGATTAAAAAATTAAGGATTAATTTCTTGGAAATTAATTATATTCGGGCAAGAAAGGTATAAATTATAGACCTCTCATTTCAAATTTTGCATTTCTGTGAAGTATTTCTGACAGCAGGGAGCCATCAAGCAGAAGTAGGAAGACACTAGACAGACAGCCTTGACTTGTGCTGAGTAGTAACAGCTATGTACCCAGTGCAATTTGTTTCACCTCCTCGGACTTCAGATCCCACACTTGACAAATGAAAAGACTAAGAGATTGTATTAGGACGCTAGAATTCTGCTGTCATCAAAACTTATTTTGGCAGTAAAATGGGTTCTGCCCAGCTTTTTTTTCTCTCTAGAATCAGGCACGGCCATGAGACTCAGAATTGGTAAGTCAGTGTATTTCCTCTATCTGATTCGGGGGTGGGTACATGACTGAGGTCCAACCTGTAAGACTCATATTCTTTTGTTGGAACTAGTAATCCCAATATGGCAGACACGATTGGTCTTCCAGTGTCAATTTTGTCGATCTTTTTTAGTAGTAGAACTCCCAATTCTTAGAGGCCTCAGAAGTGCAAGCAATAAACATTACATTTCCAGACTTCTTTAGAACTAGGTGTGGGTATATAATTAAATTTGGCCACAGGGTTATAAGAGGATGTACCATGTATTACTTCTTCAAAGTGACCTTAAGGAAAGAAGGACAAGCCCTTTTTCTTCCCTCCCTCTTCTTTTCCTCTTTCATGCTGGTTGGAGTACAGACAAGATGGCTGGAGCTCAAGCAGCCATACTGGACTATGAATTGTAAGCCCCTGTGGCAAATAAGAAAAAACAAAAAAGAAACCTGGATTCCTGATATTGTGGAGCAACTCTTCATCCCTGGATTGCTTATCTCTGGAATTTCTTTTTATAAGAGAGAATGAACTTCCTGTTTAAACAATTGCCATTTTGTGTTTTCTTTTACTTGGCAGATTGACCTGGTTCTAACAGAGAGAGCTACTGGGGAAGAGAGTCATTGGACTTTTGAGGTGATAGAATGGAAACCTGAGCCTTGCTACCACATGGAAAGAGTGTCCTGAATGAAGTCAACACAGAAGGAAGCAGAGTTCGAAACAGAGTGTGCCTCCATCCTGCTACATCATTTAAATTTTATTTAAATTCAGTTTGCCAACATATAGGATCTGGCCGTGTTTGAAGCCTTTAGCCTTTGCATTTTCAGTTATGTGCATCACTATTTTGGTTTAAACGTACTGTTGTGTAAATTGGGGTCTCTGTCTTCTGCAGTTAAAAAGAGTTCTATCAATATAAGCAGCAAAGCCATTTCTTCAAATGGAATCTTACTCAGAATCCCAATTGTGATTCATGCATGCATGCGGAGATGCTAAAGCAGGGCTGGGAGATGGAGCTCAAGATCTCCAGAAACCCTTTGTTCTCATGGCACAGTCTGGAAGCCACTCAAGTAGATGATTCTGATTCTGTGGAAGAATACAGTGAATTCTATACCAATGTCTGCTCCTTTCCTAGAATCACTGTAAAGCCAGTTATTGTATCATTGCTACTTTTCAACACTTTTTTCTCCTTTGTTAGTAATGTTAATAACAAGCGGCCACCTTGGTTGAGACAAACAAGCCCAGTCTTCCCTCAGATTTTCCAGCATATTCAGTATCCCCGTATTATGAGCTCATTCTTAATCAAGATTTGGAAATCAGGTCCATTGGCCCTAAATAATTCACTTATATTTTAATTTGTGAGTCTTGGGCTTAGGGTGAGCTAGACCCACAAGGACATTAACCTCCTAGTTAACTGTCACTATTTGGATCTTTGGCTTTGGGATTGGTCCACTTGTTTGCCCTCTGGATCCAAATTTAATTTGCAAGTGCTTGGTGAGATCTTAGAAGTGGGACAGCTTCCAAGCTTGTATCCCACGTTCCTATTGTTGCAGGAGAGCAATATGGGACAAGACCAGCTGTGTCCTCTAAAGGGCCCTATAGGAAGAGAGGGCATGCCCATGTCAACTTCTGCTTCTTGTTCACCTCTTTGGAGGAGGCACACTTACTAACTATGCTGGGTCAGAGAAGAGAACTGTATTCTTTCTCTCTACCCAGTGAAGGGTGCCTCAGACGACCGCTGATTTATGGAATGCTGATGCTCTTTGCCAGTGGAGTGAGCATTTTCCTCTTGATGTGAGCATTGTTGACATTTTCATCAGCAGCCCAGGTTCTAAAAGCCACATCTTGGCAAGAGAAGAGGTGAAAATTTACTTAAGCCTTTGCTCCAGGCGATCACTCTGGGATTCAGGGTTGAGTCTTTTCATCAGAGGCACAGAAGCACTGGGATCAAGACACATAATTCTTTCCAGCTTCAGGGAAGAAAGATGCAGTCATAATAAGCCATTCTTTCCTTTTCCCAGGGCTTATGTATACCCTGGCTGCTGACCCAAGGAATTTTTGGAAGTAGACTCTGGTATCAGATCAGAAGCTTGAGAAAGTTTCCAGCTCCTCTTGTGAGAAAAGTGGCATCAATTTAATCATCTTAAAAGCCACATTGGGGTCTGATCTAACCTGGTCAAAACTGTTGGTTGTTTTTTAGGAGTTGATGTTACACAAAAATGGTGAGATGCCACTCACCTTAGTGAAAACTGGTCAAGTTTAGTCAAAACTGGTCAGTCTTAGAGGGATCAGAGTTAGACCAACACAAATGCTCCTCTCCTCAAAGGCAGAAAAATAAAGTTTGTGTTTATAACAGCCCTTGAATCAACAGGCATAGGTACCCTTTTTATTGCTTGTAAGTTTCTTTGCTTAATAACTATGCGAGTATTTACTGGGCAACCATTTTTGTGCCTAGAACCATGCTTGGTACTAAGGTAGCCTGGAGGAAAATAGAGGCTGTGGTCTCTGTTCTCTGAAGCCCTGGGGTTCAGTGGAGTGGAATGTCTTTGCTATCTGGATTGGAGATGCTGAGGTATTGTGAACCTCAGACCACAATGGATTTGAAAGAGGATAGAGGATTTGGTTGCTTGAGTGTTAAAGCAGTACAGTGAGATTCACAACATCGCAAAGTTTTATCCTAAGTTGCCACACTCTAAACATTGTCCCATCTCTGAACAAAGATTTACCAGACTTTCTGGCAGGAATTTCAATTTTAAGAGAACAGGGATTTTATTGCCCTTGTTCAATTATGTCTTCTGTGTCCAGTGAAATGCTTGAGGAGCAGTAAACCTTTGATTATTTGCTAAGCGGGAGAATTAATGAGATATTGCAATGGACACTGGTGTACACCTCACTACTTTCCCATGGACTGCCTTTGTGTTTATTCCTGAACGAGCTTTGGGGAGAGGATGACCTCTTTCTGTCATGTCTCTAAGAACTGGGCAAGGGTTCCAGGGATGAGTAAAATGTGTCCCAGCATCTGGGAATGTATTGCCAGACACATTTCCCTCAGTTGCTCATCACTAGGCCCTTCTGAGAGATTTTCAGAAAGCTCACGAAAGAATCCAGTATCTGCTTATCTTTGGGAGGCGTATTCATTCTACTTCGTTGTTTCTAATGGTTGTTATCTGACAACTGTCTAGACTGAAGATTCCAACTGAAGTAAAGAGAAAGAAAATGAAATATTTCTTTACTTGGGGGTGGGGATGGACATAATGAAATATGCTCATTCCTGACCTTGGGGGCTAACTGCCTGCACAGTCAGCTAGAGGCCCCACAACTTGGGGAATGGGATTTGTCAGTGTCTAAATGATGTCCCATCACAAGGAGGCTATATACTGCTTGGCTTGCACAAAGAATTTTTGCAATAAACTTTTCCATTTGGGTGAAAAGGGAGCAAGAAAAGCCTTTAATCTTGCCTTTCTCATGGTATCTGTGATGGGGTTAGGGTGATTGCTCCCAACTGCTTACAGAGCATTTTAGTGGGATGGTGGGAGGTGGATTCCAACCCCTTTTTGGATCTATGTCTAACTTTCTGTTTTTTTTTTTTTTAAATCTCCTTTTATCCCAAAGCTCATCATGCTACCATCCAGCCAAAAGTACATTTTTTTTTGCAACTTATTAAACATGTTCCCTCTTAGATCTTATATTAAAATCTATTTCCTTTCTGTAGGGGACAAGTTGAAACCAGAAAAGTTGCCTTGTAATTTTTTCCACTTTGAGTCTGCTGTTTGCAAAGGGCACCTCCAGTTCTCCAGTTGCAGTAGGGAACAGCTCTCTGGGGAAGGAAGGGAGTTAACTCTAGATTTGCTGCCCCACACTGAGGGTGGGTGAGAGCACTTGTTATCCTCCACTGTCTGAGTGCGTCAGGCCCTCCCTTCACCGTGCAGCTCTGATGTGGGCATCGGCAGAATGAGTTAGAGGAGCACACCAACTGCGAAAATTAAATTAAATAAAATTCTTCCTTAATTAATTTTATGATCATGGGACGCCTGGGGGGCTCAGTGGTGGAGCCTCTGCCTTTGGCTCAGGTCGTGATCCCGGGGTCCTGGGATCAAGTCCCGCATCTGGCTCCCTGCGTGGAGCCCGCTTCTCCCTCTGCTTGTGTCTCTGTCTCTCTCTCTCAGTCTGTGTCTCTCATGAATAAATAAATAAATATTTGAAAAAAAAATGGATTCCATGATCAAATAGAAACTGTTATCTACTGTTTCAGTAAAACCCCTCAGACTCAGAGGGGTTCCCTCTACTCTGTGGGGTCTTCCAGCCTATAATGCTGTGTCCTGTGCTCTTCCTGAGCGTTAGTCTCATAGCAATGGACACTTCAAGTCAGAAGGGACTTACTACCTCACCTTTGCCTGGAAAGCTCTGCTGAGAAAAGAACTCACTTTCCCCCAAGACAGCCCACCCCATCACAGGCCTCACTCATCGTCAAGATGTCCTTCCTGATATCTAGTTGATGTCTGTCTTGCCCCGTGGCTTGGGCTCTGCCTAATTGCCAGAGAACCCCTTTTAATCTAAATTGCTCTCCTGTGAGAGACTCCAGCACAGGAACTGTGAGCTCAAATGTTCCCAAAGCCCTGGGATAAGAGCTAACTGGGTGGAGGAAACTGGGTGGATGGTGAGTAGCCCTTGACAGACTTAGAGCTGGTGAGACACAGAGAGATATAGTCCATTTACAAAAGGGAGAGCCACTTCTCCTGCCAATCATTGTTGCATGGAAATGATTGCAATTTTTTCAAGAGGAGATCAAAATTCAGATTTTAATGTGAAATCTCTCACTTTCAAAATCCTTAGTATAGAGGAGTAAAGCCGAACTAATGAAGCCTCAGGGCAGGAAAAGCCTGTGAGTCTGATTTGTGATGGAAAAATGAAGATGGGGACTAGAGGTATGAAAGCAGCATACAGTTCTGAAGTCTCTAAGGAACTCTGCCTGCTGTTCTATTTCCTAGGAATGATTAGCACGTGGTCCTTATATGTTCACATTCAGGGGAGAGAGACTGTGCCATTCAAAAGCAGGTGGTGGGAAGGATAGCTTGAAGTGATGGTTTGGGTGGGAGAGCTGTAAGAGGAGAGAAAGCAGGCAGAGAATCAGCTCCTTCAGTTGGGGAGAAGAGAGAACAGTCTGCCCAGCTGAGGGAAATCTCTGAGATTCCTTTATTCTGGAGACCCCTGGGTCTCTCTGAAGACTCATAAAAACAATGCTCTCCCTGAGAAGGGGAATATCTTACCTTGTTGAGATGGACAGACAGGGGCTAACTGGGCATAGTTCTGGGGAAAGGAATGAAGAGGTAGGCATCTCGGGCAGATGGTAGAAAGGGGTTACCTAGGAGGTGGAAGGACACTAATCAGGCTACTCTGAATGTAGAGCCCAAGGAGCTGGCTACATTATGGGTGTATCGGAAGGCTAAATTTGGTTTTCTTGCTGGTGCCTTGGTTAAGATCTCTCTCCTTCTCTATTTCTATTATATGAGTGTGTGAGCATTCCTATTTTAACTGTACACTCTGCACTAGTAAGCTCTTAATGCATGTTTGATGAATGAATACACCTGCACACGTGTATGCCATGTATGCATTTGTGTGTAAAACATGCACATTGTGTTGGTCACAGAGAAGGTCTGCACACCCTCCTCAAGAAATCTGGGATGTCAACTCAGGCTCCCAAAAATTTGGCTTTCATGAGAGTGCATGTGGCCCCTGGGAGACAGCTAAGAGCTGTTAGGCCTAAGAACTTTCAAACAAATAGGAGAAACTATGGCCTTCTGGCTTTGACAGGGAGGAAGGAGACAGGAAGAGGTTATTGGGAAGTCATGGAATGGCTATCATCACCTTTAGAGAGGCTTGAAAGCACGGCAGACACTTGCTGTCCATAGTGGGGTCAGGGTGGTATTAGTCCAATCCCTGGGGCATTTTCTGAAATCCCCTGAAGTCTGGCTCTCTCCCAGCAGGCTGCAAGAAGTATAATCACTTGGAAAGGCTTTGTTGGGCCTCCAAGCAGTGGACAGAGGAGGGTAGCAGGAGAGGAGGAGGGAATGACAGACACTGTTAGGTCAGAAGGCTACCCTGGTGGTGACCAGAAGCCAACTTTAGAGTTCCTGTGGCTTCACTGCCTAGAGGCTAAGCCCAAATTATGCTTAGGGCTCTTATGAGTGAAAGAAATAGATATGTGTATGACTATCTCACCATCTATCCCCACGTATATATTTGTACACTGATATATATTACACATATAAAATGAACATATTCAAAATTCAAAATGGTGGTGCCTATTTGCCTATGTCTACTCAGAAATAGTTTCATTACATCCCACAAAATGCTGACATGATAAGGTTCTGATTGAAAAAGGTTAGTTTTTCACTGACTTTGGGGTAATCTTTGGATTTCCTCATCTTCTGCTTCCCGTTCTCTTGTCAGTCTTCCTTCTGAGGAAAAGGACTACTAAACTAAAGGATAACTAAATTCCTAAACTGTTTTAATTTAGAAGAAGATGGTGTTAAAAGCAAGAGGGAAGGGCATTCCCTCACAGAAACTATCTCAAGGGCATTTGCAATAGATGTGTGTACTGATACAGAAACGTGGCTTCTAATTCATGTTGTTGGAGGAAGAAAATGCTTCAGAGTTGCCAGCCTGGCCTCAGTTGAGTAGATGGTTCATCCCATGTGTTCATCTGCAGGGCCTGCTCGCCTGGGGCATGGAACAGACTGTGACAGGGTCAGGGACAGGACCTCTGGTGGAGAGTCCTTCCCTCTCCTCAGATAGCTGGCTATGAGCACATCCAATCAACCACGTCTGCTCTCTAAGATAGGGAAAAGGAATTCCTTTGGGAGGAAGCCATGGAAGTTGTGCAAAAGAACCCCTGACCACAAGGGCTCCTCGAGGCAGAGCTCAGTAACAAAACATGGGTCTTGAGAAAACACAACCAATCCTCAAATATGTAGTTTTGAGAATATTGTTCACCAGTGACTCCAGAAATCCCATAATCATATCTCTTCCCTGAGGCAAGAAATGGAAACCTTGAGATGAAGGAGTGATCTGCGGCCTTCTCAGACAAATAGGTATCTACAGGTCCCTCATTTTTAACAGACAGCAGTGATTGCGCCCATATTTTGGCTTTAATTCCAGTGTTTCAGAGTATTCTCTAGTGGTTTCATACTCGGTTGTCTTGTCTTCCCAAATGACCTGGTATCAGTTCTTCCTTGTTTCAATGTTGTCCCTAAAGGGTTCCTTCTGAATTCCTGTCCCAGGTCCAAGGATAACCCTAGGCTGCAGCTTTCCTGCTGATATTTGGGGAACACTGGGGGCCCTGGGAACCCATGTGAACTCCAAGTCTGTCTGGTTTCTGGTTCCTTCCAATGGGGTAGAGGCTGATTTTACCAGTCTCTCATCACCCCACCGCCTCATTTCTTCCAGCTCCTTGCTGCACTTGATCTTCATTCTGGCCTTTTGCCTTGATTCCACAGGCCTTGACTTGCACATTTCTGCTTCTTGTCTGATGCTTAGAAGCACTGCTGCTTCGGAGATGTTGCCGCATTATTCTGCCCTGCTCTCTGGGATCCAACCTTTGTGTATCAACTCAACTCAGATCTAACTAGAGTTGACAACGCTCCATGGACTTGGTGGTTCTGACTCAGGCCCTATCTTGGCAAAGGTCAGATCCGCTATCCTGGTTAATTCTCTCCTTCAGCTCTATCCTACCTCCATTCTGGTCCTCTTCTTGCCCTCCTTGGAGCTCTGAGGCTGTTGTCTCAACTGTCATTTGTATGCAGGCAGCATCTTATAATTATTCCTAATGGTTCCTAGCAAGTGCTGAGAAGGCAACAATATTTGTGAAAATCAACTGATACCACCCATAATATGAATGTTTTCAAAGTTAGATGACAGTAAGTGTGAGACAGAGGGCTTGCCTCCCAGGAAAAAACCGGTGCCAAGTCTTGAGGCTGGCAATGCAATGGGCAGACAGAACTGAATCTTCCCCAGAGGAGAGCCTGGTGGGTTTGTTTCTACTTCCTCAAATATGTAGAGAGGAGGAATGTCTCATCTGAGCCACACAATGAAGAAACTGCATGGTTGTCTGTGTTTTGACCATCTGCAACCACAAATTATTTGGGGGTGGTCCAAGAAGTGCTAATGTGACCTTCCTCCCTTTCTCCATGATCCAGGGAAAGTTTCTCTCGGATGAGAATTTTCATGTCCACAGCTGAATTTGAAACATCAGAAAGATTTGGAAGAGTAAAAAAAAAAATGTTGAAAGGGAATTCTGTTGTTTTTTGTTCTTTGAAAACTCAAGAGACTGCAGGAAGCATGGATTCTCAGCTCCCTGCTTCTGAGTGGGGGGAAGACCCCTCTTTCCTATCCATTCCCATGAAGGTAGAGGCTTGGAACCTCTGTCTTAAAAGCAAAGCAAAGCATATATATATATATATATATACACACACACATACACACACATACATATATGTATATATATGTAAATTTACATAAATTTGATTATTGTACTTTTTGTTTTTAGTGGTTTCCTTCACTTTTTCTTTTGCTTGGCCCAATAATATCAGGTCTCCCCAGCCCTTGGTTAATCCTTATCAATGACAACATCTTTCCATATTTTTCTCCCTAATCATATAATTACAATCATATAATTATATAATCACACCATACACATACATACATGCAAATACAGGAATTGTAGGCAACTTTTTCATTTATGCATCTGACTTTTTTCACTTAAAAATGTCTTGTGAGGGGCACCTGGGTGGCACAGTGGTTAAACTTCCAACTCTAGGTATCAGCTCAGGTCATGATCTCAGGGTTGTGAGATCCAGCCCTGCATTGGCTCTGCGCTCAATGGGAAGTCTGCTTGAGGTTCTCTCTCTCTTTTCCTCTGCCCCTCCTTCTCATGCTCTCTCACTTTCTCCAAAATAATGAATAAATAAATCTTAAAAAAAAATGTCTTGTGAAAATCTAAGTCAATGAGTGTAGTTCATACATTCTTATTGGAGGCGATAGTGACCCTAAAGGGGTGAAAATGGTTTCACAAAGGGTGTGGAAAAAAAATCATACCCTTTTTATGTACAAAGCACAGACACAGTAAATAAACAGATACACTGTATATGTGCAATATTAAAATTTCATGAAAGATCAAATTAGGGAAAAATAGCCCAAATGTCTCTAGAGTGGAAGTGATAATGAAGAAGAAGTTGAGAAACACTTCTGCATTCTTTTTCCTGGTTAGGTATTGTTCTCTGGTGAGGATGTGCTGAAGGGAAGTCACTTTGTTTCCGGTTTTTCCTGCATTCTGAACATGATGCACTAAAAATATTTGTGCAGGTCCTTCACATTGGTGATTGTACTTCCATACACTTGAACCTCATGAACAAGACTGTTGGGTTGAAGGGATAAGTATTTAAAATTATTATTATTTTAAAAGATGCTATTTATTTATGAGAGAGAGATACACAGAGAGAGAGAGAGTGAGAGAGAGAGTACACAAGCTTGGGTGGGAGGTGGCAGGCAGAGGGAGAAGTAGATTTTCCGCTGAGCAGGAAGCCCTATGTGGGGCTGGATCCCAGGACCCCAGATCATGACCTGAGCTGAAGGCAGATGCTTAACCAACTGAGCCGCCCGGCACTTCTAAAATTATTATTATTTTTTATTTTTTAAAAGATTTTATTTATTTGACACAGAGAAAGCACAAGCAGGGGGCGCTGCCGTGGGAGAAGGAGAAGCAGGCTTCCCACTGGGCAAGGAGCCAGACGCAGGGCTTGATCCCAGGGTTCGGGATCATGACCTGAGCCGAAGTCAGATGCTCAATCCACTGAGCCACCCCGGTTCCCCTAAAATTATTTTTAAATGAAAAATTTTAATTGTCAGATTATTTTCCAAAAAGGCTACAACATTTCACACTTCAAAATATCATTTTCCCTATACCCCTGCTAGCAGTAGGTGTTACAGTGTTTTTAAATTTTCCATAGTGAGGCACCTGGGTGGCTCAGCGGTTGAGCGTCTGCCTCTGGCTCAGGACGTGATCCTGGAGTCCTGGGATCGAGTCCCGCATTGGGCTCCCTGTGAGGAGCCTGCTTCTCCTTCTGCCTATGTCTCTGCTTCTCTCTTATTTATTCTTATTATGAATAAATAAATAAACAAAATCTTTAAAATTTTTTCCATAGTTTGATAGATATAACATAATATCTCATTGTTATTTTATCCTTCCCTGACTGCTAGTGAATTCAAGCACCTTTTAATATGTTCATTGGTCACTTGGACTTGCTTTTCTCCAAGCTGCCTATTTAGGACCTTTGCCAAATTTAAAAATTTGAGTTAATTTGTCTTACTCTTGTCAATTTGTAAGAGCTCTTTATATAAGGAAAATATTAACACTTTATCTGTCATATATACTATACGAATTTTTAGCTGACATATCATTTGTCTATTGACTATTTGTAATATCATTTGCTGCACAAGTGCTTTAAATTTTTATGTAGTCAAATGTGACTCACTTATTCTTATTTTGTAGCTTATGGGTTAGGAAGATGTTCTCTTACCTAATTAACTTGGATTCTAGATTTTCTTGCAAGATTTTTTATTTTTCCACTTTTCAATAAACATGTTTTGAATTATAACATATATATATAAAGTACCAATCATGCAAGGGTACATCCAGATGAATGCTCACAAAGTAAACAGATCCATATAACCTGAATCAAGATATAACCCTGAAGTACACTTCATGCTCCTTCCTGCTCATTACCTTCTCCCTAAGTAACCTTTACTAACTTCCAACACATTGGAATAATTTTACGTGCAAGTCAGTTATTTATTTTAAAATACAAAATTTTAATCCATTTTGAATTTGGAATACTGTTTGAGATAGGATCCCATTTCTCCCCCATATCCAGTTATACCAACAAGAATCATCAAATAATTCATACTTTTCCACTGGTTTTCAATGTTATGATTAAGAACATTTCAATCTACTGCTGATTTGTTTCTGAATTCTCTATTCATTTTTATTGATATGCATTTTTCTTCCTATACCAACGCCTTATTGGTTTGAATCCAGTGGTTATATATTCTACTGCCTGGTATGGTAAGTCTCTCAATACTTTGGCTCTCTTCCCTCCAATATTACCTTCTTTTTATTTCAGAGATCCTCTGAAGCATTTATCGGGGCAGAGGGAGAGGGAGAGAGAAAATCAATGCAGGGCTCAATCTCATGACCCTGAGATCATGACTGACTGAGCCACCCAAGAACCCCAGCCATTTATTCTTCTAATTTTTTTTTTTTTTTTTGTGGTCAGGTAATCTATTTCTGAAATACAAGCAAAGAAAACCCAGTATTAATTTCCTATTGAGTTCTTCTGAAAATTACATATTATTAGAGAAAATTGACATTTTTATATAATTATGCCTTCCCATTAAAAAATATGGTTGGCTTTTGTATTTGTTTTGATCTTTTTATGGCTCTACAATAAGGTTTTATAGTTTTTAAGTGTAAATCCTGTGTCTTTCCTGATAAAATTATCCTTAAGTATTTTATTATTCCTAAGTATACTTTGAAATAATTTTATAATTGTTATATCTATTGTAAATAGAATCTTTCATTCTATTTATCTTTTTAGGAGCTTATTTCTAGAGTAGAGAAAAACTATAAAAAAATGTATTTCTTTTGTATTCTGCCCCTGTATTAGTCTGCTTGGCCATAATGAAATACCATAGGCTGAGTAGTGTAAACAATAGATATTTGTTTTCTTATAGTTCTGGAAGTTAGAAATCCATGATCAAGGTGCCTGCAAAGTCAGTTTTTGGTGAGACCTCTATTTCTGGCTTGTAGACAGCCACCTTTTGGTATGTTTTCACATGACCTTTCTTCACATGGTATGCTGGAGAGGACAGAGATATGTCTCTGGTGTCTCTTTTTCCTTTTCTTATAAGGAGACTAGTCAAATTAGGGACCACCCTTCTCATCTAATTTATTACCTCCCTAAAAGCCTAATTTCCAAAAATAGTCACATTGGAGGTTAGGTTCCAATGAATTGTGGGTGAACACAATTCAATCTATAACATCCAGTTTCCCAAATTATACTAAATCTTCTCACTTAATTTTTTTTTTTAAAAGCCAAACACAGGTCTTGAACTCATGACCCTGAGATCCTGACCTGAGCTGAGATCAAGAGTTGGATGCTTAACTGACTGAGCCACCTAGGCTCCCTTCACTGTTATTTTTTCTTTGTTAAAGATCCTTGGGTTTTCTGGGTTTACAATAGCATCTCCAGGAAAAAAAAGAAAAAATCAAAATTTCTTTCCTCTTTTCCAATGATATATGCATTATTTTCTGTGTATCTTAATATATTATCTATAATCTCTAAGACCTTAAGAAAATTAATGATGACAGCAGGCATTTCTACCTAGATAGTTTTAGTCTTTTGCATTTAGGATAATATTTGCTGGTGAGTTTTAGCAAACTGTCTTTATTTTGTTTAAGTAATTTTCTTCCATTTCTATTCTATGCAGTCTTTATTAGGATTTGCTGCTGAATTTTACCAGGTACGTTTCCAGCCTCTACTAATATAGTAATATAGTAAGTTCTATCAGTATCTGCGATGACCCCTCAGTGTTCACCTCTCCACACCAAAGATTGATTGCTATGAACAATAGTGATTCTCTGCCTGATGGTTTTCTTTTTGGCCATGAGAGCAGCAGGGCAAGCCTGAAGGCCCAAGAATGAACACCCCTGAGCAGCTCTCAACCAATGACAGATGGAGGGTGATGGTGAATCATTTCCCTGCTGCTTTGCCTCCTGAGAGAGACAACTCCCAACTGTCATGTCTCTCCAGTGTTTCCTGTAACTGGTCTGATAATGCATCCCATTATTGTTTCCTCCCTTTTCTGTCTGTACTCATTCCCTTATTGGTTGTTTTCTGGATCTTGTCCTTAATAAATGTTTTTTTTCTTTTTTTTGAATCCTTATCTTAGGGTATACTTTGGGTAAAGCCTACATCAAGATAATTGTTATATGCATATTATTTTCTCCAAAAGCTTATTGATATAATGCAAAAACACAGTTTGAGGCCTAGCTGCCTGTTTTGTCAATAAAATTTTATTGGAACACAGCCCCACCCATTCACTTACTATTGTCTGAAGCAGCTTTTATGTACAATGGCAGTTGAACACTTGCTACACAGACCATGTGGCCCCAAAGCCTAAAATATCCTATTCAATAACCAACTTTTGGGAAACTTCTGGTCTTTTTTTTTTTTTTTTTTAAGATTCTATTTATTTATTCATGAGAAGCACACAGAGAGAGGCAGAGACATAGGCAGAGGGAGAAGCAGGCTTCCTGCAGGGAGCCCGATGTGGGACTCAATCCTGGGACCCCGGGATTACGCCCTGAGCCAAAGGCAGCTGCTCAGCTGCTGAGCCACCCAGGTGTCTCTACTGGCTGATCCTTTAAGAAAGTTTTCCAATTCTGCTCTAATGAATTATTTGAATCCATGCTTCCTGAGTGCTCCATATATATTTAAAACAAACTCTGTTTGCTCAAAGTGTGGTATTCTTTTGATAATTTGCTAGACTTTTATGTATTTATTTATTTTTACTTATTAATTTTAGAGAGGGAGCAAGGCGGGAGAGAGAGAGCGAGAAGGGACAGAGGGAGAGGGAAAGAGTCTTAAGCAGGCTTCATGCCCAGCACAGAGCCCACACGACACAGAGCTCAATCATGACCCTGAGATCATGACCTGAGCCTAAATCAGGAGTTAGTCACTCAATGGACTGAGCCACCCCAGGCGCCCCTAGAATTTTATTTTCTGATCTAGCTGTATCTTGCATCTGTATTTGCAAGTGAAATTGGTGTATAGCTTTCTCTTTTTCAGAAATTTATATAAATGTATTCTGGCTTCATATAAATTGGAGAACTTTCTATCCTTTTTTACATAGATAATGTAAAACATATTAGAATTATCTAGCTTTTAAATGTTAGCTAAAAGGTCATGCAATCTTTTTAATAGCAAATCTTTTAAACACTTTTCCAGGGATGCCTGGGTGACTCAGTGGTTGAGTGTCTGCCTCTGGCTCAGGGCGTGATCCCACAGTCCGGGAATCTGAGTCCTGCCTCAGGCTCCCTGCAGGGAGCCTGCTTCTCCCTCTGCCTGTGTCTCTGCCTGTGTCTCTCATGAATAAATAAATAAAATCTTAAAAAAAAAAAAAAACGCTTTTGCAAGGTCTTTTAAAGGAGCAGCTTTAGTCAAGTTTTTGGTTTCTTCTTGCATCAGTTTTTGAGTTTTTATTTCCTTCAGGTTTTCGCTCCTGTTATAGAACTACATGCTCTGTTTTCGTAATTCTTTTGTTCTTGTTTGTATCTGTGATTATGCTTCATTTCCCATTCAGATTTTGTCCATTGGTGCTTTCCTTCTTTCTCTTGACTTGATTTGAGAGAGATTAATCTACTTCACTGGCTTTTTCAATAACCAACTTTTGGGAAACTTTTTTTATCCTTTGTACTATTTTTTTCCTGTTCCATTCATTTTAAGCTTTTACTTTTATTATTTCTCTCTCCATAGTTTCTTTTGATTCATTTGTTGTTCTTTTCCCGACTTCTTTGGTTGAATAGTTAAGTCCAAAGTTCACTCCAGGTTTTGTGGAGCTTGTAACTTACATAATTTTGGGAGCCCTTTCTAAGAAAAATATTGCACAATTATAAATATAAATTAAGTACTGGAGTCTATGTAAGTGAAGAACTCTGAAGTCTCATAAGCATCATAGTAAATTCACATCTGACAAGTTCTTTCATGTTTTCATAGTTTTCTATGAATAATGAATGTATCTAAGGTTATAAATGTCTAGCTTTTTTGTATGTCCCATAAGTTTTGGTAAGGAGGCAGTAGGAGAACTTGCATAGTCCACTGAAATAAAGGTCTTCTAAGCAAGAATCCCACACTTAGCTAGGATATCATTCACCTGCAGGAAAAAAGATGTTTGTGCATAAACAAAAATTCATAGAGCATGTCATCCACATACCTCATCACAGAAAAATATTGTGGGAAGTTCCAGAAAAAATAATAAAGAAGCAGGTGGGAATCTCAAGGTGGAAGGAGTGAGAAAACACATACTCATACATGCATACACATGATACTTTGCCTAGAAGTGTGTAATATAAGGACACAAGAAAAATCTTAAAAAAGGAAGTAGGAAATCACTAAGTTATTTTACCATAGTATAGAGATTGATGTCAGGGGAAAAGGAATAAGGAAAACCTTTTCAAGTGTTTCAAGAGGAGTTGGGAGTGGAAAAGGAATGGATTGTAATGGTTTCTTTTCCTTATTCTTTTTATTTGTTTTTGCTATTATGCAAAATGATGCTATGAACATTATTATACATGCATCATGGTACATATGTGCAATAATTTCTCCAGAGTACTTGCATACACATCTTTAGCTTACCTAGATAATTATAAACTATTTTTGAAAATGGTTAAACCATTTATACTTCCACTGGCAGTGGATAACATTTTAGACCCATACTCTCCCTGAATTAGATTCCAAATTACCACAAACTTGGTGTCTTAAAACAACAAATGTACTCTCTTACAGATCTGGAGGTCAGAAGTCTGAAATTGGTTTCCCCAGGGCTAGAGTCAAGGTATAGACAGGTCTCCCTGCCCCTGCACTTTCTGGAGGCTCTGAGGGGAGGTTCTGATTCCATCAGCTTTACTGGTCTCCTGCACTCCTCAGCCTGTGGCCTCTTTCTTCATCTTCAAAGAGCATCATTCTAAGATCTGCTTCTATTGTCATGGCATCACCTTTCCCTCTTCTATAGTTTTACCTTTTTACATCCCCACCAATGATGTGAGAGTTCTAGTTGCTCCACATCATTTTATGTCCCTCTTCATCCCTCTTGTAAGGACATTTGTGATTACATCATCAGGCCCACCTGATTAACGTAAGGTACCCTCTCCATTTGAAGATCCTTAATTGAGTCACATCCACCTGCAGTCTCTTTTTTCCACATGAGGTAACATATTCACAGGGTCTGAGGATTGGGACATGGACATCTTGAGGGATCATTATTAGGTCCACTGTACTTTCCAACACTTGGTGTTATATGACTTTTGATTTTTTTTTTTTTTTTACCAAACCAGTTGTTATGGAATTGTATCTAATTCTGTTTTAATTTCCTTCTCCCCCCAAACTAATATTTTTTGGTTACTACATTTCCTACTACTTGAAATGCCTTTTTATGTCTTTTGCTCATTTATGCATTAGTCATTTGCCCTTTTTGAAATTGATTTGTAAAAGTTTCTGACATATTCTGGACAAATCCTTTGTGGCAGATATGCTTTATCAGTTTTAACATGTATTTTTACTCTTTACTTTCTTTACAATGTCTTATTTGTAGGCCAGCATTTTTTAATGCGCCAAATGCACCTGTCTTATGCATATTTTTGTCTTAAGAAATTTTTCACCATATCAAGGCCATATTTTCTTATGTTTTGCTTTTCAGAGTTTTTCTCAGTATTTTACCATGAAATATTTTAAGCATGCAGAAAAATTAAAAGAATTTTACAGCAAAAACTTGTGTACTCACTGCCAACATCTCACTGTAAGCACTTTGTGGCACTTGCTTTAATATACCTCATTCCAGCTATTCATTCCTCTCCTATTAAGGGATACCTGAGCTAATTCCAGAGTTTGATTATTAAGAACAAATCTGTTGTGAACATTCTAAAGAAAGTGTTTGTATGAACATATTTTCATTTCTCATTGTTGGGTCATGGATAAGGCATATGTTTAATTTTATAAGAAACTATCAGGCATTTTTTTCAAAGCGGTTTTATCTTTTTAAATCCCCACCAATGATGTGAGAGTTCTAGTTGCTCCACATCCACTCCAACATAACTGTTGTCAGTCTTTTAAATTTTAGATATTTAATTTTAGCATGAAGTGATATCTTATTGTGGTTTTAACTTGTTTTTCCCTGATGACTAATGATACTGAGCACTTTCTCATGTGCTCATTGCCATTCATACATGTATTCATATACAGATAAACAAATCTATTAAGATCTTTTACCCATATATTAGGTTGGGTTGTTTGTCTTTAGTTGAATTTAGTGCTATGGACTCAGTTGTGCCCCCCTAAGATGCATTTATTGAATCCTTATCCTCAAATGTGATGGTTTTTGGAGATGAAGCCTTTTGAAGGTAATTTTGATTTAGATAGTGTTATGAAGGTGGGGCCTTCATAATGAGATTAGTGCCTGTAGAAGAAGAGACACCAGAAAGCTCTCTCTGTCTGTCTCTCTTCCTCATGTGAGGACACAATGAGGAGGGCAGGAAGAGAGCCCTCACCAGGGAACTGAATCAGCCAATACTGTGGTCTTGGACTTCTCAGCCTCCAGAATTGTGAGAAATATATTTCTATCATTTCAGCCACTCAGCTGATAGTATGTTATGGCAGCCCAAGCTGACCAGTATGCTTGGATACCAGTCCTTTGTCAGGTATTTATTTTGTGAGTATTTTCTCCCAGGCTGTGACTTGCCTATTTTTTCCTTAACCTGATCTTTGACGAGTAGAAGTTTTAAATTCTGATTAAGGCCAAGTAACAATATTTTCTGAGTAGTACTTTCAGTGTTATAAGGAATCCTGCATCTTACTCAGTCTTGGAAATATTCTCTCTCTCTCTCTCTCTCTCCCTCCCTCTCTCTCTCTATTTTTTAAGAACTTTATGGCTTTAGCTTTTCTATTCAGGTGTCTTGTCCATTTGGAATTAATTTCTGGGTATAATGTGAGGTAGGAACTGAGGTTTATTGTTTTTTCCTCATATGAATATCCAGTTATCTCAGGACAATTTATCTAACAGACTTTCCTTTCTTCATTGTTTTGATACCTTTGCTGAAAATCAAATGGCTGCATAAATGTGGTTCTATTTCTGGGATCTTTATTCTCTCCCATTGATCTATTTGTCAATTCTTAGCCAGCACTTCTCTGTTTTGATTACTGTAACTTTATAATAAGTCTTGAGGTCAGTTCTTTTTTACAATCACTTTGGCTATTCTAGGCCTCTACATTTCCACATAAGTTTAGAATTAGTTTGTTGATTTCTAAAAAAAAAAGCTTTCTGGAATTATAATTAGAACTGCATTAAATACATAGATAAATTTAGGGAGAATTGCAATCTCAAAGTATTGGATTTTCTAATGTATAAATACTAGCATATCTTTATTTACTCAAGTCTTCTTTATTTTTTTTTTAATTTTTTATTTATTTATGATAGTCACACAGAGAGAGAGAGAGAGAGGCAGAGACACAGGCAGAGGGAGAAGCAGGCTCCATGCACCGGGAGCCTGACGTGGGATTCGATCCCGGGTCTCCAGGATTGCGCCCTGGGCCAAAGGCAGGCGCCAAACCGCTGCGCCACCCAGGGATCCCTCAAGTCTTCTTTAATTTTCCTTAGCAATGTGTAGTTTTCAATGAAGAGATCTTGCTCATCTTTTGTTAATTTAATTCCCAAGCATTTTATGTTTCTTAGTGTGATTGTAAATGAAATTTGAAATTAAAACATTTTCATATTGATTGATTCTAGTATATAAAAATACAATTGTTAGGCAACAGTATATGAGTATATCCAGAATGTGTAAGTTTGGGTCCTATCAGGAGAAAGTAACCACACAGTAATTTGAACAGGGAAAGTTTAATATAAAGAATTATTAACTAGAAGGAGGGATTACAACAATGAGGGATTGGAAATATCAGAAAGGGAGACAGAACGTAAAGACTGCTAACTCTGGGAAACGAACTAGGGGTGGTGGAAGGGGGGGGGGTGGGAGTGAATGGGTGACGGGCACTGGGTGTTATTCTGTATGTTAGTAAATTGAACACCAATTAAAAATAATAAAAAAAAAAAGAAGTACAAAGACTTCTAAACAAAATAAGAGCTCAAAGCAGCAGCCACTAATCCTCAGAACACTCAGAGAAGAGACCCTCTTTCTCTAGGACAGAGATGCAGAACTTGCAGGATGGGACACAGCTGCAGCTCACTGGATGGCAGCGAATTTGCTGAGTGCAATGCTGGAAGGACATGCTGGAAATCTACATTTGAGGGAGCCAGGAAAGATGTTCACTAGAAGGCATTTCACTGGCTACTCACTACAAAATCTCCAAGGATTCTGGAGAAGCTGTGAGCACTACACTAGAGGCATTTTGCTATTAAGCTATCAGAAGAGGAGTGACAATGATGTTGCAGAAGAAGCTGCTGGTGGCTGGGGATGCTTGGCTTGGTCACTGTGTGCTGCTGGAGAAAGGCACTAGAGAAGCTGTGTGTTTTAGGAGCCTGATGCTAGACAAGCTGTGCTCTGGACAAGAACATGCCCAGCAAACACATTGGAACCAGAAAGCAAAACTTTCTTCTCCTGTAATGTCTTTCCAGCGCTCTCTACTGACACAACTTCAGTACCACTGTCACAGGAAAAAATACTTAAAAGGCCTAGATCTATTTTCACAGAGCAGGCTGAAAAGAAGAATTTGGAGATTAGAGGCAATAAATTGATAACAGGCACACAATGACACTGTTAAATTCACTGCTTAGTTCTAGTAGTTTTCCTTTGTATATTCTTTAGGGCTTTCTACATAAATAATCATTTAATCCACAAATAGAGACAATTTTACCTTTTGCTTTCCAATCTGTATGTTTTTGTTAAACTGCATTATTGAGATATAATTGATATACAAAAATTCCATATATTTAATATATACAATTTGATGAGTTTGGATGGACATAAGCCTATACCCATGAAACCATCACACAATCACTATAATAATAAAAATCTCCATCACTTCCAAAAGTTTCCTTCTGTCCCTTTGCATGGTGTGTGTGCACGTGTGTGTGTGTGTGTGTGTGTGTGTGCTTAGGCAAGAGCATGAGATCTAGTCTATCAAATTTTTAAGTGCACAATACAGCATTGTTGATCTGTACAGTGGATCTTTAGACCTAATTCATATTGAATAACTGAAACTTTATATCTATTGAACAAAAATTTCCCATTTACCCCTATCCCCAGTCCCTGGTAATCACTCTTCTATTCTCTGCTTCTAAGAATTTGACTATTTTAGGTACCTCATATAAGTGGAATCATGAAATATTGGTCCTGTGATTGGCTTATTTCACATAGCATAGTGCCATCAGGTTCATCCATATTGTCACAAATAGAGTTTTCTTCTTTCTTTTTTTTTTAAATTTTATTTATTTGTTTGTTTATTTCTTTATTTAAAATTCAATTTGCCAACATTTGGTGTAGCACCCAGTGCTCATCCCATCACATGCCCTCCTTAATGCCTGTCACCCAGTTACCCCATCCCTCCACCTTCCTCCCCTTCTGCAACCCTTTGTTTCCCAGAGTTAGGAATCTCTCATGGTTTGTCTTCCTCTCTAATTTTTCCCACTCAGTTTCTCCCACCCTTCCCTTATGGTCCCTTTCACTATTTCTTATATTCTACATATTAGTGAAATCATATGGGAAAATTGTCTTTCTCCGATTAACTTATTTCAATCAGCATAATACCCTCCAGTTCCATCCACATCAATGTAAGTGGTAGGTATTCCCTTATTTCTTTAAGGCTAAATAATATTTTATTGTATGGATATACTATATTTTCTTTATCTGTTCATCTGGTGATGGACATTTGAGTTGTTTCCATATTTTGGCTATTGTGAATAGGGTTGTCATTAACATAAGAGTGAACATATGTCTTCAAGGTTCTGATTTCAATTCTTTTGGGTCTATAGCTGAAGCAAGCTTATTGGAACCTATGATAGTTCTATTTTTAATTTTCTTGAGTATGTACCTCAACACTTTTTTCCATAGTGGCTGTACCATTTTATATTCCCACCCACAGGGTAGAGCAATTCCAATTTCTCCACATCTTCACCTACATTCATTTATTTATGTATTTTTTTATAACAGCCATCCTAACTAGTGTGAAGTAATATATAACTGTGGTTTTGATTTGCATTTCCTGATAATTAGTGATGTCAAACATCTTTTCATATACCTGCTGGCCATTTGTATGTCATATTTAGATAAATACTTATTCAAATCTTGCATAATTTAAAAATATTTAAAAATTTTTTGCTATTGAGTTGTAGATATTTCTTATATATTTTGGATTTTAACTATTTATCAGCTTTGAAAATATTTGGTTTGAAAATATTTTCTCCCATTCAATAGGCTGCCTTTTTACTATGTTGATTTTTTCCTTTGCCATGCAGAAACTTTTTAGTTTGATGTAGTCCCATCTGTCTATTTTTGCATTTGTTGCTTGTGCTTTTGGTTTCATTTCCAAGAAATAATTGCCAATTATTAATAATGTCAAAATTCCCCCTGTTTCCTTCTAGGAGTCTTATAGTGTCAGGTTTTACGCTGAAATCTTTAATCCATTTTGGGTTTATTTTTGGGAATAGTGTAAGATAGAGGTCCAATTCATTTTCTTTGCACATAGCTATCCAATTTTCCCGACAACCTATTTGTTGAAGGGACTATATTTTCCCCATTGTGTATTCTTGGCACCCTCCTTAAAGATCAGTTGACTGTATATGTGTGGGTTTATCTGGGTTCTCCGTTCTGCTCCATTGGTCTACATATCTGCTTTTATATGAGTACTATAGTGTTCTAATTACTATATCTTTGTAATATATTTTGAGATGAGTAGGTGTGATGCCTCTTTTGTTCTTTCTTCCCAAGATCACTTTGGCTATTCTGCATCTTTTGTGCTCCCATATGAACTTTAGGATTGCTTTTCTCTATTTCTGTAAAAAAACCCTATTAGAGTTTTGATGGGGATAGTATTGAATCTGTAGATTGCTTTCAATATTAAGTCTAATCCACAAACAAGGGATTTCTTTCCATTTATTTGTCTTCTTTACATTTCTTTCATTGATATAATATAGTTTTCAGTGTACAAGTATTTCAACCTACTTGTTTAAATTTATCCTAAATATTTTTTATACTATTGTAAAGGGATCACTTCCTTAAATTCCTTTTTGGATGGTTCATCATTAGTGTATAGAAATGCTACTAATTTTTTGTATGTTGATTTTATATTACACAACTTTACTGAATTTGTTTATTACTTCTAACAGTTTTTTTGTGTGTGTGTGTGTGTGTGTGTATGTGTGTGTGTGAAGTCTTTAGGAGTTTTTATGGAAACATAATTTTGTTAAATTCCTTTTTAATTTCAAAGACTTTTGTTTCTTTTTCTTGCCTAATTGCTCTAGCTAGGACTTCTACTGCTATATTGAATAGAAGTGGCAAGAGTTAAGAGTGGACATTCTTATCTTGTTCTTGATCTTTAGAGGAAAATCTTTCAGTTTTTCACCATTGAGTATGATGTAAATTGGGATTTTTATATATGGTCTTTATTATATTGAGGTACATTATTTTATACCTAATATGTCGAGTGTTTTTTTCATAAATTGGTATCAAATTTTGATAGTTTTTCAACATCTATTGAGATGAAGACTTCCCTCCATTTTGTTAATATGGTGTATTACATTAATTGATTTTTATATGTTCAATGATCCTTGCTTTTTAGAGATAAATCCAACTCAGTCCTGGGATATGATCCTTTAATATGTAGTTAAGTTCTGTTGGCTATATTTCGTTGAGGTGTTTTTTTTTTTTATATCTGTGTTTATTAGGGATATTGGACTATAGGTGTGTGTGTGTGTGTGTGTGTGTAGTGTCTGTATGGCTTTGGTAACAGGGCAATAATGACCTCAAAAATTAATTTGGAAATGTTCCTTCTTCAACTTTTGGAAGAGTTTAAGAAGTATTGGCATGAATTCTTTAAATATCTGATAGAATTTACCAGTGAAGCTGGGCTTTTTATTGTTGTTGTTGGGAGATTTTTGAGTACAAATTCAATCTCCCTATTAGTTATAGGTGCATTCAGATTTTCTCTTTCTTCATGATTCAGTTCTGGTAGGTTGTATGTTTTTAGGGATTTATCCATTTCTTCTAGGTTATTGAATTTGTTGGCATGTAATTGTTCATTGTAGTCTCTTATGATCTTTTTATTTCTGTGATACCAGTGGTAATATTTCTTCTTTCATTTCTGGTTTTATTTGAGTTTTCACTTTTTTTCTTAGTCAAGTTAAAGGTTTATCAATTTTTTTCTTACCTTTCCAAAAGACCACCTGTCAATTTCATTGATATTTTTTATTGTGTTTCTAGTCTCTATTTCTGCTCTTAACTTTATTCCCTTCCATCTGCAACTTTGGACTTAGTTTGTCTTTTTTTCCCCTAGTTCCTGGAGGATAAAGTTAGACTGTTTTTTAAAAATATTTCATCTTTTTTAAATGTAGACATTTATTGCTATAAAGTTCTCTTTTAGTACTGCTTTTGCTGCATTCTGTAGGTTTTGGTATATTGTATTTTCATTTTGTTTGTTTCAAGTTATTTTCTAATTTTTAAATTTCTTCTTTGACTCTGTGATTGCTCAAGACTATATTGTTTAATTTCCACATACTTGTGAATTTTCCAGTTTTCTCTCTGTTACTGATTTCTAGTTTCATTCCACTGTGGTCAGAAAAGATACTGGGTATTATTTTAACATTCTTAAATGTGTTGAGAATTGTTTTGTGTCATAACAAGTGATATGTCCTGAAGAATATTTCATGTTTATTTGAGAATAATATGTATTCTGGTTTTGTCGTTTTTGCTTTTTTTGACAAGGTGGAATGTTCTGTATAGGTCTCTTAGGATCATTATGTCTGTGTAGTTTGAGTCCTTTGTTTCCTTATTGATGTTCTCTCTGGATGTTCTATCCATTGTTGGAAATGTAGCTGAAGTCTGCTGTTGTTATATTGCTATTTCTCCCTTCAGAACTGTTCAATGTATATTTTATATATTGAGGAGTTCTGGTGTTGAGTGCACATATATTTATAATTTTTATATTTTCCTTATGAATTTACTTTTTAATTATTATATAAAAACCTTCTTTTTCTCTTGCATAGTTTTTTATTTAAAGTCTACTTTGATAAAAAGTACAACTACCTGTGCTTTTTGGTTACCATTTGCATGGACTGTCTTTTGCATGGAATATTCGCATTCAGCTTATGTATATATTTAATCCTTTTTTTTTTGAAAAAGAGTTCACTTATTTATTTGGCAGAGAGAGGGGGAAAGAGAGAGAGAGAGAGAGAGAGAGAATTAGCAGGTAGAAGGAGAGGGAGAAGCAGGCTTCTTGCTGAGGGAGTAGCCCCATGCAGGGCTCAATCCCAGGACTCTGGGATCTTGAACTGAGCTGAAGGCAGATGTTTAACCAACTGAGCCACTCAGGCATCCCTATATCTTTTTAGTACTAAAGTGAATCTCTTGTAGACAGCTTATATTTGGATCTTGTTTTTCTTTAATCCATTTTAGGCACTCTATGTCTTTTGATCGTAGAGTTTAATCTATTTATTTTTATAGTAATTATTGATAGGTAAGAACTTATTACCGTTTTGTTAATTCTTTTCTGTTTGACTTCTAGTTCTTTTGTCCCTCTTTTTCTCCTTTGCCATTTTCCATTTCCTTTGACTTTTTATGGTGATATGCTTTGATTGTTTTCTTTTTCTTTTATGTATCTGCTTATGTATCTTATAATTAATACTGTCTGTCTTAAGCTGAAAACAACTTAAATTCAATTATATACAAAAACTCTACACTTTTACCTCTCTCCCCTAACACTTTGTGTTGCGATGTCACAATTTACATCTTTTTATATTGTGTATTTGTTAACACATTTTGTATTTATAATTACTCTTAATACTATTGATTTATACAATCCCATTATAGTATTACATTATTCTGTATTTGTCTATATATTTCCTTTTTTCAATGATTTTTATACCTTTATGTGCCTTCATGTTGATGTTTAATATTTTTTTGTTTCAACTTGAACAACTTCCTTAATTCCCTTTAGCCTTTCTCATAAGGCAGGTATAATGTAATGAACCCCCTCAATTTTGTTGGTCTGGGAGTCTTTATTTCATCTTCATTTCTGAAGTATGGTTTTGCTAGATTTAATTTTCTGGCTTGGCAAGTTTTTCTTTCAGTACTTATAATCCATCATCCCATTCTTTTCTTGCCTGAAGGTTTTTTCTGAAAATTTTACTGATTGTCTTATGGGTGTTCACTTGTATGTAATGAGTTGTTTTTCTCTTACTAGTTTCAAAATCTTCTCTTTGTTCTTGACTTTAACAATTTGATGATAAAGTGTCTTAATGTAAACTTTGAATTCATCCTTTTTTGGACCTTTTACGCTTTTATGAATCTGTATGTCCATTTTCCACCCAAGATTTGGGAAGTTTTCAGCCATTATTTCTTTAAGTAAGCCTTATGCTTTTTTATTTATTTATTTATTTATTTATTTATTTATTTATTTATTTATTTATTTTTATCTTTCTCTTCTCTTTCTGGGACTCCCATAATGTGTATCACAGTTTTATTGATGGTGTCCCATAATTCTCATAGCCTTTCTTTAGTTCTTAAAAAATTCTTTTTTCCCTTCTTAGTGCATACTTTCAAATGATTTGCCTTCAAGTTCTTAGATTCTTTCTTCTGCTTGATCAAGTCTTCACTCCTTAGTGAAGTTTAAAATTCAGTTATTGTATTCTTCAGCTCTATGATTTCTGTTTGGTGATTTTTAGTATTTATTTAAATCTCTGTTGATATTCTCATTTTGTTCATGGATTATTTTCCTGATTTTGTTCAATTGTCCTTGTTCTGTGGGAAATCATTGAACTTCTTTAAGATGATTACTTTGAATTTTTTTTTTTTTTCAGGGAATGCATAGCTCTCCAATTCTTTAGGGTCAATTACTTCCTAGGGATTTATTTTGTCCCTTTGATTATGCTGTGTTTCCTGATGCTTCATGTTTTTCTTGTCTTGCATTGGTGTCTGTGTATTTGAAGAAATATATTGGTGTCTGTATATTTGAAGTCACCTTTCCTAGTTTTTATAGACTGGTTTGATTGAGAAGGCCTTTCCCAGTCAGCCTGACTAGAGTCTTGGCCTTCTATTGTTTTTAGCTGCCCCAGATGTCCAATTTTTCTTTTTCTTTCAAAAACCCATGATCTCTTGCTCCCTCTAGTGTCTGAGTATGTCATTTCCTTCAGACCTCTGTGAAGTGAGGCAGAAACTAGCTTTTTGGAAATTGTATTGAATGGCTGGGGATGTTGAATTCAAACTTATATCATCTCTCTCCCCTTAGAAAAAAGTCCTCATTTGTGTGCTTTTTTCTGAACCTCATAGAACTGATCTGGCTGCAGGAAGGTGCCCTTTGCCTAGATACCCCAGGTGTCTGAACTCTGCTGGTTCTTTCAGCTCTCTGTATGAAGAGAGACAGAAAGCAGCTCTTGAAAAAAAAGTGTCCTGAAAGTCAGGAGTACACTGGAAGGCTGGGGACCTTGGATGTTCACCCCAATCTCTCACCCCTCTCACAGGGAGGAGTGAGATCTCCCTTGGCATTGAGCTGGGCTGACTTGGGTAGAGCAAAATTCTCTTACCTATTTCAATGTGCCTATTTTCATATTTTGCACATCTGTGTACTTCAACTTCTTAACTGGATTTGGACTTCTTATAAAGGTATTTTGTTTCATATGTGGTTGTCAAATCAGTATTTCTGTTGGGGGATAAGGGCTGGGACTCTCACTTCCACTATCTTGCTGCTGCCACATTTACCCTTTCTTGGCTCATTTGCTCTTGGACCTCTAGTACTATGTCAAATGAAGTTAGCAAAAATGAGCATCCTTTTCTTATATCTGATCTTAGGGAGAGAAAATGAAGTGTAATGTCAGCTGTAGGTTTTTCATGTATACTGTTTATAAGTTTGAGAAAGTTCCATTTCATTCCTAGTTTTCTAGTGGTTTGATTATTTTCCTACTCATTGGTCCTCTGAGAGCTGAACTTTGGGCTTCTTGCTTTGTATGAAGGTTTTATGTTTCACTTGTCATTTAGTGCAGACCTTGATTTCTGCCTCAATGTGGGGCCTATTACACCTGAATTTCTAGAGTTTCAGAGATTGGCAATGCCCCCAGGAAACCTCTGAATTTGGGTGTCTTTAAAAAAAATGTGTGTATGTGTACTATAATAATTTACATATATATGCATATATTTCCATGTTTTTGATGCATTCTTCATTAAACAACTTACCTTAGCTATCTTTCGATTGAAAGATAGTATAGATCTAAAAAAAAGGAAAGATAGTATAGATCTAAATTATTACCTTAAATGCCTTTATATTATTCAACTATATGAATAAACAATAACTTACAAATTGAATCCCCTTTCTCTGAACATTTAAATGATTATTTTTTAGTATTATAGGCAACTTTATATTTTATATATATATGTATTTATATTTTAGTATATTTTAGTATTATAGGCAACTTTATATTTTATATATATGTATTTATATTTTATATATAAATATATATGTATATTTGTCTTATATAAAATATATATGTATATATAAATATACATATTTTAGTATTATGGGCAACACAGGAATGAAATTCATTCTTATGACTGGTTTTGTTCACTATTATTTCTTTAAAGTATTCATTAAATATTTGTTTAGTCAAAGATATATGCACACTTTTTTATTTTTTATTTTTTATATGCATATTTTTA
Organism: Canis lupus dingo; assembly: GCF_003254725.2. Classification (NCBI taxonomy): domain Eukaryota; kingdom Metazoa; phylum Chordata; class Mammalia; order Carnivora; family Canidae; genus Canis; species Canis lupus. Next base: position 25,149,551 of record NC_064258.1, read on the forward strand.
ATGTTTTTTTTATTAAGTATGGCCAAATAATAGTTAAGAAACTGTGTACCAGGGGATCCCTGGGTGGCTCAGCAGTTTGGCACCTGCCTTCAGCCCAGGGCATGATCTTGGAGTCCCGGGATTGAGTCCCACATCAAGCTTCCTGCATGGAGCCTGCTTCTCCTCTGTCTGTGTCTCTGCCTCTCTCCCTCTCTGTCTATCATGAATAAAAAAATAAAATCTTAAAAAAAAAAGAAACTGTGTACCATTTTACTATTCCACTTGCAGCATGTGGAAATGCATTTTCTTCACATTTTTGGAACAATGGTGGGAATTTTTAAATTTTACCAGTAAAACAGGTGGATAGCAATGTCTTGTTATTTTAATTTTCATCTTTTTAATTAGTATTACAGGTGACTATTTTTTATATTTATTAGTTAAAAGGCTAACGTACGTATATAAAAATATGTACTTCTCTGAATTGCCTATTTATTTCCTTTACAAATAATTTTCTTTGAAGTTTATCTTTCATTTTATACATTATTTTATAATTGTTGTTAGTATGGTTTTGTGTTGAGAATATCAAGGCAGGAACTAAACTTGGATGAGGAATGTTATCTAGTATTCTTTTACTTTTCATAAAGTATAAGGTGCCCTCTGGAAAACTAACACAAAGCAAGTTGCTGGATAGAGAAGACAGGCGAGATAAAGGATCTTAAATAACAAATTCTGGTGCTTTAAAAAAATATATTTTTGGCGGATGAAAATTTGCTAATCTTCCTTAAGTAATAAAACTTTGAGTTATACTTTACACAAACACTTTTTGTATACTAAAACAAAGATGGTATTATTAGTATAATACAAAGATGGAAGCATGCTTAATATCAAATAAATGTTTCTATATCAAATAAAATGACTAAGTATTCTAAGTCATTAGAATACTGTTGGGTTGATATACATTAATATATAACATTTGTTTTATTGGATCTTATGAAGTTATTTTTATCACTAATACTTATAGTTGTGGGGGATTATGCTTTTGGGAATATTTAATAACAAGTTAACAAACCTAACACAATATTTTTCCCTCAGTTTTATTGAGAAATAATTGATGTAATTCACTGTGTAAGTTTAAGGTATACAGCATGATGATTTAATTTACATCTATTGTGAAATGATTACTGCAATAGGTTCAACAGTAATCATTTATTATTTTTCAGTAATTCTTTTTCTACAATAAAAAGAAAAGAGAAAAAAGTAAAAAGAGAAAATTTTCTCTTTGTAATGAGAAGTCATAGAATTTCCTCTTTAAAAAAAAGACTTATTTATTAGAGAGAAAGAGAGAGTGGGGGGAGGGGCAGAGGGAGAGAATTCTAAGCAGACTCCCTGCTGAGCATGGGGCTGATGCTCAACTTGATCTCTTGACCCTGAAACCATGACCTGAGCCAAAACCAGGAGGCAGGTGCTCAACTGACTGAGCCACCCAGACATCCTAGGGTTTGTTCTCTTAATAACTTTCCTATATATTATAAGCAGTTATATGTTATATATGTCATACATGGTTATGTGTATATTATATAGTAGTTAGTTATAGTCATCATGCTGTACAGTACATCTCTAGTACTTATTTATCTTATAACTAGAAGTTTGTACCTTTCTAACCTCTAAGAAATTCCCTTATAGTCTTGCTAGCTAAGGCATAGTTTTTAAAAAAATATTTTATTTTATTAAGAATTTTAATGTATTTTTGCATTATGAGGCATATTTAGTACATCTAGTCTGCCATATTGCTGGAAACAGAAGTTCACTATAGGGTTTTTAAAGCTGAAATTGCTTTGCTTTGGGTAATCTAATCCAATGGTTTGTTTTATAGATTAGTAAATCAAGATCCTGAAAGTTTATCTGAATTCACTTGATTTGTCTGATGTCACATGTTGCACAAATAACAACAGCAGTTCTCTAAATCAGGGCTTCTGACCCAAAGTTCTTTTTCCTATATTAAGGGCTAACAAACTATAGCTAGAAGCCAATTTGGTTTGCCACCTGTTTACATGTGTTTCAGGATTTTTTTTTTCCTTTAGTGCCCATAGTTCTTAGTCATGCTGCTTCAAATAATGAAGAGGTAGACCAGATGAAGAATGTTGGGCAGTAAAGCAAAGTTTATTGAGTGATAGTGCTCAGAGAGGAAGAGGACTGGAGAGCATTGCTATTGGAGTTTCTAAGTCTAGGTTTTTTTTTTAAGATTTTGTTTATTTATTCATTCATGAGAGAGAGAGAGAGAGAGAGAGAAAGGCAAAGACACAGGCAGAGGGAGAAGCAGGCTCCATTCAGGAAGCCTGACGTGGGAGAGAGAGAGAGAGAGAGAGAGAGAGAGAGAGAGGCAGAGACACAGGTAGAGGGAGAAGCAGGCTCCATGCAGGAAGCCTGACGTGGGACTCAATCCCGGGACTCCAGGATCAGGCCCTGGGCTGAAGGTGGCGCTAAACCGCTGAGCTACCCGGGCTGCCCTTAAATCTAGGGTTTTTATGAGATTGTTGGCAGACTGCTTTAATCGGATTAACCCTCCTCACACCTGTCACCCAGTCAGGTTTTGGTCCACATGCTCATTCTTCCTATCAGGTAGTTGTTTATGTGGGAAAGGGTGGAGGGCTCCTTTCAGGGTAGTATAGAATAACAGGATGGGGTCTTTTTCCTGAGAGTAGTTTTGTCTTAGAATGCAGCCCTTGCCCTTGCCTCCCTTTCTTCTGACTATGCTTCACTACATGGTCTGTGAGCTAAAAAATGACATTTCTATTTTTAAATATTGAAAAACTTTTTAAAAGAATAAGATTTCATACATGTAAAAAAGTATACAGAATTCAAATTTCAACATCCTTAAATAAGTCTTATTTGATCACAGCCACACTCATTCATTTATGTGTTGTCTATGGCTGCTTTTGTGTCACAATGGCTGGGATGAGTAATTGCAACGGAGATTGTATGGCCCACAAATCCTAAAATATTTGCTATCTGGCCATGCACAGACAAATTGTGGACTCTTTTTCTCCACCACACAATTGTCTTTACTTTTAATGAAGCCAAAAAATCAAATTCTTTATTGGCCCTCCAGAGGGAGACATTGAGGAGGGTCTTTGGTTAGGTTTGGTTTGGTTTGCATCATATCAGACGCTAATGATTTTATGTACAATTTACACATATTTCAAAACTTCTAAACCTATATTCAAAGGTTATGTAGCTCAAAACAAAGTATGCATGGGAAACATGGATAATGCTATGGACAAGCAGCTCAAAAGCTCACATAATACACTAAAGAGATTGAAATCAGGCTGCTTTGCTGCTCAACAGATGGATAGGAGGAAGTGAGTTTGGGTTGTCATTGAAGGATGATTTATAGAATGTCATGATCAAGTTTTAGAGGTTGAGAACTTAAAGGCTCATAAGAATCCTTCCATGTAAAAAAAAAAAAAAAAAAAAAGAATCCTTCCATGTCTAGAATCAAGCTGATCTGGGTTCTAATCCTGGCTCTGCCACTTTATTACTTTGTGGTAATAAACATTCACACAATTCTTTTTTTTTTTAATTTTTCACATAAAAATATTCTACACATTTAAATATATAGGCCATCTGGAATATAAGGTGATTTTCTCATTTTACTAATAAAAAGATTTCTAAAAATGAGTGTGTTTTTAGGAAAGTAAATGAAATAGCCAAATGTCTACCTGTAATAGTTTGATTTTAGACATTTTATTTATTTATTTTTAATTTAAATTCAATTAGTCAACATAAAGTATATCAGTAGTTTCAGATATAGAGTGCAATAATTCATCAGTTGTAGTTTTAGCCATTTTAAATCTCATGTTAGATACATTAATTCAAAAGTAGTATTTTATTCAATTCTCACACTTTAAGAAATAATTTTATTCAAAGTTTTTATAAGTGGCATATCTAGTCATCAACTAGAGTCATTTTTTGAGTTATCTAATACAGTTTTCAGGAGCACATAATCTTATTTTCACGATGTTGTTTGAGGTATAGTACCTTTGAATCTTGAGTGTAAAGCTGTCCTTGGAAATTTTATCCAGGCTACAGTTTCTCATTCACATACTGATATGGGTGATGGTCCTTCACACATTTATGATTTCCACCATCTAACTACTTGTAATATTGTTTTCTATTAATTTTTTAAAAATGTTTGTAGGTAGGGCCCAAGAGTGTAAGAGCACCTGGTTCTGGGGGCCCCAAACAGACCAGGTTTGGCCACCTGTGTCTGACAAAATCCAAAGGCAGAGACGAGTGGTGGTGAAACCAGAAAGGAATTTATTTTAGTGAGGACAACACTGGGAAGATAGCAGACTGATGTCTCAAAGACTATCTCCAAGTGCTGAAAATCCTTCCAGGCTTACATAAGGAAAATGTGGGGCAAAGGTTGGTGGGGACGTGCAGGTGGGCAGTGCAGGTCAGATGGGTCATTGTCTTGGGGTCAATCACTCGGAGCCCTCCTGGCTCTGGGCAGTCCTTATTGCTTGAGGCAGCAGTTTGGTTTCCATCACTGGGATGCTTTGGCTGAGTTAAGAGATAAGCTGGAAAGAAGAACTTAATCAGTTAGAAAGTACAGACTGAGGTCAGAATGCAGTAGTTGAAGTCCTCTTTCACTTTGAGATAATTGTACAGTTGCACACAGTTTTAAGAAATGCTATAGAAGGATCCTATGTCCTTTTACTCAGTTTCCTCGAAAATGGTAACATTTTGCAAAACTAGTATAACATTACAATCAGAAAATTAACACTGATACAATCTATTGAGCTTATTCAGATCTCCCCAGTTTCGCATGTACTTATGTGTATATGTGTATTTATCACTGTATAATTTTATTTCATATATAAATTTGTGTGTCTACCATAGTCAAGCTACAGGACAGCTCTGTCACCACAAGAATCCTTCTGGTTGTTCTTTTAGAGCCACACCCACCTCCCATCACCCATCCCTTATTCCTAACCTCTTGCAACCAAAAATCTATTTCCATAAGTTTGTTACTTCAAGAATGTTACATAAATGGAATCATACATATATAACTCTTGTGGTTGGTTTTTTTCACTCAGCAAATTCCCTTGAGATACATCAAAATTATTGTCTGTATTAGTTGTTTATTCCTTTTTACTGCTGAGTCATATTGTATAGTATGGATTTATCACAGTTTATTTAACCATTTACCCATTGAAGGATATCTGGGTTGTTTCCAAAATTTAGCTTTTACAAATAAATCTGCTATGAACATTCACAAACAAGTTTTCCCTAAAACAAATTTTATTTTTATTTTATTTTTTTTAAAAGCTGTATTCATTTATTTTAGAGAAGGAGAGAAAGAGCTTGTGTGCCAGGGGAGGAGCAGAGGGAGAGGTAAGGAGAGAGAGATGCAGACTCTCCACTGAGAGTAAGTGGAGCCTGATTCAGGGCTCAATCTCACGACCATCAGATCATGACCTGAGCAGAAATCAACAGTTGGCTGTTTAACTGACTGAGCCACCCAGCGCCCCATCGTTTCTTTTGTTTTTAATGATTTTAGAAGATCATCAACTTCTAACATTTGCAATTTTGAGTTCATGACTCCAAGAATTTATTTATTCACTCATCAAATATTCCTTATCTATGTGCCAGGCACTATTCTAGGTGCAGAAATATGTAGGTGAACAAAGTTCTTCTTTTCTTGGAGCTTACATCCTAGTGAAAAATGACAGGCCAAACATGTGTATAAGTATTATATATTATAATTATTAAAAGGGTGCTACTTTTTTTTTTTACTTCTTTTTAAGCTTATCTTATCAGTTGACTTGTAGCCATCTCAAACCAGCAGCATTAATTGGATCTCTTCTGTCTTGTGTGTCTTCTCTAAGCAGTACTTTGTTATTTAAAATAAAGTCACTGAGAGAATACCAGGTAATATGAGGAACTTCATAAGGAGTTGAATGAAGGCAACTTTCGTTTTTTCTGAGGGAAAAGTGCTTGAGAGAAATTATTGCCTTATTTTGAGGTTCATGCTATCTTGTCTTGCAATATTACTGTGACAGAACACCCAAGAGCTAATGATGCTCTGGGGGATGACAGTGTGTGTGTGTTGCTGTTGTCCTTGCGTAAAAGCAAACTGCTTTTGATCTTCCTTACTGCTAGCGTCTAAAAGATTGCATTTATTAAATCAAGTACCAGAGGCTGTATTAATCTGCTCCAGTGAAGATATAACCAGTAGCTTAATTGAGTCTACTAGTTGTTTAAATTTAAAGCAATGTATTGTCATCTGCTTTAATCCATTTGATTTCTATAGGGGCCATATAAGTAAATTACATAAGGATATGGGGACAACCACCTCTTTGCATCCTTTATGTCTTTGATGGTGGTGTCAATCTCTGTAATTCCTCCTGACATAAAGTTTTGCCTCTGATTTACATTCTTGGTCAGAATGGGAGCAGTTTCAGAAACTTCTACTTGGTCCTTCTTAACAAAGTGTCTCTTACTTCACTGGACCGGAAAGCAACATGGGGCACTTGTTAATTTTGAATATATTCATCACATTTATGCACTCAGTGACCAAACTAACCATAAGTTCCTTGCGAACTGGTAAGGGCTACAAATATCTGACCTTGATAAGCTCCCACTCTGAATGGGAGGCCATAATGGTATTTTGGGTCCCTGGTCTTCATGTTGGCTCAGATGCTATATTTAGTTGCCTTCCGAAAATTTGATTACTTTCCTTTTCTCAATTCCCAGATACTCTGATAAGCGGCCATAGGTCTTATGGGAGAAAGGTTGGGGAAATGTACATCATATATGCTTGAATTGTCATGGCAAGGTACTTTCTTGACTCAATGGTTTCTGTATCAACTAAATGGCATAGATATGGAAACTGATATGGGATTGAAATTTTACCCTGTGTCAGCTGGTAACTCTTAGGGATTTTGTTTGTTTTTTGTTATATAAGTCAGGAGACACTCAAGTTGGCTACTCATATTTTTTTTGCCCCCAAAATACCATTGTCTATTTCCTACTGCCATAGATTCCTGTGGGTTAAGCCACTTGGTTGTCACTGCAAACTTACCCACCCACCATTATGCCCACCACGTGCCCTCTGTCATTCCAGAAAACTACCATCTCTATTTTATTAGCCCCATTGTGGCATTATTTACAGTTTACAAAAAAAGGCTTTTGTTCTGTCACCAGTTATTTTTTTTTTAACTGAAGAAACGTTTGATTGAAAGTTTTTGTTGAAAGAAAGCATCCTGTAAGGTCTTCCTGGAGACCACAGGCAAGTGGTAAGTTCTTTGGTGTAATATAAGAAATCCATTCTAATATGCCCATATCCATTAACCTTCTGACTTCTTCCTCAATATTCTGTCAAGGCAGTTCCAGCACCTCTGCTGTGTTTACTAGAGTCTTGTCTAAACTTTACGGAGCCATTGCGATAACACAGTAGGACCAGCTCCAGATATCTTCACTAGGTTGTTAAACTTCTATGCATGGATGACTTCTCCTAAGTCAGTATATTTTCCCTTAAACATTTTGTATTCTACCTTCCTGGTTCAAAGACCTTTTTAAAAATATTTATTTATTTATTTATTTATTTGAGAGAGAACAAGCAGGAGGAGGGGCAGTGGGAGAGGGAGAGGGAGATAAGCACACTCCCCAAGGTGGGGCTTGACCCCACAACCCTGAGATCATGACTTGAACTGAAACCAAGAGTGAGACACTTGAACTGGTTGAGCCACCCACGTGCTCTTCCTGGTTCAAGTATCTTAAGATTCATTCCCATAGGTGCTGTTTTCTTTTTTGCCAGTACATCTTAGGTCCTGCAAAACTTTCTGTGTAAACACTATACTTCCCAGAGGAGGAACTGTATTCTTTACTAGGATAGTGTTGCAACTTGACTTTGGTTATGGGTTGGGAGTCAGCAGGAGGGTTGGGAGGTAACCTTTTAAGGGTCTCCCAAAAAAGGATAAGCAGGTTGAGAGAAGCTACTTTCTAGTAAGGAAGAGAGAGCTGTTTCTACTGGCCTGGAGAGTTCTGGAGTATCTGGGATCATCTATCTAAATATACTTAGTTGGTTTCAGGGTCCCACCCTTTTCCTCTCTGGAGATCTACTTTGATACAGGAGACCTGTTAAGTTTGTTCTTTCGTCTCTTGTGTAACTCTGTTACCTTGCCCATGAAATCCTGGGCTTGTGGTCTGTCCTGTAGCTACGGAAGATGAGGATATCTTTGAACACTTCCAGGGCTGCTATATGACTTTTCCAAGAAGCCTTGAGTTGATAGTGGGCTAACCTGAACCTAACATTTTTTTCAAGACCTCTGAAACTGTTTGTAACAGTCAGCCGACTCTGCAACCATTTTGAGTACCAACCACTGTCCCCATATGGTTAAAAAATGATGGTTTCTGCCTGTGCCAAAGTGTCCCTCTCATCTGTGTTTCCTTTCAGTCCACTGCTGGTGAACGTGTTAGTTATTGTGATGTTACTGTCTGCCAGGCATTACTCACCCCACGTTAGGTATCAGCTATCAGCCTGAGACAAGAGTTTGCATTTAGGTTGTTTGTTTTAGGAAGTGATGTCAGGGAGTAGAATTGGGGGTCTTGGAGGAGGAGAGAAAGCCAATATAAGAGTATACTGTCAACTGTCACCTCTGTGGACAACTGGGACCTTGTACTGCTGTCAGCCATTGATGAACTCTGCAAACATGCCTCAGAATTATCCTCCTAAGAAGCAGAAAGAGGAGCACTTACCTACCAGCTCCTGAATCCCTGCTGGTTAAGGATTGCCCTCCATGATGTTATCTCCCTGCCTTTGCATGTTTATATGCATGCACTGTGGGTTTCCACAGACATCTCAAGCATAGCTCAGAGACGTGAGGGCAGAAAATGAGGATCAGAATTTCAATGGATTAACCATGTGTGAAGGTGATTGTCACAGGAAAGACTGGGGATGAAAGTGGGTCAAGAGGATGTAAGGGCACAAGAGGTGCCCTTTTTGTCACCTTGTCCCTCCTTTTCCTCCTTCCTCATTTTAATTCTTTGTATGTGCAAGATAATATGTTGACTATTTTGCACTGGCCTTCTCCTAACTTTCAAAAGGCTGAAGTTTCTATCACTAGATTTACAATGGTTGCTATAGGTTATAATAAAGTCAACATTCAGTAGGAATGTTTGAGTATATAGGGAAGGAGAACAAGATACATCAAGAACAGTGGCTTCCAAGCATGATTGGGCAGATTGGGACCAGACTGTGAAAATGTTTTCACTTATCCTAGGAAAATGAGAAAAATAAGGGCAATGGAGTGAGTTATTTGTGAAGTGAAAAATGAACAATTTAAAAGAAGTGCACTCATCTTGAGATCACATCCTTAACTATTTTGGGATAGACATGTCTGTTTTGAAAGAGAAAATGATGTAACTAAATAGTAGGGTTTTTTTTTTAAAGTTTTTTATATGATAAGATGGAAATTTGGCAATTCCAAGCCTGTGTTTTTGTTTTTACTTATCCTTTAAAAATGTACTGGTAAGATCCATAATTTTGAGAACCTCTATCTAGAGCATGGGGTCCCACCAGAGAGCAGGCCTGGAATTGGTCCCGAGGTAAAGGGAAAGCTGGATAACTAGAGGTTTCTCTAGGGACATCAAGAGCTTGGGTATGTGAGACATCTTGTCCATCATGTGCCCATGGCCAGTGCTGGAGCCAGCATGATAGATGCATAAGAGAGGATGGACCTAGAATAATTCTGTTGGAGCTAGAGAACCCTTCTATTTCTCTTGCCTTATTAAGAAAACTATGAAATTACTAGAGAAAATCTCTTTCATTTCTTATCCAGATGAGTGGCTGTGATTCAGCAAAAGACAAATAGTTTCAAGATATTGATGTCTACCTACATTTCAGTACCAGTTGGCTTTGTGTTTGGGTGACATGCCTAGCCCTCAGGACACTCAAGCTCTGAAGGCAAAGGCCAGTGTGTTGTAATGTGAATAACTGACATTATTAACAGTTAAGTAATCAAAATGTTGAGACACACATACAGAGGAATAGATCAACTATCCTATAAAAATTAGTTGGTTAGTTAGTTTACATGGAGCTTGAAGACTTTGTAGGGAAATGAGAAATTCATTGGAGTCAGGATACTGGGGGCTCTACTTCCAGCCCCATCCCTTTTTACTGTGATTTCTAAGGAGGGAAAGTTTTCAGGAAAAGTGGAAGCTATGGAAACAAAATGGAAAATTTGTGAAGATTAAAATGTAAGTAGTCCTTTTTTAAGAAATATTTTCTTTGAGAGAGAGAGAGAGAACATGAACAGGAGAAGGGGCAGAGTAAGAGGGAGAAGCAGACTTCCCACTGAGCAGGGAGCCTGATGCAGGGCTCAATCCCAGGACACTGAGATCATGACCTGAGGTGAAGGCAGATGCCTAACTGGCTGAGCCACCCAGGTGCTCCATTTTAAGTAATTCTTTTAAAAATGTCCTCCATATTTCTGAAGTCACTTGGTTAGTTTAAAATATAAAATGTATTGTGTATAAGTTGTTATGCTCAGAATTACCACTGTGACTATATAAATTTCAAAACCACAGTTTGTTCAGAAGTCACAAATTTTAGGTTAATCATCTTTCTAGTATTTAAAATTTTTATCACCAATGGAATTACAGTTTACTAATCTTTAAATAAGCTGGACTTTCTTGTTTATTTTTTATTTTAAATAATACGGATATATATATTTTTAACTCTGGGAAATGAACAGAGGGTTGCAGAAGGGGAGGCAGGTGGGGGTGTGGGGTAACTGGGTGATGGGCACTGAGGAGGGCACTTGATGGGATGAGTACTGGGAGTTATATGTTGGCAAATTGAACTTCAATAAAAACAAACAAATAAACAAACAAAACACAAAAACACCCCACAAAGACTTGGTAAGAAAAACTGTTAAGGATTTGTTATATATTTACATGTCAAAATGATAAAACATTGCATTTCAAAGACTTTTTAAGGATAAAGAATGTAAAATTGTTTATTCTCATCACTTATATGTTGCAGTGATAACATTGAATTTCAATGACTTTGTAACAAAAGATAAATGGAAAATAATTACTACTTTGTGAATAGTGTTTCCTTGTCAAAATAAAAACAGACTGCATTTTAAAGACTTAGTAAGAAAGAATGTGAATTTAACAGTGATATATTGATGTTATTTCCGTGTTGAAATAACATGCCTTTCAAAGACTCACTAAAAATTGTTTAAATTATTTTTTCTTATTGCTTGCAAACTTGAAATGATAACAAACTGCATTTTGAAGACTTAGAGAAAAAAATGTCGAAGTTGATAATAAAAATAGTAATAACCTGTTAAAATAAAGTTTCCTATTAAAAAAAGTTTTCCTAAAGATTGCAAAAATAGTTGTTATACTTTGGGGATTTTAGCATTTCTCAATGTCAAGTACATTGAGAAAGCTTTCATATTCAAAAAGGGAATTGAAAAAAAGAGAAGCTATCTTGTAAATCTTTCCTCTATATTATTGAGCTTAATATTTGACAAGCTTTGTCTAATATATCTCTTTTCTTAGGTATAACATCAATAGTTTCTCTTCCCTGAAGCTTATTTTTTATTTTGTCAATAAGATTTTGTGAACAGATTGGTCCAATTTTTCAATTTTTAAAAATTCTAGAAAATATGTCTTTATTTTCAAGTTATCTGTGAGTATTGCAAACACACATCAGCTTTTTTCACGCAATCCAGATGATGGAGAAATGCAAAGCAGATGGAAAGACGATAAGGAAGAGTATGTGACACAAAAACTTAAGGCAGAAAGAACAAGTTCATCAGAATCTCAGGCTTCCCCTTAGATCACTCACATGAAAATGTTCTCAATTTAAAAGATACAGAAGTGTCTCCTCCAACATCAAATTCTTGGTTTTCTAAACTTGTCATTTATAGAAGTTTTTTTTTTTATTTTTTGTAGCAGTCTTAATAACATAGAATGTTTCTTGGATCCAACAAAAGAAATCACCACCAAATAATTTTGTTCTCTTTATTAATTGCTGATCTTTTATAATTATAAATGAAGCTACATTTTGATCTTTGTTAGGCAGAGATGCATATTTCACTACAATGCACAAGAATTGCAGTGAGCAGACACTAATAAACTGTAGATACTTTATAATAAAAAAAATTATTTACAATGGACACTCACAGGTTTTGTTTCTGTGAAGAGCCCTAAGACTTTGGTGCTGAAAGTGGTTCTAGAGGAATAGAATATTAAGAATTAGTTGTCTGAATTTGTTCTGGGGTCTATGGAATTGGCTCTCTAATATGATTAGATTTAAAGATGCTAGTGATTCTATTTCTAGCAGTAAAGGGAGCATAGCATAGTCCATGGTATGATCTGGCAATTGAAATACACAAAATAGCTCCTACTCTTAATCACTCACTTACAATAAATAAGAATCTGGGTGACTGTGTATGTGATACTTTCAAACATTTTTGCCAAACTAATGAATATAATGAAATTGGCTAGTTGCTCCTATTGTCACTGGGCAGGGTGGGGAAAGCAAAGGATGAGCTCAGGAATTTGAAGCTCAGCTCATGTGCCACATAAGTTACCTGAAAGCTTCCATGTGTATACCCAGAAGGAGACATTTATCTTCTGTAGCTAGAGGGCTGAAATTGGTGAAAGTGAAATCAGAATCTCATCTTGCAACTGACTGAATTATAAGGAAAATTGAACGGCTAGGCTTGCAGGTTATTTACTGTTAAAGTGATGGTATTGATAGGGAAGGAATGGGATCCTAAAAGTTGGAATGGAGATGTACGGAAAGACCCTGATGAAGCTGGGGATATTGAGCACTTAAACTCTAGTAAGTTTTCTTTAGCAGTGGAAGCAGCTTCTCCACTCCCAGTAGAGGTGGCCTCTTCACCCTCATCTGAGGTAATTAAGGAACATGATTGGAAAATTGGTGACAGGGAAATTTTGGGAATAGGTATGTGAATAGACCTATCTACATGGGCAAAAACATGAAGATATTTGTATACCATGTGACTGCTTACTGAAAGGTGACCTCGTTGGAGGAGAGTTTTAACAATCAAGTGGATATCAGCCAGCTTTTCCCCAGCCACTCCTATCATTCCTAATGGGTTCATGAACAAAGTGGCCTTGGTGGCAATGATGGAAGTTATGCATATACTCAGCAACATGGACTTGTGCTTGCTGAGGCTGACCTGACTATGGAACTGCTGAATGCCCAATCTGCCAGCAGCAGAGACCAAAACTGAGCCCATAATATGGCACTATTCCCTGGGGTGATCAGCTGCTATCTGGGCAGGTTGATTCCATTGGACTGCTTCTATCATGAAAGGGGCAGAATTTTATTCTTACCAGAGTAGTCACTTAATCTGGATGAATTTGCCTTCCCTGCATAAAATGCTTCTGCCAACTTTATCATTCATGGACTTACAGAATGCTTATCCACTGTCATAGTATTCCACACAGCATGGCTTCTGACCAAGGAACTCAATTCACAGCAAATAAAGTATCGCAATAGACTCATGCACATGGAATTCACTGGTCTTACCATATTCCCCACCATACAGAAACAGCTGGCTTGTTAGAACAATGAAATAGCCTTTTGAAGACGCAGTTAAAGCACTGGCTAGGTGGCAAAAGTCTTCATAAATATTGACCAAAATAAAAACAATAGAGCTTTTATAGCACACATTCGTTAGTCATGAGCCAATGAAATTAGAAATAAACCACAAAAAGGGGAATAACAAGTCTTAACTACTTGTAAATAAGAAATACAGTCTTAGATAACATCAGAATCCAAGAGGATAGTTAACAAGAAATTACTATCTAGAAAAAAGGAAAGTAGAGGTATTGAAACAGAAAACTAACAAAAAAAGTAGAACAGCAAATAAACTCACCAGTGAATTAAAAGAGAGAAAAACCATCTGAACATAATGCTAAATACCAAAAAGGCATTGGATTAAGTTTATTAGTCATTCTTTTTTTTAAAGATTTATTTATTTACCCATGAGACACACACACACACACACACACACACACACATACACACACACACACACAGAGGCAGGATATAGACAGAGGGAGAAGCAGGCTCCCCACAGCCTGATGCGGAACTCGATCCTGGGATGTCGGGATCATGCCCTAAACCAAAGGCAGACTCTCAACCGCTGAGCCACCTAGGCGTCCCTATCAGTCAGTCTTTTTTTTTTTTTTTAATTTAGTATTTTTTTAATTGAAGTTCGATTTGCCAACATGTAGTATGACACCCAGTGCTCATCCCGTCAAATGCCCCTCACAGTGCCCGTCACCTAATCACCCCATCCTCCTGCCCGCCTCCCCTTCCACTACCCCTCATTCACTTCTCAGAGTTAGGAGTCTCTAATGTTGTCATCCTCTCTGATTTTTCCCACTCATTTCCCCTCCTTTCCTCTACAATCTCTTTTACAATTTCTTATATTCCCCGTATGAGTGAAACCATATGATGATTGCCCTTCTCCAGTTGACTTACTTCACTCAGCATAATACCCTCCAGTTTCATTCACATCAAAGCAAATGGTGGGTATTTGTCCTTTCTGATAGCTGAGTACCTATCAGTCATTCTTAATATAAATAGAAAGAAGAAAACCCTCGAATATGAAAATGACTAAAAACCAACAGCAAATATTATCCTAAAGTGAAAGACACTAAGACAATTCCAGTTACAATTAAAAAACTAGAGAGAAGGATGCCTGCAATCACCATTATTATTTATTGTTATTTTGAAGGTGTTAGCAAATGTAGTAAGAAAATTAAATAACAGGCATAAGTATTGGAAAAGAATAGATCAAATAATGTTCCCTTGCTGCTAATAAGATTGTATGCCAAGAAAATCTGAGGAATCTTGGGGAAAAAACTTGGATGTTTGGATGCAAGATAATTATATATAAAAACAAAAAAAATTTCACGACTAACAATAAGTACCAACTAATGGAAATGGAAAGATTATATCATTTAAGATGACATTAAAAATGTCAAAATTATTTAATAGTGAAGACATAGAATCTATATAAAGAGACCTTAAATATCTTACTAAAAGACATAAGATCTGAATAAATGGAGAGGCATATTATGCTTTTGGATGGGTAATATAATAAAAATAATAATCCTCCCAAATTGATGTATCAATTTAAAATCTTAGTGGGGCTTTTCTTACAACTAGATGCAAATACCTTAAATTTTATAGGGTAGAATGGTTAAACATAACTGAAGTTATTATGAGAAAGGAG
Source organism: Canis lupus dingo (assembly GCF_003254725.2). Lineage (NCBI taxonomy): Eukaryota > Metazoa > Chordata > Mammalia > Carnivora > Canidae > Canis > Canis lupus. The sequence continues at coordinate 25,164,829 of NC_064258.1, forward strand.
AACAATGAGTGATGACTTGCCCTATATACAATGTATACAAGAAAGACTCTACAATAAAACCAATATGGTATTTATGTAATAGACAAGCAGGTCCAGAATTAGAAGTTGGAATACATGGGAATTTAACATAAGACAAGTGAGGTGGTTCAATTCATAAATGATGCCAGCATAACTGCATGTTCATCTGGATGAAAAAAAATAGATCCTATTTTTATATCAAAAACAAAAATAAATTCCAGATGGATTAAAGATAAATGTAAAAAAAAAAAGTTGCAAGAAAATGTAGAGTTAGGGAGCTCCTACCAAGCAAGACTGGAAACCCAGAAGTAATATAAGTAAGACTTACTTAGATACGTAAAAATGTAAAGTTTTTGTAGAGAAAATATTCCCATTTACAAAGTCTATAGATTAGTAACAGACCGGGGTAAATATTTGTAATGCAGATGTCAAAGAATTAATTTCTATAATATACAAATAGCTCTAACAAATTGATGAAAGACATACCAAGTATCAGAAAACTAGGCAGTGTGTCTGGAAAAACAATTTATAGTATGTAGAGTAAAAGACTATATGAAAAGATGCTCAAAATCATTAGCAATCAGGAAAATGCAAAGTAAACAACAATAAAGTACCAGTTTACACTTATTAGACAAATAAAATTAAAAAGGACTTTTAAACTCATTTTTCTCAGGGGTGTGCGTGTGTGACATTTTTTCTTACGAAAATGTGAAGTGTTACATCCTTTTCAGAAAGAAACTGGGACACCTATTGAAATTTAAAATATCAGACACCCTTTGAGAATGGGCATTACACTTCCAGGAATCTATTGCGTAAAAACGAATGTATGCAATTCGTGAGGGCATATATGTTAATTGCAGCATTGTCTGTAGTGGCCAAAAACAGGGAAAAAAGTGAATTTCTTGTCAACAGGGATGTGGCTCAATAAATAACAATATAGCCTTACAATGAAAGATTGTGCAACAATAAAAGAAAAAATTAAAGCCACACCAGATGACTTGGAGTGATTTCCCTAAGGATATATTTGAGTGACTAGTGCAAGAAGAAGAAAAGTATGGATAGAGCAAATGATACCAGAAAAAAAGTCCTGTGTATATATGTATATGCTTGGGAGCATGCCCGTGCATACTTTTGTGCGTGTGTGTGTGTGAGTGTGTATGTAGAGTTAATCTGACTGTGAAGTGTGTATGTAGAATTAATCTGTGAAGAAAAATATGGAAAGATACCCATACATTTTTAAACTCAGCTTACATGGGGCATGGGGCATGAGGTACAGAGAAGATGGGCATGGGGCCAGGGAAAGGTGTCAAGGAAAAATGATATGTATATTATTGCTAAGAGTCCATGACAATAGATCAAATTGAGGATGCAGTTCAGATATGCACGAGTTTCATATGTATATGTATGTTAAAAAATGCAAATGCTTTCCCAAGAAACAAAATGCAACAAATGGCCAAGAAACTTATGAAGAAAATGTTGTTGTTCTTTAGAAAGGCCACTGGACTGTATGAGTCATAAAGGCAGGTACCAGGTCAATTTTGATGATCATTTTATCCCCAACATGTAGCATGATGTTGGTATTTGTTATATGTTGGATAAATATTGTTGAAGAAAATGAAAAATAAAATTGTGACTACCATTATTTTTGTGTCTCTAGTTGGTAATGATTAAAATGGTTATGATATTCAGAGATATGGGAGTGCATGGAAGGGGCTGATGGATGTATAAATCACCTTGATTACTTTGGAAGGATGAGTTCTTCCAGACTTTCAAAGGATGAAATATCCCTGAGGTATGTAATTCTCAGAGCTTAAAAAAATGTGTCCATTAACTTTATGAAACTCCCATTTAAGAGGGAGTTTCTTATAAGGACCGTTGTTTTCCTTCATGGCCTTTACCACAATTTGTAACTTTATTTAAAATGTCTATATATTGAAGTATACTATACTATTCTGGATTGGGCTATACCATAGTATATTATTCAATACTATACTATTTTCTACTATACGGTACTATACTATCCTCAGAGAGATGAAATGATCATTCCTTGAGTAATTCCTTCCTTTGCCAAGAATTCATGGAGCCCTTACTATGTGACATGCCCTATTCTAGGTGTTTACATTAATTATCTCATTTAGTTTATGATTAACTCACACTCAGTGCTATACTGAGCCATACTGGAACCTAAAGCAAAAGGAAAAATGAGTAATACCTATCTTGTTTTGTTCATCATGGATCTCTTTGCATTAATTTTATTTTTTAAAATTGGCATTAAAATGTTATTTTTCTTGATTATTATGTTTTTTTTGGTACCCCTTAACATTCTGTGCCTGAAGGGGCGCTTGGGTGGCTCAATCATTTAAGCATCTGCCTTGGGCTTAGGTCATGATCTCAGGATCCTGGGACTGAGTCCAATGTTGGGCTCCTGACCCCCTGCTCGTGTGCTCTCTCTCTCTCTCTCAAATAAATAAAATATTTTTTTAATTAAATTTTGTGCCCAAGGCAAATGCCTCACTTACCTTGTCCTGATCTTAGCTCTGTCTATAATCCTGTAAGGTAGATATTATCCTAATCATGTTACAGAAAAGGAAATTTCAGCCCAGGGATGTTAGCTAACTTGCCCCAAGTTACAAAACTAATAAGCAGTAGAATAATAATTTATACCCAGTTCTGTGTGACTTGAAGCCACTGTATCATCCTATGGAACACGAGGGAAAAGTTCTTTAAAATCTGGAAAATGCTATTTAGTGTTACCACTTTAAAGCTTGCTTACACTCTCAATGTGTTTTGTTTAGAATTAAATGCTCCTATAATTTAGAGACTCTCATTTTCTTTGTATGGCATGGCACTATATACAGATAGGAGTTTGATGGATAACAATTACATATATATCATCCACAGTGTGCTTCCACACACATTGCCCATTTGTTTTTCATAAGCCAGTGAAACAGAAGAGATGGACATATTTCTCCATTTATTGGATGACAAAGCTGAGGTTTACCAGAAGTCAATGACCTATGGACTTCCATACTTTAAAAAAAAAAATTCATTGCCATAAGAGGCCAAAGGGTGGGTAGAATTATTATCCTCATACTAGTTTTTGGAGAAACTGGGGCCAGAGACACAAAGTGTCTTGCTTGTCTTGCTTGCACAGAACTGCAAATGGAGAGGGGGGACTTAGATGCAAGTCTCTCTGACTCCAAAGCCCAAGGCTCATCCTCCACCATCTACCTGGTATTTGCTGAAGTCTGGGGCAGTGTGGACAGAGGAGCAGAAGGAAGTGAATTCTGACTCCTGCTCTTGTGTCCCAGAAAATGAGAAGGTAAGTATATGGCATACTGGGGCTGTGGGGAGCTGCTGTGGAGGGAGCAGTGTGTCTGTGTGGGGTGTATTGAGGGGTAGAAGACCCATCCTTGCCATGCTAACCCCTAGCAGGAAATAGTTTTGCTTATTCAGCCAGGCTGTGGGCAGAGTGTGGAGTACCCATTGCCACAAGCTAGAGATGGTTTTTAATGGCAGAGGGTAAATAGTTGCCTTGGCTCTTTGGGTATTCACCTGGGGTGATGGGTCAGCTCCAGAATATTCTGGAATGCTTTTTTATTTATTGTTTTTGAATGCTAATAATGGTGGAAGTGTCCATAGTTCTAGAATGGGAAACCCTAGGGAGAAACTTAGTACATTTAAATCATCAGTGAGATAATACTATGAGTCTGAGCCTTCATGAAGATCCATGTCAATCTGATATTCATGATTATAGAAACCCCCAACAAGTAGCAGGTCTAAGGATCTTCCTGTGGATTAGTGATCTCTGGAAACTTTTCAGAGACATCTTGAAGCTGGAAAATGAGGGTGTTTATTCTCAGTTTGCACAGTATTATCATTACTCTCATCAAGAGTCCCTCCACCAGGGAAGAGCAAAGAATGTGTCTTCTTGCCCACTTGCCTTCAAGTTGTGTGATGTGTGAAGCCCCACACTAGTAAAGGGCACTCCTCCAGTTGGCAAACCATCCAGTGGTTGACATGACCCTTGAATCAAAGAGGAGTTACTTCATGAACACTGTCAGTGTCATGAAGGTCAGCAATGTGATATAGTCTTTGGGCATAGATCTAACCGGGGTTTGAAGAGAGAAATTACTACAGCAACCTCCTCTCTGATCTCTGTGTTCAGTTTTGCTCTCTCAAACTCATTCTCCAAACCATGGCTAGAATTATCTTGGTCTACTTGGGTGTCTTCTCACTTTCCATTGGATAAAATCCAATGGTTCTTTACAAACATTTCCAGCTCTCACTCTCTTTTTAAATATTTTATTTATTTGTTTGAAAGAGAGAGAGATAGCTACAGAGTTAGAGAGAGCATAAGCAGGCAGGAGAGGGAGAACAGGCTCCTCACTGAGCAAGGAGCCTAATGTGGGGCTCCATCCCAGGTCCCTGGGATCATGACCTGAACCAAAAGCAGACACTTAACAAACTGAGCCACCTAGGCTCCCCTACCAGCCCCATTTCTTACAGCCCCCATCTTCACGCGTTATGGTCCAACAATTCTGAGCCATTTTCAAGACCAGAATTCAGGGACAGCCCCAGTGGCGCAGCGGGTTAGCGCCGCCTGCGGCCCAGGGCCTGATCCTGGAGACCTGGGATTGAGTCCCATGTCGAGCTCCCTGCATGGAGCCTGCTTCTCTCTCTGCCTGTGTCTCTGCCTCTCTCTCTCTCTCTTTCTCTCTGTGTCTCTATGAATAAGTAAAAAAAAAAAAAAAAAAAAAGAAGAAGAAGACCGGAATTCACTGGGCTGTGTCTTCTGGAGCTATGCACAAGTTATATTTTCTGCCTAGAATCTCTGTCTCCTGGACACCTTTCATTGGGCTAACTTCTTGTCAGCTCCCAGGCCAGATGTTATATTGTCTGGACAACCTCTTCCTCCCCTCTGATGGGATGATGGGCCCTTCTCACGTGTTCCCACTCCTGCCTTGCCCAGGTATAGTATTCAAGCTACTGTGTAATAATCATGGGGGTCCCTCACTGATCCCTTCACTGGTCTTCAAGTTCCTTGACCTCCTCTTCTCCAGTGCTTTATCTTATTTCTGCAGCTCACTCCCACATCTGTCCCTTATGGCTTTTTGCCCTGTACCTTCTGCACAGGAGGAATTCCCCTGAGACTATTTGGTGAGTTAAATGTTTACTAAACATTTTGTTCGACATCTCTCTCTAAATGTGTAACTCATGAAAGACCTATGGACCGTGTTATGATGAGAATCCCCAGACAACACTCTCAGAGATTCTGTTAGATCTGGGGTGGGGCCCAAGAGTTTGCATTTTAACAGATTTCTAGGTGGCTCTTATGCACATTGAAAAGTGAGAACTACTGCTTTAGTTTTATTAATGATGGAGAAAATCCTCTCTGTTGCCACCAACACAAAGTCCTTGTCTAATAATCTTTCAGACTATGAATCTCCTTCATCAGAGGGTGCATGTGAGCTGGTGCCCTTCCCAGGACAATTCCTGCATTCTGTCTGACCCTCTGCACCAGAGACCCCATTCTCCAAGGAGAAATCCTCTTGTATTTGGCCTGGTCCTGGTGGGATAGTTCCCATCAGGTATGGGCGTGACCGTGGAGTAATGGGCTTTGTTCTTCTAGGGGGAGGGCCTCCCTTGGTGACAGCCAGTCTCTCTGCCAACATCCTTGACTCTCCCTCTCCAGTTATTTCTCCCTGTGTGTGCTAAGCACTGCGTAAATGTGATAACGGGGGTCCTATTTGCTATGCTAACAGATAAAACAGGGTTGCTGAGCGGCAGGGTTCCCTGGGAAAGCAAATATCAGCCTATTGCTCATATTGCTCCTTCATTTTCCCCTGCCTCTACTACCCACCCCTCAGCTTGAACTAATCGGGCCATCAGCACTTCGTAATGAAGGCTAATAAATGCCTAATGGACAGTCTTGATCAAACAAGCCTTAAGGGCTAGAGTAAAACCTGGGCTCCCCTTTTCTGTGCCTCTTGGGAATTAGGCCCCTACTGGGAGCCAGGACAGGTGAAATGACTCAAAAGCTTCTCAGACACCCGAGGCCAGAGTCTGGGCCATGGGAACCAAATGACCATCCCTTCTTTGCTCAGCCTTAAAGGATTTGCCAATATACCCATGGCCCCTGTGTTGGCCAGACCTTAGTTTGGAGAGAGTCAGTAAAACAGCTGCCCCCAGTAAGACCACCTTCCCCGCCCAGCCCTGAGTCACCTGATAACAAGAGTTGGGAGAGGGCAGTGTCAGACTCCCCCGAGGCGCTCTTTTGTGCTCTCAGAATAATCGAGTTTCAAAGAAGAAAACAGATGGATTGAATTTTCCTAACTTTTAGCTGGTTCCAATGTGCAAACAGTTAAGATCATAATGTTAACATTTTCTCGATGTTTTATGTGCATATAAAATATTCCTGAAGAATGTGCTTTTGAATGCAAAGTTTGATCCAATTACAATTTTATAGAGTTTATAAAAACATAAAAAGTATGTTTTCTGGGTGTCTGAGACCCTTTTGGCCTTTACAGTAAACTTGGAAGCTTGCAGGGAAACATAATTGCCACCATGTCAGAGAGGGCCCTATGGAGCTTAAAATGATGAGCCCATTATGTAAATATGGAAACATCCCATAGTCTCTTGGGGTGAATGAGATACTGATGAATGGAATTAAAAACAATCCTGTGGTCTTGGATCAGATTGGAAATGGTTGTTGTTTTCTGTCTTTGAAGAGCCGTTAAAAAAAAAAAAAAAAAAGGAAAAGAATCTTACAAACTTAACTTCTGTGGTTTAGAAAATATAAGGTGGCTCCGTGCAAAATCAGGCAGCTTCCCCATTCGTGGGGCAGAAGTAACAGCTCCAGAGCAAAAAGCACGGATCAGAAGACCCCACCTTTCATCGTGAACTCTAGAGTTGGCAGATCGTGCAGAAAGCTTACACTTGAGGATGAAGTGTAAGGGGATGCTCCTGGGAATGGAGACAGGCTCTTTCCGTCTCATTGTCACTGTACCTGGGCAAATAACTAGCAATCTGAGCCTTGACACCTTGCTTGTAAAAAGAGAAGGCTGAGTTTGAAGATCTCTCTTCTAGCTCTAAAGTGCTGTGATTACTTACCACCCCACCCCCTCCCCAAACTAATTACAAGCTGTTGGGATACATGAGACAATCCCCAGCAACATGTCTGGAGGAGGTGTCCATTAAATTAAAGGATGTCCAAAACTGAGTCCCAATCAGAAGGCTTGGTTCTTGGAAAATACAGTTGTATCACAATCCTGTGTCTGAGTCCATTTGCTTGCTGTATTTTCTTGTTCCATATGTAACTGTTCATAATGTAACCAGACTGTTCCCATTCTGAGATGTTGATTAGGAAAAGCTCTTGATACCATAGTGAGAGCATGCAAAGAATTGTAAAGAATAGTTTTGTTGAGCAAATGTGGACCCGATTTTGTTCCAGAGACTGGTCAGGCTCCAGCAGCTTCCCTGTGGCATTCAGGTGCCTTACAAGGGTGAGAATTTTTCCACTGCACACATCTGGGGCAGGTCCCCTAGGTCTGCAGAAAACCAATGTCATCTAATGAGACTTGCTCTCACTGTACGGATTTGAATCTGTATCGATGATTAATAATTGTTGCAGCTCACAGAAAGAAATCTAGAGAATGTCTTGCCTTGTACATAAAGAATATGTGTGCAGTTCAGAGAGGTCAAAGGACTTGGGCAAAATCACACAGGCTCTCAAGACTCCTGCCATTTTGATATAATCCTCTTGGCATCTTTCATATCCTTATGGGGAATTTGAGAAACCCTATGTAGCTGGAACTAAATGAGGGAGGGAGAATGTGTGTTTCACAGGGCTGCCATAAGAAATTGCCATAACCCCAGTGGCTTAAAACAATGAAAATTTATTCTCTCACAGTTCTGGAGGCCAAAAGTCTGAAATCAAGGTATCAGCAAGGCCATGCTCCCTCTGGAGGCTCTAGGAAGGAATCCTTCCTTACCTCTTCCAGCAAGCATGGCCCCAAGTATTCTCTGGCTTAGCCAGTATAACGCAATCTCTGCTCAACTCCGTTTCCACATGGCCTTCTCTTTCTCTGTGTGGACATTCCTTTCTTCTTCTTCTTCTTTTTCTTTTCCTTCTTCTTCTTTTCTTCTTCTTCTTCTTCTTCTTCAAGATTCTATTCATTCATTTACGAGACACACACACACACACACACACACACACACAGAGGCAGAGACACAAGCAGAGGGAGAAACAGGCTCAATGCAGGGACCCCAATGCAGGACCCGATCCCGGGACCCCAGGATCACACCCTGGGCCAAAGGCAGGTGCCAAACTGCTGAGCCACCCAGGGATCCCCCATTCCTTTTTCTTATAAGTACACAAACCATTGGATTTAATCCGGTATAATCCCATTTTGATGCTTAACTCATCATATCAGCCTATTTCTCTTTTTTTAAAAAGATTTTATTTATTTATGTATTCATGAGACACACACACACACACACACAGAAACAGAGAGAGAGAGAGAGAGAGAGAGGCAGAGGCACAGGCAGAGGGATAAGCAGGCTCCATGCAGAGAGCCCAATGTGGGACTCGATCCTGGGACTCCAGGATCATGCCCTGAGCCGAAGGCAGACGCTCAACCGCTGAGCCACCCAGGCACCCCGTATCAGCCTATTTCCAACAGGTTCACCTTCTGAGGTTCTGGGTCAATAGGAATTTAGGGGAACACTATTCAATGAGGTGGTTCTCTCTCATTTCCACTAAAGGGAATGAGAGAGAGGATCAGGGTCCTAGCTATTCCTGAGACATGCCAAGTGATTCTCTCCTCATAGCTTTTGTTCTAGATGTCTTTCCACAGACATCAGTGTGGCATGCTCCCTTACTACCTTCAGATCATCCCCTTCCTCACTTCATTTAAGCCTTCCTGATGTTGTGGGGTCTGAAAGGTCACTTGTAACAATTTTATTAGCTTTCGTTCTATGTGATATGAGAAGTCCTTAGAGGATTTTGAGCAAAAGCGTCCTGTGATCTGACACATTTTGTAGCATCATTTCAGTTGGAAAATTGGCTATGGGAGGTTAGGGTAAAAGGAAAGAGTGACATGGCTTCTCTGTAGATTAGGAGAAAGATGCTTAGAGTGGGAAATGGTGGAAACGTAGGATGTAATTGGATTTTGAATATATTTTGAAGGTAGAGTTAGAGTTTTGGTCATTAAAGCTTGAGATGCCTATAGATATTCAAATGGAGATGTTGATTAAGCAGTTGGATTTATAAGTCTGGAATTAAGGGGAGAAGTATGCATTAGAAATAAATATTTGGGAGTCACAGCATTAGATAGTATTTAAAACCATGTCACCAGAAGAGCTCACCTGAGGATCAGAATGAAGATAAAGGAAAAAGAGATCTAAGGATAGTGTGTTAGAACTATGCATCATTTTGAAGTTGGAGAGATGAAGATCCAGCAAAGGAAAGAGATGAAGTGGCCAGTGAGAGAGGAAGAGAACAAGAGAGAGCAGTGTTCTCGAAGCCCAGTGGAGGAAGAGTCATCACCTGTATCAAGATTGGCTGAGAGGTCAAAGAGGATGAGGCCTAGGTAAGTGGGGTCCTTGTGACCTTGATGAGAGAGGTTGTGATGAGGATAAAAGCATGACTGAGTGACTGCATTCAACCTCTGGATCAGGTGGAAAATTACTGCGATGGAATCCTCCTCTTCGACTCCAGGGGTGGATGGGAGGTACCTAGCCAGTCAGCAATCTCACTACACTTGCCAGTGACAACTTTAGGGACCATGTGACCTAATGCTATGCAAGGAGATCAGAGGGGCAGTTGGCTGAGAGGATTGAGTGAAAATGTGTACTCATGTTTAGAAAGGAGAAGCCAGAAGACAGATGTTCTTTTTCTTTCTTGATCTGTGGAGATGACAAATGGATGAGCTGAACGCAGCCCTGCAGAGAAGGTTCTTTTTTCTTCTGAGCACAGAGGGGCTGACCAAGCTTTCTCTTTTCACTTCCCAAACTACTCTGAGGAAGGAGCCAGAGCTGTGGGTGACCCAGGCCTGACAATTTTATCTCCTAGGTTTTAGGGATCACTGCTAGGCTATCTTCCCAGCTTGACTGCAGCTTCCCTTCTGGTGTCTGTCTTCCTAGTCTCCTCCAGGCTTGAGCACCCAGCCATTTCATGTCCTAGTTCAGACATTCCATTCCTGCTTCTGTAGGAGTTACTCCTCAGAACTTCTTCGCAGTTTAAGAAGGGATTCCTGAAGTTGGAAAAATCTGACCTCAACATGGAGACTAGAATGGAAGGTTCTTAGGCTCAGGGTGGCCCCAGGAGATTCATTCTGGAGCTGACAGGTTCATCCATGGGGCCTCAAGCAAGCCACTTCATTTTCTTCAGGCCTTTCTGTCTCCCAGGCAGTCTCCCTGGGGGATCTTCAAAATGCTTCACAGGAAGCTAGAAAAGGAGTTCTTGGAAACATACAGAGGCCAACTGACATGGGGGTGAGCAAGAGGTAAGAGATTTTTGCTCCAAAGGGAGGAAGCCTAGTGGAGGATGCTTTTATTTAGTCTGTGATGACAAGATAAGGAATTAATAGGTTTAAGCTGCATCCAGGAATGCAGAGATAACAGTGGGCGATAAACCTCCCAACCAGATGGTGCTCCAGACAATTCGGGAGGGTCGCTGGGCTCCAGCCCAGCTTCCTTCAGAGATACAGGGCTTTTAGTACATTCACAAGGCCAACAGTCATGGCCTTGGGCATGGGTAGGAAGTGGCAAAGCAAAATGTGGAGACCTGGAAAAGAAACACATGCAATGAGAAGTCTCTGTTAGAACCTGAGGAAGCACAGAAGTTAGCCAGGACTAACCTCGTGCAGGAGATTTGCTTACCCTCTTTGGGAAATTAAAAATTTCCCAGCTTCCACACCAGGAATCCAGGATTTCCTAAAAAAATTTCCAGTGAGGTGACACAATTTATTAGAAGTCTGTGGAATTACCCCACCTGGTCTTGTTATGAGACCAGTGGGAAGAAGAAAGATGGAGAGAGTTCCACCCTCTGAAGCTATACATGTGGAGCCTCTAATTCAGCTGTCCTAGGAGAACTTGGCAAAATTGTCCATCTGCTCTCTAGAAGCAAAGATAGGAAGTCCATGTTGGACTGCTCAGTAATTTTAGAAAACAAATTCTGGCCACTGCGGCACTCACTCTTCTGATTCACTTCTCCTATCTAGAATGGGTCAATTTTGTCCAAATGGATCAGTTTTTGTCCTATCCTTCTTTGCACCCTGAAAAAAAAAAAAAAAGGAAAAGAAAGAAAGAAAAAGCCAAAACAAATGTGGTTAAGTAGATTTACAGGATGCATTTGGGCAGTGGCCAGCATCTCAAGGAGCTGTCATAACAAGTGTCTTCGTGGAACAGTGCAGATCCTGTTGGGGCTAGAGCAATTGACCAGGATTTTTTTTTCAGATGATGTTCTGGGAGAGGAAAGCTCCCTGCTCCAGATGCTCTTTCTTACTCTCTTGATCAGATTTAGGCCCCATTCCTAACTTACAACCATCACCCCCACCTGAGTCTTCCTTCTTCTCACTGCTATTCCCTCCTTACTGTGCATCACCCTATAGTTTGCAGGGGTGGGGTGGGGGTGATGAAAATGCAGAGGCATCTTTCTCTTCTCTCTCTCTCACTCCATCAACTGTTCTGAAGCCCACCCCCAGAGCCCCCACGCTGAGCTCTGGAACACTAGGGTAATTTGAACCTGCATCTGTGGATAGCTTCGTCTATGTTTACAGATAGAAGACAAGCTGCAAGAAACAGGATTGGATTTGTTATTTGTAAGTCAAACCAGCTGTGATCTCCTGTCTGTGGTTGCTTCCTTTGCAAATGCCAAATGTCACTTGTGGTTGGAGACACTTTTCTTCCCAGAGAGTTGTTTTCCCCTCATGTAGCCAGCTTTCTTCCTGTGCCTCTTCCTCCACCAGCTGCTCCCCTGCAAGGTGTCATTTTGTGGGGTCAACCTGTGCACCGCCCCCAGCCTGGCTCCTGAGAGAATTCTCCAGCTCAGGACTTCCAGCACCTTTTGCAAGTCTGCTGAGCTGGGGTGGAAGTGGGGTTTTGGGCTGGATTAGACTAAATACTCTCCAGAGTCTTTCTTTCCCCTCCATGTTTTAGAAATCAACTTGAAGGTTATATCCATGAAGTTCTAAGCTAAGAATCACTTTGGGAAGAAAAAAAGAAAGAAAGAAACTCTTGGCCTAATTTATTACTTCCTAGAGAGAGCTTCAGTGAGTTTATATGTTTTTAGGGACAACTGCATTTCCAATTGGTAATATTTAAATTGCCATACAAAAAGAAACTTTTGCATATAAGTTGGTCAGTATCCATCCTTTCCTTCTTTGGATCCAAGTTTCTTGGGAACTGGGACATGGTCTTGTTATCTAGGAAGTTCCATATGCAGATTTCCATTCAGCAAGTATTTTTTGAATACCTACTATGTCCTCAGCTTCTGCTGTTAAGGAACACTCAATGTAAAAAGTAGAAGAAAACTATATAGCTATGTAAAAAGATTTGTTATATTCCCTTGTACTATTAACCAAGGGCCAGTTGAAGCTTACAGGCAGATAATTCAGTGTGAGTTTGGTGCAGGGAGCCATAGCAGGTCGGAAGTGATCAAGGAAGGCTTCATGGAAAAGGCAGGACCCAAACGAGTGACTCAATACTTATAATGAAAGGATGTGGAAAATGGAGTAGGGAGGGGGGAGAAACATGTGGTAAAAGTTCAACAACTAGCTCCCCCCAACCCTGCATAAAAAGACCTAATTCACAGTGTAGGTCAATTTCCATGGTGTAAATATACCCACCACGGGTAATTTCATGGTCAGTTTTAGGGTATTAATGTGAAGTCACCGAACAATGATCAGGAAAAGATGCATAGTGGAGCACCATTGAGTAGCATTTTTACCAGACAGAGACAATAAAAGTAAATCATAATGTGAATAAAATGCAGTAAAATAATTAGGAATTCATGGATTTTGAGCACTAATTAACTTTGCTTTTAATTTCATTTGTATAACTTTAAAATTATATAACTTTACTTTTTAATGATGGTTGGGCTTAACAATGAGATCACAAAATCCCCGAATATTTTAATGGTTGACTCTCCTGAGGCACTATGAGCCAGCTCCAGCACACCACTGTACAGAACAGATGGAAGTACAGAATGGAGAATGAGGCAGGGTATTTGGTGGATGTTGTACCTAGTGAAAGGCTTTGCTAGAACTAGTAATGATAAGTCTAACAGAATTCACATTCTGTCTCCTTCTCATTTGGATCTAACTTAGAGACACAAACTTCTAGGAATCCCAGCTGCCTCCCCCTAAAGCTCCAGAGAAAAATCATATAACCAGATTTTTTTTTTCTTTTTCTGTTTGAGACTCCATGAAAGAATGCTCTTGAAACATCATTGGTCAAAAGTTACTCTTTTGCAACAAGCAGGCTTTTCCCAGGGGAAAAGCCAAACATTTCTGGCTCCTTTTGCTTTCTTCCCATGGCTCTCCAGACTTGTTCATAGAACATCAGAAAGAAGGGACCACTGCATTCCATAAAATGTTCCTTCTGGAAGGCTGTAGAAGGAGGGGAGAGAGAGATTCCAGGGGAGGCTGCTTCACTTTTTTTCCAGGAAGGGTGGTCTTAGATATGACCTGTGCTTATGCTGGTTTTTAAGATGACTTCTGGACATCATTATATGAATGGTAAACTCAGGAACCATGATACTTTAAAGTAAGAGGATGAATGAGTTTTTTTAGACATTAACCTACAAGTTGTTTCCATGTCCCAGTTGCTAAACAAATCTTTCTTCTTTTCCTGGAACAGGATGTGATGTTAATTGAAATGTTTTGAGTGGGTGGCCACACTGCACTTGAAATCCCAACTGCGAGGGCCGTCTTTTAAAATTCTGAAAGCCTCTCATCTCAAGTTCCTCTGCAGCCCCTTAGAATTGAGTTTATAGGCACTGATAACATTTGCCCTGTGATACAATGTTTTATTTCCCCTACTGATCTTTTTTCCAATTATATTGGTGGGAGAAGAATCAGCACTAGGTTCTAGTGCTACAAAAAGAAATAAAGTGTAGGTGAAGTAGAGAAGAGGTCTGAGCCTGAGCTCTGCAGATGAGGAAGATCCCACAAAGAGACTTAGAAGTGGCCTGTGACAGAGGAAAGGCAGGAAAGACTAATACCTGTAAATAAGCACAGAATATTTTTTTTTCTTTCGGTTTCACTGGGATATAATTAACATACAGCATTTAAGGTATAATGACTTGACTTGCCAAATGAGCATCACAGAAGTTTAGTTAATAATATCCATCACTTCATATAACCAAAAAACCCAAACCAAATGAAAAAAAAAAACCCCAGTTTCTTTCCTTGTGATGAAAACTTTTTTGGGTATACCTTCTTAGCAACTTTCAGCTATACTATACATCAGAATCTCAGAATATTTTTGAAGAAAGGATGTGATTCAGTTGTGTTAAACACTGGTGAAAGTTGCAATAAGATGAGTGCTGAGAATTCATTGGATTTAGTAAGGATCCCTTGTGACCTTATCTATGTTAGTTAGAGCTTTCCAGAGGAACAGAATCAATGGGATGTGGGATGTGTATATATCTATAGAAAGTGATTTATTTTAAGGAATTGGCACACATGAATATGGAGACTGGGAAGTACAAATCAGCAGTAGTGAGGCAGTAGGCTGGAGACCCAGGGAAGAGCTGATGCTGTGATTCAGGTCTGAAGGCCATCTGTTGGAGAATTCCTTCTTCCTCAGGAAAAGTCAGTCTGCTGTTCTAGTCAGTCCTTCAACTGATTAGATGAGGCCCATTCATATTATAGAGGCAATCCGTTTTTTAGGTTTCAATGGAGGCTCAAAATATGGCCCTTAATAATGGGAAGGATGGTATGAGAAGATGGGGGAAGAGGTAGGTAGTAAATTGGAAGATTTTGTGCAGGAAAGTAAGGGTTGCTTTTAATTTTCATAATGATTCCATTTGCCAAATCCGTTTAACATTTTCACATCTTCATTTGACTTAATTCCTTAGCAGTATAAAATTTAATGGTTTCTCTTCCTTTGCAGGCCCAAAGCCCTCTACACTGTCCTGAAATATCTGAGATCTTCAAAGATTTCCTGTAGGCTTGCAACTCTTCTGGACAAATACTCTTTCATTAGGCAGTCTCCTCCACACAAGTGCTATCCGTAGGCAGATTAATATATCCAACCCAGATATCTCTTTGGACCCTCAGAGCCATAGATTGAAATGCCTACTTTGGAGGCCTCCAAAGTACCTCAAATTCAAGCCTCCAAAGTACCTCAAATTCAAGCCTCAGTACCAACTTTGATGACCCATGTTACAATAATTAGTCCCTTCTTTCTGCGGCCACAACATCTTGTTGCAGTTATACATATACCTGTGGTCACTACTATCAGCCTGGGAGCATCTAGAGAAAGAAGCTTTATTTATCAGTGAATCCCGAGCTCTGGCTCCAGAGGTTGGCATAAGGATAGATAGATGAAAGAATGAATAAATGAATGAATGGCAAAGGCAGATGCTCAACCATTGATCTACCCACATGCCCCCTATGACTTTAATAATGACCTATTTAATGCTTTTTCATTTTTCTTTCTAATGACTTTTTAAAGCATCAGGTTTATATTCTACTGCTTGCTTGATGACTCTATTAGAACAGTAAGTACCTCAAATGTAGCTTAGATAAAGTGAAATTATTGATTAAGAGGTGAAATTCTTAAAATTTGCTGTTACTGTGTTTACTGTTTATTAAGCCAAACCCCTAAGAAAGGGCTTTGATTTGCCTCCAATTTACCTCCCCACATTCATAGTTTCATCTTATAATATAGTGCTTTGCGCAGAGTAACAATGAAAATATATTCATTAAATGAATATTTTATAATTTAATACATGGTAAAACGCATACCTAGTTCCAAACAATTAATACATGGACTTTGGGAAAATAATGTTGCTGATAGTTTTTGGCCTTTTGGTTTCAGACATGGATAATTTATTAGGGTCTTCTTTATTGATGACTCATTCCTTGTCATGTTAGTCTTTCCATTTATCCTGTTGAGTGCCTATTTTCCAAGGAATGCTGGTTTCTTCCACTGGAGAATGGAATTAGGAATTAAGATTTGAGAAGTAGGTGTGTTCACTGCTAGTGCAGTATTGTTACTTCTAGGCCACCTCAATTAAAAAAGCAAGGAAATATGTACGTATATACTAACAATTTTATATACAGTTTCTATAAATATTTCTATATGTAACCATGTTATGGTTATGTATGACATAATATATGTCTACATTAAAGTAAACAAGAGCATATACTGGTGTCTCCAACTCCAGCCCATCACCACATGGATCATTTTAGCTTCCTCCCCTTGCTTATCTGTAATTCCTTCTCCTATAATGAAAAACATGGCTTCCATCACCCACCATTCATTTACTTACTTATTCAATTCCAGTACACATGTGTAGCAGTATCAGAATTCTTAACCGATACCCCTGTGGAAAACAACTTTATCAACTAGAATACAGGGTGTATGTATACTTCCTTTTGCCTTTAGGTTTACAGACTCCATTTATTTCCAAAGTTCGGTCAATTATATCTCTCCCCTTTGGTAAGATTATTTTGTACATTTTTTTAAAAAAATTCAGGTTTTCATTTAAATTCTAGTTAGTTAACATATATGGTAAAATTAACTCCAGGTGTAAAATTTAGTGATTCATCACTTACATGTAACACACAGTGCTCATCACAGTGCTCTCCTTAATATCCATCAGCCATTTAGCCCATACCCCTACCCACTTCCCTCCATCAACCCTTAGTTTGTTCTCTATAGTTAAGAGTCTCTTATGGTTTGCTTCCCTCTCTCTCTTTTTTTCACCCTCCCCCTGTATTCATCTGTTTTGTTTCTTAAATTCCACATATGACTGAAATCATACAGTATTTGTGTTTCTCTGACTGACTTCTTTTCCTTAGCATAATATACTCTAGCTCCATCCATACTGTTGCAAATGTTTTGCACATTTTTAATACTTAGGATCCTTTGACCTTCCTAAATTATTTAATTTAAAAAATTTTGCATATATTCAGGTTGACTTTTTGTACAATAAAATTCTATGCGTTTTGACAAATGCATGTCATGTATCCACCATACAGTATCATACAGAATATTTTTATTGCCCTAAAAGTCCTCTGTGCTTCACCTATTCAACCCTGCCCCCATCTCTCTGAGCCCCTAGCAGCCACTGATCTTTTTACTGTCTCTATAGTTTTGCCTTTTACAGAATGTAAATAATTGAATACATAATTGAATTGTGTAGCATGCAGCTTTTTCAGACTGCTTTCTTTCACTTAGTGATATGCATTTAAGGTTCACCCATGACTTTTTGTGGCTTGATTGCTCATTTAAAAAAAATCACAGGATAATATTTCATTATATTGATGTACCATAGTTCATCCATTCATATACTAAAGACATCTTGGTTGCTTTCAGTTTTTAGAGATTATGAGTAAAGCTTCTAAAACATTCATGTGCAGATTTCTGAGTGGACATGTTTTCAAATCAGTTGGGCATCAGGGAGATAGAGAGCCAGGAAGAAAGATTTCCAGCCCTGCAGTTACCTTTGAGACATAAAAACCCAACTTCTTTGGCCTGGGAATCTAAGCCAGCTTCAGAGGGAATACTTAGAATTTCAAGAACAAAAATCTGTTTCTATCGTGCTTCAAGGAGTATCATCTGGAGCACTGCGTCAATACGGAGACTCACCAAAGGATCCCTGATGAGTTAGCCAGTAATAAAGACTAGGCCTTAAAGGTGCTCACTTGGGTCCTGAATGATAGATAAATCAAATCTGAGTGATGGCATTATAACTGCTAAAGAAAAAAAATTATTTGTGATATTTGTAAAATCTGAGATTTTATTCAGAGGGAGCTAATACAATGGGGTTTTGTAGTAAGAGAAAGAGATTGGGCTCAAATATGAATGTGGCAAGGAAAAATAGGGATTCATAGCCAAGAAGCAGGGTGGTAGGTGGAAAATTACTAAGAGATAGGGTTATTCTTAGCTAAATTGACCTAGCAGGATTTTGATGGAGGACAGGCCAGGATGATGATATGCAAAGTGGTGAATGAGAAATTTGATAAGATATCAAGGGTGATCCAACCAAGGTGGGGTATTTTCATTTAAGTGACTCGGTGGGATTCTTACTAAAACTAGAGTAAGGGGGTCAAGGACAAGAGCCCAAGATCAAAGCTTAGTCAGAAAGATGACTCAGGGGAGCCCAAGTTTGGTCAAGGTGGAGAGTCTTTGTCACTTAATAAATGACTGACTGAAGGAAGGAACAAACGCACAAATATTTATATATTAGTGTATATGGACACACATACACACACAGGTAGATAACGGAGGTTAGCCCAGGGTATAATGAAACACAGAAGCAGTAGAATTAAGTCTGCTTGAAGGGGTCAGGAATAACTTCAGAGAGGAAGTGATGGCATCTTGGGCTGATTCTCAAAGGAGGAGAAAGTGTTTGTTCCAGCAGTGGAGGGAATGGTGCACTTTAGACCGGAGGAGAGAGTGCTTGCCAAAATGGAGTGCGGTTAGAGGTGTGGTGTGGGGAGATCATGCTGGCAAGTGAGTTTGGGTAGGTTAGAAGAGGATGCTTATACCAAAAAGAGACTGGAAAGCCTGCAGGTGAGTTCAGTTTGTATCCTGTGGACAGAGGACAGGGGAGCCTGGGCACTCAAAGTGTGGCTCAGGGATAAACAGCATCTCCAAAACCTGGGAGTTTATCAGACACATAAACTCTTGGGCCTCACTCCAGACGTACTGAATCAGAAACCACACTTTAAAAAGATCCCACACCTCAAAGTTTGAAAAGTATCTTTAAGAGAGTTCTGTGCAGGGATTACTATGGCCATATTTGCATTTTGAAGACTTTTATCTGTAAAAGTCTTAACCTGTGACAACTAAAATTTTCCAGTGAAAAATTCCCCAGTTTCTTGTCTGGGAGAGTGAGGCATATACCTGGCAGCCAGTATTCTGGGAGCAGATAGAGGATGGCTGCTGTCTCCTAAGCTCAATATTTAGTCTTTACTTATCTCTCTGCTTTTAGCAGCATGCCTCAGCCCTGCCATCTGGGCATTATTTTGCACACTCTTAACTCTCCCTTGAAAATAAACTTCTAGTTTCTTGAATGAGATGAGTGTGGATATTGTTTGGTGGGGGAAAGAATCTGAAGGTCCCGTTGTTCTATTTATCATTCTCCTTACCCTCAGCCCCATACCTCATAGTCTGTGGTGCTTCCACATAGAGAAGGATATATTGGCTTATTTCTCAGAGGTACCAGTCTCCAGGATGGTACCTAACTCTGCTTTTTGGAGGAGATGTAATACTTCTTTATCCACTTTACTATTTTCTAAAATTCTCCTAAATTCTCTCAAGCACTATTATTGTGTTTGTCCTTTTTGTACTTGAAGATTTGTATTCCATTAGTGACTATTTAGGTGAGCATGGGAGAAAAAGAAGATTCTTCCATGTTTAACGGAAATTTTTTGAGATTCTGCTCTAATTTCTCTTTTTTTAAAAGTAACGACGCTAAACAAATCAACACAGATACAATAAAATACACCCATTTTGAACATTGACAAATTTTTATTCTCAAACACGATATACAACATTTCCATCAACTTATAAATTTCTTTTCCATGGCAGGCAACTTCTGAAATGGCTTGTATTGATTCCTACCTCCTAGTATTCTTTCCCTTGTGTAATTAATTCCCTTCCTTACCTGGTGACTTGATTCCAATGACTAGAATATGGTAAAGGTGATGAGATATTGTTTCTGAGATTAGGTAACAAAAGATGGTGACTTCCACCTTGCTGGCATTCTCTTGCTCTTTGCCCTCCTGCTAGCTTTCTCTAACAAAGCCAGCTTTAATATTGTCAGCTTTATTGTGAGGAGGCCAGCATGTAAAAGAACTGGGGGCATCCTATGGCCAACAGCTTATGAAGAATTGAGGCTCTCAATCCAACAACTGGCAAGGAACTGAATTCTGCAAAGAACTACTTAAATGAGTTGAGAAGTAGATTCACTCCAGCTTGAGCCTTAAGAAACCCAGCTGGCACCCTGATTGTGACCTGTGAGACACCCAGAGCCAGAGGAACCAGTTAAGTCATGCACAGATTTCTGACCCACAGAAACTGAGGGACAATAAATGTTGTGTTAAAAACTTAGTTTGAATGTAATTTATTATAAAGCAATAGATAACGAATATACCTCCTCATCTTTTGCAAGTCAATCCCTCTCAACCCTGAAGTCAGGTGTACACTGGTCAGTTTTATCTATCACTATAGATTTTTCTTTCTCTTCTAGAATTTCAGATAATGTAGCATGTATTTTTGTGATCTATCCATGTTGTATATATTAGGTATTGGTTCATTTTTATTGATTAATATTCCATTGTATGGATATGCCAAAATTTGTTTTCCCATTTATCTATTATTGTACATTTGTGTTGCTTCTAGATTTTGGTTATTATGAATGAAGCAGCTATAAGCATTCATGTATAATTGGTATGTGAAATGTGCTCTATTTCTGTAGGGTAAATACCTAGAAATAGAATTTTTGGGTTATATGGTGAGCGTAGGCTTCTACATTATCTAAGAAACTACCAGACTCTTTCTTAAAGTGTTTGTAACTTTTATCTCTTTGGCTATCAGTAGTTGACAGTGACGCATCTTGGTGTGGTTTTCTTTGTATTTATCATGTTTGGGATCATCGAGCTTCTTGGACTTGTAAGGTAATGCTTTTCTCATAATTTGGAAAAGTTTGCCACTCTTTCTTTAACTATTTTTATATTCTTTTCTTTCTAGGACACCAATTACACATATGTTAGACTGTTTGGTGTTGTTCTACGTATCTTGTAGGTTCCTTTAATATTTAAATCTATTATTTGAAATAGATAATTTCTAGTGATTTATTTACAAGTTCATGGATTCTTCCCCCATCTTAATTCTATTGTTGAATTCATCTAGTAAATTTTTCATTTCAGTTATTATACCTTTTGGCTCTAGAACATCTCATGACTTCCATTTCTCTATTTAGATTCTGTTTGCTTGTTAGAACTATATTTTCCCTTAATTATTAGTGTTATTTTCTTTGAATATTTTAAATATATTTATAAAAATAATTTGAAATCTTTGTCTGCCAAATCTAACATCTTGTGACACTCAGAGTCAATTTCTATTGACTATCTTACTTTCCTATTTCTTTGTATCTAGTAATTTCTGGTTGAAAAGTGAGTAGGATAAATACAATGTTACAGTGGTGCTAGGTTGTACTACATTCTTCTAAGAGTTTTATTGATATTGCTGTTGTTGTTCTGGTAGATAGTCAATTGTCTTGATTCAGACTGGAAACTCTGCTTGAGTTTCCATGGTGTGCAGTAGCTAATATAACTGCTCAGTTCCTTCAGTTTCCAGTTACCGTGTTTTTTAACCTGGCCTCCTGGAATGGGGTCTTTTTCACATGTGCCTTGCCCTCTTCCCCACACATGCATAGTTTTGTGCTCCTTAGGGCTTTGGGGCATAGTTTGCATACAAATTTTTAGTACTACACTTTCTATAGTTCTCTTGCTTCCAGGATTTTAACCCTAAATTTCTGCTTCTCTGCTATCCCTAAACTCTTTTTTTCTGACACTTTGGATTTGCAAAACTCATTAAAAATTTTTTTCATAGTCATGAGGACTGGGGAGTACTCTGAGGCAAAACAAAAAACAATAAACAAAGACCCCAAAGACCAAAACCCATAAACTTACAATTCTTACCTGAAACAGTTGTAGTCTTTCAAGAGTAAGCTCTTCTCTGATGTACTAGTTTCTTCAAAGAATTGATTATTTAAAAAATAATATGTCCACATTTTATTTTTACCATCTAGGAAAGGATCCACCAACTACTTCACTTCATCGTTATTGGAAGCAGGCTTATATAGTGGTAGTACAGGTTTTCTAATAGTTTTCCTGGCTTTTCCATTACTTTAAAAGTTTTTCTGTGGCATAAAAGGACTCGCCAGAGCCTACCCCATGATCTGCCTCCAAATCTCCTCTTTCTCTCTTCAGTCCCTGCTGAGTACTCAGTGACTTAATGTTTCATTTTAAAAATGATATTTCTTCAGATAAAGAAGTCTTACATTTTGATATTGTAATTCTTGATCTTTTTTTTTTGTTTTGTTTTCTTCCTTCTTAAACCTCAGGTTGGATGAGTATT
The DNA here is from genome assembly GCF_003254725.2 of Canis lupus dingo. Taxonomy (NCBI): domain Eukaryota; kingdom Metazoa; phylum Chordata; class Mammalia; order Carnivora; family Canidae; genus Canis; species Canis lupus. The sequence goes on from NC_064258.1 coordinate 25,187,173, forward strand.
TACCTATATATTCATCAATTTTTGGCATAATATCTTTCCATTTAACACTTAAATAAAAAAAAACACTTAAATCAACACATAATTTATTCGAGTGTATGGCATGAGGTAGGACTTGGTTCTTCTTTCGATAGTTTTTCCAACACTATTTTATAGATTAATGTGTCCTCCTCCCATGGAGGTAAAATATTGCATGATGGGGAACGGTTCTTCCCCATTTTAAATATTTTTACCTTCAAGTGGAGGAAGTCTATTGATATGATACTTCTGATATCTTTCTAGCTTTCTCCTCACTCCACTCCTGAGGAAGTTGAGTGACTTCTCTATTTAGTGAATTTGCAAAACACAATCAAGCATATTTAATTTGGTTTTGTCTTTTCTGTTGGAATCAAGGTGCTCACAGGGAACAATCTTTCTACTCTAAATGTTTTTGGCCTATTCATCTATCATGGGGATTTCTGAAGGGCATTTCTCTTCTCTACAGGGGCTCTGAAGAAATTGAGATGATAGAAGCCATCTATCAGAAAAGATATTTATTTCTGATAAAGGCTAGGTTGGGGGATATAGTTTAATATGAGAGCCAAATGTGCCAGTTGACTAAACCTTGGGTCAGGCAGATGGACTCACCCAATGAATGGAAGTATTAGACCACAGCAGCCATCCTTGCATGAGGAAAGAGCCTGTGCCTGGAAAAGGGGGAGAATGTCTGATCCCTGTGGACAGTTCACTCTCAAGTGGAAGAAGAACAGAGTCAGGCTGATTATATACAGTACTTTTCCAAATGTACCAATAGATACATGTCATGTAACCTCCCCAGTAAAAGAGTGAGTAAAGGGGTGACTAGACACCAGAGAGGAAACTACAATGCAGCGTCTTCTACCTGTAAGGAAACAGTAGAAGTAGAAGAAGCAATCCCTCAAGCATAACCTTTATTTTATTCTGTATTTACAAATTAAAGTGTTTGAGGCACAGATATACAGATTTATTTCTGAGCTTTCTTTTAGGTTTTGTTGTTCATGTGTTATTGAGTCAGAACCACTCTTTTAAAGTCTTAGAGCTTTATAATGTTTATTAATATTCGACAAAGTGAATCACTATTATTTTCATTTTTCAAATACTTTTGGTAATTCTTGATTATTTTTTCGAATTAGTTTTTGGAATAATTTTATTAAGTGAAAGATCTTGTTTTTTTTTTTTTAAATAAAGATTTTATTTATTTATTTGAGAGAGAGAGTAAGAGAGCACAAGTAGGGGGAGAGGCAGAGAGAGAGGGAGAAGCAGACTCCTCACTGAGCAGGGAGTCCCATGTGGAGCTTGATCCCAAGACACTAGGATCATGACCTGAGCTAAAGGCAGATGCTCAACCAAATGAGCCACCCAGGTGCCCCATCTTGTTACTTTTTAAATTGAAAATGTGTTCTATTAGTTGAAGTAATGTTGGCGTATTTTTAATACTGAGTTTCTCATTTAGGAAAGTGTTTTTCTCTTGAGCTTTAAGATTTTAAAAAATTTCCAATAAAATATTGTAGTTTTACTTATAGATACTCTCTCTCTCTCTATATATATATATATATTTTAAAAATATTAATTTATTTTAGAGAGAAAGAGAGAGGGAGAGTGGGGGGAGGGGCAGAGGGAGAGAGAAAGAGAATTGCAAGCAGACTCCCTGCTGAAGGCAGAGATGGAGTCTATATATTTTCCATTTTAAAAAATTGAGAAAGGGGCATCTGGCTGGCTCAGTCAGTAGACCATGTGACTCTTAATCTTAGGGTTGTAAGTTTAATCCCCATGTTGGGTGTAGAAATTACTTAAAAAATAAATAAAAATTTAAAAAATAAATAAATAAATATTTAAAAATTGAGAGAGATTTTATATTTTTCATTATGAGCATATTTACAGTAGAGATTTGATTGCTCCTCAGGGTAGCTTTTATGCAGAGAAAAAGGTTATGTGCAGAATGTTAATATTTGATTTATTACAATTATAAATGAAAAAAAACAAGATTTTCCATAATCATTTTGGTTCACATTACAAACATTATTCTATTCATAAAATTAGTGAAATATAAAAAATTAAAGTTTTCCTTTTATTAAATTTTAATTAATGTAAGATGAATAGAACATATCCCCTTAAACAATCAGTCCCATTTACAACTCTGTTAATTAAATTCCTTCAGTCATGAAAGCTGTATTTATTAAGGTTAACATAGCTGATTTTCTTTTCAACACTTCAAATGCCTTTAAGCAGCCTTGCTGAACAGCTCTATTAAGTCTGATAGAACAAACTGATAAATATGGCAAATCTTTAAAAACATTCCAGTGCTGTTTAAAAACAGTTAAAGTCTCTTATACCTTTCAACTTGCAACTATAAAATCAATTACCTAATTGCATGTTGTAAAGTGGAATCACAGCTTTAATCTGTTAGATTCTTTCATATGCCCCAAACCCCTAAACCCTGCAATTACTGTAAATACCAAACACAGACAGAATGTTTCAATGATTATGAAAACCTGTTCATGAATGTAACACCTAAGTATTAATACAACTGAGTTATTTATTCATCTTTATATTTCATTCTAAACCTTCTTAGGATTAAAGAAACATCACAGAATGAATAAATAACAAAAGTTATTACCCTAGTCCAATTGAGGGAGAGATTTTAACAGAATAAATTGCTTATAGGCCAGAGATTTTTGGCCAGACAGGAGATCTGATTCTCCTGGAGCCACTCAGCGACATATTGACTCAATTCTTAACAGCCACTAAAAAACAGGGGCTGAGTCCCTACTTTTTGGAAGGGATTGATCTTTTTTGAGTTGATGATATACCATTACTTAACTCTGCTTTTGGATGTCAAGTCTGCAACCTCCCACCCAGTTTACTTCACTACATTTTTATGTCCAATAAATCTGTTTTCTGCCTAATTCCATTCCATATTCTTTTTGAGATCCTTTTTGCCCTGGCCACACTTTTGTAGCTGTTCATTATACCTTGTTCACTTTGGTATATACTTCCTGTTTGGATCAAAGTCCCAGGACTGAAGTCATCCTGACTGTGGTAGAGACTATTATACAAACATACTTCTGCTCATCACCCAGCCTCATCCAATCTTAATGTTTTGTTATGTTTACTTCAGGTTTTAAAAAACATGAAACATTTCTGATGCAGTGGAAGCTTCCAGTATATTCTTCCTTGATTTCATGTTTTCCTTCTTTAGAGGAACAGTCTCTTGAAGTTTTTGTTTATAATTTCCAGTGGATATGTAAATTATTAATTTTGGAATGTTACTGAAGTCTCTCATCAGTTATAATAGTTTATAGTATTCCAGACTGGCTCTCCATGTAGAAAAATATCATCTGGGGATAAAGACAGATTACATTTTATTTTCCAATTATTATTTGTTTTATTCTTGTATCTTATTGTATTGGCCAGGACCTCCTCTGTAATGTGGAATATAAGCAATGATGGTGGGTATCTTTGTCTCACTCCTGACTTTATTGTTAATGCTGCTCAAGTTGTACCATTAATTATGATGTTTAATAGGTTTTTTATATCATATTTAATAATATAGGTTTGAGATTAAGGAAATCAGATCCTAGTCCCAATATCTTGAGTTGTTTTTAATAAATGGTATTGACTTTTATCAAATATGTTTTCAGCATCTATTGAAATGATTATGTATTTTTTGTTTTAATCTATTAATGTGATTTATTACACTATAAGTATTTTGATATCAAATCGTACTTTCATTCCATTTAGTATTAATGTTATACTATACCAGAGTATAAATGTATTAGGTAATCTTCTTTTTCTTTTCACGTTTGTAAAAGAGTTCCTTGAATGTTTTGGAAAATTTACCTATAAAATACTTTGGCCTTATGCCTTTTGTAGGGAAAGGATTTTGATTATTAATACAACTGCTTTAAGCTGTTTGTTTATTGAGGATTTCTATTTTTTCTTAAGCCAATTTTGGCATTTAATTTTGTTTCTAGAAATTTATCCAGTTCATCACATTTTCAAATCTATTAGCATTTCATTCATATTATTATCTTATGATTTTTAAAATTCTACTGTTCTGAGATTATCTCCCTCTTTCTGTTTCAAATATTGTTGATTTGTGCCTTTTCTCTTTTATTTTGGCAGTCTTACTGTAGGTTTGTTTTGTTAATATTTATAAGCCCATATTTCATCATTATGGATATTCAATATGTTTTCTTTGAGTTCTATTTAATTAATTTTAACTGTTAACTTTTCCCTCTTCTAGTTTCCTTAAGATATTGTGTCTTGTTTTGCTTTGTGTGTTGAGTATTTAATCATTATCTTTAATTTTTTTTTTTTTTTACTGAGTGACTTTAGAGCTATAGTACTGCATCCCACTAGTTTTCCTATGTACCATTCTATTGTTATTCAGTTCTAATATCTAACATTTTCCTTTTGATTTTGTCTTTATTCCATGAGTCATTTCAGAATTTATTCCATGAGTCATTTCAGAATTCACTTAGAAATTTCCAAACAGGAGCACCTGGATGGCTCAGTTGGTTAAGTGTCTGCCTTCAGCTCAGGTCATGATCCTGGGGTCCTGGGATTGAGCCTGGAGTTGGGCTCCCTGCTCAGCAGGAGCCTACTTCTCCCTCTCCCTCTGCTGTTCCTCCTACTTCTGCTCTCTCTCTGTGTCAAATAAATAAAGGTTTTAAAGAAACTTTCCAAACATACATTTCTTAAACATCATCTTATTATTGCTTTCTAGTTTAATTTGACCAAGATTAAATAACATGTCATTAATTCTTTGAAATCATTTGAAACTTTATTTGAAATCTAAGATATGTTCAATTTTTGTAGAAATTTCATGTGTAATTTAAAAATTATGTGCCCCATTTCTGGAGTAAAAAGTCCCTCTTGTACTGTGTTTCAAAGAAAGTTGAATTTAGTAGTTGAGATTACAATTTTTTAATTACTGAAAATTGGGACTTACTTCTACCATCTTATCTTTTTGTCATCTTTTTCCTTTGCCTTTTTTTTTGCCCCATATTTCCTTCTTTTGATGTATTGATAAAAATTCCTACATTCCCCTTTTTCCTCAGATGGTATGGAAGCTCTGGGTGATTTTTCTTTTATTTTGAAGTGTTTGTACTTCAGTAAAAATTTTTAAGTAAAAAAGCCTATAGTTACTTAGTGTTCCTTCTCTTTCCTTAAACATGACAGATAATTTATCAGTTGTTGACAACTCTTTAGAAAAACTGTCTTTTGCCTTACTACTCCATCATTTGAAATTGTTGTCTAGAGCATTCTTACTGAATGCTCACTTAAATGTAATGTAAAAAATTAAATGTAATTAAAAATTCTGTAGCAATTTTTAAAAAGTAAATAGTGAAAATAATTTTAGTAAAATATTTTCACTAATTCATATCCCAAATATTATCATTTTCATATGCAATTAAAATAAAAATCATTAATGAGATATTTTACTTTAATTTTTATACTGTCTTTGAAATCTAGTGTATATTTTATACTTGTCATACTTCAGATAAGCCACATTTCAGGTACACAGTGCTTACATATAGCTAGTAGCTACCATATTGGGCAGCTCAGGTCTAGAGTTTTTGTTTTTATCTTATTCCAAACATGAAATTACCTATGATTACTAATTTTAGTGTATATATGTATATATTATATGGTATACATTATACATATAGTATAGGTGTATATTAATTTTACCAACATATCTATCCATTTTTAGTGTTTACTATTATTTCTTACATACCATATCTTCCCCCCTGGATTTGCTTTTCTTTCTGTTGAATCACATCATTTATAGTTGTTTTAGTGAGGGACTGTTAGACAAAAATTTTTTTAATGTTTGTAGATCTAAAATGTTTTATATTGTCCTCGCTCTTGAGTAATGGTTTAGCTGGTTCTAACACTATGTTGACAATCATCTTTCCTTAGAGTTTTAAAGATAGCATTCCATTGTCACCTGGCTCAAGACAGTGAGCTTGCTATTTTCCCCTGCCTTTATAAAATATTTTTAGCGCCCTTTGTCATTAAGAAACTGAATCCTGGACCCATCTGCTTTCTTCTAGATGAAAGCCTAGCAGGTCCATAGCTTCAACTTTATTCATCCGTTTGCATTTCTCTTCAGTTTCTGATCTGTGATGATGTGTAGCCTACTTTTGAATTAGCTACGATTTTGTAATATTCTGTTTTACATTTTATCTATCATTGACAAGGTGTGTGTCAAAGCATAAGCTGATAGAACTATCTTGTTCAGATAGCAACAACTTTGTTAAAGTGGAATCTTAGGTATTGATTATCTGATTGCACTTGTGGTATCTTTTCCTTTATGAATTAAATTTTTCTTTCATGGTATACAGGAAAGATACTAATTTCTGTACACATATTTATAATTACACACCTTACTTTCTAATTGTTCTGCTTATTTTTTTGTTGATTTTGTTAGGTAAAGGTAACATAATTTGAAAATAATTTATTTTACCTTCCTCTGTTTATATGAATTAATATGATTTTTTTTCTTATTTTATTGCATGGGTTAGAACTGCCTTGTTAGTTAATGGTGGTGATAGCTAATGTCCATGTCTTGTCTCTAACTTTAAAGAAGATTTATCTAGGGGATCCCTGGGTGGCTCAGTGGTTTAGTTCCTGCCTTTGGCCCAGGGCATGATCCTGGAGTCTCAGGATCAAGTCCCGCGTTGGGCTCCCTGCATAGAGTCTGCTCCTCTGCCTGTGTCTTTGCCTCTCTCTCTCTCTCTCTGCCTTTCATGAATAAGTAAATTAAAAAAACAAACGTAAAAAAAGCTTTATCTAATGTTTCATCATCAAGTGTAATAGTGGAATTTAATCCAAAATAAATATTCTTGATTAGGTTAAGGGAGCATCCTTTTAATGTCAGTTTTACTGTCTTTAAAATGAATCAGAAATGGCTATAAAATTCTTTTAAATACCTTTTACTTTCCCCCAAGAGACTCATATGTTTTGAATTATTATTGTGGTAATGTACATTGATTTAAAATTTTTATTCATTCTTCATTCCTGGAATAAATCTTATTTGGACATGGAGTAGTATTCTTTTTTATTTTGATCCTGACATCATGACCTGAGCCAAAGGCAGATGTTTAACTGACTGAGCCACTCAGGGAAGTGTTCTCTTTTAATATACTGGAGTACTCTTTTTATAATATACTGCCGGATTCCATTGCTAATATTTTAGTTAGACTTTTAGATTAAAATAGCAAGTGAGATTAGCCTGTAGTTTTCCTTTTTGTATTTCCTTAGGTTTTTATTTGAGAGTTATGAAGACTTTGTAAAATTAACTGAGATGGCTTGCATCTTTTCTTATGCTCTGAGCAAGTTTAAATAGCATGAGAATTATCTGTTCCTTGAAAGTTTGCAATAACTCGTCTGTGAAACCATCAGATTATTGTTTCTAAATTGTAATTTTTACATGATATATCCTCTGTTTCAGAAGTGATTTTTTAACATTTGTGATTAATTATTTAACCAGATTTGCAACAGGTATTCATACTTAATTGTTTGTTTGGTATAATTACTCACTGTCAATTTATACCACAACTGCTTCATTCTTAAGTTCTCATTTAGCTAAGTGATATTTTAAGACTCTTTAAGGATGATTATGTATATTCAGGTTCCTTATTCATATAACATTCATACATGAAAGATAGTTTTCCTGGGAGTGATTCTTGGGCCACAATCTTTTCTTCTCAAAAGCATGTAGACTTTCACCTGACATTTAGTACAGTGGTATAGAATTCTAAAATAGTCTAGTGTTTATTCTTTTGAAGATAACTCATTTTTTCAAAAATATTATTCCTGGATTTTAAGGAATTTTTATTTGTATCTAATAATTTAAAAATTCTAAGATATGATTAGACTTGGGTCATTGCTTATTGGTTTTTGTTTTGAATATAGTTTACTGCTTCAATATGCATTCCCACACTTTTTATTTTTTTGCTTTTTAATGTACTTTACTTACACATTTTACATACACGTAAAGCTGTTGCTTTAGTTCTAGTTCTCTCTCTCTCTCTTTTTATGAAGAATAACCTGTAGGCTTGATTATTTGTATTATAGATATTTGAGAACTTACATTGTAACAGGCTCTGATCTAGGTACATATACAAAATTTCTTTTTTAAATTTCTTCCCTCGATTTTCCCTCTATAGTCTGATTTGATTTGCTGATATATACTTTTAGTTAGTTAGTTAGTTAGTTTGTTTATTTTTATTCATGAGAGAGACACACACAGAGAGAGGCAGAGACACAGGTAGAGGAAGAAGCAGGCTCTATGCAGGGAGCCCCATGTGGGACTCAATCCTGGGACTCCAGGATCACACCCTGAGCTGAAGGCAGACACTCAACTGCTGAGCCGCCCAAGCGTCCCTATAGTTTTAGTTTCTTTACAATTTTTTAAAAATCTTAACCATATTTCTTTTTACCTCATCTTGTTATCCTTTCATGTTTTATTTTTAAGAGTACTTGCATTCTAGTTTTGCATTATTTTGAGAATATCAAAAAGTTTTATGAATTAGTTTCCTGAATCTTGTATTAAATAATTTTCAAAAGTATGTTCTATCCCTGAATCTTGGGATCAAGTTTAACTCTCCTCTCATTCGGCTGTATTTTTTTTCATAGACCTCATATGGTTTATTTTATTTTTTTTTTACTCTGGAATCTCTATGAATAATAGCTGTGTTGACTTGAGCTTGCCAAAAGATTTTGAGAAATGCTTCTAGCATTTACCACATTCCCTCTTCAGGTTTATTCTTGATGTGTTCAGTTCTGTGGTAAACGTCTATTATTTTCCCTTTTCACTGCCTCACTTCTTTTAGGAACTGCCCACCTCTCTTCTGGGAGCTGAGTCTCCCCTACTCTATCCACAATGCCAGGTTTGCACCATATTACCCCATTTCTAAGCCACTTTTGGGGCACCTGGCTGAGACCAGGCCATTCACGCTTTCATAGGAATTTGGAAATGAGAAAGACAAGGAAAGTTCTACTTTTCTCTGGTTCACTGAAGTTGTAACTCAAAAGTTAGAAACTTTGCAACCATATATATATATTTTTTTCTATCATGTAGACTGGAGATGTGGAAAAAGCTGATGAAGAGAGAGAAAAAGAGATGAATAAAGCAGATAAACAGGGAGAAAAAGAGATGAGAAGGGACTTATAAGTAGGAAAAGGGGGATCTAAAAGAACACCGAGGTGTTATATTGGAATTTGGAAGTACCAGCATGAACTCACGGATATATATATATATATATATATATATCCGTGAGTTCATGCTCAATATATATATATATCCATATACATACATATATATGTGGATAAAATATTATTATTACTTTCCGATACTAGCATGGACTTGTGGGTTCTTTTTTAACTCAGTATGTTGTAACCAGCAGCAAAGAACTTTAGTGCAAGCTCCATCAAAATTTCAATGGCATTTTTACAGAAATAGAATAAGGAGTCCTAAAATTTGTATGGAACCACAATGACACAGAATAGCCAAGGAAATCTTGAGAAAGAAGAATGAAGCTGGAGGCATCATACCTTCTTATTTTAAACTATATTATAAATTATTGTAAGCAAAACAGTATAGTACTGGCATAAAAGCAGATTCATTAATTAATGGAACAGAATACAGACCCCAGAAATAAGCTCATGTATATATGGTCAGTTAATTTACAATAAAGGAACTAAGAATATATTATGGGGAAAGATAGTCTCTTCAATAAATGATGTTGGGAAAACTGGATAACTACAGGCAAAAGCATGAAACTGGATCCCTATCTTACACCATATAGAAAATCAACTCAAAATGGATTACATACTTGAGCATAAGACCTGAAACCATAGAACTGCTGGAACAAAACATAGGAGTAAGTCCTTGACATTTGCCTTGGTGACGTTTTTTGTTGTACGTTTTTTGTGGATTTGACACCAAAGGCAAAGAAAACAAAAGCGAAAATAAACATGTGGAATGACATCAAACTAAAACCTTCTCTGCATAGCAGAGGAAACCCTCAACAAAATGAAAAGGCAACCTACCAAATGGGAGAAAATATTTGCATGTCATTCATCTGATAAGAGGTTAGTATCCAAAATATATAAAGAACTCATGCAACTCAATAGCAAAACAAATAATTTAATTTAAAAATGGGCAGAGGAACTGAATCTACATTTTCCCGCTTACAAATGGCCACAGATACATGTAAAGGTACTCAATAACATTAACCATCAGGAAAATGCAAATCATGAATATAACGACATCTGTTATGTGCCTTACATCTGTTATCATTTAAAAGACAAGAGATAACAAGTGTTGGCAAGGACATGGAGAAAAGGGGATCCTTATGCACTATTAGTAGAATGTAAATTGGTATATCACTATGGAAAACAGTATGGAAGTTCCTCAAAAAATTAAAAATAGAACTACTGTATGATACTTCAGAGTAAACATTGAAGGAGATAAAAATAGGTTATCAATGAGATAAATAACTGTACTTCCATGTTCACTACAGCATTGTTCATGATAGCCAAGATATAGAAACAATCTAAGTGTCTATCAATGGATGAATGGGTAAAGATGTGGTACATATATACAATGGAAATTTATTCAGCCATGAGAAATGAGGAAATTATGCCATCTGTAGCAACATGGATGAATCTTGAGGGCATTATGGTAAGTGAAATAACCAAAGATAAATGCTGTATGGTATCACTTATATATGCAATCTTTTTTAAAAGATGTTATTTATCTATGGAGAGACACAGCGTGTTAATTAACCACATGGAGGGACTCCTTTCACAATATGTATGTGTATCAAATCACCATGATCGACACTTGGACTATCTCACAATTTTGTTGCTTATACCTCAATAAAGCTTACATTAAAGTAATAAACGTTTGATACCAGAATATTTTTATATTTACAGAAAAATAACAATTGTGCAGAGAATCCCATACGGTCCACATTTTTACCCTGTTAGGGACATCTGCATGGAAACTTGTCACAATTAATGAATGATATTGATACGTTGTGATTAATGAAGGTCTGTAACTTATTCAGATTTCTTTGGTTTTCACTTAATATCCTTTTCCTGTTCCAGGACCTTAACCAGGATTTCAACACTGCACTTAGTTGTTGTATGTCCTTACGTCCCTCTTGGTTGTTATAGTTATAGTTTCTCAAACAATTTTCTTGTTTTTAATGGCCTGACAGTTTTAAATGTCTCTCATTTAGGATTTGTCTGATGTTTTTCTCATGATTAGACTGGGGTTATGTATTTTTGGGAGGAAGACTACAGAAGTAAAGCGCTCTTCTTATATCATCTTGAGAAGACATACTATTTATCCACACGATTTATCACTGTTTGTTGATCACCTAGCTGAGGTAGTGTTTGAGAGGTTTCTGCACTGTAAAGTTACTGTCCCCTCTCCCTTTTCTTACTCTATTTTTGGAAGGAAGTTTCTAATGCAGAACCCATATTTAAGGAGTGGGAATTATGCTCCACTTTCTTAAGGTTGGAGTATCTACATAAATTATTTGGAATTCTTCTACATGGTCTCTTTGTCTTTTTGGTCTACTTGTGGGGAAAAGTCCTCAAGTTTATATTTCAATTCTTATGTTGAGTTTTTCATTCTGGCATCATATTTTTTAATTTCCAATATCTGCCTTTTTATTCTTTGAATGTTGATTTTTAAGATTACTTGTCCTTATTTTATGGATGAAGCATTTTCTCTTATTTCTTCTGAAGTTTTTGCCCTGCAACTATTTTCTTCAAATTGCTTGCAGCTGTTTGTTTTGGCACCTATCTTTCATATTATAGATCTTCCTTTAAGAGCTTCTCATACTTCGCTATCCCATCATACTTGAGAGCAGGTCACTAGAGGGCATGGAAGCCCAGGGTGAGAGTGCAGAATTAGTTTACAGTAAATTTTACTCTAAGGTGTTTTGGTTGTGTTGCTTCATTAGGGAGCTCCCAAAGCCAGTATAGCTAGGTCCTATTTCTTGTTCTGATTGGATTTCCCAGTGAAATCTTTTTAATTTTCTTCCTGAAGAGTCACATGCCTGCTTATCAGTGATCTGGATGCTAAGTGGGAGAAGAAGTGCAAAAGTCTCAATATTAAGAACCTAAATTTCTACTTTAAGCCCTATTTTTTTGGAACTCTCTGACCCCCTAGTCTGTGCTGTGGTTTTCTATGTTCCAGAGATCCTAAATTTTACTTTCTTCAAGGAACAAATCTTTAATTTCCTGCCAGGGTAAAGGAAGGGGAAATTATTAGTGGTATCTAGAGATCTCAGGGTCTCCGACTTTTCTCTTACTTTTAGCTCCACCTTTACCCCAACTTCCAGAGGTAACTGGTTCTATTAGGTATTCTATGATGTCCACTGGGTTGTTTCTCTTATTTCTCCGTTTTTATCTTAGTATTCAATTTTTTGCAGACTTAGTCAGTTACACATTCATCCATTTGCTCTCCAGCTTCCAACATTTTGTTCTATTCCTGTCCAGATCTCTTTGTCTCATTGGGGAGGAAGAGGAGAATAATGTATATGTTTATTCCTCCATTTTTAACCAGAAGTCTTTAAATATCTGCAGTCTCTAGTTCATAGCCCCTTCCATAGAGAAAGACTGTGCTTATGTACAAGTTTAAACACAATGTAAGAAGGCAGCATTTGAACAAGGTTGACCATTGCCACCATTGTATGATTTTTTTCTGAGAGAGGCCAGGAGCTCAGTGAGCCAAGTGGTAACTCTGTGGCACAGATTAAGAATTAAGGTTATTTTATTATTGTGAAACATTTTTCACTCATTGTAAATATTTCATTAGATTTTTCTAAGGCCCTATTTTCAAAGAAAGTAAATACATATTTTTGTAAAAGTAAGGTGTGACATTTTTCTGAGCCTGGATTACATTATGAGAGCCACCTGCTCCTTGTAAATAGCTCTCTCTTTCTTCTCCTGAAGATATGATACTATAAATAGTATCTTTTAAATTATCCAGCATATAAGTAGATGGATTTCTGGTGAACTTCACTATAGCAATAACTAAAGATGCTAAATAATATAACCACACAATTTAGCATGTTTCTCCAGGAGGTAGTTTGACTCTCCTAAAGTATGATTGTCTCCTACCTCACTATCTGGTTTTTGGGTAGACTAGACCAACAGAATAATTGGAGAGGAACAATCTCCTGCAAGCCTTTCTAGTTGGGAATCTCCCATTTTCTCATAAGCCTATAGCAAATTACTTATCCCAAGATGCAATAGAGCACTTCCCAAGTTCCCAGGCTGTTGACTTTCTAGGTCTTGACGTCCCTCTGAATGGCATATAGAATATTGGGAAGGAGGGTTGGGATGAATGAGAACAGGATCCATCCAAAAGGCAACCAAAGTAGACCTCATTTGAAAGTTAGAGGAATTACTATTTCATTTCCTGGATGTTAGAGAATCAGGAGGAAGACAATGGGGTTGATATGAGGTCTTCCAAACTTTTTTTTCAGGAGGTCTTTATTTTATAAAGCAATATTTAGGGTAAGGTTGTCAGAAGTTCTTTGCAAAAATATGGACCATTATCTGTGTGTGTGTGTGTGTGTCTGAAATACATTTTTAATCAAAATATTTATTTAAACATTTCAACTGATAATTTGTTCTTTTTAGAAAGAATTATTTCACAGCATGTGAAATTCATGGAAAAAATGTTGAAAAACTGAATTCATTTTGCACATTTCCAACTCACATTCTGCTTCCCTCATCCACACATTATTATTTCTATTGAAAACTCTCTTTACACCTTCATTTGAGACAGAAACTAATACACAGCACTGAAACAATTTCAACAAATGTCAACACCAAAGTCAAGAAGAAATATACCAGTGTATTTTCTGAATCAATAAAAATGTAATTATTAATAAAAATGTAATTATTAATAAGACCTTAGCAGTTTGTACATTTTCATTTTGTAGAGCAGGAAGCCAAAATTCTGGATGATCAGTTTAACGTATACTTGGAAACCGACTAGAGAAAGGTTTTCCTCGTTCTGCTTCCTTGAACTTCCAGACAGAGATAGGGACCTTCAGTGAGCTCCTTTCACTGATGTTTCTCAGGGCTGTGCCTGTGAAGGGACTGGGGGCACTAGCGCTGCTCTTTGCTAGCACTATCAGAGGTGAAGCCAAGAAATGGCTGTTCCAGGCACTGGAGGGCTCCCTAACCATTGCTGAGTGTAAGGAACCTTAAATTACTGATCTTAGCTGTTTATCTAACCTTGGTGAATTAGAGAGATTACTTAAAAACCTTCCTACTCTTTTTCAGGTTGTTAGATTCGGATGTTTGAGTATACTATTTTGTTTTAAAAAGCATTTCATCAGTAAGAGTCTTTTTAAAAGAGTGGTAATGGAATAATAGTTTTCTGCCTATGATTAATTGGTGAATCCTCTCCCCAATTAACTAAGGCAAACTTCAAATTTGCATTACTGCTGCTCTTTCAGAATCCAGTGGCACTTAAAAAAAAAAAAAAAACATTCAATGGCTCATTTCAGCTCTACCTAAACATCCTTACAGCACAAATGTTATTTTTGGCTCAGGGTATATGCTTTCAGCTATCTCCCCAAAGCTTCCCCTCCCAGCTTGCGGAAACTTACTCTGCAGAGTGGATTCAGGCCCCTTCACATTTGCATGTCTATCATTGGTGTCTCACAGTCCACAGCCCCCAACAAGTATTTGCCAATGGCAGCTTTGTTCTTCAGAACCACCACAATCAGGACTTCCAGCTTCCTTCTCCTCTTGCTACTTCAAGTGTGATTGAAACACCTGTTAGTTTTCATGGACTCCTGAAGCCTTTCCTTTGTACCTATAGGAGTTTTTACCTTCACTACTTGCTGAAATGGCTTTTTGTAGGGGAAATGCTTGAATTTTCCTCTTGGCAGAGTCAACGGAAGCTACCTCAAGTTTTAGATGATGTTGTTTAACTTAGTAGTCCTTTCTACTACATTAGGAAAGAAAAGCTGGATTGCTATGTGGTTGGGAGAATGAAAAATACTCGTTTCTTGCTCTCTTTCTCTTTATTAATTTAAAATTTCCCTAAAGTCAACAAGTGATTATATTATTAACACTGGCAACCAAGCTTTCAGCTCAGACCATAAAGCATCACCAGATTTAAGGAGATGAATTATAATCTACTGCAACTACTTATTCCACATTTTGGCAAGTCCAATGAACCCACTTACAAAAATGTTGAGGAAGATCCAATCTGAGTAGGTATGTTTGTTCTGACTTGTGTGGTTATATATATGTGATATATGTGTCTATGTGTATACATACATACATTGCCCATGTTATAAGTATGCATATATATTTGAACACATGCACATTCATGATTACTTATATGCATTGAAGACCAAAAAATATATATCTTTGATTTGTTTTGTTCTTTAAAATCTGTACTTAGGTCATCTGGTCTGTAGATCTACAAAGTGCTTCTGCATACGTGAATTTGATACTTCAGAACTGAGAGTGAGTCAACTCACTATTTCTATTTCCATGTTATGAATGAATTATTATTTTTATCATTAATAACTTCTCTATCATTTAACTACTTGGAAGCAGACCCAGGCTTTGTGTCTTCTGGCCTTTCCTGCCCTTTTCTCCTTGTTTCCAGCTTGGTACCAACACCCCCTAGAACTGCAATCATTTTATGTGATGTATGTAACTTTTATTGAATTAGAATTTTAATAACAATTAATAGCAAATGATAAAATTTAGATAATGTAGATAATGTTTACTTAGATGTAAAAATAGTTTAAAATGGCTTATACTCATTGAGTTCAGTGAACTTACATGTGCTTTAAGATTTTACATTGCTGCTTTTTAAATGATTTTGCTTTACCACCCAAGTAGAGGAGCTTTATTCACTTTTATTCACAAGAAGCTTTATTCTCTCTTTCTCAGAAGGGTGGCAAATTTGTATTTGAGCTGGTTTCAGCAAATCATTTTTGGGTTTCTGGATAAATTGTATGTAAAATATTTACTCTATGGAGTCACCCAAGAGAAATGGTACAAATTACCGTTTTTAGACATTTTGTGATTATAACCAGAGAAAGTGAAATGGAGTAGAGTCTAAGGAAAAGTTTAAAAAACTCTACTACCCAAATGAGTGTGGCAATCAGGCATTGGAGCTGGTGATCCCCCTTTCCCTGGCATCTCTGGGACTTGGGATGACCAGAGGGACACTAGTGCACATATTCAGAGCTTGACGTAATTTCCTCTGGGTGTCCATTTACTTTTCCTTCTGGATGGCAAGTTTTTCTCCAGGCTTACAGGGAGGTTGGCTGTGGGAAGGAAAAGTTGGGACTATCTAAAGGCAGGATAAGAGAGCCAAACAATGTGCTGGAAAGACTAGTTTCCTAAGAGACAGAGAATCCACCAGGCCTGCAATAACTCCTTGAGAAATGCTTCTAAACTGGTAGGGCCAGAGATGGGATTAGACACAGCTTTGGCCTGTGGCCACTCAGAATGCTCATTCAACTCAGGGTTCTTTCTGCCATTTTTCTCTGGGGAGTGACCAGGAGAGAGGGCAACTGTGTCACCACATTTCCCAAGGAGCAAACACTGGAGGTTGCCAGGGGTGAAAGGTTAAACACTGGTGTCAATAAAGTGAAGGGGATTTTTGTGGGAGGGAGGAGGTAGGCAGGGAGGTTGAAAAAAAGGTAGGGGGAGGTGAGGGCCTTGGCATGCCTGTCCCAGAGTTGAGAGAAAACAGACTGATCGCCCCTCCCTCCCCTCTAACCTTAGTCCCTACTTTTGTGCACTGATGGTTGTGATTCCATCTGCATCTCCCCTCCTACAGCTTTATGGTTTGACATTGTCTCAACGCTATAGCGTTTTACCCAGGATGTTCATAGAGACACTTGTTAAATTATCCTGATCCTGCCTAGACTTTGGATCCTCTAGAAATCTGCTTTTGGAATTGCTTTCAGTACTAAGGCTTAGTTTTTCTTAAAAAAAAAAAAAGATTTTATTTATTTATTCTTGAGAGACACACAGAGAGAGAGGCAGAGACATAGGTAGAGGGAGAAGTAGGCTTCCTCAGGGGAGCCCCATGTGGGACTTGATCCTGGGACTCTGGGATCATGACTTGAGCCAGAGGCAGATGCTCAACCACTGAGCCACCCAGGCAACCCAGGGCTTGGTTTTTCATATTGCCCTAGTAGTTGCTAATTTTCCTATATTAAAGATAGCATTGATTTTTGGAAGAAACCCCAAAATGATCAGTAAAAAATCTGAAAAAAGTTGAGAAAGAAGCTGTAGCTTATTGAAAATGAACTGTCTTCTTGTAAACGTGGGGTTACTAGAAAGGAACATGTATGTTTTGTGCTTCTCATATATATGTATTTTTTTTCTGAAAACATTCCAAAGTAATTTTGCTGATTATTAGTATAATGGGGTAAGCATATAGCTTCTATAAGTGAATGGTCGTTCTGTAGAGACCAGTTAATTTCCAGAGTATTTTTTTTTTTTAGAAAGAAAGGCTATTTACTTCTCCTTATGTCATATCCCCCACCATGGACTCTTCCTTCAGAGCTGAAAAGGGCTCTACTCCGAATTTGAGAAAAAAACCCCAGTTACCTCTTGGACTGTATTCAGCTTGGTTGCCAGAATTCTTTCTCAGGGAGATCTGCCACCTATGTCAAGTGGTGAAAAGTACACTGTGTTCTGGTGGTGAGATGGAGGCAGGGGTGCCCATTGGGGGACCTGGCTGGACTTGAATCTACCTGGTGACCACTTACTGATTTATGTAGCTGGGAGTGTCAACTTCCTAATCGAATTTAACCTCCTCACTTTGGGTTATATTTTCTTACTCTAAAGTAGGAAAAAAAAAAAAAGGAAAATTTCTCTCTGTGTTTAACCCAGTGCTGTGGAGATGGCTGTGAGAGTCTTTGGGCTCAAAGAGGAAAAAGAAAGAAACAAGTGGAAAATCATAATGAAGGATAAGAGGGAAAAACAATATAGAGAAAGGGCAGGTAAGAAAAAGGTGGGAAGGGAAACAGGTGGGAAGAGGAAAGTAGAGAAGAAAGAGGAGAGGAAGAAAGTGAAAAGAAGGGGTGGAAGCAGAAAGAAGGAGCAATGAAAAGGAGGATTCTCACCAGATGGGAGGTAAGAATCAGCCTGAAGGTGTCTCATGCACTGAGGTAGACAGAGTGGGACTTGGTTTGAAAATCTTCAAAGATCTGTTTTCTAAGCTGTCCTGGGACAAAGTCCCAATGCCTGGAAGACAGTAGTGTATGTTCTTTTTTGGTGCTGGGTCCTGGGACTAGAAGGAGGCGAAGGAAACTCTCCGCAGATGCAGAAGTAATGGATTCCAGCCTATGGCTTCCTATGGGAACACAAAACCTGGGGCTGGGTGGGGAGGGACAGACTTTAGGTCAGGGGAGAATTTGTAATTGTCTACAATGAGATAAAACTCCAGTGTGCATGAAATTATTTATATATATATAATATAATTATTATGTATATATACACACACACATACATATAACTTTTAAAACACATTAATTTTACTTGCTATAGTACAATGTATTAAAAATCCCTATATAAACAATCAAGACAGAAATACCAACCTTATACCACTATGATGGATCCATGTGTGTCTACCCCCAGCTTCCACCTTTAAAACATAGAAGCCACTCTGTGCACATGGACCTCGCACATGAAGTGTCCTTTGGCTTTGTTTGTTGCCAGCACACTGTCTCATAACAACCTTATATTCTCAACCCCAAATGAAAATATGCAACTTCATACACGGTCTGACACTGGGATGGAGCATTTGAAGTTAGACTATTCTGGGAAATCAAGGAATGTATAGACTTCTCCATTTAGGCCTCAGTGATTCAACCACAGACCTACTTCCTCCTCACAGGAAGGAGATACAGGTCCCCTTACAGAGAGGAGGTCTGGTTCCCTCATAGGAGCTAAGAGTCTTCTGATGTATGTAAAAATGGAAGCCCAGGGTTGACCCCAAGGGACCATGGGTCCTCAGAACAGATTTCCTTTCCCTTTATTTCTCCAAGTAAGGAATCTGAAAGAACCCAGAAGGGAACATCCCCTAGGAGCTTCCACTTGGTGGTTGCCTGTGGAGCTGCCTTCTGTCTGCACAAACCTGAGGAAGGGAAAGGAGAAGCAGGGAAGCTGGCTGGTTGGCTTGAACTCAGGAAGCGCTAACAAGATGCAAACATCTCCCTGCCTGTCCCCCCCCTTCCTGTGCTCCCACTTCCTGTCCCTTGCACCGCCCCCATCCTGCTGGTTACGCAGGGTGTAATCTTGCCTCTAAACACAGAATTACAGAGACCAGGGGGAAAAGCCCCGAAAGGAATAATTAATTTCTGCTTCCTCATGCAAATCCTTTGGCCAGTCACTTAAAGTTCAGAGCAGGACCAATTCAGCTCCTTGTGCAAATTCCAAACTGAAGGCATTTAGAAAAGAAGAGCGAGCAAGAGGAGAGAAATTGAATGGATTTACTTTTCTAAGAACCAGAATTAACAAAGGTTCCATTTTCCATGGTTATGGGTCTGGCTAGACAGCCCTCACTGACAAGCTCTCCAAACACATGTGCAGGCCTGTTGAAAAGGCCTCAGTGTTGACTGACAGATAATTGAAGTGACAAATTGTTTCATTGTATTTGGCAGGGAGAGTGCTGTATTAGATAATTATGGGGAACAGAGGAGCTCTGGGGTCTCAGGTCACAAGACATGCCTGACCCTATTTTCTGAAAACTCTGAATGGAGTTCTCGGTCCCAGAGGACCTGAGTGTGAGGCTGTCTCTCTTTTTGTTGGTGTTGAGTTTTTTCTTCCCTTTTACCTCCCCCTCCACCTCCAGTCCCTGCCCCTTCCCCCTTTTCGGATCTAATGATTAAGAGCTAAAGAATACAGAGACCTCCACAGCTGAGGGAACAGGGCCTGCTCTCACCCCCACCCCACCCACCCCAACTCCTTGCCTTTCAGGGAAACAGCTTGTGGATTTTATCCATGGCAGCAAGTTTGCAAACTCTTCCTTTTCTGGGTTGCCCACAGCAGCCTGGAAGGGGGCTGGCAGCTCCTGGAGGGAAGGGGGACACAGGAATCACTTCAGATGGCTGGAGGGCTGGGGCAGCATCGTATGGCAGGATAAGGGGAGCAGAACCATTTCTATGTGCAGCTGGTCACATGGAGTTTTCTGGGTCATTACTTCTTCCTGACCTTAGTTTTCCTGGAGGAAAATCTGGGAGCAGGAGAGACCTAAAGATTACTAGGTGGTGCAAGCATCTCATTTCCCAGTTGTGCCTCAAGAGGGCCACACTGTGAGTGGAGAAAGGGGGCCAACCTTAGATTGCGGAACTCCCTGTCGAGTGCTCTTTTCTGTGAGCCACCTTGCCAACTGGGAGGTAATTTTGAAAATGTCTGAGAGTGAACTACCAATCACAATGTCCACCTCTGCTTTCCTAACTTCATTTTCTGCTGTATTATCCTCCAAGAGATGGGAAGCAGTTTCACACAAACATTATTTAGCCTCATGAATGGGTGGCATGGGGTGGCGGGATTTGCCCTGTGTCACATCAGCTTCCCCCACCAGACCCCCAGGGCTTATGTTCTTGGGGGTGGAGAGGAGACCCTCAGAATAGAGATGTCCCTAGATGATTCAGTGGGGAGCCCAGAGCAGATCAGAGGAGTTGGGTAAGGAGTCTCCTATGTCCTCTTCTGGGGCAAAGTGAACACCAGGCTTTCTGCTGCTGGCACTACAGCCTTTGGTGGGAGAGGGAGACAGTAGTGAGTTTGGGGTGTGAAGGTTTTCAGTATCAATCTCATTTGTTTTTTACAGAGTATTGATGCTTCAGAAGATTCACTTTCCTTCCAGAGAGCAGGATTTAAGAATTATGTAAACTCTCAAAAAATTCACTATTTTCAGTTAAATTTTCACTGCCCCACCCCATTACTCTTTTGACTTTTCTTTCTTTCTTTTTTTTTTTTTTTTAAGATTTTATTTATTTGTGAGCACGAGCAGGGGAGAAGGAGCAGAGGGAGAGGTTGAAAGAGACTCCCCACTGAGCAGGGAGCCCAATGCAGAACTTGATCCCAGGAGCCTGAGATCACTGCAGAGCTGAAGGCAGATGCTTAACTGATTGAACCACCCAGGTGCCCTTGGCTTTTCATTCTTAAGTACTTGGTCCAGAAGAGGACTTCAGAAGGTGGTTTGTTATTTGGTTTCTTAAAAAAAGTGGTGGGAACACCTGAAAATCTCTGCAGTGTGTGTGATATAGTTAAAACCCATGCACTTATTTTAAAAACCCAATAACTTAGCATATGTGCTGCCGAAGCGAGCACAAAATATCCAATAACTTAAATAAAAAAAAAAAAAAGAGTTCTTCAGTGGTTTTAAGGCAGGCATTCTCTGAGCCAAAACTTACCCTGCTCAATTCAGGACTGACTTTATAAAGAAAGCTGTCAAACTTCTTTTATTGACTTACTGAAGATGTGTTCCTAAGAGAAGGCATTAATTAGAGGGACCATGAGTTTGAGAGGAAGGAGATAGAGGCAGCATTGGGTCAGAACTGAATAAAATGGTTTTAGACTCTTGGAATAAGAGAAGAATATGATACAACTCTGTCATAGAGAGTTTATGAACATGGCTGCCATCAATTCCCTCTTTCCCTGTACTTGCATAGTTCTCACCTCATCAAGAGGTAGAATGGAATTCTTCTCCCGAATCTAGACTGACATTGAGGCTTTGCCTGATGATAGGGTATGGTGGAAGTGACTTTCAGAGACTTCTAGGTCCCCTAGGTTTCTTAGAAAGCTAGCTTCTTGAGACACACCTTCCTGGGACCCAATTACTGCCCTGGGAGAAGCCAAATGGAGAAGCCACACGAAGGTGTCTGGTTGATAACTATAGCTGATCTCCAGGGGACAGTCAGCATCATTAGTCAGCATCCATCTTGGATGTTCAGTGACTCTAGCCTTCAGATGACTATAACCCTGGCTCCTGTCTTATTACAACTCCATGAGAGAACCTAAATGAGAACTGCCCAGATGTTCCAGTCAACAGATGCACGAGATACTACTACTACTACTAATAATAATAATGATAAATTGTTGTTTTAAACTACTAAGTTTAGTAGCAAGTCAGTCAGAACAAACAATGAGGGTTTTGTCCCTAAAGCCTTGTCTCTGGGAAGATGCTAAAGAGAGGAGGAGCTCTCCAGAAGAGATAGGAGAAAAAAGAACACAATATACTAACAAAGACCTAGGAGAAGGTGACACAAGAGTTCCAGGGGGCTGAAGGATTTCACCCAGCAATAGGTACAGCATGTGTAGCTGGCCCCAAATGTTTTGAAGTACTAGGGAAAAGTCTTTACTTTCCTCCCCTTCCTACTAAAAGGATACTTTTCTTCATGAAATAGCTATGAAGGATTCATTATAGTGGGAAGCCCCACCTCTCATTACCCATGGAAATGAATATTAACAGACTTGAAAGGAAGGGATGTAATTTATGGAGTGCTCAGAGGTGTGTGTGGGGGGTGGTAAGTAGAAACTGAGGGTGTCTTCAGGACTAAATGTTGTGAATGAGGGTTGGCATCCAGGAGCTGGAGAGAACCACAGAAATCCAAGGTCATTGGAGATACAAGCTGGGAACCCCATCAGCTCTATTCCTGGGCCTTTGAAAGTCCCTGGCCCAACACAGAGCTGGGTACAGGAACAAGTACTACTCAGCGATATCAAAAGCCCTTGTCTTGGGATTTCTATCTCTCCTGCTCAATGGACTTACTCCTGTTTTCTTTTCCCTGCTATTCTGGCATCCCATTGCATCCTCTGGCATAGACCCTCCCTCATGATTTAAACACCTTTTTTGAACTCTCTCCTTTTCGCCACCATCCTGATTTTGTGTGGTTGACTGTTACTCACCATGTCTTCTCACAAGACTGTCAGAATCAAGTGATTCCTGGCCAAGAAACAAAAGCAGAATCGTTCCATTCCCCAAGGGATTTGGATAAAAACTGGTAATAAAATCAGGTACAACTTCAAGAGGAGGCACTGGAAAAGAACCAAGCTGGGTCTATGAGGAGGCATCAAACATCAGGAGATAGTAAACATAATTGGCACACATATTTATGCTGCATGGAGATCACATGTTCCTATCCTATCAATATGGAAACATCCTTCCTACCTGGCCAATTGACATATCTTATCAAGGAAATTATTTTCTCTTTTACTATGCCACTATACCAGTAGGTTGGTTTAGTAATGAATGTGAGAGCTTTCAGCTGAGCTGCTCTTGTGTTCTGATTTGTGAGGTACTGAATTCCCCTTCCTGTCAGATCTCATATAGCACTGTTTGATAGAACTTTCTGCAGTGATAGAAATGGCCCTTGACAACCAAGTATTTAAAGTGTGGGTCTGTCTGCTAAGCATCTGTCTTTGACTCAGGTCCTGACAGGGAGTCTGCTTGTCTTCCCCTCTCTGCCCCTCCCCCTGCTCATATGCTCGCGCTCTCACTCTCTCTCTCAAATAAATAAAATAAAATAAAATAAAATAAAATAAAATAAAATAAAATAATACCTTTTTTTGAAGACTGATGATGATCTCAGCCTTTTCTCTTTTACTAAACCTTCCTTGTGGAGTTCGGCTCCCATATGCACCCATATGCAACTCTGGCTAACAGGCTTGCATGTCCTCTTGGGGCCTCAGCCCCGGTCTCTTTGTCTGAGGAAGGAGACTAAATACTACCCACTCACCCCTAATTGTCTTCTGAAAGAAGAACAAAGAAGATTTGATTGTAGGTAAACTGGAGTGTTATTCATGTTGCAGGAGATTTTCCTTTAAATGTCCACTAGCGCATTTAAGTATAATTTTATTTAAAAAAAATTACCAAGACAGCATTTCTTTAGGCCATATTTACCATGTAAAGTGAGAGGGACAGATGTTTATAAGAAAGGGATCTAGTAGAATGTGCCTCAGTCTAAAGACAAAGGGAGTCCTTGATTGAGTTCTCACAGGGGGGGACATCTTTCTACCTTCTGAAGTTAAAAACAAACAAAGAGGTGAGCAAGTCCAAGCTTTCTGCAGTCAATTCACTTCAACAAATACTTTTTAAAGAACCCATATGTGCCCAGCGGAATTTGCCAAATAGAGTTTCAAATTATTAGAGCAAGCTAGGCGGAAAGCCATCTTCAAAACCATTAACAGGGTGATGTGAATTTTACTATTTTGAAAGGGTGTAAGATGAGACAGCATTCTTTAATTCTTTATTCCACACCATTTCTAGAATAACAGGCCAAAAATCTTAGGTCTCAGGAATGAAAAATGAAATTTGCCAAGTTATCTAGGGAGAAATGCTTGGATCTGGAAAGACCTTTGCATTCTAAGTTAAACTCCTGCCTCAGGCAAATTCATTCTCAGGGTAAATCAAAATAAAACCAAACAACCAAGATAAACAAACTAACCAGAAAAAGAACAAAACCCCAAACCCACTAAGAACAAAACAATAGTCAAAATTTTTTTAAAAAATGAAAGACTTTGTGTAAAGAGACTATAGTTAGAGTGAAGGGGAAATGGAAGCCCAATTCAACTCGATTCCATTTATGTCAACCCAACCCAACCCAGTCCAACCCAACCCAACCCAACCCAACCCAACCCAACCCAATCCAATCCACCCAACCTAACCCAGTTCCATTCAATCAAATCTAATCCAATACAATACAATAAATATTTATTGAGTGCCTAGTATGTGCTGGCAGAGTGTTAGATTCTGCAGATTTGGAGTTGAGTGAGACATAGTCTTTGCTCCCAAGAAGTTCAGCTTGCAGCATCTGCAGAGCACCAGACATGCATTCATACATTAGAAAATGGCCCTGGCTAGCCCACTACTTCCTGGCCTTCTGGGAAAGCCCTGCCCTTATGACCCCACCTCTGAGCTGCCAGGTTCAGCATGGTGCCTTCTCATCTCTGCATGGAGGGGGATGCCACTGCTCTGTGTGCACAGTTGTGAGGGGCAGTGGTGGCTGGTCAGGTATAACCTATCTTTTCCAGCACATCTGCTAGTGCTTGAATTTCATTAAGATCCCCCTTTTTCTCTCCCTACTGTCAGTATAGCACAAAAAATAATTATTAAAGTCTCTTGCCCACTATCGAAATAAAATACAGCCAGAGACCTAAAAGCACAGCCAGTCCATTGAGAGCCGACTGAAGCTGGGTAAGACTAATAATTCAAAACAGATGAATGGTAGAGCAAATACTATGGGCTCAGTATCCCAGGCTGACCCGACCTTTGAAACTTGCTGAAAGTTATCCTTGAAATTCCCCAGAACTCCTTGAATAACTTCTGTAAAAGGCTTATTTATCACACAGTCATAAATAATATTTGCTAGGTATTTGCTTCATTTATCTAGAAAATGAATTAGGGTAGAAGACACAAGTTCAGTGGCTGAGTGGCGTGGGGGTGGGGTGGCCAGGGTTGTGGGGTGACTGTTCACAGTTCCAGGAAGGAACAAGGAGAAGCTGCAGATTTCCATCTTTCATACATGGGGGTTGGGGTGCGGGGGAGATAGGGCTGTTTAAGGAATTTGGTTCAATACAGCAGATTTTAATTTCATTGCTTCTACACAGAGGTGGCTGTAGACGGCTGTCAAGAGACATAGCTCTGGTAAATAATTCAAGTGATACTTTTACAATCACCAAATTGTTTCTGGGCAAGAATCCCAAAGTCCCTACCCTAATAGTTATAGATGCTTGTGACTGCCTTCTATGAAAGCTGTGGGCGTCATTCATTCATTCATTCATTCATTCGACAAATCTATCCAAAGGCATTGTGCTAATTCTGTGGGGGTTATAAAGATATAAAGGACTTAAGTTACATATTTCAAGGAATCTTTATTAGCGAGGAGGCAAGAAAATATGTGAACACCTAAGATACAATGTAGAAAGTGATAAACATTTTAGGATAGGGATAGAGACAAAGCTATAGAAATTTAGAGGGCAGAGAGATAACTTCCAGCTCATGACAGGTAGAATGGTAAGAGGGGGCAGGAGAGGAGAGGAGAGGAGAGGAGAGGAGAGGAGAGGAGGGGATTTCGGGAGGAGGCCCCACTGAGCAGAATCTTGAAGGCTGGGTAGGATTTGGTAGGGCAGAGGTGAATCCTTCCAGGCTGAAGGGAATGTGAGGGGATCAAATCTATATTTGATGCACAGGCTTGGCCCCAGATAGGCTATGAATTTAAAAAGGTGGTGGTAGACCAGGGGGTGGAAGAGAATATAGGTCTGGAAGACTGATGATAGTGCTTATAAGATGTAAGGAAGATTGTATTCATGGGAAGAGAGAGAAAGGGATGATCCACAGCTATTAGGGAGGGTAATAGAAATTGGCAACTAATTGTGTGGGTGTTGGGAGTAGGAAGGAAGATGAAGGACTCCCCAAGCAATAATGTTAAGATCATTTTCTGTCTTGAGTATGTGATGCTATTAAAGACAACTCACAATTTGGGCCTGCATGCTAGGGGTTGAGGGAAAGTAGGGAAGTTAGGAAGAAGTACCTGCTTGTGGGATGGTATCATGAAGGATAATCAACAATGTCTTAAGCTTCTGACAAATGGGGACAGGAAATGTGTTAGAATGTTTGCAGGTGAAGGGGAAGGAGCCAGTGGGGAGAGAGACTGAATATAAGGGAGGGGATTCTACACATAGTTGAGGTGTAAGAAAAGGAATATGTAGCCTGCAGAAGGAAGAAATGAGATATGATGAGTGAATTCCAATAAAGATTTACACAGGGAGAGAGGGAAGTTGAGAAAGTTCCTGTCCTCATCCTGATGAACCTGTGGGCAGAGAGGGCTACACTGAGATCTTGGAAAGTGGTGGATGCTACACACAGGTTGACTGGGAGTGGGGGGTCAAAACCTGTGCTTTGTTTTGTCGCTGCTTTTATTCTGTATGTGAGAGCAACAGGCTCAACTGGGGCTGCGCCTCTGCGGTTTGTCCCCTGCAGTATGGAGCTCTGAATCAGGTGATTGAATTGTCTTTACCAGGGAGGCAGGGCTTTGTGATAGGATGATGACTAAATATTAAGGAAGACAGGCTTGTGTATGGCCAAGAAGCTCTGTCTGGGATTGCTCTAAAGATCCTGTCTTGCTTTTCTGTTTTTCTGAGTGGCTTTCCTGTGTTGACTACCAGTGAACACCTGTTTTCTTCATGGCATAGGATTTTTGGTTGTGATGGATAGATCACTCGGGTACTTCTCATGGTTCCCATCCTTATTCTACAGCCTCAGAACTACACAGGAGCTTAGAGGTCACAATGGCCAGGCGTCCCTAACCTGAAATTCAGAAAACCAGATCTGGGTTTAGTTTCCCTGCAGTGCCCAGCCAGGGAAGCCCTCCAGGTTTAGGGAGGGATCAGGGTGGTACAACTTGTCTGGTGCTGCTTCTCTCTAGAGCAGGTGGTGGTGCTCCTCCTTCAGAGGAGCAGGGAAGCCTGTCTCGAAAAAGGTCCAGAGCCACTCATTTGGGGCATCCTCCAACTGACCATGTCGTAAGTTTAGGGCCCTTGCCTAGAACAGAGTAGAAGCTCAACAGATATTTGTTGAAATTTTAAAAAGTGAGGAAATTCATTAATTACATTATGATTAGAGAAGAAAGAAAATCTGAGGAATTAGGGCTTTTGGTTTTTCAGTTCAGTTTCCTCTCACAGTATGCCTAAGACTTTTCTCTTTAAATAGAATGTTCTCTAATGATTTTTGTGCCTTAAAGGGATGTATGTCTTGGGCTTCTTCTCAAAGTTCTAGAATTTTTTCTGAGGCCTGAGGACCTCAATATGTTTAGGTACTTTGAATGTTAGGCCTGTATCTACTCACTCACTCACTTTTTGTTCATTCTCTCCTTCCTTTCTTTCATTGTGTACTTAGTAACTGGTTTTATATGTATATATATATATATTTTTTTTTACATAGTCTTTCAATAGTTATTGGCCATCTATAAATCAGGTAAAGGGGAGATATTCTTGATGTTCTTGTGAGACGAAGGAATTAGTAAAAGATAGCTTGAAACGGGTTCCTTTAACCCTCGAGGTAGATTGCTACAACCGTTAGGAGTTTATCCCCCTCCCTGGGTTTATACCCTCTTGCACTCTTAACTCTGACTCTCCTTCTACTCAGAGACTGAGCTTTTCACCTGCTGCTTTGTCTCCTGTGTAAAAACAGAGGCTGAAAAGCACATGTGCAGTGAGACTTGTCTTCTCTTGCTGTTTTCGGAACCCTGTGCCTGCCGCTCATTTGAAGAACCCTGAGCCGGCTTCTGGTGATGAGAGACACATGACCCAGTTGCCTCTGTCATCCCCTCAATAACCTACCTACAACCAGACATTTGAGCGATACCCTTAAGTTTTGGAATCATTTGTTTTATGGCCACAGCTAACTGAGAAAACACATCTCTTTATCCTTGAAGAGACTGTAATTAAGTGTCTGTCCAGCCAAATATTCATTCTTGCACCAAGATGTGCTTTAATAACAACCCCTAAATAATTCTGCAGGGCACAGCTAGCTACAGATATTTTCCTTTAAAAAAAAAAAGATTTTATTTATTTGTTTGAGAGAGAGAGCATGAGTTGGGGGAAGAGGCAGAGGGAGAAGCAGACTGATGCAGGGAGCCTGATGTAGAGTTCGAATCCAGGACCCGGAGATTATGACCTGAGCGGAAGGCAGACACCCAACTGACTGAGCCACTCAGGTCCCCCTTTCTCCTTTTTAAAAATTATGTTCATACTTTCCTGAAAGGCACTTGCTCTCTTACGATCTCTGGGCATGAAATCAACAATGAATATTTATTGGATTCCCAGTCACCATAAAGACAAGATGCAAGGTATGAGCAGTCATCACCAGATTCCCAGATCTGATGGAAGTGGATACACCAGAGGCATGAGTGAGTATTTGAGGGAGCACATTCTAAGACTCCCTCAGGGAACACTGGAGACCTGTTGCTTCAACAAGAACTTTGCAGACAAGACTTCATTCTGGCCAGTTCAGGGCACCTCAGTCATCCCCCACCCCTAGGATCTTGCGTCCTCAAAGGGCCAGAGGCAGCTGTTGGGCTAAAGACTCCCAGAGGCAATATCTCTGTTTGCAGAGATACTGGAGTCTTCGGGAGTCTTCACTGGGCTCAGCTTCCAGGGCATGAGGGCCCACCTGAGGAGTCTGTGTTTGCTATACAGAGAGATTGGCTCCAGAGGGTCAGGCCGCAGCCTGCTTGTGAAGTGCTCTGTGACTCAGTGGTCCATGCATTAGTGGAGGAGAGAATTACAGGGGCAGGAGAGAGTCAACCCTATGCTTGACGCCACAGAGAATGTAAACAAGGTAAGGAAGTGATGTTGATATCTAGATAAACGGTTTTGATGATGGTTTTAGTGAGACCAAGATGATAGGAGCCACACCTGGACTTAGAACGTTACCGGCTCTATTAGAGGATGTGGTGGAGCTCCCAGCACGTCAAAGCTGGGTTTGCACGCATCCCGCCGGGGCCAGCCCCGATCAGGAAAGTGTAGAACTTATGTTCAGCTCCTGCCTCTGGGTTCTCCCGCTTCCATCCTCAGTCACCCCCCGGTCACCCCGACAGCCCTGTGAGCATCTCCTGCCCCCCTCTCCAAATCAGTGTCCCCATCCTCTCTGGGCTCTGTTCTCTACCAACAGACAGTCAAGTCCAGATAAAGGCGCCCAGCTAATCTGTCGGTGCACACGTCACCCGTCCCAGATAACAGGACTCATTGCCCTGGATACTTTGCAGGGCTCTTGCTGTCCCGAGGCAGCAAGGTTGGGCTGGAATTGAATTTGTGCCTGGGGTTCAGGGTGGAGCACCTGAACGGATGGAGTCTCACTACGTCTCACATGATCACCCCAGGTGACAGGTCCGGCCTCCTCTGTCTGGCGCTGGCCTGTGGTGGCAGTCTGACCTGGTGCAGCTGAAAAGTACCAGGCTTGGGGGCGGACGAATCTGACGTGGCCTCTCATAAGCTCTGTGACTCGACAGGATATCTCTGGACCTCAGGATTTCTCAGCTTGAAAGTGGGAGGATGACACCTACTGTGTGGATGGGCTGGCTGCAGGAATTAGGGAGAATATGTGAAACATGTTTATCCACAGGGGACCTCCTAGAGGTAGTGCTGGGATGGGGGAGGGCTCCTCTTATTTAAAGAGCACCTCAGAGAAGAAGGTTGCAGACCAGGCTCTGGAGCCAGACCTCGTGGGGTGAAATCCACCAGTCACTAGATGTTCTATCGAGAAAGATACTTTTCAGGGCCCTGATGTCCTTATCTGTAAGGGGTGGTGGCAGTCCCTGTGTCATGGGAATTAAATGAGATATTTCAGGTGTGTGATGGAGCTGGCACTGCACCCAGGGTAAGAGGATGCTCAGAGAAGACAGACACTTGGGGGTGGGACAAGGACTTAGGGCTTGACTATTTGCCTCCATCCTTCCCAAGTTCACAGGGAAGGAACTGGGGGCCCGCCCCACATGTTTCAGCTCTGGGGTGGTCTCAGGGTCTGATGGGTCCAAACAGCTCATCCCAGGAGCCAGAGTGCTAACCTGAGGCCTGAGAGCTGCCAGGACACTTCTCCAGGTAGAGAGAGGTGTGGAATATAGAGGAAGGCAAGGAAACCAACCCAACAGTTGCTTGGCCCCTCCTGGGTGCGGGCAGCTGCTTTGATACACAAGATCTTCACGTATCCTCCGAGCCACGTGCTGGAGGTCTCATCCCTGCTGGACACATGAGGAACCCTGACTTGCTGAGGTCATGCAGCTCAGAGGCAGTAGAGGGAGATAGGGACACCGGGGCGCAGGCTGCATCCACCGTGGCAGCGGGAGTCCTCTCCTGGGGCTAGTGGTTGGGCCATGGTCTGGGGGTGGCTGCCGTAGGGGATGAGGGAGAGGAAGATAGGTGGTACAGGACTTGGTTGCCTGGGATCCTGTGGGGTGCGGTTTTGTCAATCAACAGATACAGGCTACCTCCAACTTGCAAAACAGGCCATGGGCAGCTGGAAATGGGAGCTGCTGCGTGTGCTGATTTGGGGCAGTCACTGGCACTGCCTTCAGGAAAATTGCCAAGAAAATTCCAGATGCTAAAGCACCCCTCCTTTCTTTTTTTCCTAGAAGTCTTCTTGATCACAATCCTAATGTCAGTCTGTTTTCTCAGATTATTTCTCTTTTTCCTTCAGAACGGAGACAAGGATCTAAACAAACAAACAAAAAGCAAAATAAGCGATCGCAAACGCAAGAGAAGTAAGAATCTCGGGGCCTATAGTTTTGGTTAACGGAAGCATCACTGTTGCATGTGGCTTTTCTTGTTGGTACTGGGCATTGGCTTTTGTGTGTCTGTGTGGAATGAAGAATTTGTCACTGCCAGTGACAACCAGTGGCTTGCTGGAGGAGGCAATTGTGTGTGTCTCCTGCTGTGTGTGGTCACAGCTAGCTTCCGGGGTGTCCGGGCCATGGAATAAAGAGGCCCAGCAGCTTGGTCTGTCCCTCAGTGATTTCCTGTGGGGGCAGTGGCCCTTGAAGAAGAGGATTTCACGGGGCAGGGCCACCCCTGCTCTGCCTTTGCATATTTTTTCCTCAATGAGCCCAGGCCTGTGTGATGAATGCCATAGAAGGGAGCCCCAGGCAGGGGAGGAGGGGCAGGAGGAAGCCTACACTTTTACCCTCCCATCTTCAGTAGCCAGGCCATAGGTTACTAACCAGGGTATGGTGGATCTCCAAGGCAAAGTCAAAATGAATAAGTTTAATTTATTCATTCTTTCTGTGTTTCTTCCTTTCCTCCTCTACCTCCTTCTTGCCTTCCTTCCCTCCGTTCCTCTGTACATCCATCTGTCCATCCATCCACCCAACCATCTATGCTTTTGTGCAAGAGTTGTGGGGGAAAAAGATAAGATTAGGCTTCTATTCTTTAAGAGCCTCCAATCCAGAAAGATGAACAAATACACACATAAAGCAAAGTAGAAAAATAGCAGGGCCAGAGAGCAGAGCATCAACTGCCATAAGCATGAGAAAGAGACTCAGCTGATGTGGGTCAGCAAGGAGGGAGATGGAGCTGACCCCGGAGTGGGAATAGATGAGGGGATTTCAAATGAGGGAGGTGACAGGATTAGATTCTTAAGAAACAGGAACAGAAAAGGTAAAGTTTGGAAGGCAAGAAGCCGTGTGATATCCAGGGAAAGGTGAGCTGTTTAGTTTGGTCACAGAGCAGGAGCCAGTGGGAGGTAAAGCCTGAGGGAGAGTTGTGAGACAGGGCAGAGGGCCTCTAAGTTAGGCTTGGTGCAGTAGGCAGTCAGGGTCTGCTCCAGGCTTGTAGACAAGTGTGCCGTGTCTAGAGCTATGCTTTGGAACAGCAAAGCTGGCAGAGACAACGGCACCAGGAAAGATTCTTCATGACTCTCCTGAGATGCACACTGAGTGGACCATATCTACTCTTGCTCCTTGACCTTGGAGGAGTCTCTGCTAGCCAGGTTAGGCTAGTCAGCCACTTCCCTTCACAGTTGGCATCCTCTCGTCCTGCCCCAGCACTTGGCAGTGGCAGGTCAGTGCCACATACCTGAAGATGTGATCCAATGAAGGCGCCTGGGTGGCTCAGTCCGTTAAGCGTCTGCCTTCAGTTCAGGTCATGATCTCAGGGTCCTGGGATGGAGTCCTGCATCAGGCTCCCTGCTCAGCAGGGAGTCTGCTTCCCCCTCTTCCTTCTGCCTCTCCCCTGCTCATGTACTCACACGCAGATTCTCTCTGTCAAATATGTAAATACAATTTCTCCTCTCTCTCTCTCTCTCTTTTTTTTTAAAAGGATGTGAATCCAACAAGAAAGCATTGCCAGGCATGACCAGATGATTGAGGGATGTGCAGCCATAATGGAAGAGAAACATCAGCCAGAAAAAGTTTTCAAAGTCTCTGGGAGGCAGAGTTTGAGGCAATTAATTTGGGTCAGCGACAAAGAGAGGCACCTCTTGGTGGGTGTGACTGTCCCAGTCATGTCTGTCTTTTTTAATGAGAGGTTAGCGTACCTCTTATGGTGCACTTCAATGAGTGTTAAATAATTGTCCACAATAGTAATCCCTCCCCTCCAATACTTTAAATGGGCACCATGAAGCATTCTTTTGGTTTAAGGAATACAAGGCTCCCAGCATACAAATTCTGTATCTGGGAAGGTTCACACGTTGAGAACTGTTGAGCCTTACTGCCTCGATGCAAATGGATTCCTGAAGTTAGCAAATCCAGACGCTACCAGCTTCTGAGAGATCAGCACCCAGAACTGAATGGACATGGAGTATTTTTTTTAAAGATTTTATTTATTTATTTATTATTATTTATTTATTTATTTATTTATTTATTTGTTAGAGAGAGAATACAAACAGAGGGATGAGTAGAAGCGGAAGGAGAGAGAAAGAGTCTCAAGCAGACCCTGCACTAAGCGTGGAGCTGTTTGCAGAGCTGGATCCCATGACCCCGGTAGTATAACCTGAGCTGAAACCAAGAATCTGATGTTTAGCCAACTGAGCCACCCAGGCACCCCAGGAGTAATTGGAGTAAAAATGGAGTAATTAAAAAAATATTTATTTATTTATTTATGAGAGAGAGAAAGAGAGAGAGAGGCAGACACAGGCAGAGGGAGAGGGAGAAGCAGGCTCCATGCAGGAAGCCCGATGTGGGACTCAATCCCAGGACTCCAGGATCATGTCCTGGGCTGAAGGCAGTGCTAAGCCACCAAGCCACCCAGGCTGCCCAATATGGAGTATTTTTAAACAAACATTTAACAAACATCTACTACATGCAAAGGTCTAAGCTGGAGCTAGGGCTGGAGGACTGACGATGAACACGCGTCAGTCACGGTGCTGTAGGCACTCAGAGGGTCCTGTGAGTGAGCAAAGAATAAGCCTCACTAACATTCTGCAGGGAATAGGTATTTCATTATTATGCTTTTAAGTTTACTATCTCATTTAAATGTATTAATACATCCCTATAAGATAATCAGTAGGATCATTACCATGGAAGGCTGAGGAAACATGCTCAGAAACATGAATAATGTTAAGAATCAAGTGAGAGAGGGCTAGGGAGAAAGAGAGCAGAGCAAATGGGAGTGAGGGCAGATTCTGGGTGTGGAGTCAGGGTAGGGTGGTTAGCCATAGGAGGGACTGTGTCTTACTTACCGAGCATCCTCAAGCTAGCACGGTGCTTGGCACGAGAAGCACTCAGTCCATGCATGCTCAATTTGCTCTTTTCTCTTCAGTAAATTCAAGGGGCAGGAGGAGAAGGAGCAACCACGGAGGCCTACTAAATGTGTAGGAGTAACTGAATCAGATGGAGCCCAAGGCCCCTCCCACACGGGACCTGCCAGCTCCCAGGTATAATCGAGGATCAATCTAATTCTTCCACTTGAATGTCATGATAAATTTTGATGCAGCCTTAAAACTAGGGGGTTGAGAAAAATGCCTTTCCTGGTGGATTCCAGCAGGATGCCACCATAAAAGGGTACGCGTGCGTGTGTGTGTGTGTGTGTGGGTGCTCATGCACCAAGCTTTCTCAACCCCGTGCAAACACGGGAGGCTTCCTTTCCTTGGAAAGCCTGTGACAGCCCAGGCTTCCATTCACAGGTTGGAGAGGGGGCATTAATCTTCTTGACATGGCAGTGGGAGGGGGAGGGGCATTGGGGGCTGGAATTCCTCAAACCAGGACATCCCCGTGAGCGCAGATCCTTGTCCTTGGCTGTGTGAATGTGTTTTAATTTGTAAGCCCAGGGCATTAAAAAGTCAGAAGGGCTTGAAGAAAATCAAGTAGTATTATAAAAGGCAAATATCATTTCTCCTTTTTCTTCTTGCTGCTTTTTCTGGAAGGCGGGCAGAGGTAGAGGGACTCTGTGCCCACAGAGGAACTTGGAAGTGTTTTCTGGGAATACACACGCATGTTCTCGGCAGGAGGTGGCAGAGGGGGCAGGGCGAGGGGGAATTCATGCTGCAGAGAGGACAGGTCTGGTGAAGTTTAAACTTGTGAGCAGAACATAATTTGGACAGCCAAAGCCTTTTCAGACTCCTGGCCAGCTGTGGGGGGCCTCTACCTCCCTCTGGGAGTCCTCTTTACCAGGACGTGTGTCCTGTGCGATTCCTCTGCGTTAAGCGGGGCTTTACTGCCACAGAGCCGGGGTTAACCGAGAGGAATCCGGAGGCTCCACAGGCCCACAGGGGTTGCTCCTCTGGCATCAGGTCCCCTGCATCTGGAGTGAGGAAAGGTGAAGGTGCTCAGGTGCCCAGACACATTGTCACAGAGACTTAGGACAAAGGCGCAGGTGACTGTTCCGTGCCCTTCCCGCATGGCTCACTGTCTCAGGAGCAGGCCGCATACTCCATGCCTCTTGCCCTGGCTCTGGCCTTCCCCCACCTGGAACACTCTGCAACCTCCCCTCCAGCTGACCTTCACGTGACCCGACGTAGGTTGTGCCTTTTTCCTGAAACCTCCAGCCGAGTCCAGGTAAGAGTCACCCCCACAGAACTTAACGCCTACCTCTTCCCTAGTGGCTTCACCTGTGAGGCTCTGGCCTCTGGGGGTGTAGTTACCCTCTCGTAGGGGAGCTGGAACTGCCCTTTAGTCTGCCATTCAGGTCTCAAGGGAAGTGTCACTTCCTCCAAGAGGCCTTCCCTGATTTAAGCCTTCCAGATATAACCAGCCTGTTTGATTTTCTCCACAGCACTTCACACTTTCTGGAAATCTTGTTTTTGTGTGTTTGTTTTTCCTTGTCTAACTCGCTAGAAAGTACAGCAAGAAGGCACTTTTCTGCCTTGTTCACTACTGTGCCCTCTCCCCCCCCCCCGCTCCCCCAGGGCGCATTGTAGACCTTCAAACAAACAAACAAACAACAAACAAACAAACAAACAAACAAACCACACACTGAATAAATGAAAGAATGAATGAATCCTCTCTCTCCCTGGCATGGTGAGCAGTGCATGTTTGCTAGCGGAAGGGATAAATAGCTCACGGGACAAAGCTAATGACGCATTGTGAGGAGAGAAAAACGATGCAGCCAAGCAGAGGGGTCCCAGGAACAGAGCCAGGATTCGGGGTCGAGGTTCTGAAATCCACCCGGTAGGTGACTCTGGGCTGGTAGCTGGATGACACTCCTGGCCCTTCTTCTTCCTATGCTCTAGAGCTCCAGAGGTGAGAAGGTTTGTATACTCTGGCTTGGCCACCAGACCTGCCGTGGCAGCCCGGGCCTGCACTCAGGGAGCGCTCAAGTGCCCGCGGCTGCAAGGCTCTTTATGGAGCCCCTGGTGCAGGCCTCGTTAGTGAGGAGAGGAAAAGAGAACAAAGGGCAACCTTCCCAATTATTAATAAGGCAGCAACCCCATCCATCTTAATGAGACAGGGCGGAAAAAATCAGCGGCCGGGCAGCCAGTACACAATGGGACACAATAGAGACCCTGCTTTCTTTTTTAAAAAGAGGAAAGAAAGAGAGACAGAAAGGAGAAAGCTGTGCAGAAAGCAGTTCCAAACGTCCACCTCCATGCACTTCGCAGAAGGTGTCACCTGCTCCGCAACCACAGCGACTTGAAAGAATGCAGAGGGCGTGGTGGTCCTCAGCGGCCCTGCAGTGGGTGGGGCGGGTGCACGGTGGGGGGTGGTACCCATCCCAGCAAGAGCCTTTGCTTCCTGGGTGCAGTGGGGCCGGGAGGGAAAGAGGAGATCTCTAGCCTGGGGACACAGGACCTGATGCATTCGCTGGGGCTCAAAGAGACTCATTCATTCACCTTTTCAGTGCTCCGCGCCCCTCCTCCATCCCCTGACGCCAAAGATTTTCTGAGCCCTGGATTTCAGTCTTGCCCTTGCCAGCTGTGTGGCTTTGGGCAAATAGCTTTAACTCTTCACCCTCGGTTTCTTCGGGCGAGCCTACCTCCAAGACTGGCTGAGAAGATTTTGTTGTGCTAATCTATGTACAAATGATTGTCGAAATGTCTGACACAAAGAAGGCATTCAGTAGATCTTAATTGCATCAGAATCTGAATCTTATTTCAGCTTGTGGTCAGGCAAATGAGGTCTTCTCCGGGAGGCTAGAAACATCTTGAGGGTGGTTCTGTCTCCTGTATACTTCAGCTTAGCCCAGGGCCCGGCACGGAGTAGCTGACTGAGTGATCGAGAGGCAGGAACTAGAATGACTTTATCAAGATGAGAGGCTGATTAAGTGTTGGTCAGACCCTGAAAGGTGGGTGATTGTCCTTTGTGCTGGAGTTGCTCCCTGAGGTGGAAGCCCCACCAGCCTGGAGTTCCCGGGTTGCAAGGCCCCACTGGGAGCACGGGCACACTGCTGCACTTCCAGCTGGTCTGCACCTGCCTAAGGGGGTGGGGGCAAGAAGGAGGGACGCACCACACGTAGCCTGAGGTCTAATCAGAACCCCCCCCCCAAAAAAAAAGAACCCCAAGAGGTGAGCCCACAGCGATTGGGCTGGAGCACCAAAGCACACAGCTAGGGACTGCAAAGCAGGAGAGGAGCTGGTCTCTGGCGGCCGCCTATGCTTAGGTTGAGGCTTCGTGGGGGTTATCCTGTGGGAGCATGTCAAGCATTTTGATGTGGGGCAAGTGGAGGGCAGAGGAGCTGTTGGTGAGGCTAGTGCTGTGCCATACAGGGTGTCCCAGGTCTGCACCCTCTGCTGGGGCCCGGAGACAGGGCAGGAAAGCTTCTGAGGAGAACAAGGCTCTCCACTCACATGCGGATGCCCTCCAGTGGAGCTGAGGCTGGATCCCAATTAGAGCGAGAATTCCTGCCAGTGAATGTGGCCCTCTGCCAGGACCCTCATTAGTTTGGCGGGAAATCCTTGCAAACCTTGCTGGATCCTGCCACATGCCCAGACATGCTCCCTGATGTCCAAACCACCAGGCTGTCTGCCTCCCCTCTCTCATGGGATGACACATGGTTTGTCCAGCATTTCCTCAGAACAAACACCCCCAGGCCTCTGCATACTCGGGTGCTCTCTGCGGCACCCAGGGGAGCAAGTTCACTATCCCTCCTGTCCTGGGACTGGGTCCAGTCCAAACGGGAAAGGTGTGTTTTGTGTGGCAAGTTATTACAGGATGAATTCCAGCAGTCCGGAAAGGGAGGCTGCCAAGCGCTTCCCTGGTATGACAGGTATATGACCTTCCAAGTCTCCCTCTTGGCACAGCTTAGGGTGGATTACCCCGGGGCAGGACTTGTGCCACACCCATTATTGTCGGGAGGGTAGAGGGGTCCTAGGCGAGTGGCCTGGCATCCACCAATACCCCCACTGTGTGACCCCATGCAGGCTCTTTAACTTCTCTGAGCCTGTTTCTCACCTTCTTATGCTCCCCATTCAGAGTTAGAGCAAGCAGAGGAATCTCTTCTCTTAGGGGGATGCATGGGGCAGTGATCAGATGCCCAGACTGGGTCTGTGGTACCCTGGGAGTACGGGAGGCCCAAGCAAAGCTAACTCAGATGGGGCAAGGTCACAGGGAGCAGTTGAGGAGGGGATGTGTAAAAGGGAGAGAGAGAGAACGCACGTCAAGTACAGACCTTTGCACATAGTAGGAGCTCATTAAATATTTGTTGATTGATTGCTGGCCCAAGAGTTCTGACTCCTTGCTTTGTTTCTGTGTGGTCTGGAAGAAAGATGTAGAATATGCCTCCAAATTCATCCAACCTGGACAATGGGGGCAATTATCCAGAAATGTGAGCCATCGTTCACCCCACTTCCCACACTGAGTCTTTTGCAATAATTACCTGACATTTCAAATGAGGCAGGATTTTTAAGGACCTATGTAATTGAAGCTAGGGTTAGAGACTCACATTGTTCCTTCTGCCTGAGAAAGACATTGATGCTCTTCACCCATCTTCTCTTCTTTAAAATTAATATTTAATCCTTTCACCATCTTTCTTTTTTTTCACAAAAAATTATGGTCATTGTAGAAATTTTGAAAAATGAAGAAAAACAAAGAGAAGACAGTTTAAACTACCTAGGATCCCAATGACCAGAGATAGTTAACATTTCAGTGTACCTATTTCCAGGCTTTTTATCTTTTTTCCTTCCTTTGTTGCTTGCCTCTCTCCCTGTCTCCTTATTTTCCCACTATTATTTCTGCAAAATCTGAATCATGCTGTATATATTTTTGTGTCCTATATTCTCTGTATGTTATTCATTCATTCATTCATTCACTCATTCATTCATTTATCATTCAGCAAGCCTTTATGTGTGGAGTGCTTACCAGGTATCAGGGCACTGTTCTATGAGATACAGTTGTGAACAAAACTGATGCAAATCTCTGCCCTCGGGAAGCTTACATTTTGGTGGTGGTGGTGATGAAACAGACAAGAAAATAAATGAGCAAAACATGTAGTGTGTTAGAAGATCATAAAAAGTAGGTAGGGAAACAAAGCAGGAAAAGGGGATAGGGAGATGCTGGGTGCAATTTAAATCGGAAAGACCTCCCTGAGTGGACGATGTCTGAGTCTGAACCAGCAGGGCAATATTCTCTCCCGAGATCCCCCATTTTCTGTATCTAGACTTCGGCATGGCTTTCTTAGTCAGGTGCACAAAAAATTTAGGCAAAAGTCTTGTATCAGCCATACTGATAATGCAATAGCTAAGAAGCAAAATGCAAAGAAGAGTGCTGGAAGCCTATGATCAAGTCCTGGGTCTTCCCCCTCAGGTGATCCACAGCAGGAAAGAGCATGCCATGAGGGAAGGCAGCATTGGTTGTGGGGGCGGGGTACATCGCTGGCACCTGCTTGTCACAGCTATGCCAACAGGGTGGCTTTTTCATCTCTTCACTTGGACAAACCTGTTTAAGACTAAAAAAAAAAAAAAAAAAAAAAAAAAATCACATCAGAGCAGCTCCATTTTTGGTGTTGGCTTTGCTTTTTTCACACTGATCTTTGCCGAGGTCATGATTGTTGCTAACATTTGCACTGGGCTCTTCAATTTTCAAGTTCTGGTGTTCCCCACGTTCCTAATGCAGTATGGGATAAAGTAAAGGAAGTGTGGTGGTCAGAATTTTCTTTCTACATGAAATTTCAAAGTTTGGAGGTCTACAGCCTGTCTGGCCCACTTCCTCATGATTTAAGGACCTGAGGCTCCGAGAGAAGTGAAGAGATCACAAATGTCACTCAGGACCTCGAGCTGGAAAACTAGACTCCTTAGCTCCGTGCTCCGCCCACATAGGGTTGAGGTTATCACAGCATCATTCTCTTCCAGCAGCCATGGTGGGTTTTCCAATATAAAACTCCAAATGGTAAAGATTGTTCTGAAGTCAGCCACTGGTACCAGGGCCCTCAAATTAAAAATGAAATCTGTCTTACCTGTTTCAAGTAGCAATTTCTTAGCCCTGTGGGCTCTGTCTAGGGATGGGCTCAGTGGCTGGGGTTGGCCTCAAGGATATCTCCTGGATTGCTTTGAATGGGGGGCCCAGGAAGTCACCTGGTGCTGGTGCCCTAGTGCCCATTAGCCACCCCCGTATGAAGTCCTGAATATAGACTTTGTCTGGTGAGCTCCTCTGTGTTCCCAATGGACTAAAGCCAGTCATTTGGCAAAAATCAGCTCAGTTGCCACCATTGTTCTTAAAGAGGCAGCGCTGAAAGGGCTGCGGACTAATGTATTCTATTATGCCCCCGCAGGCTGGCCTCTGAGTGTTGGGGAGAGGGCTGCATTCCACAGACGCTCCCTCCCCTGCACTCTGCTCTCTAGCCCCACACTGGCCCCAGGGAGGAGCTGCTCAGCCAGGCCAGGGGCCATGGGTATCTCACCTCCCAGGCAGGGCCCTTGGTAACCAGCTGTGGGGAAGGCACTCCATCTGGTACCCCTGCAGTGGGAGGAAGGGGTGTTGATCCAGGAATGGGCTTGGAAAGGCAGTCCTGGCTGCTGAGAGGAGCAGGCGAGGAGCTCCTGCTTCTGCCACATCCACATCGCAGATCATGCAACCTGTGTCTGTCGCTCCTTCCCCTCTGCAGCCCATTGCCCACCACGAACGTCTCTTCTCTAAAGAACAAGAGGGGTCATGGCATTTGTTTCGAGCAGCCTACAGATCTTTCATTCCAGGGTCAGTTATGCCTAAACCAGGAGAAATATGATGTGTGGCAGATAAGGGGAGA
Source organism: Canis lupus dingo (assembly GCF_003254725.2). Taxonomy (NCBI): domain Eukaryota; kingdom Metazoa; phylum Chordata; class Mammalia; order Carnivora; family Canidae; genus Canis; species Canis lupus. The sequence goes on from NC_064258.1 coordinate 25,228,333, forward strand.
GGTTTTGGAGACAGAGAGCCTGGGCTCACACATTTATCATATACGTCCTTCTAAGCACAAAGGAGAGGCTCGTGTGAGTCTGAGGACATTACTTCTGGTTCCTTGTGTTTTGCAAAGCTGGGCCTCCATCCAGGACTTCCCTTCACCTTAGAGACCTGAAGGGGACCTCCACCAGAGGAGGCAAGAGGGAAGGCAGGCAGGGTGTGGCCAGCTGGTTTAGGTGTCATTCCTAACCAGACAGAGGTTTGGAAGTTTGACTTTCTTGGCTCTGGGGCTAGCTGAACTCATTCTTCAGAGTTCTCTCCCCTTTTTTGGACTTGAGTACTGCCTGGCTCTTCCTACCTGCCACCCCAGGAAATCAGCTGCAAGTGCATTTATTCTCAATGACAGCAACTACCTAACCTTTGGAAAGCTCTCAGAGGGCCGAGAGCCTTGTTTAGGACAGTTTGGGTGAGGCCAGAGCTGAGGAGGGGAACAGAATGATGGGGAGAGAGAATTGTCTTTCAATCTGACAGAATTGTTAGACTTGTATGCTATGGGGACCTGTGCCCAACGCCACAGTGAGGGAGGTTCCTGGTGGGCTTGTTCTGGGGCCATGGCTCCTGCACACCCTTTGGCTTCTCTGAGTTTCTGGAGGATGGGCAGAAGAATGCTTGGGGATGAAGCACGCTGTCCTGACCAACTGTGACATCTCCTCAGCCTGGGCTCTTCACCCTTCCCCTCTCCCCATCCTTCTGCTCTGCACAAACTCCTCCCTTGGTTGCTTTGATGTGGGTCTTTCTCTTTCCTACCTGTACACTTTTAGGGGTTTGGGAATACATCTTAGATGGCCTCTCTCATGTGACTCAGCTCGGGCAAAGGCTGTATCAGGAGAAAAGAGAGAATGGAATAAACTCCAATCAGAAATCTTGGCTAATTGCAAAGAGGAGATTTCCTTGGGGAGGGGATGGAAATAAAATAAAAATCTGGGAAAGTGGGTGAGTTAAAATGATGTAGGATGCAGAACATTTCATTCTCCAGAAAGAATAATTTATTCCCCTGTCAAGGCGTCAGTGATAATGGCAATAAAAGAAAATATAAGCAGTGGGATTATGTGGCAATTTAGGAAGGAGCCAGTTATATATTTATGGACCGAAATGGCTGGAAACCCTTCACACCCGAGGAGTTAATGTGCAACTTGGGAAGCGCTCCAAGGCTGAGTGGTTCTACTTGGGGAGTTGTTATTTATGGAGCTTTAAACCGTGTATTAAGTAATTTGGTGGTCTAGACTACAGTTAAAAATAAAGAACAAAAGAGTTGGATGGACAAATTATACTTTTCTGAGGGGTGGGGGCTATGGCTTTTTTGTAACACTCTAAGTGTTAGAGGGATTGATAACGGGTGATGTTTGCATAGTGACAGATATTAAATGTGATAGAGTGTGGAGCTGCTGGGAGATCACAGAAGCCTCCAGATACACAGCTGCTTCAATTACAGTGCGTGGGGAAGAAAGCAAGGTCTGTTCACTCCTGGCAGCTGCAGTCAGCTTCTGAGGGGCCAAGGGGCAGCACCTCTTTGCTGCCTGCCCTTGACTCTCTGATGCCCCTACAGCGTGGCTTCCTTAAAAAAGAAAGTTGCCTGTCCACCCTTTCTGCCGGAAAACTTGGTTTTATTATTAAAGGATTGTTTATATTTAGGGTGGCTGAGGAGCTTGTCTGTGACTTAGTCTCCTGTTCAGAAAAGTGGGTCCTTCCAGTAGGATGCTAAATCGAGGGGTATAGAGGAATGCAGTGCATGTGAGTGACAAATCTTGACACTTTAAACTAGAGTATTTTGCAGCTATTGAAATAAAAAAAATAGCAGGCACATGTTAGAGTTTCTGAGGCTGGTGCTTCTCAGTCTTAAATATGTATAAAATTCACCTAGGAGTCCTGCTAGAATATAAATTCTGATTGGACATGTCTGGGGCGGGGCCTGAAATTTCATATTTCTGACAAGTTCTCAGAAGATTTCGATGCTGCTGGTCTGGGGACCAAACTTTGGGTAGTAAAATCCTAGGTGACGTAAAAATTAGAACTTTAAGCTTTTGAATTTTCTGTCTGCTTGGAAAGTCCCTAGACTACAGATCTATGTCAGTGAGGTTTGTTGCTAGTGGTATGCAAGAGAAAACCCAATTAACTTTGGATTTCAAAACGAGAGAGAGAGAGAGAGAGAGAGAGAGAAAGAGTCCTTACCTAACAAGAATTCCAGGGTAGGCCATCAGTTCATTTCTTACAAACGAGGTTCTTTCCATCTTTCTGTTCCTCCACCCTCACTGTGGGCATTTATCCTCAGGTGGTCTCATGATTGCAAGATCACTGTTGTACCTCTTGGTGTCACATCTGAATTAAGCAGGAAAAAGAGGGAAAGGTCAAGGTGCATGCCTTCTAAGGTTGTCTGTTTTAGAATGCTTTCCAGAATGCCCCACTCCAACCTGCACTTCATTCTCAATGCTTAGAGCTGGGTTATAGGACCAATCTCATTTGGCATGGCCACTGTGTGCCTTCTATGTGGCAGGCACTGGGCCAATAAGTATTGGAGATAGGAGGACAAAAAAAGATATAGTTTCTGTCCTCAGAGAGCTTCTAGAGGAGCTCCAGATGTGTAAACAAGAAGAGTATTTAAGGAGAGGTGCTCAGAGAGCTGTGGTGCCCAGGAGCAGACACAGGACTGCCCTGGCCCCTTCTTGCTGGGATGCTCTGGAGAAGGGTCCACCAAGAGAAGGTGGAGAGCTGAGTATTGGACAGGGGCTGAGGGGACAGCCAGGCCTGCCAGGGCAGTATGAGTTTTAGGCACAGAGGAACGAGGCAGCGTGGTATCTCCTTGGAACTGCATATCTACTCACACCTCTGCTGGAATTGTCCCAGTACGGGGGTCCAGCTGATACACACTCGTAGGGCTGCACAGGTGATCTTCATGTGACCTACAATCCTATTGATGATGCCACACCAGGTTTTAAATATTTTAAATATCGCTCCTGGAATGATCACGGAACTCTGGAAATGTTCAGACTCTAGAGAGGACCATAGATAGACCTCTTATCTTTTGCACCCTGGATCAGCGCTTGTATAGTTCCCTCCTCCCGTTCTCTCATGGGTGTATAGTGAGCCCCCTCTCTTGGCATGGCTCACAGTCTTTTCTCCCCTGGAGCCTTTCTTTTGGGCATTGATATGATGGCAGACCAGCTGTATATGCTTTATGGGCAGTTGCCTGCACAGAGCACTGGGGTCCCCTCAGTAACCCCAGCCAGGCCAGGCCACCCGTCCTTGCAACCGGCGCCAACCCCCGACTTCTGGCACCTGTATGTACTCACTACTCCATCTTATTATTTTTCTGCCCTGGGATCCCATAGGAAAACACCTCATGCTCTTGTCCAGACCTATCTCTCCATCCTCTCCCTCTTTCAAAACCATCTTTTCCTTCTAGCTGGTCCCTTGGAAGTGTCTGATAAATGAATTCATGATAAGATGTTAAGGACAGCTGAAGGCTCTCCAGGTTTCTCTTCCCAGGGCTGAGCATTTAGCAAAGGCAGTTCAGCCTAGTGCAGCGTCAATGGGATTGAAATACAAAGATCCTGATCTGAGTCGGCCTTGCACAGAGTGGTGGCGGCTGGACTCGTGGTGAGGGGCCTACCACTCTGAGCCTCTGGGTCTTCTGTAAAGTGAGGATAATGAATTTCTCTGCCAGCTCTGAGGTGATAAGGCAGGAAGGGTGCACATGGGGAAGATACCAGGAAGACAGCTCACTGTACTGGGCCCACACCGTGCCTGAGCCAGCTGGGGGAAGGTGGGGTGCTGGGCACAGAAGGCAGCCCTCTCTGCTCCTTTGGAGGGCCCCACATGATCACTTTCCCAGACAGCCCCGGACACAGTTTGAATGCTCTCTGGAGGGGAGCAGGAGTGCGATGATGCACTCTCCCACTCCTCCTGTGGCACCTCATTTGTATCTGAGCTCTTCTTGAGAAAGGTGGTGGAGCTGTCTGGTGTTCTGCAATGAAGGGTTATGTAAATAAACACAGGGCTTCTTGGGGAATGTGTCCTGCTGCTGGGCCACTGCCCTCCCTGGGGTGATCCTGGCAGATTTACGGGGCCTGCCTTCAGGGAAGCATGTGCCACTTCGCTTCCCGGGGAGAGGTGAAGCGAAGGCCTTCCCTAAAGGCCTGTTTTTCCTACTCCGTGGTGTCCCAGTAAAGCCTTGAGCTCTGAAGCCAGGACCTGGCATCAGGTGTCACAGGGCTAGAGCCTCTACCAGCTTCTCTTGCCTCACCCCACACCCAGGTGTTGTCAGAGGCTTCTGGAAACCTGGCCTTCTGGATACCAGCACCTGTTTTTAAAGATTTATTTATTCACTCAAAGAACAAATAATCCAATCAAGAAATGGGCAGAAGACATGAACAGTTACTTCTTCAAAGGAGACATACAAATGGACAACAGACATGAAAAAATGCTCAACATCACTTGGTATCAGGGAAATACAAATCAAAACCACAATGAGATGCCACCTCACACCAGTGAGAATGGCTAAAATGAACAAGTCAGGAACAACAGATGTTGGCGGAGATGTGGAGGAAGGGGAACCGTCTTGCACTGTTGGTGGGAATGAAAGCTGGCGCAGCCACTCTGGAAAACAGTATGGAGGTTCCTCAAGAAGTTGAAAACAGAGCTGCCCTATGACCCAGCAATTATACTGCTGGGTATTTACCCCAAAGATACAAATGAGGTGAAATGATGGGACACCTGCACCCCAATGTCTATAGCAGCAGTGTCCACAATAGCCAAACTAAAGGAAGAACCCAGATGTCCTTCAACAGATGAATGGATAAAGAAGATGTGGTCTATATATACAATGGAATACTACTCAGCCATCAAAAAACCCAAAATCTTGCCCTTTGCAACAACATGGATGGAACTAGAAGATATTATGCTAAGTAAAATAAGTCAGTCAGAGAAAGACAATTATCATATGATCTCACTCATATATGGAATTTAAGACACAAAACAGGATCACAGGGGAAGAGAGGAAAAATAAAACAAGATGAAATCAGAGAGGGAGACAGACCATAAGAGACTCTTAATCATAGGAAACAACTGAGGGTTGCTGGAGGGGAGGGGGATGAGGAGATGGGGTAACTGGGTGATGCACATTAAGGAGGGCACATGATATAATGAGCACTGGGTGTTATATAAGATGGATGAGTCACTGACTCTACCTCTGAAACCAACAATATATTGTATGTTAAATAATTGGATTTAATAAAATTTTTAAAAATACAGATTAATTTATTTATTTGAGAGAGAGAGAAAGAAAGAGAGAAATCATGCAGAAGCAACGGGAGAGGCAGAGGGAGAGGATCTCAAGCAGTCTCCCCGATGAGCACAGAGCCTGATGTGGGGCTCGATCTAACCACCCTGAGATCATGACCTGAGCCAAAACCAAGAGTCAGACACCTAATGGACTGAGCCACCCTGGTGCCCCACCAGCCCCTGTTTTTAGCAAGATTGCATTAGTATTCACAGTAGTGTCCAAGCAGGATTTACAGGAAATTCTGCTCGCTTACTGGAGCTGGCCGCTATGTTCACCACCCACATCCTACCCAGCCTCTAGAGCAGCCTACTGTGTGTGCCCTGGGGAGAGAGAGTGGAGTCTGCCTATAGTGGCATCTGTGCACCAACCAGGTCCCTCTGGACTTGGATGAGACGAAAGCCAATACAAAAGCCCCAGGCCCTCTTTCCAATCCTTGTGTAAGGTGCTTAGGATCATTTCCCTTAGAATTCAGATCTAGGAAAGATTTTTCTCTCCTGCAGACAAAGAGAGCTATGTGAGTTGTTCACGCTTACTTTTTACCTTGGTTCTTAGGAAACCCAGTGCATAATCGCCGCTCAGGTGTAATGCCTCTCTCAGCCTGGCTACTTCACTTTCTGCCTCCCTCCACTACATATCAACACTCTTTGTGTGTTGGAGGGCCTTACAGAGCACTGGCTGGCTGCCTGGACAGTGAGAGATGCTGAGGACGCCCATGTGAGACAACATGTGACAAGATCCTGGCCTTCCATGGGCTCACAGTCACACAGTCTGTAGATACCCCAAAACGGTTTTAAAACGTCCACGCGAGTGCTGTAATGAAGTGTTCTGAGCAAGGGGAGGAGAGAGTGGTTAATCCAATGCCAGGTAGAGAAGGGAGATGACGGACCGAGCGGAGTCAGGCAAGGCAGCTGGAAGGATGGGTGGTAGGCTTGCCAGATTAAACACAGGACATGGAGTTCAGTTTAAACTTCACATAAACAGGAATAATTGATCTTATGTGTATGTCCCATCCAATGTTTGGGGCATACTTATACTAAAAATATTAAAAAGCAAGTACCATAGTTTACTTTTTGCAGTAGCAGGACAGGCATCAATAGTTCGTTTTCCAGATGAGAACTCTAGGACCAGAGGGAGAAAGTGCAAGGCACCCAACCTGTGAGTAGCAGAAGTAAAGCACTACTCACTATTTCCTGAGTCTGGGCCAGAATGCTTTTCTCTGCATTGCACCAGACCCGCCACCACCCAGCCACAAGTGGGACACCCTCTTGCTACTGCATGGCTCCTGGTTGATGCAGAAGATGCTGGGTGCATCTCTGGAGTGTCAGAAAAAAATCACTGATGATATGATAATAGGACAGAATATGAGGAAGAGGCTGAAAAGCTCTACCCCCATCCCACCCCAGCCTTTTTCTAGGAACAGGCCAGAAGGAGCTAGCTTTGTGTGTGGGAAGAGGCCACAAGGTAGGCACCTGGCAGGCCCCTCCGTGGCCCTGCTTGGCCCCAACATTCAGCTTTGGGCAATGGGAAGAGGAAGAATGCCTCCTTAGCTGGTGTTATGAAGCAACAGGGAATGCACTTCCAATTTTCATGTATGGGCATCTGGCAGTGGGGGAAAATCAGAACTCTTTTGAAATGGAAAACTCAAGTTTAGAGTTGTATTTTCCCCCTGCTCATTCAAACCGTCCAAGAAGGAGAGACGTGCCTCCTGGCTCACAACTCTCATACTATAGAACCCTGGTTTCTGGGAGCTCTGTTACGTCAATTGCATGTTTAAAGAAACTTTGTCCTAGAACGTTCTCCTCTATATACATGCATTCTTGCCATTAGGGAAAGGGAGACTTGACTTCGAAGCACAAAGTTTTGATAATATGAAAAAGGGCAAAAAACACCCCAACAAAAACCCCTGGAGGCTCCTCTAAAATGCAGTCTTCAGGCTGGTCTGCCTGGTGCTGTTATACAGTATGTGCACTGATTAGCAGGAGGCAGTCATTGTCCAGAATCTCAGGTGTGGGCTCAAGTCTATCAGTGGTACTTGGACCGAGTCAGTCCTTCTTTCCAACTGGGCCTTTAGGAGGAGCCAGGACTATACTGGGTTTAGGATTCTGGGTTCTTAGTTATACCACACTCCCTGTCTGTCCTCCAGACAATTGTGTCCCTAGTGGGGCTCAAGAGGCCCCTCTCAGGACACCTGGGTGGCTCAGTGCTTGAGCATCCCAGGATGGAGTTCCACATCGGGCTTCCTGCAGAGAGCCTGCTTCCCCCTCTGCCTGTGTCTCTGCCTCTCTCTGTGTGTCTCTTGTGAATAAATAAATACAATCTTAAAAAAGAAAAATGAAAGTCTCTCTCTCACTCTCTCTCTCTGTTTCTCTCTCTCTCACAGTAAGATAGGGTGGGTAACTGGGAGGTGAGGTTGATCAAAGACCACAAGGAACAACCAGGTGTGCGCTAGGTCCTCTCGTGAGTGGGACTGTGCAATTTCCTCCTGGCTTGAGACCTCCGAGACCGGGGGAGGTGCAGTTCACCTGAGCTACTTTCCAGAATGTTAATGGCGGACAGACCCAAGTCTCCCCACCATCTGGGGAGACTGCAAACGTGAGTGAGAGGTCAGCTAGGCCTGGATTTCAGAGGTGAGAGGATGTTATCTACAAACACAACTCTTTCCAGTGAGTGAGTAAACAGATATATTTGGCTTGGGACTGAGGGCCTGGCTAGAGGAAAGAAAAAGACCCCCTACCAACAGCATTTTTCTCTAAATGCCCCTTGAATAGAGACACAGTTGCCTGGTCTCCTGCAGTCTATTCTCTGTGAGGAATGTCTTCCCCAGAGAAGCCAGGCTGAACATTACCAATTGTTTAGGGATTAACCCTTGGCCATCCAAAGCCTTGCTCTATCTGTCTCATCTCCTTCCCTACATTCTGCCCCTCTTGCTTTGGTGCACCTTTCATTAGCCAAGAAGCAACATTGGGGCTGGCCAATCGCAGACGCTTCCAGGGTGGAGAGTGGAATCCCAATTGCTGTACAGGCATGAGTGCTCTAAGAAAGGAGCCTCACATCTTTGCAAACTCTAGTAGTTTTACTTGGAATCTGTCCATTGAGAAATTAGGTCTGCAGAGTCCAAAGCAAGCTTCTCTAGAGCTTTCCAAACAAGCTGGCCCAGGGAGGCAGCACCTCCTACAGTGCCTGCCTTGAGCTCTGAGCTCTGTGGCCCATTTGCCACGTGGGGTGGTTGGTATCACACTGCTCAGATGCTGGTTTTCAACATCCTTGGCCTCCCTCCACCCACAGTTCAAGACACAAGTGGTGTGGAGACCTAGTGAACTTCATGAGCTGCTCGCTGTTGCCACCTGTCCCTGGGGTCAGTCATGCTCATAGTCTCAGCTCTCTGGAGCTTGACCCTTCCTTTTAGGGCAATTCAATGTTTGAATATACAAAAAAATTTCCAGGAACAATGAGGATGGGGAGACTTCTGTTTCTTTGGAGGAGGGCATTGCCTACATGAGAAGGCCTGGCTGTATTTCTGCTAATACATTCTATTGGCCTTCTGCCTTAAGGGGGACCCTTGGTTTTGACTTGAGGTTCCTGGACCAGCTCTGAATGTAGCATGTGTGCCTGAGTGATGGGCTTGGTATTTACACAAGCCACACTGATAAGTGCACATGTGTTTTTAATGTTCGGGCTTTCTACACTACAAACATGTCAATGTGTATATGTGTGCACACGCGGGCGAGCTGTCAGGCTGGGACTTGAGTAGGTCTTTTCTTTTCCTGTCCTCCCAAAGCTAACAGGCTTGTGAGTAATATTTCCTCCCACGCCGAGTCGCGTTGCAATAATTACCAAGTGCCTCGGGTGTCCGGCTGTCCCCACCTGGGAAGGTGCGGCCTTTTAAACCAGCGAGCAGCCCCCACTGCAGCTTCCCCTGCGTGAGCGGGAGGGACCGGCGGGGGCTTCGCAAGCCGACCTCGGTGGGTTCCGCCTCGCTGGGCCCGGGTCCGGGTTTGTCCGATCCCGTCTGCCTTTGTACTGCGGCCCCGGAGGACAGCAGCGAGAGGTGGGCCGCTTGTCTGGTGGGCTGCTGCTTGGAATTAGGAAAAAGCGTCAAAAAAAAAAAAAAAAAAAAAAAAAAAAGGAAAGCGTTCACTATCGCGCGGATTTGGGAGTCCGGTGAAGGGTTCCTGCTTTCTGCCAGCCGCTCCAGCGGGCCAGCGCCAACTCTCCACCCGCCCCACACTCGGGTCGGCCCCCTCCTCCTCCTCCCGTCCGTTTCGTCTTCTTTTCCTCTCGGTCCTCTCTCCTCCCTCCCCCCCCCGCACCCCCGCTCTTCTCCCGTTATTTATTTATTTATTTTTGGTTTTGTTTTTTAAGGGGTGTTGACCTGGGTTTACTTCTAGCAAACCGAACCCTCTTGCGAGGGAAGCGATTGGCTAATTGCGCGGGTGACTGACGTGCTCCGAGTGCGGCTCGCGGCGGCCGCGAGCTGATTGGTTGCGCGGGGAGGCTCCGAGGGCTCTGCAGCGGGAGCGCCGGGCACTCGAGTCGCGCGGCCTCGGGGGTCGGTGCCGCCCGCGCGCCCTGCAGCCGCCTCGCCCGCCCTGCCGCCCGCTGGCCGCCCTGCCGCGCGGAGCCGGGGCTGCACTCGGGCCGCCGCGCGCCCCCCTCCCCGCGCCCCTCCTCGCCGCGCGCCCTCCCCGCGCCAGCTCCCGCCGCAGGCCGAGGGCCGCCACCCGCCGAGCACCGGGCAGGAGCGCGCGGCCGCCGAGCACCGGGCGGCGCCGGGGACGCCGCCTTTTGTCCCCGGAGGTCCCTCCCTGCAAGTTTGCGGCGGGACGCGCGCGGGGAGGCGGCCGCTGCAGCCCCGACGTCGCGGGAGCGGGTGCGCCGAGCCGGCATGGGCAGCGGGCGCGGCGCGGGGGGCCGGCGCTGGGCCGCCCGGGGCGTGCTGCTGGCGCTGGCCGCCGGGCTCCTGGCCGCCAGCTCGGCCAGCGAGTACGACTACGTGAGCTTCCAGTCGGACATCGGCTCCTACCAGAGCGGGCGCTTCTACACCAAGCCGCCGCAGTGCGTGGACATCCCGGCCGACCTCCGGCTGTGCCACAACGTGGGCTACAAGAAGATGGTGCTGCCCAACCTGCTGGAGCACGAGACCATGGCCGAGGTGAAGCAGCAGGCCAGCAGCTGGGTGCCCCTGCTCAACAAGAACTGCCACATCGGCACCCAGGTCTTCCTCTGCTCGCTCTTCGCGCCCGTGTGCCTCGACCGGCCCATCTACCCGTGCCGCTGGCTCTGCGAGGCCGTGCGCGACTCTTGCGAGCCCGTCATGCAGTTCTTCGGCTTCTACTGGCCCGAGATGCTCAAGTGTGACAAGTTCCCCGAGGGGGATGTCTGCATCGCCATGACCCCGCCCAATGCCACCGAGGCCTCCAAGCCCCAAGGTCAGGCCGCCCCCCCCACGCGCGCGAGCCCCCCAGCCGGGGCGGGCGGGGGTCCGGGGGCCACCGCGCACCCCCGCCCGGCCCGCCGCTCCTCCCGGGCGTCGGGACGTGCTCCCTGCGGGCTGCTCCCGAGCCGTGCGGAGCGAGTTTTTAAAAAGCCTCGGGTCGGTCCGAGGTGTCGCTCAGCACCGCTCCCCACCCAGGTGCGCCGCGGGCTTCCCGGCGGCGGCGGCGGCGCGGAGGCCCCCAGCGAGCTCCACGCGGTGCCCCGAGCGGCTCCTCCTGGGACCTCGGCTCGCTCTTTCCATACCTGAGACAAAGCCTCATTCTCCCTGTGAAGGGACAGCCCTTCTCCCTCTGGGAGGGAACGGGTCCCCGTGGACGTTTTTAACACCCGAGACAAGATGCCCCAGAGGAAAACACCCAAATCCAAAGCGTAGAAAGCCCAGAAACGCCGAGAAAAAGCTAAGGCGCAGCTTTGTTCATTTTCATAGGTTCGATGAGGATTAACCCGCACTCCCCCCCCTCCACGCCCCGACTTTCCTAGCTAGTCATTCAGCCAAGGAGCTCCGGCAGGGCTACCGAACTGGCTGAGAAAAAAGTTTAGAAACAGGATTTCTGTTTCTCCACCTTCTCAGGCCACAGCTCGGGGAGGGCTGGGGGCTAGAAAGTGCGTTCCCTCCTTCCTGCATACCCCCTGCTTCTCCCATTCACACAAATCCTCAGGTAATTAGAAAGATAAAAATGTAATTAGCTCATTGTTCCTCTCTCCTTGGGGAGTGGGGCTCGGAAAATCGCACTTTCCCAACTGCCCCGCCGCCGGGCCTGTGCTTCCTCTCCGAACCCCTCCCACTTAAAGGGTAGCTCTTGAGTGGGAGGGGAAAAAATCTGGGAGACTCTAAGACACAAATCAAAACAAACAGGCAAAAAACCCAGCTGGCCTGACTCTTACGGGAGCGAATTCTTCAGAAGTAGTAGGGTCGAGGCTGAAAGATGTACGTTTAGTCCGGGGATGGCGAGCAGTTCCAAGGTGCGCTTAGCGCAGGGCACGTGTCCCCGGGGGTGTGAGGAGGGTGTTTGGGGTGGGGGACTTAGCTCGCCTTGAAATGATGCCTAAAAGAGAAATGTCCTCCGAAGGGTCTAGTCTTCCAGCGTGAGGGTGGTGCTAGGATGGGGAAAAGGAGTCCTGGACTCTCCATGCTCCTGCTTATTCTAGGGGGTGAAGACACTGGTCAGCTGTGACCGAGGTTGGGTGGCCTGGGCCCCTGCCAGGTGGGAGAGGCAGCAGCCTGGCTGAAGTGGCCAGGGCACCTCTGTTGGCCACTTCCTGGGTGTCTGCACAAGGTTAACCTTTGGGGGAAGTGCGGCCCTTTGGGAGCTGGAGCTTAGCAATTACCTAGAGCAAACAAAGCACTTTGTGGTCTGCGTTGTGGGGTGATCCCCTGCAGCCCACAGATTTCCCTTCTCCCCTTCCTCCTGGCCTGGCAGGGGGAGGTTAGTCCGGCTCTGCCCCAGAGGCCTCTGCTGCACTCCCAGTCGTCTCTTTGGGGGACAGCCTGTGCACATGAAGTGAAGACCTTTGGGCAAATCCCTTTTGAGGGGACAATGGGGGACTGACCGAGATGCCTACCTATAAAGAGGGGAGAATTGTCCCAACGGCTGGCACGGAGTGGGGGAGGAGTGGGGGAATAAGAGATCGTTGCTTTCTCATCTTTGACTCCTTGGCCGCCCTTTCACCTGACTGCCACCTCCTGAGTCTGGGCCTTGTTACCGCTGTCCCCTCTCCTCCCCTCTAGCCCAGGAGTGCCTAGGCAGGCATCCTCCCAAGGCCGGCTGCCCAAAAGAGACAAGCCCGGAGGGGACCAGTCAGGTGTGGGGCTTGCGAACTGGTTCTCTCATTGTTTTTGGTGAGAGGTTCTGCCCGGAGAGAGCACCAACTCCTCCCCAGCACTGCCGCTCTGGTGGGAGGGAGCCCCACATGAGGTCCTCTGAGGCTGCATGGCCATTGTCAGCTGAGCGTAGGGGTCAGAAGGGCTGTGTGTGCACGCGTGTGCGTGTGTGCGTGTGTGTGTGTGTGTGTGTGTGTGTGTAGGAGCAGGGTGAGACAGACCACACTGCCAGTCCTCATACCCTTCTGGCTAGTAGCTCCAGAATGGGGACTGGTGCTTTTGGGCAAATACATACACGTGTACTACTGTTAGCCTCCTCTCTCTTTATTCTTTGAAATTAAAACCAAATTTTCAAAGCAACACATATCTCTGCATGCTGTTCATGTAATTGGGCATGTTTTGGGGGGTATTGGGCAGCCTTAGGGGCCACGTGTTAGTAAAGATCAACTTGATAATGAGAGATCAGTCCAAAGCTACTTTTCCCTCCAAAAGGCTGACGCCCTGGCTCTGTCAGCATCTGTTACGGGAGAGGCATAACTTTATGAACTTCCAGGACAGTTATTTCTAAATCTTGCACTTACAGGAGACCTATCCATTCCCAGGCCGATAAATTGTTGCTTCCCCTTCCAGCCAGGTTTCACTGAGTGAAATTGTATGAATCGGCACATATTTGGGGTTTTATTTTTTTGTTGTCCAGATGTGTTGTGTGTTAGATCAGCGTGGCCATTCTGGTGGCAGATTGCAGAGGCCATGGTGCCCTTAGGTCTCCTGAGAGCCTCTCGAGGGTTTTGTCTCGGGGTATCAAGGCCCTGGCCAGGGAAGACCTGCTGTGTGTGCGCCAGAGAGTTTTGTGTAATTGTGTGTATGTGTGTGTGCATGAGAGAGAGAGAGAGAGAGAGAGAGAGACAGCACATATGGGTACTGATTTTTTTAAAAAATCACTTAATTGTAACTCTAGTGTTGGACTGTCTCCTCTCCTCCCCTTAAGATATTAATGAAACACAAAACCTTTCTGTTTTTGGTTCCTTTGCTTTAAACATTATTTTCAATATACCTTAAAACAGCAGTTTAGTTCTACCTCTCAGATGGATGGTGGATTTCTCCCGCTGAGGCTGCCTGCAGGGCCCCAAGGACACACCAGAGGGGGCACAGATTAATATTGCATTACACATTCCTCCTTTCCTTGGAGCAAGCTGCGCCAGAGTTGGCCACGAGAAAAGTCACGATGGGGGTTAGCCATGTTGAGAGCACACAGAGCTCACCCCAACATGCTCTTTCTACCTTGAGAGGCACTGAAGGTCAAACATTAATTGATGGACCTGAGAGAAATGCCCCTGTGGCCTACAGAGCCCATTAGGGAACCCAGAGGATCCAGAGGGAATGATGTGAGTGTGCCAGGGGGACAGTGTTTTATATTCTCACTGCCCCAGCCCTGCTACTTGTTTGGTTGAGATTATATTAATAGAAACTTGCAGTGTGATAACTTCCACTGAAAGAAAAGAAAAGAAAAGAAAAGAAAAGAAAAGAAAAGAAAAGAAAAGAAAAGAAAAGAAAAGGAAAAGAAAAGAAAAGAAAAGAAAAGAAAGGAGGAAAGGAGGAAAGGAGGAAAGAAGGAAAGAAAGAAAGAAAGAAAGAAAGAAAGAAAGAAAGAAAGAAAGAAAGAAGAAAGAAAAGAAAGAAAGAAAGAAAGAAAGAAAGAAAGAAAGAAAGAAAGAAAGAAAGGAAACCCCAAGGCACATTTCACTCTCCCGGGATGGGTTACATGGTCCTTCCCGTATTTCAGGACCTCTTTTTCCTGTTTTTCTCCCCACGGAAGCAACAACTATAATGCAAAATCCTGGGTTAGTTTTTCCCTTTGTCAGAAACACTACCTCCAGAACCTAATTTCAAGTTCTGGTTGAAAAGCAAATTTCCAAATTCTGGGCCAAAAGACAGTCACACGGTCTTCTGCTTAGAAGAAGACTGGCTGTGGTTCATGCTGCCCTCAGAATCTGGATGGTGTTTGGCCCTGGGCACAAAGTGAAGTGGGGGAGAGGAATGTTTCGGAAGATGAAGGGTTGTGGTCTCTGCTGGGCCAAGAGGGGACCCTGCTTGGAAGTGGGGGTGATGGGCTGGGGACTAGGTATGTCCTGGGAGCAGCACTGGCCTAGCAGGGCTGTGTCGCTTCCCCCATAGCATCACCATGGTGGGGGCTTGGTCCGTTTCACTGAGCCACAGGGCAACTCACAGGCAGGGGATGCTGCCACTGAGGCCACTGCAGAGGGCAGTGGGGGAGAAGAAGACAGAGGGCCTTACATCTTACAATTTGCCTTGGGGTGACTTTCCTGTGCTCCTCTGCTCCAGCTTGGCCTCCAGTGCTTTGCCAGAGGTGAGGTGCCCTTAGAACGTGCTAAGGCTTCCCTAGATCATGGATTAAACTCCCAGTGGTCAATGGATAATGGTGGGGTTGGTGGTGGGGTTGATAGGCCACCTCACCCTTCTGGGGATTGCACTTTCTCCCTGTCCTCCCACAGAGGCATTTCACCTCCCAGGGATCCCCTCCCCAGCATTTTGGCTTGGAGGAGGCCTCTGGCCTCAGAAGTACACCCCCCTCACCCCCCACCCCCGCTGCTGTGCCTAGTGCCTGGCAATGGCCCTCATGCTTGCCACACACACTCCTCTTCAAAGTACTTCACAATGCCGTGCAAAGGCCTTCAGAGGGTCCCCTGTAGCTCCGCCCTCCCAGCTCTCCCATTTGGCAGCCCTTGCTAATGCTACCCCCAGCCCCCACCCAGGTGCCCCTGCCTCCCACCCAGGCAGGCAGGCAGGCAGGGACTTGCACTGCAATAGCCCTTTTGGAAACAGGACTTTGGGGCCTGCGGCTAGACTTTGTGATTCTTTTTTTTTTTTTTTTTTTTTTATAAATTTATTTTTTATTGGTGTTCAATTTGCCAACATATAGAGTAACACCCAGTGCTCATCCCATCATAGACTTTGTGATTCTGACTGAGTTTCCTTCCCTTGGCTCCTAGAGAGGGGGTCAGATTGATCTGCTGTCCTGTTGGGAGTTTGGGCATGGGAACGGGGCATGGATCAGAGAGAGACACTTAAAGGAGAGGGGAGGAAGAATAAGAAACAAACAACTGGAATAGATGACGACTCCCCTCAAGCCACAGTTCATAGACCTGCCCCTGCCCAGCCCCAGGTAAATTGGGTTGAAATAGTTGTGCCAGGGGCACCTGGCGGCTCAGTGGTTGAGCATCTGCCTTAGGCTCTGGTTGTGATTCTGGGGTTCTGGGATCAAGTCCTGCATCGGGCTCCCCACAGGGAGCCTACTTCTCCCTCTGCCTGTGTCTCTGCCTCTCTGTGTCTCTCATGAATAAATAAATAAAATCTTTAATAAGTAAATACATGGTCATGCCATAGTCAATAGTTTTATCCCCCATGGTTTCAAGAAACTATGTGCATTTGGCTTTAGGGCCAGGGCTCCAGGACTCTTTGATTCTCTAGTTGCCCTTCAGAAATTCCGGAAGACCTTTAACTGCTTTCAGCCTGGTCCTGACCTCTTCCCCAGGGGGAGCTCCTTCTAGAACCCCTAACCCCTATTACTCACAGCTCCTCTTTCTCCTGCTTTCCCTTCCCAGGCACAACCGTGTGTCCTCCGTGTGACAACGAGTTGAAATCTGAAGCCATAATTGAACATCTCTGCGCCAGCGAGTTTGGTAAGAAAGCATCCCTGGCCACCTCTGGGAGGTTCGGCATATTCCCTGGTCTTCCTAGTTTGCATCCCTGGTCAACACGGAGCCTGTGGATGCATCTCTTTGGAGCTTCATGGTCTCTCCCTTTATTCTGCCCGAATGGCTGCTTTTCTCAGGTCCATGAGATGTAGATAGGGTGGAGAACTGGCTCGTTTTTATTAAACTTGGCCTCTGCCCTTCTGTGAGGGATCACTGGATGGGTTTGGGGGGACCTTCTCCAGGAGAAGAGGGTGGCAGACTTGAGGACAGGTGGAGGAGCTAGGAAATAACACCACTCCTTGGATGCTCCCGGGGTGGTGGCGGGGGGACACCTAGGAGGTCCTGCGGGCTGCTTAGCTGGCTGTCCCTCCATACTAGTCTTTCTCCATCCCCTAGGTGTCAGCACCACTCCACCCAGGCTCTGAAATGATGGCACAGGGTGCCCTCCCAGGGAGGGGGAGTCCAGTGCTGTGGGCATTTAGAGGGGCCCCTGTCAGGTCCTTATTGGCACAGAAAACTGACCTCCTCCCTGTAATGAGAGTTCTCTTCCTCCTTTCCAAATCACTCTGGGTTAAAAAGGAATTCCAAATCAGCCCTTATAGCCCCAGGAGAAGGGCTGGATGTGGCCTGGGGAGCAGAACTCAGGGGACCTTTCAAGGATGGCTCCTTCTAGTCAGCCTCATGGAAGACCTGAACAGCTCCAGAAACCCTGACCCCATCTTCTCTGGGAGAGGTAGATGTCAACCACATCTGTTTGGAGGGTTGGCTCCTTCTATTTTATCAGGGTGCCGAGAAGTGGCTCTGCTTAGGCCAGGCCCACTTTGCTGAAGGAAGGTACAGTCTGACAATGAACAGTGTATTTCCTGCGATTCCTGTATTGTGTCCCTGAGGCTGGATTTCATGCAGAACTCTTACCAGGAAAAGCAGAACGGTAGGTAATGTGTCTGTCCATTCAGGGCTACCTGCTCCATGTTTTCATTAACCACACATAGTGAGGCATGTGGAAGGGCCTAGAACTGGCAGAGGGCATATCTGAGTCACACAAATGTGACCTGAACATGCAAGTTGGAGTAAATTGTACATGTGACACACATATTCTCAGGATTGTCATGGTGACTGAAGATGGAAGGGGGAGAACTCAGACCCTTTGCCATGGAAAACTTCGTGAGGATGGATATGCCTTGTGTGTTTTGTTTGTGTGCTAGGCATCTCTGCCTCCTTTGTTCTTGGTGGAGGACTGAGGACATCTAGGAAGATTGGTCCAGTATGCATTTTCCTGCTTGTCTTTGAGTCACATCCTTTTCTTAGGTTGCTGTTTTAAATGAAGTTAAAGGAAATGGTAGAGGGCCCCTGAGGTGATGTGTGCAGATTCTGCTGACCCTTCCATTGACCAGTAGTCACATTTGCTTCTTGATGCTCACCGCTTTGCTTCATCAGAGGTGCCGAGAGCCCAGCTGAGCCCAGCAGGTTTCCTGCCGTAGAGTCTGTGGGTACACAGCCCCACACTGTGTTAGCGACAAGTTTTTCTTTTACAGGTGGGGTTGAGATTCCTTCCCAAAGATGAATTTGGACAGAGGAAAAACAATCTCTCAGAAATCCTGATTAGAAGCCTTTTGTGGCATGGCTGGGGCAGAAAGAATCTTTTAAGATATGGCTATGATCCCAAAGAATTCTTACAGGAGCTAACCAAGGAGCCACATTTAGATTTCACTGAACCTTTTCAGATACTACAAATGAACACACTCACTTTTAGAAGTGGGTCCCTTGATATTGTGCAAATCTAGGGAACCATATTAAAGTAAACTCTGAAAGGTAATATATTAGCTGAAGTTTTGTGCTCATATGACTTCTATTAGGCTCAGCTCCTGAGGGAAGAGTGATGGAAAATTCTGGAACTCAGTGTGTGGAGGTGATTGACCAACTGTGCCTTCCTAATCAGGAACTCAAATTCAATGTATTTGATCATTCATTGATTCATGCATCCATTCATTCAACATTTTAAAAAGATTTTTTATTTATGTAAGAGAGAGAGAGAGAAGGAGCAGGGGGAGAGGGAGAATCGGAGAATCAGACCCCCTGCTCAACAGGGAGCCCAGCACAGGACTTGATCTGGGACTCTGGGATTGTGACCCAGACGCTTAACGGACTGAGCCGCCCAGGCTCCTCTCATTCAACATTTCTTGAGTGCAAAGCACTGTGCTAGATACCTGACTCCTAAATACTTACCTAGAATAAAGTACATATTAATTAATTTATTTTTTTTCTTAAACGCTGACCAAACACTAATCAGTGATTTTTCTAGAGAGTCACAGAGTCATGATATAACTCACCAGCAGAGGAGGAGGCTGTGGGAACCCAAGGCCAGATTAATGTTAGGGAACTGTGAGAAGAGAATCTGTGTCTTTATGCTCAGAGTCTTTGTCTGGAACTTACCAACCTGAACTTGTCATCACATCTCCTCCCTCCATTCCCACTTACTTACCAAAATTCTGGTAATTGGGGATTTTGTGGCAACTAGCTAAATTAGAGACATTCTCTAGAAGTGGGCTGAAGAGGCAAGCTTTGGGAGGGAATTTGAATGTGGAAGGTTGGCCTTATGGTGTAGGGTGGGGGTCTAGAGGGTGCTCAGGTTACTCCCCTGAGAGGTACTTCCTTTCCTCACTGTAGTAGCTACCTGCTAAGTTGGCCAGCCACCTGCTTACTGCTTATAGGAGGGAGGGGTAGATCTTATTTTAATGACCAGTCAGGTTTTGGCGATCTGAGTAATTAGTGGCTTGGGACTGTGTTCCTTTCACCCTGAGGTGATTTTCTTCTTGGGTTCAGAGAATTTTGGAGGTCCTCCTGGACCCTCCAGGTCATCCTATCAAATCCACTTATTTCATAGATAGGAATCTGACTTTCCCACCTGGAGTTCTTTTACTATCTGGTATGCTGCCCTCCTCATTTCAGAGAAGATGAACGGCCACTGGGCTCTGGCATGGAGGCATTTATCCCCTCAGCATGGGTATGGTGTTGCCAAGCCTTTTGAACTGGGTGCAGGAGATACTTTTTGTTTTTTTTGTTTGTAATGTTCTTATAAGGCAATAAATAGGATTTTTTTTTTTTTCACTCTGCAGGGGCTGAGCTTAACTCTGCCCTTCTCAGCATCCTGGAGAATGCAGCCTTGTTGAGAAACTTGTTTCTTAGCTCAGTTCATTTCAAGTAAGTGAGGCAGTCAGCCAGGCTGATGGGATTCAGTTAGGAAACAAAGAAATTCAGCAATGCAAGCTGACACACAACAGAAAAGAAAGAGAATGTTTTACTCCCTACTCCACGGATCAAACTTTGCATTAAGTGGCCCTGACATCCCCGGTGGGAAGACATCAGGTTGTTGGAAGGCTTTCTCTGAGCTCTAGGAATAAGGGGGTGCATTCCTTCTGGGTCAGCACACACACTCGCCCTTCTGCCAATGCATCCTCAGACTCCTGCAGCCTCGGTGGAGCTGGGCGTGCCAGCCCGTCACCTCCTTCCCAGGCTGTGCATTTTTAAATCTCTGGCAGGTCTATTTGGCCACTAGGCTCTCCACCTCGCACTGTACCCCCTCAGTTCAGAGCACATTTTTTCCCCCAACAGGGAAAAGTGTCAGTAGAAACACCTGTGTGCTGATACTCAGGAATGCAGCTGGATCAGCCTGGATCAAGTACCAGATGTGGGAAAGCCAACAGTTAGATGGTGCAAAGGCTCTGAATTCAACATGGTGGCCAGCCTGCCTGCTGTGTTGAAATTGGGATGCACTGCTCTGCTTTTTGTTATCTCTGCTTTTCCTGCTAGGTGACAACAGGGTGCCACTCCTTTCTCTTAAACAGGGCAGTATCGCATTTGCAGGCTGCCACACTAGTAATCCTGCTGTTAACAACTCAGTGCCCATCCGCATCTTTCCCTCACGTTAGCTTATCCCAGGGATGTGAAGATCTGGTTTATAATTGCTGGGAGCCTAGGACCCCGCCTCCGGCCAGGCTCTGTAGCTTCTCCTATTTGTAAACACCCTTAAGCTTTTTCTGCTAGAAGTGTGTATGATGATGTACTTCTGCTAAGATAGTTCAGAGCTTCCTCTCGTCCTGGCTACTCCAGTATTTTGAGCTTCCGAGTTCAGGTGGCAACTTCTTTACCCCAGTATTTTTTTGCTGTGGAAAAAAAGATTTCTTTGCCTCCAGAAATTTTCCCTGCCTTCTGGAAGGATTTTTTTTCCCTTTTATATGTTTCCTCATAAAGAGTAAAACCGTACTTTGTAACACCAAACTGAGTCAAATAGGAAAGGACAGAAATCAGGTCTCGCTGTTAGCATTTGGGAGTATTTCCTAAAAGAAATCTTTCCAGAAGTTCCTGAACCTTCACTAATTTTTTCTCACTCTGCCGGACTCTTTTTTCAAGGTATCTTGGCTGTGCTGCTGTTTGGAGGCAGAGTGCTTTACTCTGAAGGGCTGTTCGATCTCTTGCAAAAAGTAGATTCAGCCTTTTCCAAAGTAAACCTTGGGTTTCCTCCCGCAAGTGAGGAAAACCGGCTGCCAGCACAGTAATTGCAACATCTGTAAGCTGCTGGAGAGCAGGGTCTGTGTCCTGTGCCCTATTTTACCAAATGCAAGACGCCCATTAATTATGAGATGTGCTGTTTTGTACCCTGACAAAGGAAGCATACTTCACTTTACAAATGTGAAGATAATCTGTGTCTTAGAATGAACAAAACAAGGCCTGTTTGTACTTAAACAGTCCCTGGAACTGTGTCTTCCCCATGGTAGACATGAAATGAAAGTTTGTCAGATGAGTATTGGAATGATGGGAAGGTAGGGGATATGGTAATTGGACTTCCTTTTTTTTTTTTTTTTAATAAAAGGAGAAAGCTCCTTTCCAAGTGACTATGTACAACATGGTTATTAATTTCAAGGAAAACTTCATGCCCTGTTTTGGGTGACTGAGTGTAGATGTGTGTATGTTAAAAAAAAAAAAAAAAAAAGAACAAAAGCACTCACATCCAGAAATCCAGTTCGGTCAAAGTAAAATTAAATAGAGGAGAAGGCACACAGCTCCCGGGGTGGAGTTGGCAGGCTGAAAACAACTGGTTTTTATTGTCATTGAAGACCTCTGAAATACATTCCCATCCGCAGATCTGTAAATACTTGGAAGGGATTGTTACAGCATTTCATGTGAGGGGAAAACATGGGGTGGATGCTGTAAGTCCACGGGAAGCATAGCTCACAGCTCACAGCCCGTGTCCTGATCTGAGTAGCCTTCCTGTGCTGGGGGGTATAGGGATGGGAAGGGGGGGTGGTGTGCTGGCCGGTGCAGAGGCTGTGGCTGAACCAGAAGCCTGGAAACCTTTGGTTGGCTGGGCTGGTAATGATGTCCATTGCCTGCTCGCCTGTGGTCTCCGATTGGAGACTGTCTGAGCACGTCCCCAACCTAGGGTCCTGGCCAGAGAATCAGGCCCTGGGCAGTTTGGGCTGGGGTCACATGGGGACCACTTTGCACTCTGAAGCCATGCCAAGGAACCTCTGGGCAAAGGTGGGAAAGAGCCGCATTTACCCCTCTGGTGAGCCCGGTGCTCCCTGTCTCCATGTGTAATTCTCTCTTGGCTCCAGCTGGTAGGAAGATACTTAAGTAAAGCAAATTTCAGTGAGGATCAGTCTTCTTTAGCATGTGAAAGTAGAGTGAGGTATGAGAAAGGACAAAGAAGTAGAGTGAGGTATGAGAAAGGACAAAGAAGGGAGGCTTCATGGATGGGGCACGGCCTTCCCTGAAACTGAGTTCAGTTCTTCCTCTGCTACTTTAGTTCTTCCATTGCATGGCCTGCAGCACCAGGTAAATCCCTTACCCTCTGCAGGACTCAGTCTCCCTCTATTTCATATCCAGGAATAGGTTTCGGTGAGGAGCAGATGAGACGGTGTGTCAGGAACCCAGCCCTGGGCCCAGCACGCCGGCCGGACTCACTAAACACTCATCGTGGGGATCCTTCCAGGGACAGAAGTAGCCCAGCCAGCTGTCCTGGGCAATGAGGCCTCCCTCGGGTTCTCCCTAGAGAAGCGAGAGGTGCATCTCAGGAGCTCCCTGTCCTCTGCTCTCAGCATATTTATTGAAATCTTTCCCCAACCTAATTCTATTTTCAACCCTGTCCCCTCCTTGCGTTCCGCTGGAGTGATTGCTTTTCTCTGTCCTAAGACTGATTCCACTGTGGGCACGATTAGTTCAGGATTGGCCAACACACGACATTCCCCCCTTGTGGCTAAGTCCTCGGTTACTCCTTGGGACAGTCAGTTGCCAGATGGTGTGGTTGGGTGTCCTGTGAGGTACTCTCCAGCTGCTGATTCTCTGATTATGAGTGGCCCTGCCCCATTTCTTAAGCCTTCTTATCTTTTTTTCTTTTTTTTTTTTGTAAATGTATTGTGATAAAATGTACATAGCATGATATTTGCCATCTCTGTTAGGTGTAAGTTCAGTGTCATTAAGTACATGCACATTGTCATGCAGCCCTCCTCACCATCCATCTTTTGGATGTTTTGTCCTCCCAAACTGAAGCTCTGTCCCCATAAAGCACTAACTCCCCATTCCCCCTCCTCCCAGCCCCCAGAAATCACCATCTCATTTCTGTCTCTATGAATTTGATGATTCTAAGTGTGTCCTGCAATATTAGTTCTTTTGCGTCTGGCTTATTTCACTTAGCAAAATGTCCTCCTTATCATTTGATGTATGGATGAACCGTCATGGAGAAAGGGGAGCAAGAAGGACTGACCATCAACCTCATCTCTGTTCCCTGAAGCTTTTCTGGACCTGGGGGGAGGAAGTGGAGGGGAAGGGGTGCTTTGGGGTAAGAGGGCTGTTCACAGCCTGCCCAAGCGGCCCATTTTTTGGGGGGCTGCGTTGCTCATTTGTATCCCTTTGTCATTTTAAAGATATGCTGAGCTGGATGGAACCTCAAAGATCAACCAGTCCAGGGCTCTCATCTTATGGATGGAGAAAAATACGACTCAGAGAAAGGAGTTAGTCATTTGATTGCCCGAGGCTGCTCTGCCTGGCATCCATTAAAGTTTCTGCTCCCACTCGCACTTACCTGGGCAGCCAGTCCAGATTCCATACCCACCCTCCTTCACATGCTCCCGTGTCACCAAGCTCCCATCCTTCCAGGAGTGGTGGGGAAGCTCCCGGGGAGGGTGTTCCTTCACTGATTCCAGTGCTTGCGGGATGTAAAAGGACTGATAGGTGCGCCCGCCACCTGAAAACTGCTTGGCAGTCATTGGATTCTTTCTTTGTGGAGAGGCAGGCAGTGGAGTAGGGTAGAAAGAACATAGGCTTTGGGCCAGGGAGACTTGGAGTAAATCCCAGCCCTACAAACTGAGTGACCACGAGAAAGTCTCTGAATGTCCCTGAGCTTGTCTCCTCACTTTCAAAATGTGAGTGGTGATTCCCATATTACTGTGTTGTGGGGAGAATTGAATTAAGTGTGTGGAGTTCCTGGGATATGGCTGCTGCTCAGTCCATAATTATTATCTCCTCATGTTGGAAAGAATTGTTTCAGGATGGAAATTAGCCTAGGTAGGAGGATTCTGGCATGAATGAAATCAGTATGTTTGGCCAAAATTTTTAGGAAATTGAATGGAATGTTCTGATTAATTCTCTGGTTAGCAGAGGATTAAACTGAAGAAGGCTTTTTAAAAGCCCATTTGGAAAAACTTGCAAAGCTTTACGCAGCTTCAAGGTGTTCTAGTTAACAAAACCAAAATAAACGCAACGCAACCCAAACCAAACAGAAAACACGATCAGGGCTTAGTTTGCTGGCACCCTTGAGGCGCCATCAAAGTGGGAGTCAGCAGACCATCCTGATGGCGGTGCAAGGAGCTTGGACTGACCATGTACAGCTCTAGAACATGCCTCCTCAAGGTATTTGTTCTGTTTGTGTATTTCTAATTTCAGAAATCTTGCTCCTGATATGCATTGTTCTACTCCTAGTTAATTGGGTTCCATTTAGGAAAGGTTTTAAAGCACTTCTGTGTTAGACTGACCTCCGCCCTCTTTATCCAGGGCAGTTTTTGCCTCTTTTCCAACAATCACCTTGTGATATTTGTGAGATGCACTCCCTTTGTCCAAAAAACAGACTGTTTTCAGAGTAGTGAGCATTTATATATTGGTAAATTCCATCCAGTTTTGCAGAAATGAGCCAGAAGCTCTAATTTTTTTTTTCTTTTTTTTTTTAAGGAGAACAAATGGCCAAAGAAATGTCAGGCCCTTGCCCTGCCCTAGCCTGCTCAGAGCAGCCAATTAAACATGCATTAGCTTTGGAAGACTTCTCAAAGGCCTATAGATTACGTTTGAAATCTTTGTTTAGTCTTTCAGGAACACTGTCACACGGATGATTTATCAAAGAAAGTTGTTTATCTGGCAGTAAAATAAACTCTGGGCTTGTTCAGACTAAAATTTCCCGTGAATTTCTACCAAGGTAAACACTGGTAACTGGCAGGTTGCAAATTCCGTGTGAAAGCCAGACACATACGATAAATATTTGAGCGATAGCTTTGCTGTGTAAGTGGCCTAGCCTGTCACTAGCACTGTCACTCCTCCTGAGCCCCTGGGGACCTGGCCCCGCAGCCTGGCCTGGAGCAAAAACTGGCGGGCCCTGGGTGTGAGGAGCCCCCTGTGCTGCGTAGGCCTCCCTCCCTGGGCTCGAATGCCACTTAGTGCTGGCACTGGGGCCTTCCTGGTTCAGAGGGGCCAGGCCTCAGGACGGCTTCCATCAGCATCACACAAACAGCCTGTGATGTGTCAGGAGGGAAGTGAACCCGAAGCAGCCAGCTTAGGTTTCTTAGAAAATAGACATTTGTTGGACCAAATTGGCAGGGGGGCTGGTGCCTGTTGAATGATGGGGCCCTGGGGCCGGGCCATGGTGGGAGGGGGCAGAATCACCTTGTGAATTCTGCTGAGCTCGGATCGTAGTAGCAAAAAGTGCTGCAGACGCGTCCCCGGGGCCCTTGGCTTGGCTCACTGGTGAGAGATCCATCTGGAACGGAGAGGGCAGACCTGATGCTATAAGTGCTGCAGCACTATAACCCGCACCACAGGTTTGAGTGAAGGACCGAATGAACAAGTGAATGGTGGTAGAAGGGAAAAGAGATGAAATAAAGCCTTCTAGGACTTTCAAAGGAAGATACTGTGGTCATCATGCATGGTGGCTTTTTGGGAGGCACTGCTGAATTATAAACAGCATGTTCTCTGACAGCCTCGGTCCCGTAGTCTGGAGTTTCTAGATCACCCTGGCCTTGGGTGGGGTCTTTAATGCAGGACTGAGTTCAAAGGTGTTCCTAGGGACTTCCTGTAACTTAGGCCCCACCCTGGGTCCCTCTCATCCTGACTTCTTTAGCAGGTCACGGAGAGGAAGCAAGGGCCCAGAAGAGGTGACATTTGTGTCTTTGTGAGGGCTTCTGGTATGGAGGTCTGAGCTTAAGTGCAGAGAGCATCTGTGTTCCTGTTAAGTCTTGAGAGTAATTGGTGCCGGTCTTCCCAAGTGGGAGGGGCTGCGAGTGTGTGGAGCCAGGTTCTTCTGATGGCTCTTTAGGGATTGGCGTGCAGATAGCAGATGCTTACTGGCTTGAAGATATTTAGGGAATAAAGGAGTATTTCTTTAGGGTAGGAATTAAGGGAAATCATTTACAAATTCTGAAAGGATGTCTGTGAGTTGTAAAGAGATGCCAAAATAGTGCTTTGGCAGTGGAGAAAAATGAGGAACCAGCTTTCCTACACTGTGTTCTCGCTCACTCAGGCAGGATTACCAGAGTAGCTTTCTCTGGTTCTCTCGCCCTTCTTCAGAGTGTTCTCCGGGACATATGCTTCTGGAAGAACCTCAGATGTCTTCTGTTCTCTTTGTGAGCCCATTGAAAATTATTAGTTAATGCTGTTGTGTCTTCCACAACAGATCCATTCAGCTTCTGGAAATGGCTTGAGAGTTGAAGGAAATCCCTATCTCTGTGTCTGTGGCAGCAGAGCTAGAAATAGGGGCCTGGAATTAACACTTGGACCAGAAGAGACGAGTGCCCTCCTGCAGCGCTGCCTGGGGTGGGGGGTTGCGGTGGCGCCAGCCTGCCATGCATACCTCCTGGACATCAGGGACTTGCCTGTGCTCCTTCTAGGCTTCCTTTGGTCTCAGCTTTGAGCCAAGGACCTGTTTCTCATCCTCAATAAATTTCAGAGTCTGGTGGATGAGGCAGGCCTCAGCCATGCTTGTTTGTCTCTGTCCTCTGGCAACTTCAGATGCTCTCAGGCTTGAGGAAGGAGGGTCTTCTGTGGGAGATGGAGAAATTCAGGGTCGCTGACCAGAGGGGTTGAGGATTCTAACTTTAGACTTCAGATTAATGGAGAAAGTCAAGATGGGCGTTCCTGGAATCAGGAGACAAGGGCTGGGAAAGGAATTAAGATCCCCAACCATTAAGAATGGTAATTCTTAAATGACAAAGCCAATTCAAGCAAACGAATGTGGGTAGAGAATATCATTGGTCACCTCTAGCAACTGAGTCAGCATCCCGTGTTAGGGCTTTGCCTCGGCTAAGACTTGGGGCCACAAAGGCTGATCCAAGGTGTGATGGAAGGGGTTGGCTTTTGTGATGTCTGTGGACCTTGCTGGGAGGGTGGAGGGGGCGCTCCCCAGCTCTGGATCTGTTCCTTGAAGCAGCAGTTGGAATGAGCAGGTGTGTTACAGTGGTTACCCATTCAGCGTGGCCATAGACCTAAGATGCCTCCCAGGCGGGGCCTGGCTCCAGGAAGAAGGGGGGGGGTCAGTCACTAAGTATTGCCGTCTGCTCTGGGCAAGGTGGTGAAAGTAGAAGGGCGAGGCAGCAGATGAGGGCAGCCTGGCACCCACACAAAAGCCATGACTGCTTCCCCCAAGAGGGAGCAAGGCTAACTGGGAAGAGTTACTGTCTTTGTGCTGAGATGTAGAGGTGCCGGGGCTCAGATGCCTGTAAGGTGCCACGTGCAGGTCTGTGTCAGCCTCTCAGACTATAGCGTCTTTATTCTTAACCATATTCATTTAGAAACAGGTGTATGACGCATGTACGTGTGTGTACTTTCTTTTGCAAATCCGACTATCTGTAGGACGTATGCGCTCTTGCACAGATACAATTCAACAGACTGTGGTTGAACTTAGACAGAGTATAACAGCCTTGCTAATACTTAGCTCTATATATGCTGACTTTGGGATCCACACCCAAGGAGATTCCAATTGTGCACACACAGGACCTGGGAAGAGGGGAGGCCCATAGTCAAAGCCAAAGAGACAATCCCTTCCTCCTCACAGGTCTTCTGTACTCGGAGGTGAGCCCTTGGCCAGGTGAGCCCTGAGCCCTTCTGTACTAAAATGTTAGTTGGCCAGAAGATCGCTCATACCTGGGCAGATAAGTACAGACAAGGGGAGGTTTCTGTAGGTTCTATCCTGTAGTGCCTTTTACACGGTTCTCAGGGCCACCGCATGAGGTGAGAGCCACCCACCTTATCACACTTCTATCTGTTGAATAGGAGCTGGTGAGGTGTGGAAGTGGAGGTGGGGGTGTATCTGGAGGGGAGCTCATGAAGGACTGGGGCACCCCCCATTCCTGGGGCCATCTGGAGGCCAAAGCTTCGGGTTTGTCCTGGGCTTCCCAGAGGGGTTTCTGTTCTGCCTCCCAGAAGCCTAATACCCAGCACTTTTGTGCTACTCCGCCTTCGGTTTCCTGCCTTTGTGGTGGAAGGGGCTCCATGAACTAAACGCACGTTAGCGTTAGAGGTTTAATAAATGCCCGGAGTGAGGACGCATCAGGCACCATCCGGCCTCAGCACGGGTTGGTGCACATAAGAATGACGGGGCGGGATGGCCGGGATTCGGTTGGTGCCCTCAGAGGGCTTCCTTCGGAGGGATACGGAGGGGAGAGCAGATACACGTAACCACCGCGTCATGGTGTGTGGTGGAATAGCTGGGAAGTGGAGGCTGGGAGCACCGGGTGGGGCCGTTCGTCCTGGGGCGGGGTTGGCTAAAGCTCCCCAGAGGAGAGGAGATGCCTTGTGTTGTTCTACAAGGGATTGGAGGAGTTTGTCAGGCTGGAAAGACGGACGTGGGAAGAGCAGTCTTATGTGGAGGGCCAGGCAGACATCTAGACGTGGAAGTATGACGTTATCTGCATGCTGGGGAGCAGTGAGCCGTTTCGGTTAGTTTATAAGGTATATGGGGGCAAACGTTTAGAAATGAGATCCACAAAGTAGGCAAAGCCAGGTCACGAAGGGCCTTGAAGGCTGCGAAGGAAGAGAACATTTGTCTTGTTGGCGATGGAGGGGCCCCAGGGGCCTCTTTTGAAATGTTACTTTTACTTGTATCTTAAGAGAAGAGCAGGGGTGGGGAAGGAGACCGGAAGGCAAAGGTGCTCACTAATCCGAAGCCATGAAGGGCCGAGGGCAGAATTTCAGGGAGGACTTTTTGGATGGGGCAGTGTGTGGGTGAGGGTGAGGAGGGCGAGAGGAGGCCTCAGGCCCCGTCCCAGAGGAGGGGCTCCGGGCAGCGCGGCCGGACCGCGGCCAGCTCCGGGCCACCCACTTGAAGGGGCCCCTGAAGGCCGGCCTGATGAGGTCAGCCGGCGGCCCGGGCGGCCAGGGAGGGGGCCATCTGCTGCGGTCAGGGCCCCCGGGGAGAACTTTGTTCTGGGCGCGCGGAGCGGGAGCCAGAGCCTGTAATCAGCTCGGACTCGGGTCGCGGTGGAGCTGGTCATTACCGAGAGCCGTCATCATTAGGAGCTGTCATAAACTGCCCTGACTGTTCTCTCCAGACCTTGTTAGTGGCCCAGGCCGGCAGCAAATGCAGTGCTGCTGGAGCCAGCCCCGTAATCGCTGGCCTGGTAATGGCGTTAGCCGGAGCCCGAGGGGTTGGGTCAGCTCAGGCATCTGGGCCTTTCTAGAGGAGGGAGGTGAGAGGGACCATAGCTACAAGGGACACGCGGAGAGGCCACAGATGGGGTGCGTGTGTGGTGCGCCCGCATGTTCACGTCTCTGTGTGTCTGGCTAGGTCTGAGGCGTGGGTGCAGATGCGGGTGTGCGTGTGCACAGCGGATCGCCCCAGCGAGCACGGCCGTGCCGGTCAGCTGCTTGCACAGCTAGGAGGAGCCTGCTCGTGCAGCTGCTCTGGCGTCTCCAGGTGCTTAGCCTCCATGGGTGAGGTCAGAGGCTTCCCCTCCCTGCCAGCACCTCAGAGACAGGCCTTAAGAACATGCCACTGACTTCCCCCGCCTCAGGAAGGCTCTAGGGACATCTCTAAGAGCTTTCTCCACAGCATGTCCTTGTGCAAACCCAGGGCCATCTTTGTAAGTTTGGGGAACGCTCCTATATATAGTCTTGGTGTTTTGTTTATTACCTCAAATGCCAATTAGGCCTGTTTTGTTCAGGTTTTAGTGTTTGCCACAAGTCCCTTTAGAACCGCTGGTTTTTTGGGCAGAAGTGACATCCTTAGCAGATTCAAGTGGTTAGCCGGGATTGTCATAAAGGACAGGGTGTAATCTCAAGGATTGTAAAGCATATTGGAAAGGACACATACCCTTAGGAGTCATGCAGACCTGAGTTCCAGGCTTGGTTTTACCTCCTACAGTGTCAGCCTAAGGAAGCCACTTAACCTCTCTGAGACTGTCTACTTATCCGTCAAAAAACAAAAATAGGGAAGCCCTGGTGGCACAGCGGTTTGGCGCCGCCTGCTGCCTGGGGTGTGATCCTGGGGACCTGGGATCGAGTCCCACATCGGGCTCCCTGCATGGAGCCTGCTTCTCCCTCTGCCTGTGTCTCTGCCTCTCTCTCTCTCTGTGTCTATGAATAAGTAAATAAAAAAATCTTAAAAAAACAAAACAAAAATAAAAACTCCGTACAGGGAGACAATATATGATGTGATAGAAAATAACACAATTTCTGGAGCCCCAGGATCTAATCCCGACACTAACAATAGCTTTGTGAATCACCAGTTCCTTAAAGTCTCTGAGCCTATTTCCAGAAGCAAATTGAAGGGATTGCCTGAGGAGATCTCTAACGCTTCTTCCAGCTCTGAAATTGTACTATTTTATTCCTCAAAAACTGTGACTTGGGTTTCTTGATTGAATATCTCTATTGGCACCTCTTCATTCCCCATGCGTATTCACTGGGAACACTAGACCTTCAGCTTGGGCACGTGCAGAAGAGAAGCCTGTGCCTAAGAGCATGCAGCAGGCAAAAAGTGCGTTGGATGTTCCAGCTGAAGAGTTGAGCTGGGGTTGCAGGCCTACTGCAAAGGGCATTGATGCCCCGTAGATCAGCATCCGGACCTCAGCCTTGGACCAGTCTTATTCTGGGATCCCTCTCCTGACCATGTTCTCAGGGCTCTCCTTCCCTGTGCAGACCCAGAAACCCAGGAATGGGGTGGAGAGGGCACAGGAAACTCTTTGCCCGCATGGGGAAGGCGAGCATGATGAGAAAGCCACTTGGAAGCATGGAGCATGTGATTTCTAGACCTTGGCATCACATTGTAATGCCATTTCTGCGATTTATCAGCTATGAGACTTCAGCCAAATCCTGCTATTTTCTTACCTGCTGAACAGAGATAATTGTGCATACTTGTCAGAAAGTGTATAGACCTCAGAGATTGTATTGAAAAGTCCTGGAGATGACAAGTGCAAATTCACATCTAATGAGTTACTCACCCTGTGGCAGCTGGTCCCTGGTGCCATCTTATGGTTCAGTGTGGCAGCCCTAGGAAAGGCTTTCTGCTCAAGTGGGGGCTGTCAGCATGCTCAGCATGGCTGAATTTTCCTGAAAGCGCTCATAACACAAAGCCACACATTTGGCGTTCCTTATAAAAGAAAAAAAAATAAAGGGTGAATCCAGTTTACAGGCATATCGAATCTGAACCAAGACAGTAATGGTAATATTTTTCTCAGAGAATTGTAGAAAGGATTTTTGGAGGTTTTTAAAATATAGGCTGATGTAACCCCTAATAATCTCTAGGCTCACGACGGGGGGCATATGTTAACAGAAGGCTGAAGTCCAAGGCATTGGATGGGAGAGGATCCTTGGAAAATCTAGGCCTGAGAATTTATGCCAGCCTTGTCCCCAAAGAGGGGACAGTGGCCACAGCAGGCTGTGGGTCAGATGTAGCACATCTGGGAGCCTCTGACCCTCTGTTGAGAATGACTTTTATTGGCCTTCTCTCTGCCATTCCTCTGCACCGATGCCAGCACAGAGACTGCATGTTCAGCATCCCTTTGGCCCAGAATGGCCAATGGCAGCTATTTCGTGTAGGCAGGAGCTGTGAAGTGGGGGAAAATGAGCAGCTGGGCCACTGCACCTAGGTGATGTGGGGTCAGGTTGGATGTTTCCCACTCTGCAAGGGGCCTGGCAGTTCTCTTCCCATAGCCTCCTTCACATGGACAAGTCTACGTGTTTAAAGATGTCTGCCTCTTAGGACTACAAGTGTCAGGAGGACAGAAGGTGAGAGAGCTGAGATTGTGTGGCCCAGCAAAGGAAAGACGTGTTCCTCATGGGTCTGGTAGAAGGTAGCTTGCTGATCAACAAGGTAGTGAGGTCTCAGCCACAGGAGCTGTTCAGAGGCTGAATGGCCTTTTGCTGTAGTGAATGGACTTCCTTTCTCATGAGGATGTTGGATGATTTTCCTGCACAAGGTGGAGGAATGACCTGGGCCCCCCTCACGAGATCACCCAGCAACATGGAATGCTCATCTGGAAACGTGTTTCCATTCAGTAGACCCCCTTTTCAGCAAGGAAAGGAATAGCTTCTAGGTGTGTGAGCTCAACCTTGAAGTCATTCTGACTTGTGTGTCTGCAGGGAGGCCCAGAGGGCTGGAGCAGTTGGGTGGCCATGACTCTTAGGGAACAGTCCTCCAGTTGCCAGAAGAGAGGCCCAACGGAGCTGGAATGGAGTGCAGGCCCTGGACTGGGCCTCCCCCTTCTCCTGCCTCCCTCTCCTGCCCTTTCCTTCATAGGAGCAGAGCCATCTGGTCCACCCCCACTCCTGGGTATCAGTTTTCCTGGTGACTTTTGAAAAAAATCCTTTTCTGCCTTCACAGTTGTGTAACTGCGTGTGATGGGGGAGGGCAGTGAGAAGGTTGAGCATGAAGCTGCCCCTTCACTGGAAGGAGAATCAATAGATTGTGTTGATTTTTCTCTGTGACTGACAGCTCTTTGCCTCAAGCCTTCTTTTCTTACAGACTTAATGTGTCTTCTGGCAGATTTCCTTGTTTTGAATGATTACTCCAAGTAGAGAGCAGGCAAGCCTCGCAAAGAAGTCGGCACTTTTCATTTTGCGCATCATCCCCACCCCATCCCCCTTGCCTGATGTTCTTCAGGAGTCCGTCGGTGAGCAGAATCTCATTCAGACCAGCTGAAAAGTCTCCATGCTCCTTCTCACCCTCCAGGTTTCTTAGAATGAGAAGCCCAGGATGGCACTGAGAAGCTGTCTCATCTTCCCGTGGGGCCCTCTGCATGGATGGTCCTGTGGGGCCTCGTCCTGAGAAACTGTGGCACCGGACAGCTGCCTCGGAAGTGTCCAGGGGTGGGACCTGGGGGCATGCTTGCTAACGTGTGCGCTCATGTCCATCTGTCTTAGTGCCGGCCTCCAGTCCGAGTGCAGAGTGCCTCCTATCGGAGGCAGGCGGGTCAGGGGCTCACCTGGGCAGGCCCTGCCCCCGATTGCTCAGTAAGTTTCCCGAATTGAGGGGATGACTTGCTGAGCTGCAGCCTGCTGTTTGACCCGATTGGCAGCCCTGGGCCAGAATGAGGACCAGGCAGTGCTTCCTTGAATCTCCCTGAAGGCCGTGGGGCACTGGCAGAGGGCTCTCTGGTCCCCGCTTCCCTCCTTCACCACAGCCACTTCTCTTGCAGGAAATGACTTATCTGATAGTGAGCTGGGGGTGTACTTCTTCAGCCTGGAGGGAGCTCAGCTTTCAGGTTTTTGGCACTCAGTACTGGCATTCAAATCTTGAGAGGAGGGTTGCTTGCATTTGGAGGCAGGAAGGGAGGCTGCATGATCCCGTGGGCTGGAACTGGAGGGCTGGAGGTTGTCTTTCTGAGACAGGGTATATGAAAGGACAGAGACGAGGGCAGGTGCCTGGGAAATGAGGGGAGACGCGTTGTCCATGTTCCAGGGGACACCACATCCGGGTTTCAGTACCCGACCAGCTGCTGACAGCGGGGACTGTGGCTCTCATCGCTCCCAGCCTCTACAATGAGACTCTGGCTGGATGGCCTCTTTAGTCCCCTTCCACTCTAAGAATCTGTGCTTCTGTGTCTCAAGTTAGTATTTTTTGAACGCACGCAGGCCATGAAGCAGAACCTTTCCTGCAAAGAAAGCCTCACTCTGAACTCCATTACAAAAAATGGGTCAACACAGACTGCTGGGCTAGAAGAGGAGAAGACCTGGAGGGGACTGGTATGACCACTATAAGGTCCTGGGGCACATCTGACATGCACTCTGTTATGGAGATACCAGGCCCTGGGGCAGGATGTCTGACCTCAGGGAAGAAGGGCTGAGATTATCCAAAGGGGCACTCGTGCTCTTCTTTCCTCCTAGATAGACCATCAGGGACTTTACCAAATGTCCTCTGGCCTGGCAGCCTCTGGGTACAAACGATGGCAATTCCATCCAAACTATGTTAGCCCGCCAGGCTGCAGGCAGAAGCCACTTGTCCCTGCTGCCACTGTCCGAGCTAGAGATCTGGAGATCCCAGGCCTTTGCCCGTCCAGCCTCTGCTGAGCTGCAGCTCCATGTCAGGCTAAGGCTCCCAGATCTTGTAGAGCCAAGGTGTGTTCCCCTCAGCCCAAGGGGGTTCTCTGGCGAAAGCCCTACAGCCAGGGTGCTTGGGCCCTAATGTGTCACAGCCTCTTGTGGAGCAGCTCTTAGATATATTTACATAGCACATTTTCCCCACCGTGTGCCTGATCCACACAAGAGCCCCTGCTTTATACCTAGAGCCACGGTTCCCCCTGCCCCTCAGATCCAGCGCTTGGCACTTGACAATCAGTACCAGGGATCCTTAAGGAAGACTCGGTGACAGCAGGGGGTGGTCATCAGAGGCATTACGGACTCACAACTCCATGAAGCAAAGCGCTTCATGCAGTGGGTACCGATGTGTGAATCTTGGGAGGGGTTTACACTGAAGAAAGCACCGTCAGTCTGGAGTGCCTGTCTTGGCAAGGAAATTCTAGGCATGAGATGGGAACCCAAGAGATGCTGTATCCCATGCGGCAGGGCCTGGTTCCTGGTAGCCACTGGGGGGCAGGGAGCGATTTGGAATATAGCCAGTGGCTCTGATGCGTAGCTGCTGGAGACGGGGTGTCGTAAGATCTATTCTCTAACATCATGGATATGTTTGTCAATGGAGCCACAGAAAACTGAGAGCCACGAGCTATACTACATGGAGCACCTGAGGTGGGATGATATTTGCTATGCAGCCAAATCTGGGAGAGGCACATGCAGACACGGAGGGCGGTCAGCTCTCCAGAAGGTGCTTGGGAAGCCATGCCCCTGGCACTGAGCTCTCTCATGAATCGCTCCAGCAGCTCAGTTTAAGCTCTTCAGAAAAATAGAGACCCTTGAACTGTATTTGTTGAACATTAGGCACAATCTCTGCTTTTTTGTGGAGGACTCATGATCAGGCTAGACTTGAACACAAAAGAACAGTCAGCAGCTTTGCACAGGGATCCTAGATCTCAAGACTGCATCACTGTGTGGGTTCCTGTGACCACTGCCCACAGCTCCTCAGGCTGCCGATCAGAACTAGCTATGGCGTGTGCACCATATTAAGGATGGTTTCAGAGCACACGCTCAGCTTTTTACAGATTGGCACTGTGGGTGCAATTTATATGGTGTCTCTCCGTGCACATCCGTCCACAAAATATGTAAACTGCTACTGGTGTTTTTACAGCACCCGACAGTTGACAAGATGCAGTCCCACTTACCGACTTATCTGAAATCTTTGGATGGGAGCCATCAACTTAAACATTTTGTATTCCGAGGTGACTGTGCAAGTGCTCTGGCTGTGCCTGTGTGCAAAGTGACATTTTGTCTTCCATCTTTTCCTGTCTGTGCTGCCACATCTATCCCCCTCTGCCGTGACCTCCTTTCTCCAACAAACCCAGGAAAGATGGGCCCGTCTTCCTGGATTTTTCCAGCTTTGTACCAGGGCAAGGCTTGCTGCTTGCTGGTGAGGCCTGTGTGGTGGTGGTGGTGGTGGTGGTGTGATGAGTGCCCTCCCACACAGTCCCCGAGGGGGTCTGGGGGAGCTGTAGGAGAGGCCTCCCTCCTGGCTCCTTGGGTGGTGCATCAGAGCTGGGGAAAGGCACTAGGCACAGTGAATGTGTCGGGTCAGCTCTACTGACCCTCTGTAATGGGCATACCTGTTGGGGGAGCTGCGTACTCACAGGACTGTCCTGTGGGGCTCTGAGCCAGAGCCATTGCTCCTGACCCCTGGGGCTTTGGCTGTCTTCAGTAGGCAGGGATGCCTCTGTGTGGAGAGTATTGGGGCACATGGAAAGGAAACCTGCCCAGGACTTGACAAATACCCAGCACGCATTTGCTACCCGAATGGTAGGAGTATGTTTGGGAGTTGGGGGCATGGCCCGAGAATGTGGTCCAGACACCCGTTTCTTGCTGTATTCTGTCCCTGCAGTACCCCAACTCTTTGCCCTTCCGTCAGACTTCTGGTGGGTCTCCTTTGGCCTGGGACCATTTGTCCCTTCTCTGGGGCCCTAGGGGGCCACCGCCTCCATAGTTATGGAGAAGTTTGTTTATTTTTGTTCTTATCTCTTTTTAGTAAGTGGCATTTCTGAAGAAACAGAAAGGAGCATGGTTGGGGGGCGGGCACCATATGTGTTCCCACTGCCTTCATTTCCCCTGTACCACGTGCTCCCCTGAGGCTTGCAGAGCTGATGGGTGGAGAAGGTATGCACCACGTGCCCGGGCTCAGGCTGGACCTTGGAGCCTGCAAAGGGCCACAGGTGGTCAGGTCCCCAGGGCAACTGGGTCTTCTGAGCCTCCCTGCTGTTGACACAAAGCCTACAATGGCAGGGGGTTGAGGGGAAGCAACAGAAAAAATTTAAGTGCAGGAAGTTGGGTAGATACATAGGATCAGAAATATGAGTGACTAAGAAGCACCTATGATGAGAGGAGGGATGGGATCAGGTCTTGAGATGAGGCTTCTGTTTTTATCTCAGAGCAAATCCCAGAAGGAAGTATTTGAGCATTTGGACTTTTTGGGTTTTTTTGGACCTTTCTTAGCTTGATACTTTGGAGAAGTTTATGATGAGTCAGAGAGGTGCTTCCCTCTGCTGAGTCCTTTTACACCTAGAATGCCTTTGGCAGGGAAAGAGGACAGTGAGTCCTGAGTGAGAGCATTCCCTCACCTCAGACCTGAGAAGCAGCTTGCCACAGTGGAAAGAGGACACCCCACGACAGTCTTCTGTTCTGCTTATCATACCCCAGATAGCTTGTGCCTCAGATCACTGACTGGGCATCGGTTTCTTCACTTAGCTGAGGGGACAGCTTAGAACTTTGGGCTGTGTTTGTGACTCCTGGACTCTGCTTGCCCCCAGCCAGGGCCGTCTGTTTCACTGCTTCTGAAGGGTGGGACCTCCTGAGTTAGACCAAGTGTGCCTTGTTCTCTGATCTGTGTACCTGCCAGGCAGCTTTGGGGGCCTGGAGAGGGAGCAGGTAGGGCTCTGTTGCCTGGCTCCTCACCACCAGCTCTACACCAATCACATCTTTAAAACAGGCATGTACTCTTTACATTATGGGACAGTTTCTTATTAGGATGACTGAATATTTTAGTTGGCCTGGGACCGTCCTGGTTTATTCCTATTGTCCTGGCATAATAATCAGTGATATTCTTTCCGTCTCAAAAGTGTCCTAGTTTGGAAGCTCAGTTACACAGTTGGCCCCCGACTCCATGACCAGGGTGTCTCTGTGGTGACCACCCCTGGAAACTTTATGGGGTAGCAAGCAATTAAATTTTTTTTTGGATGGGAAATCCTGGCCAAATGCATACAATGCAGGGTTAGTAGATACTTATTTTTGTGTCTCCTGGGTTTCTGTGAAAATCTGCTTCCCAAATCAGAGAAGGTGATAAACCATGGGAAAAACAGAGGGTCACTAGAGGGGAGGTGGGTGGGAGGATGGGGTAACTAGGTGATGGGCATTAAGGGGGGCCACTTGATGTAATGAGCACTGGCTGTTATGCATAACTGATGAGTCACTGGTCTCTACCTCAGAAACGAATAAAGAACTATGTGTTGGCTAATTGAATTTAAATAAAAGAAAAAAGAAAAAAAAAAAAGAAGAAAGCCTGCTTCCCCTCCTGAGACAGCAGGACCCCTTACAAGGAACATAGAATAACCTCAGAATACTGTCAATGAGCCAACGAGTCGTGATCGGTAGGTTTTAAA
Organism: Canis lupus dingo; assembly: GCF_003254725.2. NCBI lineage: Eukaryota > Metazoa > Chordata > Mammalia > Carnivora > Canidae > Canis > Canis lupus. The sequence goes on from NC_064258.1 coordinate 25,266,135, forward strand.
CATGTCATTTAACCAAATCTTTTCCTGAAATGACTTACTTATTTTGTGGAGACCCCCCCCATTGTAAAGTGCGTATTTATTGCATGAAACTTGGGAAATTGTGTAAAGCAGGTGCAGAGGGTAGACTTCTGTCGCCCATCCTTCAGCACCTGGAGACAGCTGCTGCTAACATTTTGGTAGATTTCTCTCTTTCTGTATCATCGAGAGGCACAATTTTGCAGAATGATTTCTTCCCAGTTAACATTGTATTGTAGGCACTTTCTATCCCTGAGATTGTTTTGCAGTTTTCTTCATCCTGAGCCTTTTAAGAGCAGAGATTTTTACTTACTGTTTCACCACATGAAATTAGTATCATCTTCCTTATTGGTACCATTCAAGAGTTTCAATGGCACTTCTATGGTAGTACTTCTCAGAGACAGTGTTTGGGGTGAACTTGGAGAACATTCTCTGCACACTAAAGAGAAGAAACAGTGAGACCCAGAGAGCAGCAGTTGCCTGCTCAGGCCTCACACAGGGTTTGCTCTTTCACCCGGACCTTTTGGGAGCACCATCTGTGCTGGAGGCGTCGACGATGATGACCTTGCCTGGATTCCCTCTGGCTGAGTTAGTTTCCCCTCTGATACTATTCACATCTTGTGAGCTAGACTCCCTGGGACCAAATTCCAGCTCTGCCGTTGACCCGTTTGTTGGTGCATTACTTGAACTGTTCTGCTTCCTGATCAGCAAACTGGTTATAATTAGAGTATTTCCTTCATAGAGTTGTTGGAAGATTTGTGGAGTTCGTGCATGTAAAAGCATGGAGACCAGTGCCTGGCTTGGAGCTCAGGGCCCAGGCAAGCCTTCCGTGACTCTTGTGCTGGTTGTTGTTGTCAGTGCAAAAGCGGAGGTGCATGCAACTAATTCGTCTCACTCATGAGGCTGTGGAGTTCAAGGCAGTGAGTTTGCTGCTTATGTCTCTTTATTCGTTTGTGTATCTGCTAAGTGTTAGATTGAGCTCTGTGATGTGTTAGGTGCCACACTAGTCAGTGAGCAGAGATGAACGTGATCTGTGCTCTGCACGGGCTCACAGTGGGGAGTGGGGAGGTGGGGCACACTCATGGATTATTATCATGCTCTGCTCAGCCATGGTTCAGACAGGGAGGGAGGCTTATGAAGGTCAAAGCCAGACTGGGCTGGGGTGCTTCAGGGAGAAGATGGGCTATAGCTTGGCCAGAAGGATGGGTAGAAAAAGCATCAATTTTGCCTGAAGTGAGATCAGCTGCCTTTAGAGAGATCAGCTAAGAAAAGAATAAAGAGATAAGAGCTAAGGTGTGCCTGCCACCAGTTCCCAGAGGCTTTGGGCTCACAGCTCTTCAGGGATATCTCGGCGATGGGCCCAGGGCCAGCTGAGGATCACCGTACACCCGAGGGCTCCCCTCCCATCTGCCAAATGGGATAGCATGAAGACCTGCTGGCCACTGGGCTTGGAGGGTGTCACATTTTCGGGGGTATCTTTTTAAAAAATTCCTTTGAGTAGAGTTGACACATACTGTTATGTCAGTTTCAGGCTTACAACATAGCGATGCAGCCTCTCTGTATGTTATGATATCCTCACAACAAGTGTAGCTACCATCTGTCACCATCCAACACTACTACACTCTCATCGATTATATTCTCTATGTTGTGTTTTGGGGCTATCTTTCTGAGTTTAGATGACTTCACTACCAGGACTGGACTCTTGTGCTGCTGTGTTCACTGTGGGCTTCGGCTACGGTTGATTTAAGCAAGGTCCCCAGGCAATGTAAGCAGGTGAGGGTAGCAGTTGCCATCTGAGATGGGCGATCTCAGGGAAAGCCCTTGGATGATTAGTGTTTCTATACTGGATTCCAAAACAGAGAAAGGAAGTATGATGATTTAGAAAGATTGAAATGGAAATTGAGATGAACTTGTCCTGCATTTTTAACAAGTCCTCCAGGTGATTCGGATGACACAAATGAAATGGAATTGAGATTAACTTGTCCAAGTGGGCCTCATGGTGACCCAGAGAAGTAAAGTGATTTATCCAAATTTATACAAAAAGTTAGTGTTGGAAAAAAAAAAAAAAGAAAGTGTTGGAGTCTGAACCGGAAGCTGGAGTCCTCTGCACTGAAATGTATTGCCTTTTGCTACCAAAGGCAACACATTTTTTCTTTTCCTGTTGTTGCAAGATCTGCCTCTGAAGATGGGGGTCCCCTAGACCTTGGTGATTCTGAAAATGGTGCTAGACGTGCTTGCTCAAGGTCAGCTGGGTCTGGGACATGTCCATGTTGAACTTGCTGACTTCAGCTGGAACTTCAGTGAGTTTGGAGGGTGCACAGTGTGTTGGGTCTCCCAGATGTTTAAATACCATCTGAGGAAGAGTTCTCAGAATTCACCACCGTGAATAACCAAGATGACAAATCAAAAAGCCCACCCTATCCTTACTTGCCCTCAAATCCTTTGAACTGTTGGTTCTTAATGTGGTCTCCAGACCAGCCCAACAGCTAGCTAGCTAGCTTTCTTTCTTTCTTTCTTTCTTTCTTTCTTTCTTTCTTTCTTTCCTTCTTTCTTTCTTTCTTTCACATGAGCTGGGGGAGGGACAGAGGGAGAAGGAGAGAGAATCTCAAGCAGACTCCCCGCTGAGTGTGGAGCCCAACTTAGGGATTGATCTCATGACTCTGAGATCATGAGTTGAGCTGAAATCAAGAGTCGGCCACCTAACCAAATGAACCACCCAAGCGTCCCTCACTTGGAAACTTTTCGTGAATACAAATTCTTGGGCCCCTTCCTATTGCTACTCAATCAGAGACTGGCTCAGCGATCTGCATTTTTAACAAGTCCTCCAGATGATTCAGATGACACAAAGTTTGAGGACTTCTCTCAGAGACATGGAGAGCTCATGGCATTTCAGACCTACTCCCCATCTTTTTCCTTCCAAGAGACCACTACATATCCCAGCTTGCCATTTGGGCGAACACTGTGGGGGTGGAATGGAGAGGAATGGAGGAAACCTAGTGACCCTGAGGCAGGAAACACTGTTTGCCTTGGCGGGTTTGCCTGGATTTGGAGCCAAGATTCAATCAATCCTAATGATTGACTGCATTTAAGCAATTCTCCTATTCTCCTCTACCTCCTGCTGGGGGGCGGGGGGAGCAGGAATACGGTGCTTACTGGGAAGGAGAGGGCCAACTCTTTTCTTTGTCCCACTCTGAGGACCTCGGCCCTGCTGCCAGGGCTGCCAGTGCACACGTCTTCCCAAATAAAACCACACCAGGCAGCTCTTTGCTCTCAAAGTGGGGTTTTCATTTTGCACCATTAGCTTAAATCAGTGGGGATTTAACGCAATCCATGAAATCAAGCAATTAGGCAGCAGGATTCCGGATGGCTGACACGGATGCTGCTGTGCTGTGTGTGTGTGAATTTCTGTGGGGGTGTTGGGGAGTATCTGTAAAGTTGGAGATTCCCCTCTGCTCCCTGACATCTCTACCCCAACCTCCCCAAGATGTCTGGGGTCCGATAAACAGGATGACTTCAATGAAATAATTTGCCCCAAATAAGTCACTCAGGAGCATATTCTACATCTGCTGTATTTTGTAAGTGAGAGAAAAAGCAAGCTGCTTTCAATCGTTTTTTGTTCTTTGTTTTTTTGTAACGTATGTCCTGTAGTTAGTAAACGCATGTAAGTATTCAGCATGTGGTTTGTGGTCAGGGGATAGAGTCTGACTTGTTGTGACCAAATGCAGGCTTCTTTCTTTGGTAAACGAATTAATGATGCCAAACACTGGCTCCTGCTGGGAGCAGAAAGGTCTGTTAAGCTGCCTCTGCAGGGCCTTTGTCAGTAGGATTCATCTGGGCTCTGATGCCTCAAAGCCAGCTTGCCCTGGTGCCCAGACCCTCTGCTGCATGTTGGAAGGAGGCTGTGGTTTCTCACAGCCAAACCCTGACCTGAACTGTTACCAAAGCTCATTTGCACTGTTGGATTTGGGGATGGCACTTGCTGCCTCAGGGTTGCCCACCCAAGGAAGTTGTGGAAATGGGGCCAGGATGTAGAAATCAGGTCCTCTCTGTTATTAGTGCTGAGTGAGGTTTTGCTATTTTTGAATAGCAAGGCTATTTCACCTGGAGGAGGGGTGTCAGCCAAGCTCACGGGGCTGATGCCTGGTGTGCCCATCTGTGGGCCTTCCTGATCCAAGGGACTGGGAACAGGTCACTTTGTAACGAGTTTTCCAGTCTTATCCTCCTGTTCCTCAAATCATCTGTTTGAGATCTCCAGTCCTCTCTGCAGGAGAAAGGACAAAAGGCAAGTTACTAGCAATCAGGGTGTGATCTGTTTTCTGCTCTAGGATGATTTTTCATTGCCCGATTGTCCCCAGAATCTACCAAGACCCCATTCATCCCCTTGCTTTCTTGCTCCCTGCTTGGAGGAGCTATGGAACAAAGCAGAGAGCTCTGGATGGAGGGGCAGGGAGGAGAATTCTTACTGAAAGCCCTTAGGAAGCCCTAACACTAAACTTCACTTGAATGAAGAGTAGAGGACCTGGAAATGTAATCTTTGTGCTTCTTTTAAGATCTCACATTTTGTGATTTATTTGTAGTTTATATACATTTAAGTTCTTTACTAGGCTATAAACTTTCTTAAAATGTAAGGTTTTTGAGTCAAAGTAAATGCAGTATAAAAAGTCATAGTGTTAAAATTTTTCTAATTGTAGTTAAAACTGCAGTTTGAACAAAAAACTGCAGTCCCCTGTGTGATGCTTTCCTGCCACTAATTCCCACAACCCATAGGTAATATTTTCCAACTATTTATTTCTAACTAAATATTTCTAACTAATTATTTCTTTTGATATTTAGCCAAATGGAGTCTATTTATAGACTAACTAAAATAACACTAATTTTTTTAAAGATTTTATTTATTTGAGATAGAGAGCATGAGCAGGGGGGCCTGCAGAGGGAGAGGGAGAAGCAGACTCCTCCCTGAGCAGGGAGCCTGACAGAGGGCTCGATCCCAGGACCCCGAGATCATGACCTGAGCTGAAGGCAGATGCTTAGCCAACTGAGCCACCCAGGTGCCCCAAATAACATCGATTTTTAATTTTAATCTTTAGTTATTACTTATTGATTTTGCATTGCTGAAGATGAAGATTGATACATCTTACATGTCCACTCCTCTCCATTTACAATAAAATTATACCACACTTTGGGTTAAATGACTACTCAATATTTAAGGTACCACAATAAATAAATGTGACTTGCAGCTGAGGCATGTAGTCTAATGCATCTACATTCCCTTTCCTGTGTGCCTTTTTGTTTTCCTTTGAGATAGCAGTTGTCTCATTTTCTGTTCCCTGTTCCTTATGTTTACAATAAGAATTCAGCCCTAAACTTTTCTGCAGGTATACAGCAGGTCATCTGCCTGAGCCCTCTTCCTCTGGTTTCGGTGTGGACTGATTGAACTTTAGGCCTGCCACGTGGTTGTTCTGGAAAAATCATTTTAAGACTTCCATTACTTTTCTTTTTTTTTTTTTTAGGACTTCCATTACTTTTGTCACATGTTAGATCTTTGATGTCCTCAATCCTGTGTCTGTCTTAATTTTGTGCTTTTGTAGAGCACCTCATGGAGTAGTTTCCTAAGAAAAAAAAAATGAATGGAAGACAGCTTTCTTCTAACCATTGAACTTCTGAAGATGTCTTTATTCTACACTCAGACACTGATTGATAGCTTGGTTCAGGTTGAACTTGGGAATTTTAAAGGCATTGATCCATTACCCTCCAGCGTCTAGTGTTGCTATTGATAAATCCAATGTTATTCTGCTTGCCTGATCCTCTGCACTAGAGGTATAATCTCTTTTTCTCTAGACGATTTTATTTTTTATTTTTTTATTTTTTTTATTTATTTATGATAGTCACAGAGAGAGAGAGAGAGGCAGAGACACAGGCAGAGGGAGAAGCAGGCTCCATGCACCGGGAGCCCGATGTGGGATTCGATCCCGGGTCTCCAGGATCGCGCCCTGGGCCAAAGGCAGGCGCCAAACCGCTGCGCCACCCAGGGATCCCTCTAGACGATTTTAAAAGTTCTCTTTATGTTGGTGTTTCCAATGTCATGATTTGTTGAGCTGGGTCCGTTTAATCTGAGAATTCATGTTTATTTCTGGGAATTTTCTTGTATGATTTCTTTGGTATTTCTCCTGCTCACTTCCCTGGTTCTCTCTTGTTCAGATGCAGAAGCTCCTGGCTGAGCCTGTTGTGTCTTCTTCTGTCGCCTATTTCCCCTTTCTTTGTCATTTTTTTTTTCAGCTTCCCAGGAAACTGTTCAACCTTATCTTAAAGTACTTGTCTAGCATTCTCACATTTTAAATATCCAAATACTCTTTTTGTTCTCTGAGCATCTCTTCTAATAGCTTTCCATTCTGGTTTTAGGAACACGAACACAATGCTTTATCTAATATTATCTTTGTAAAAAGTTTCCTTGTGTTCCCTGCATGGTTTCTCTTATCTCTGGATTCTCTTTTTGTTTGTTTTGTATGTTTTGGTCTCTGTGGTTCACACTTTGAGGCTTTGTGTAAACGCTTGCTGATCCCTAGCTGGCCATTGGAATTGAAGAGTGAGGCAGTACATTGAAAGCTCTGTGTGTGAATGCGTGGCCTGTAACTTGTTAGGGCCTTGTTTTAGAGTTTTGCTGGTGGAGGAGCTGCAGGTCTTTTCTTTAGGACTACTAATTTCTTTAGATAGAAACTCATCACTTCTCTTTGGGGGCTGTAAATGCAGTGTTCCAAGACCTGAGGGAGTCACTGCTTATTGTGCAGACTGTCACTTAATCCTATGGAGTGAATACAGCCCATTACCACCCTGCTCTCCTTTGCGTCTAGGGTGCCTAAGCCCAGAATCTGGTTCAAACCTTCTATATAGGATAAACCTCTTGGTTGTTGCTGAGGTTGGTGAGAGGCTGTTACCAGATTTATGGCCCAAGGCTAGTGGTTCTGAGTATCTTTCTAGAGATTTTTAGCCACTTCTTAGATTTAGTACAACCTCTGTAATAGAGCTCAGAAGTCCCCAGTGGCCCCGAATCATGAACATTTCTGGGTCCTGCAGTGTGGATTGGCTTGTTTCTTACAGACATCTCTATCCATAAGCTGCTAGGTTTCAGCTTTTCTTCTTGTCAAGCCAGGGTTCACCATCCATTTGCTTTCTATTATCCTGCCTGCTGATATGTTCTTGTTTTCTCACATGTGTTTATAACTTTTTTTTTTTACTGTGATTTTAAACTGACTGCAGAATGGAGTGCAAATGATTGTGTGTGCTCAATCTAATGTGTTTGACTAGAAGTAGCCAATGGTAACTCCTCACAGACATTCCAGAAGCTTAGTGGTATAGTATACCTTTTATTTTTTCTTCCCAGAGGTTTTTAGCTCCCCAGGATTCACCCCCACCCCTCCCACAGGCCATCAGTGCCCCCAAATCACCAAGTTGAATGATCTTGTCTCATACTCATGCTTGAGCTTAGCAGCATTTGGGATGGAGGAGCATTTCCTCTATTTGAAATACCCTCCCCCTGTGCTTTCTGAGACACTTGGCTGCCTGGTTTTCCATCTGTGCCTCTGATGACTTTTTACAATAAAACTCCCTCTCTCCCCAGTGATGGTGCTCCCCAAGGGCCCGCATTCTCTCTTTTCCCTGTACTTGACTTTTCACTTGTACTTCACTTTCACTTGTAATCAGCCAAGTCACAAATCTGATCACTGACTTAGCTCCTTTCCCACCTTTTGCATTGGATCCTTCTTGCACTCCGGCAGCAATTCCACATTATTGGTAGTATGAATGGCTGGTTCTTGGCCAAGGGTTGCCATACATTCAAGCACCCTGTCTAGGTACTTGGACAAATGGTGGCACTGTTAGGGTCAAGGGGAGGGTCAAGAAGAAAAGATGGTTTTGAAGAGAGTCTGGGTTTGAATTGGGTATAATGAGTTTCCTGTTCTCATTTCAGCCTCAGAAAGATACCCAAGCCTCATGGGGAGGCTACCAAGGAAGTATCATTTCTGAGCAAAAAAGTGGTTTGCCTCATGGGGAGGCTACCAAGGAAGTATCATTTCTGAGCAAAAAAGTGGTTTTAGGTGACTAAAAATGAAATGAAATTTTAAGAGTCTACCTGAATATAAGAGGTTATTTGTTTTAAGATTAATGAGAAAGACCTAGAAAGCCCCTAACCTCAACCTTAACTTGGGCTTTCAAAGTTTCTGGGTCTCTGAATTCTTGCTGGCAGTGACCAGTAAGGTGAGAGGTGGGAGTAATATTCTAGACTCAGAAGATGTTAAGTTGTTGCTAAAAACAAACAAACAAACAAACACCTGTTAAGTGTTTTGTTTGTTTCTTTTGTTTTAGTTCAGGGTCCAGGTGTGTTCTAAGTAGCTGAGATCACGGGCCTGAGGTTGTAGAAGCATTTCCCTCCAGGGTGAGAAGGGCACCGTAAGAAAGAGAAGACCAAGCCTGGGGTGGGGTGGTGCCAGAGAGGAGATCTCCGGGCTCCCCAGGATTGCCCCACATGGGCCTTCTTGATGGCAGTGCTGCCAGGCCAGCAGGCAGGCTACGCTCTGCACTTCACAGGTGGAAAACGGAGACACAGGGAGCTCAGAACCAGATCTTGTGGTCACACAGTTAGAACCTGGGACCCGGTACTCTGTGCAGTGCACCAGCTGTTGCCTTTTGCCTGCCTCACACCATCATTTGCATTGTAAACGGTGAACCCAGTCTATGGATAGATCTCTGGGGGTCCAGGCACTGTCTGCAGGGTGGAGGCCGGCTGGGATGGGAGGAAGTGGTGATCGGTTCCAGGCTGCTCCTGGGCCAGCACCCATCCCTGTCCCAGAAGCCCCTGGATGTGGTATGGTGGGGGGCTGTGCACATATCCACAAGGCCCAGAGAAATCAACCTTGGACTGCTAATCGCCTATCCAAACATTGTTGGTAATCTGCATCCCTAAAATAAACCCTTAAAAGATGGAAAGATGTTAGTAATTTCTGGCCATATGTGCCTCCTCCTTCCTTACTCTCCCCACCTCAAAAAAGAAACTGAGCCAAATGGCAAGAAATAAAGAGCCTAATGCATAACACATTTCCATCATTTGATTCCCCTCTCCCCTCGCTGTCCCCCCACCTATGTAAACTGAATTCCTTTACACGGTCATGGCAAAGGAACATTAATTTTTGATTTGAGTTGTGATTAAAAGCAACACAATCAAAAGAGTGAAATAGTTTCCACTGAAGCAATATCATTTTAAACCCAGTCATGGTGTAGTAGGAAAGAGTGTGGTCTTTGGGGTTAAGTGTGGGTTTTAATTCTGATTCTATCTCTTACATACTGTGGCTTTGGGTTGTCATTACTTAACCTGAGTCCTTCTCCTTGATTGTAATAAATAATAACGGCTCCCTCTTAACATGATTGCTGCGAGCACAAAGTATGGAGCCGTGCACAGCACAGCCTAGCCTATGCTCATCTGTAGAGTCCAGCACCCAAAAACCGATGACTCATTTCTCTGCAGAAAAGAGGGTGCCTGCAGGGTGCCTGCATGGCACAGTCGGTTAAGTTATCTGGTTTTTGATTTTGGCTCAGGTCTCCATCTCAGGGTCGTGAGATTGAGCCCCGTGTCGGGTTCGTGCTCTGTGCTCCATGTGGAGTCTGCTCATGACTCTGCCCCTCCCCCATGTGCTCTCTTACTCTCTCTCTTTCAAATAAATAAATAGATAAAAATAAGAAAAATAAAAGAGGGTGCCCACATTGCCAGTTGGGGCATGCACTCATCTCGCCTGGTGATATAAATGATTGCTTCTATAAGAGAATGGTTCTCAGCCTTAGACTTTGGGAAGTAGCTTAGAGTTCATCTAACACTATGGGGCCACTTTATTTAGAGGGTCTTATGAAAGGAGCAGAATTGTTCTTATCTCTTACCTTCCTGCAGTATTCCTTGCTGCCCTTTCTTTCTTTCTTTCTTTCTTTCTTTCTTTCTTTCTTTCTTTCTCTCTTTCTTTCTCTTTCTTTCTTTCTTTCTTTCTTTCTTTCTTTCTTTCTTTCTTTTCTTTCTTTCTTTCTTTCTTTCTCTTTCTTTCTTTCTTTCTTTCTTTCTTTCTTTCTTTCTTTCTTTCTTTCTTCTTTCTCTTTCTTTCTTTCTTTCTTTCTTTCTTTCTTTCTTTCTTTTCTTTCTTTCTTTCTTTTCTTTCTCTTTTCTTTCTTTTCCTTCTTTCTTTTCTCCCTTTCTTTTCTCCCAGTCCTGTTTTCTCTGTTTTGCAGAGAGGAGGCAGAGATGGAGACTTGACTTTGCCTGGGCTGAGGCAGTGAGTCTCCTCTCTTGCTGGTCTCTTATTCAACCCCATTGAGAACTTTCCTCATTCAGTGAGCCACAGACCAGAACAGTTGAAGTCTTTTCCCAAGTGAACCACCAGGCACAAAGTTCATCAGCCAATAAGGGAAGCTAAGCTGGGTGTCAGCCTGTGTAGGCATGTCTGGGGTGAAGCCCTGGATGGGTGGTTTCTGTTGCTTTCTGTTTGCCACACTCCTGCCTGCTGATCCCCACTACACTCTGTCCAGAGTGGGGTTAGGAATCAGGTATAATCAGAAGCACTGGGCAGTGGCTGGTTTGGGTCCGGAAGAGCTTAAAGAAAGGAACTTGTTGGGAGGCTATGTTCAGCTCACTCCTGTGTATGCTGGGAAGCCTGGGCCAGCCTTTAAGGTCAAGATTAATCCTCAGAGAGAGCCTTTTGCTGCTCAGTGCCCAGTTCCTGAACCTTCTGCTGCCCTTGGGAGTGAGGCATTTCTTAAGGGATACCAGGCCCAGGGTATTATATGAGATTAAGTAGACTGCAAAATCCGGAACTCTTTTTGTAAGAAAAAGAAAGCAGTGGGAGCATTTAATTTACTGACTTTGACACATTCATTAAAGGTTCGTTCCTAGGATGATCTCCCCTCCTTATTCTCTGGTTAGCCAAGGGTGTTTTTTCTAATAAACTAAACACTAAACAATAAATATAGTGTTTCCTTTGCCAGAGCAGTTTTTTTTTTTTTCAAGCAGGAGAATGCCTTCTATCATTTTATAAATGAAATCATTTTGAAATGTGGATGAAACCAGGAAATGAGTCTGAGCTTCTCCCCCTTATTTCCTTGATCCATATAGCCAGTCATATAAATATCAGGTTCATTATGAAGAATTTTGCAGCCATAGAGTCAGCATGGGCTATACAATGATTCAAAGTGAACATTTAAGACATGGGTTGAAGTTGGGGATTAGTGACTTTGGCCAAGTAAATTTAACCCCCTGTACCACAGCTTTCTCATCTATTAAATGGGAAAAATAATTATACCTTCCTCGTGAAGTTGTTAGGTTTAATTGAGGAAATTCATGGAAAATACTTAGCACACTTCCTGGCATGTGATATGCTCTCCTAATTGTTAGCTAGTGCTATTCTGTTCAGATTCAAGCCTGTTCTTGTGGAGTGTGGGTAGGAGCTTTGAGTTATTAAAAAGAAGGAGCTTGCTAATTTTGAATTTAGAAGAATTCAGAGGATGCACAAATTATCTGGTGGCTGGCATCTGGAGAATGATTTTCCTCTCCTTTGGAGCTATCTGGGCTGGCCAGCTTGAGAGGGGAGTTGACTGTCACAGCGACGATGCTGTATTTTAAGTACATTTACCTCTTATAGAAGGCCTCCACATGAATTTAATTATCTTCACCAACCAGACCTTGCAGAGCCATCACTAAATTTCCTGTCCATACATGCACATTAAAATAATGTGAACTCAGGCTCTGTAGAGACAAAGAAGAGATAGATGGACTTGGTAGATGGGTGCAGAAGCTTGTGCCCACATCTTCTGTTAGACTCCAGGGGTCATCACTTGGATTTCTCTGTGAGGACTTCACCAAGAGTTGCTCTGATCTGTCAAAAGCTCAAAGCAGAGTTTGGTTCTGTGTGGATCTACCCAGTGGAAAGAACATTTGTGGCACCCGTTAGTGGTTGCCTTGTGGTTGACAGAACATTAGCAGTACCTGCTGTCAGAACTCCCTAGAGGCACAGTGGTAGGGATCATGATTTCTCTGGTGCAGAAGTTGGGCACTGATTATTGATGCGGTCAAGCATCACCATTGGATGCACCATTTACATTTCCCCATTGCTGCGCCTTGCACACATAGATTGCCAGTCTGGTTTGCCAGACCCAACTTTCAAGGACTTTTAGGTCCTTTGGATGTTGAAAATCCAAACCAATGGCTTTCTCTTTAAAAACAAAACAAAACTCGGGGTGAGTTTTTTCTTTGAATCCTGAGGTCTGTAGCATTAGATTATATAGATAATATTCAGTTATGTGATCCCCTTCTCTTAAAGCCTTGTGTGATGTTTTGAGTCACTGAATTTTTTTTAAAAAAGAGAAATATGATTGGGTTCTGAAACTGTATTCGAGAATCTCATAGTGTCCCAAGGCAATTATCGAGTTACCATTAAACACCATGAAAGTAGGGGGCAGAATCCGAATATAGAGAAGAACCGAGACCTTGGTGCTCATCTATAAAACGGCCTCTTTCTTTGACTTGCCAGTGGCCTTTCCTTTCGGCCTCACCTGGAGCCTTCAGTTTAGGTTATTGCTTTAGATGCAAAACTTTCATTCTAACATGCTTTCTTCCTCCTTCTCTCCTCTTCCCCTCCTTGCCTGCACCATCTCTAGCATTGAGGATGAAAATCAAAGAAGTGAAAAAAGAAAACGGTGACAAAAAGATTGTCCCCAAGAAGAAGAAGCCCCTGAAGTTGGGACCCATCAAGAAGAAGGAACTGAAGAAGCTGGTCCTGTACCTGAAGAATGGGGCTGACTGCCCATGCCACCAACTGGACAACCTCAGCCACCATTTCCTCATCATGGGCCGGAAGGTGAAGAGCCAGTACTTGTTGACGGCAATCCACAAGTGGGACAAGAAAAACAAGGAATTCAAAAACTTCATGAAGAAGATGAAAAACCACGAATGTCCCACTTTCCAGTCAGTCTTTAAGTGATTCTCCCCCGGGGGGCAGGTTGGGGAGGGAGCCGTGGGCTGGGGTGAGGGGTGGGGCTGAGCAGGCCACCCTAGAACCTGGACGTTCACGCTCAGTGCTCCTTCGGTTGGTAGAGGACCTTGTAATTCCAGTTGGCTTTGCTCTGGCAGCATCCATCCCCACCCCTTCCCCCCTGTAGCCATGCTCCAGACCCGGGACAGCCAGTATTTAAAGCCGCATGCCCAGGTAAGGAAAACCATGTAGATTAGGAAGTCTTCTAGGATCGACTGTGGAACAGCACATCACTGAGTAAAGCAGGTGCAAACCATTTCAACCAGAGACAGCCACTAAAAAAGAAAATTTGGCCAGTAAACAAAAACAAAAGCAAAACCGAGATTGGGCTAAAAGTGAGCGACAGCAACAAATAAAAGTTCTGCAACTTTCTTTGTGTTGTTACAAGTTGCTTATGGATCCTATCTGCCAATCTATGCCTTTGGGACTAGAACATTCCAACTATTGGTAAGATGTGCTCTTCATTCCAGAGTAGCTTCTCTTTGTGCCTGCGTTGGACAGAAACACATACCACTCCTACCACTTAGGATCAGTTCCAGAAGGTCAGTGTAAGGGAGAAAAAGCACAAGGACAGTATGTAATCGACAACACAGGGAGGTCAGGCCTGCCCTGCCTTTCCACGTGATCGTCCTGTGATGTGAATCAGCTAGCCTCAGATGCCATGTGGATGGCAGTTAACAGCAGCCTCCGTGCATGATAGGACCTCCAGACATGTGGAGGGCGGCACATGCCTGCCTTTGTGTGAGGAAAAGGAAACACTGTGGCCGCCAAACCCTGGGCCGGAGAGAGATGACGATTTTCAGACTGAGAAGGCAATGGTTAATGGTTTCTAGAAAGCATCGCTAGAGAAAAAAACAAAGGAAAAAATATTAGGAACAGCCCCACAAATTGCTAGTCAGTATGAATTGTAATTGGGTGAAGAGCTTTGTGCTCTAATTTCATCTGTCCATTCATTTCACTTTCTTTTTTTCTCTTTTTGGGGGGAGGAGGGAGAAGAACAGCAAAACCCTATGAACTTCTCAACGTTTAAAAAAAAAGTCTACATTGACACTTGAAAGGGGTACTGGGCTGAGGGTCTTTTAGTGCCTTTGAAGCTACTTTCCAGCAGGGCAGCTTTCTCACTGGACATTTGGGGTGGGAGCTGGGTTTACCTGATAGCATAACTGTGTGGCCCTATTTTCTGAGGAGTTCTGGATTGTCCTGGCCTCCACACAGTACCAGGCAAAACTCACAGTACTTTCTATGCTTATTCTTTCCTGTAAAGAAGTGGATTACTTTTGACCTGATTGTGGATCAAAGAAATTCAGAACAACCAGCCTGCCTGTCCTTCTGCACTTAAAAAAAAAATTTTTTTTTAATTCTGCAGAGGGAAAGTTAAACCCAAAGTGTCCCATCTAAGGAGAGAATTTCAAAGGCAACACATCTCTGCAAGTTTTCCTGAGTGCCCTAAGATACTTCTTAAAAACCCTTGTGTTTAATAAGTGATGTACATAAACTCACTCACATAAGCAACTTTACTCCTTTTGTTCAGTGTATAGGAAGTCACTCTAAGCAATTAATACTAATTTGCTCCTCAAGCCCAATTTTTAATCCTCTGTAAAACCTGAAAGTGGTGAACTAGTGGTTGTCCCTCTGGGTGAATGTTTATACCCAATCCTGAAGCTGCAGTGATGCTGGGAGGTGTCACCCCCGTGGCCCCTGGACTGACACAGAAACAGCGGAAGATTCTGTTAATTTTTGAAGACTCCAGTCTGAAAATCAGCATGCCAACTTCATTACCTACCTGAGGGTTATCCTGATATAATTAACCTCTCACAATTAGTGATCCTGTTATTTTAACACTTTTTTTTTTTTGTGGTTCTCTCTGAACTTTAATCATAAAGTGTTGGGGATCTTAAGTGATTTGCCTATAATTTTGGATGATCTTTTTAAAATGTGTATATATATTAGTTAATTAGAAATATTCTACTTTCCTATTGTTAACTGAAATTCAGAACGATTTCATGAATGCATGGATCTGGGCCTTGTTTGGGTTGGTTAACTCAAGAGTTCAGTGCTCATATGTATCTGCTCATTTTGACAGAGGGCAACACGCAGCAGGCCCTGTCCAAAGCAGGGCCTTGGGAAGGGGTTTGTGTGGGGTATTCGCAGTTACCGCTTAAAGACTGTGGAAGAATGGGTGGCCGTGCTGTGCGACTCTCTAAATGGGAATTCTCAGGTAGGAAGTGACATTTTCAGCACGAGTTCAAAATATATTGGAAGTAGGAATTGCAGCCGCAGGTTTTATTCCGATCAGACAGTCCTGGGACTGGTGAGTTTCACTGCGGATCTGAGATACACACTATCTTTGTCTATAACACATCAGCAATTTTAGGGCATGAAGGGAGGTGACAGGCCCAAAGCTGTATTTTTCTCACAATCCTTTGGTTTTCTCAACCAAGGGTACAGCAAAACTAATGTGTAGACTATCTGCATGGTCATCGGTTTGCAAAAGAGGAGGTCTGTATGTGATTCAGTAGTTGTTGCCAGTTCAAAGGTCATATTTGTGATGGTTGAAAATCACTCTGGGTAGAATCCTGCGAAGTCATTGGCAGAACTCAGCTCAGTCTTTGAAGATTACTAGTTCTCTTAAGAAGTGAGTTGAGAATCCCAAGAACACTTTCCTTTTAGACCGTCCCATGGAATGCGTGGCTCTGGGTGTCCGTACGTTAGCACCGAGGGCTCCCGAAGGCAACATGCGGTCAGAGTTCCAGTTTTCATCTGGATCTGTAAATTACAGAAAGCCCAGTGCCCAAAGCTAGAATGTGTGTTTCTCATCAGACTCCCAAGCAACTGGTTGCTCTCTCATAAGTCCGCAGATGCGGGCTCAGGCCATCCGTTTCCGAAGCGCACCTTGGGGACTCCCAGGCAATAGCTTCGCAGCCACTCTGATCTGTCACCAGCAGATACATAGGGCATGGGTGAAATTCCTGTTTCCTCTAGTCCCCTCACGTAGCACTCCTCTTCTAGAGTCTAAATCTTTTACAAAAGCTTTGAATACTGTGAAAATGTTTTACATTCCATTTCATTTGTGTTGTTTTAACTGCATTTTACCAGATGTTTTGATGTTATCACTTATATTAATAGTAATTCCCGTATGTGTTCATTTTACTTTCATGCTTTTCCTGCCATGTATCAATATTCACTTGACTAAAATCACTCAATTAATCAATGATAATGTGAGTTGTGCCTTTTTCTACCCCCCTCCCCGCCCCCCGAGTGATAGACTACTTCCCCTCTGCATCCCCCTTGCTTGAGTTTCTTCAGGGATGTTTTCTGGTCTTCTTAGCTTTACAGCTTTGAAATGATAAGTAGGTGTGGGTGGGCTGGAGGAGCACCCGGGAGGCACCATCGGCTCCCTTCACCTCCATCCCACATTGACCATCTGCTCCCGTGAATAACTTCCAGAAGCATTTCTCCTGGCTGTGTGTGCTTTCAGACCACAGCAAAGGTTACATACTTGCTCTGCAAAGAATGTATTTTTCTTTTTTTCTTTTTTTTTTTTTTTAAGAATGTATTTTTCAACCCTGCCTTTCTTTTCCATGTTTTTGGTTTCAAATGCTCTCTCCTCTTCAGCCAGTTCCATGTTAAAATTACCAACTAAAATTTGAAAACTCTCTGGGACCCAGAGTCTTAGACCCGCATGAGGTCTTATAGGACACAACATCCAACTGTTTAATTTAAATTTTAATTTACAGATGGAGAAGCTGAGATGGGGGATGGCTGGGGTTTCACAAGGAGTTTGGGGTTCCCAGGTCAATGGTGTCACTGGAACCAGAACCCAGGGCTGCTAGGGGCTAGACACATGGGAACAACATCTGAGTGACTCCCGAGCTTCTCTTTGGATCCCAAGGGTGGCACTTGCTGAGCCCAAGCCTTTTCATATTAGATGATATATGTTTTGCCCAAGGAATTCCTCAGTGTGACTTTTAATTCTGTGAGCACTCACAGGGACAACTTCATTGAACACCATTCTCTGATTAACAAGGCACCTCCAAACCTCAGACAACTGGCAGTTTTACCTAGAAGTGAGTAAATACTCTCTGGTCACCGAAAAATACAGGAGCACAGAGAGACCATTCTCAGGCATGGTGTGAGGACTTGGGAACAGTCCATGAAAGCTGTGCCCTAGTATCTAAAGATTTTCCCATGCTGATATACATTAGCTCTCCTAGTGATATGCTAGCCAAGTCAAGGCAAATATTGGCATTTTTTCCTTTTTATTCCCCACTATGTTTAATGAAAAGGAAAATCTCTTTTAGGTTGGGTGTGGATATCTTTGTCACCTTGCTGAAGCCCCATCACTGTGACCCATAATTTCCCATTGCTGTTTTGATTTTTTTTTTTAACAAATCAACAAAAGGATAGTGATGTACAAAGGCATCTTGGCTTCTGCTGCTGGAGTCTTCCTGGAGTTTGGGCTCCCCAAGGGTCAGGACTGCTTAAGCATTGTGCCTTAGAGTTGCTGGTAGCACCAAGGTTAGGAGCCTTGCTCTCAAGCTCTATAGCACCCACACTTCTTTAGGGGATTATACAGGTGCTCTCCTACTCAGGGGCAGAAAGAGATGAAGGGTCACAATGTTATCTGTTTGGCTGGTCTTACTTCTAAGGTTATCTCCCCACAATTGGTACAGAGATTTCTGCAATTCACCTTTGCTCCAGAGGAAGAAAAGTCTGTACCAATCACCCAACAGTAATCAAAGGAAATAGAATCACTCTTAAGTTTTAGCATGGATCCCCAGAGCTTTCTAAGAAATATGAGTATGGATTCATTTTATTATTTCCCCCAGAATCTTAGTCCATTCCAAGCCCCAGACAATTATCTATTCCCTTCAGAGAGAAAAGAGTCAGAAGGAAGTTTCCAACTTCTTTCCCAGTGTAAGGGGGAAATTAAGATAACACACTTTCAGTGTCAGATAAACCTCAAAATTTCATTGAAAGAAAATTATTTTTTTTAACATAGATCATTGAGGAGAGCCTGCTAACAAGTGGTTTTCTGACTTCCATACCTGGTAATTCGGATTCAAAAGGTTTGCCATGGGTCTCTAGAATTTGAACTTTGAACTAGTGCTCTGGGTTTCTCAGATGCCAGCAGTCTGTTGGATCTTACATTGCAAAGCATTTTTGCAGGACATAAGTTGCTTGGGAGCTATTATTTTGGTATCTCCCTTATCCCTACCCATGTTCTCCGTATTACTTTAGCCCTTTCTAAAGTTCTGAGTTATTCTTACTAGGTGTTAGTTAATAAAAGAGGTAGTGTGGAGACACGAGGGCAGGAAGCCTCTTTCCTTTAGCTAGGTACATCTGGCTTCCCAAGTAGTGCTTCTCAGACTTTAATAAGCACAGGAGCCACAGAGCCACTGGTGACTGGGGGAAAATGCAGGTTGTTTGGGGGTAAGGCAGTGGGGCTGGAGTCCTGCATTTCTGATGGGCTCCTGGTTGTGGGGAGAGGCCGCACTCTTGGTCTGCTGAGCACACTTTGAGGGTGAGGCTGGAAGGGAAAGTGAGAAGGGCTGTGGGGCTAAACGGTATCTTTGCTTCCTGCTGTAATAATGCCTCATCTGGGCACCCTACGTAGATCCTACCTCCTCTGGACTCAGTATTAACTGTGCTTTGGATTGGAAAGAAAATCACTATGTGAGAGACCCCCAGTTAGAAACCCAACCCTGGTGGCTAATCCTCTCAACCCTCCACTCATTTGATTTCACTTTCATCCCACGTCTTGATAATTGATTCTTCTTCAGCAGACCTCACTTATTCTGGAAACTCACAGGTCCCTTCTTTTTTTTTTTTTTTTTTTTTTCTTCCTCAGCAAACTGAGCACTCCCAGCCTCTGCCCTCTACCGAATTCCCTTAGTTCCTAGGCCTGGACCACCAGGCATTGTTGAAGTTGACCAACTGGTGGTATTTACCTCGACTCTGCCGTCCTATCTGAATCTGACAACAGAATTTGGACTTTTCATGTTCCATTTGTTCACATCTGGGCAGTTTCAAGCTAAGGTTATGGGAGAGGCCAAGAAAAGGGGAAAACTGAAGTATTTGGAGGGGAAATCCCACCTCTTTGATAAATTGAGGACAGCCTGCCGAGCCGGGCTGATTTACTGAGGAACAGGCGTTAGGAATTTCTGTCAGCGAGGGCCTTTTTGTAGGTTTGGAGAAGATGGGTACCAGAACAAGCTCCAAATAGGAGCAGAAAGCTCCTGTGTCTTTATACATCTGTGGACTATTTAGATAAGAAGGAGCTGTATTTAATCATGGAGAGAATTGTTTGCTTAAATAAAGGGAGGGAAAGTGGCATGTGTGTGTTTAAGGAGAGGGAAGAGGAGGTGGGAGGAAGGAGAAAGGATCCAGCAATTTTCCACAGCTGAAACCCTGCCACGTGGTTTTAATTAGGATGACCTTCTCATCACCTGAGCACCAGAGTTGGTGGATGAGGGTGGGGGTGAAGGCTTTGGAATTCTCATGGTCCAGTCCTTGGGATTTCAGCTAAGCTATGCCGTGGGCAGCGTAAGCTCCAAGGAAAAATTCTTATCTTGGAAACTGGATTGATGGTGCTATGAATCGTGATGAAAAAAAGGATGGCTGGTGAGTCCCAGTTAGTTTGGATCCTAGCAAAATTTCAACTGCCAGGGAAAGAGATTCAGTTTTCCATCAACTCCTTCCCTGGAATGCCTGAGTCCTGGGCCCTAGAACCACATGTGCTTAGGAAGCTTCTTCATTGGCTGGCCAGGTGGGACCCCAGGCCAGGGCTTCTCAGAGATTCCTTAGATGTCAGGGCTTAAAGATAAATAAAGCAATCAAAATCCAGAACTGCCTCTTAGATTTCCTCAAAATCCCAAAAAAGAGATTTCTGAAGAAGAGACCCTGTTGAAGTGCTTTGTACACGATCTCATCTCTGTTGCACGTTTTCAGAATCCTCACCAGCATCCACTGTCACTGTTTGTACTGGGAATGAGTGGGGGCGGGGTAAGGACCTCAGTTTCCAGTTTGGCTATCCAGTTCTCTAGAGTTTATGCAGATCTGAGTAATTTTGCCTCTTTGCCTAGAAAATTAAGCCTATAATCTGAAAGAATAAAGGTGATACATGCCAAAACCCAAGTGCCTATTTCACAATGTGACCCATGGACAGCCAGGGTGGGTTCCACCGAATTAACTGAATTCCTCTGGGGTCAGCACTCCCTCCCAAGGCTGGTGGCTGAGGCCACGAGGAATCTAAATTTGGCTGCTAGCCTTGGCAGGTGACTCAGTGACTTCTAGCTGTAAAGGCCCCTCCAGCATGGGAATTCAGGGCCTGGGGAAAGCCCCAAGGGCCCTGCAGGTGAGAAAGGGGAGGAGGAGGAGGCAGCTTGTAATTGGCTAGAGGAAAAAATAAACACCAGCTATAAACTGCGATTAATGTCAGCATGAAGCCTTCCTGGCTCTGCCCCCGACTTGCCAACCTGCTACCATGTGTAAACTCATAATTCTCTCAGGCTATCTCGTTATGTTTGGAGGCCTCCTCTTTGCAGGGTCAGGACCAATGGCTATTTATGTATGGGGGCTAGAGTTAGGTGATAAAGGCATCCCACGATGGAGATTAGCAGGGATAGTTTAGAGGTGCACCAGCACCCAGACACTTGCATTTATTTCCACTCAATGGAAGGAAAGAACCCACCTTTAAAAATCTTAGACACTAGATTGATGGCGCCATGAATCTTGATGAAAAAAGGACAGCTGGTGTGACCCAGTCAGTTTGGTTCCTTGCAAGATATTTCCATCCTAGACCTTCCTCACTGCGATCCTCCCTTCTAGTCCTGGGCTGGAGGGCACAGCTCTACAGTACGGGACTGTTCTTTTCTCCAGGTCAGAACATTTTTCAGCAATCCTCAGACTGAACATACAGCAGGTCCAGAGAAAATCCTGTCCTCTTTTCTGACTCACAATTTCCTCCCTGCCTGATGGATGGAAATGTGTTTGTTCAAGAGAAGTGGTTTCAACTGCAAGGGAAAGAGATCCAGCTTTAAATCAAGTCAAATGAAATTCATGTGTTCCAAAAGGCCGACACGCGCGTGTGCGCATGCGTACACACACACACACACGTCCACATGTGCCAGGGAAGGTCACAGCTCCGCCCCAGGAGGACTCTTTTTTCCAAAGCACAAACTGCTCTGGGTCTAAATTTGTTGCTATCGTTTTTATAATCACTGTTATGTGTTCTGATGATTGTGAGTGGCGTTGGGAATGTTTGTTCTCATGTAATTGCTTGTTTCCTACTGAAATTTCCATGTCAGACCCTTTCATTGTTCTCATTATCGCTTGCCTCACATTCTGCCTGCTGGGGAAGACCCATCACAGCGGCTTTGGTATCGTTGGTATGGATTATGGAGCCCGGGTGCAGGACCCCTCCAGCAGGCTGTCAGGTGGCTATCACGAGCCAGCCACAGGAATTCAGGGCTGGGAGCTGCAGCTCTGTCCTGAGCAGCTGGGGTCCTGGTTGCTGGACCAAACATCAGGGCAAGGGAGACTCGACAAGGGCCTGGCCTGCCTCCTAATTTGAGATTAGGCTAAATTCAGAGTGCATTTTGCACCCCAAGTATTTCAGAGGGAATGTGACCCTTGTGTTTCTGATTCATGCACACTTAACTCACTCAGATGTTGATTTACAAAGGGCCAGTGATAGCCAAACAAAACTTTAGGGCTTCTATTCCAAGCTGCCTTTTTTTTCTTATGACTTCTTGTGAATAGGGTAGGTGGGAGGAAAGAATCAAAGATTTTTGTCTTTGAACCAGGAAGCTGCATTCCACTGGGAATGAAACTGGGTCAGAAGTCCAGGAACACAGACCTTTAGAACTGACTGGGCTCTCTACTGGACAAGTCATATGCTTCTAGTCTCAGTCAGAACCACCTGGACTTCCTCAAGGCCTACTCACTGCCCAGGCAGTACAAAACACTTGAACTTGACTTGTGCTGAAAGTGAGCCAGAGTACATTAAAGGACCATCATCTGTTTACATAAATAAATGCATGTCTATGGAGAACACATGGAATTCTGGAATGAACACCCATGCTTGCCTCTTCTCTTTACCTGAAATTCCAGCAGCCACCTCCCGTGAACACTAATTTACTCTTTCAACAGACCCAACCCTTCCAGGAACTTGGGGTACATTTTTTTATGGGCTGCACATGAAGCCTGTTTGTAATGGGGCAACAGAGGTTGACATAAATTCATAAATTCAGCTGTGAGTGCCTTCTGGGGTCACCAAACCTCTCTGGGGAGTCCTGGGCTTTTGTCCATTTCTCATTCCTTTCATGAAGAACTGAAAAATAATTTATCCTTGGACTTTTGTTTGAAGAGCACACCTCTTTCTGGGGTGTGTATGTGTATACGTATATGTGTGGGTGTGGGTGTACATCACTGTTAGAACGTGCAGGTGATGGTTTGGGGATTATGTGTGCTTGAGTATGTTGGTGTCTGTAGGTGATATGGCTTCAGTATCAGGCCACTGGGATTTCCCCTCCTCACAGACCCCTCTTCTGCGACACTCATTGTATGACTTGATATACTATGGAATGTTTAACTGTGTGATGCCAAGTCTGTCTCATATTGATCACTCTTGTTCCAGCTATGTCTTTTAATCACTTCCACCTGTCCGTAGGCACCATGAAGTCTAATACTAGTGGAATACACATTATATATTACAACACATTGTACTAGTATTATACATATGTAATTCCTGTCTCTGTTGCCCTTTCACCACTGCCATTGCCCTCAGCATTGTGAGAGGTTTGTGCTCAAGTAACTTGTACTGGCTGGTTAAGAAAGAAGAGGGATGGCCGGAAACAACTGGACATCATGGCATTGCAGGTTATGGCCTACGTGGGCCTTCCAAGAGAAAGGAACATTACTCCAGAGGGTGAAGAGGTTGGCAGCATTCCAACAGCTCTGCCATCCCTGTATGCAAGGCCCTTTCTTGTCCCCTATTGGCACTACTGGGTGGAAAGTGTCTTCAATGAACTAGCTTTGTTTTTTTTCCATAATGAGAGGAAAATGATGAATTTATGCCAGTAGATTTGAATGTGTTAAGGTTGGTCTGGGTTCACAGATGGTGTCCATCAGCTGCTGACATAATCAATGAAATTAGGGAAAAGCTGATTTTCCAGTATTT
Organism: Canis lupus dingo; assembly: GCF_003254725.2. Lineage (NCBI taxonomy): Eukaryota > Metazoa > Chordata > Mammalia > Carnivora > Canidae > Canis > Canis lupus. Next base: position 25,289,388 of record NC_064258.1, read on the forward strand.
CTTTGGCAGAGGACCCAACAGCTGACACTGGATCCAAATTAGGGCTCATAAAGCATAGAGGCAGGACCCTGAATGTTGAGCATCTTTTCATAAGATGCTTTCAACTCCTTATCTTTCTGAACAGTTAGAATGCCTGCAATTGGCTCACTTCCTTTGGGACCATTTATTGACTTTATAGGATGATTCCCTTCTGCTGCAAATAGTGCAGATCTGAGCTGGCCAGAAGACCTGGGACATTTTCTCCTAAATAAGCAGTTCTTCTTGGATCTTTTACACTTAGTGAATTCTTTAAAATTCCTTGCCGTAGGACCCAACCAGCAGCAACAAAACAACAAAACCCCAAATCAAAATCCCAAATTTAGCATGGATCTGCAGAGAAAGAATTTCTGATAGCCTCACATAAAACTCTGACACAGAAAGTAAGATTAGTTCTTAACCTGGTCCATGCTTGCTCCCTTGGGGCAGTTCCAAGCTATCGGGGCATGTGTATCACATTCATCAGGATAGGGTCTTATCCTGTTCTTTCTCTTAATGGCAGCCTGAGAAGAGCCATAGTATAAAAGGTGGCTTAAAATACTGGTTCTTACAGGCAAGAAAAGAAAAAAAATAGATTAAATTGGACAAGTTCAATATTAAAAACTTTTGTGCATCACAGGACAGGATCAGTGGTGAAAGGCAACCTGCACAATGGAAGATTATTCAGAATACATAAAGAATCCCCACAAGTCAAAAACAAAACAAAAAAACAACGTGATTAATAAATGGGCAAAGGACTTGAACAGACATTTCCCCAAAGGAGATACGCAAATGGCTAATAAGCTCAGGAAAAGATGCTCAACATCACTCATCATCAGGGAAATGCAAATCAAAACCACAAAGAGATACCATCTCACACCCATTAGGATGACTTCTATCAAACAACCAGAAAAAGAACAAGTGTCGGCCAGGATGTGGAGAAATTGCAACCCTTATGCACTGTTAGTGGGAATGGAAAAACAGTATGGCCACTATGGGAAATAATATGGCAGTTCCTCAGAAATTAAAAAGAGTTCCCAATATGATCTGGAAATTCCACGTCTGGGTATGTACTCAAAAGAACTAAAGTCAGGGTCTTGAGGAGATATTTGTACAGTCATGTTCATAGCAGCATTATTCATAATAGCCAAAAGGTAGATGAGTGGGTAAGTAAAATGCAGTATATACACACAATGGAGTATTATTCAGTCTTAAAAAGGAAAGGAATTCTGACATATGCTACAACATGTGTGAACCTGGAGGACATGATGTGAAGTGAAATAAGCCAGTCCCACAAAAACTAATACTATATGATTCCACTTATATGAAGGGCCTTCAGTAGTTAGATTCATAGGGACAGAGAGTAGAATGGTGGTTGTCAGGGGCCGGGGGAGGGGGCATGGGGAGTTGTTTAATAGGTATAGAGTTTCAAGCCTGCAAAATGAAAAAAGTTCTGGAGACTGGTTGCACAACAATGTGAACATAACGCAATTGAACTGTACACTTAAAAGTGGTAAGTATGGTAAACTTTGTTATGTGTATTTATCACAAAAATAATTTAAAAAAATATTGTCCCTTCTTTCTTGGGCATTTTGGGACAAAAGCTCTCCAAAGTCCAGTAATATCTGAGTTGGAAGCTATGCGTGCAGCAGACCCTTATTTCTGAATTACTTATGCAGTTTAGTGGCCTCCTAATGGAAAAAGACTTCATGGAGTGTTTTTTCCCACCTCCTTCTGCTCACCACACTGGGGATTACGAGAAGAAAACAGCTACACCCAAATCAAAAGTGATCAGAATTCTCGCGGTGGCAAGATTTTCCACCCCTGGCAGGCAACTCTCTGTGTCTCTCTCTCTTTCCCTCAGGCGCCCTGCATGCAGGCGCAAACAGACCCGTACACCCGAGCTTTTCCAGCCAGCCCAGCTCAGCAGACGACCTCTGTGAGATGACACCATTTCCCAGGCTCCGTGCTGCCCTGGGGCCCTGAACTCACCTTCCAGGGCCTCCCAAGACTGGGGCTGTCTGTGGAGGAGAGAGAGGAAGGGGCGCCTCTGGGCTTCCCTGAGAGACTGGCAGTTTACCTGGGTGGCCCTGCTCCTCCCCGGCCCCCTGGGAGAAACGTGGCTCCAGAGCCCCACCGAGGAGGGGAAGTGGATTCAAGACACTTTTCTATCAGTCAGCAAGGCTCTCCAAAACTGTTACCACTTACGTTACTTATTTGCCATCTCTTCTTCCTAGCTTTTAAGATTTATTTTCTTTTTTTCCCCTGCTCACTTTTTTTCTGTCTTTCCTCTGCCTTTTTTTTTTTTTTTTTAAGAACCATCTTTCTTCGTCTTTCCCTCTGGCTCCTCCAGCCGCACACCCCCATCCTCCTGTCTGTTTTCCTAGCTCCCTCCTGTCTCTCTTCCCCCCGGGCTCTCTTTCACAGCCAGGTGCGGACAATCCCAGTCCCTCGGCACAGAGAGTCTTGTTTTGAGATGTGACAGGGCAGGGCCTAGCCCAGGGACGCTCTCAGGGAACCTGTCCCTGCCATAAAGTCCAGGTGGCCTCCTTCACGCAGGCAAAGCCAGACAGAAGCCTGTCCCCCCCACCCCCCCATTTCCCAGTCGCCTGGCTCAGCCTGTGACTTGGGGGTGGCCGCGCCTGATTTATGGCGGGGCGTCATGGCAGGGGCGCTCTGGAGGAATGGCCGGCCTGGGCCTCTCACAGGGTCGGAGGGACCTGGCTTCGGTTCTCGCAGGTAGGTGCTGTGGCGCCTTGAGCCTGCATGCTGCCGTCTGTCCTGGTGCACCACGGGGCAGGGGAACAAAAGGTGCCCACGGCTGTCCTCCATAGCTCCTCACTCGGTAACCAAGCCTTGTGCCCGCCATGCACACGGGGCTCTAAGCAAAAGTGGTTTCCCTTCGCACAACGCTAACCTGTCTTCCATCTGTCAAGTCTGCTTCCCCATCTTGGGACAACTGGCACTGGGCTCGGACACCCTGCTGGGCGGTAAGAGGCCTGGGAGAGATGAAAAGCAGCGCCTGCTTGACCGAGACAGAAGACAGCTGGTGTCCTCGTTTTCTTAGAGCTTAGAGAGGCGCGCAGCCCTTCCACAGGGTCCACTTAGCAACCGGCCATTTTCCTCAGCGCTGTTGGGATTTCTCTGGCCGGGGTCCATCAGGGCCTGGAACTTCCTGGCGGGCGAAGTAGAAGAACAGACAAACAGCTATTTCTCCCTGCCCTGCCGGCTCTATCCGGACTGAGGGAGAGGGTTCGGTTGTTTTCAATCACTGATAAAAGCCCAACTTTATTAAAAGGTAGCCATGCTGCCAGCTATTAGGAAGTTTGCAAAGATAAAGGAGAAATGAGTCCTGCCGCCAAGTATCTTATAGTCTCACAGGAAAGGTGAGACATGGACATAATCGCCACAGTGCCGGCAGGACATGAAGTATGCTTGAGACATGGGGCTCAGCTCCCCTTGAAAGGCCTCGGGGCAGTGCTGTCCAGGAGGATCGATAAAGCTGGGCCCCACAGAACAGTCGGGGCAGGATATGCCAAGTCAGGAAGGGGGTATGCTGGGCACAAGAGGTAGCATGAACTTGGAGAGAGAGAATTAGGGCATGGAGTGAATGCTGCAGGACCCAGAAGGTTGACGCTTGGAGATTCACCCGATCAGAAGTTGCCTCCAGGAGGCTGGAGACTAACATCTCTCAGCCCAGGTCTGTCAAAATCCTGCACCTGTTCATGACGGCCACATGGAAAGGCAATGGCTGCCATCTAACTGAGCCCCAGTGAGTGCCACTCACAGCATGATACATGGCCTGGCTCGAACTGATGCACAATGAAGTGAGTGCAGAAATTGCAATTTAATGGAATAGTTTTGTGTCTGTCAAATCTAATGCAAATGTTGAGCTTGCATTTTGCATGCTCTGTTTTTATTCAATTTTTCTCCTGGTAATTTGTTTTTATTGTGTTTTACAAAATAGAGTTCCATGACTGACTGGAAAAAGAAACTAGTCTTTCATCACATACTTTGAGTAGCAACTACCTTAGCTTCTCCCTGCCATTCTTCCTGAAAAAGGCTTCATTTTCTTTTCTTTTCTTTTCTTTTTTTTTTTTTGATTTTTATTTATTTATTCATGAGAGACGCAGGGAGAGAGGCAGAGACACAGGCAGAGAGAGAAGCAGGCTCCATGCAAGGAGCCCGATGTAGGACTCGATTCCAGGACCCAGAGATCACAGCCTGAGCTGAGGGCAAAAACTCAACCACTGAGCCACCCAGGTGCCCCAAGGCTCCATTTTCTCTTGGCAATGTGTGTTCCCACCTCATACTGTTTGCTGAGGCCTGATGTCTGAAGCCTAATCTGTTTCCTCCCTCCTGGTGGACCACAGAAAGCATGTTGTGTCTGCACTGTGGTGTTAGAGTCCCATATGTGGGGCAGGGACATGAGTGTAAGGTGTCTGTGAGAGCAGGGACTAGTATTTCGGGCCCTACCTCTGTGGGGACACACTCACAGGTAGGGAGGAGGATTTGAACCTGGGCCCACCACTGCAAGACCACCAATGTGGACTTAGGAGAGGCCTGGCAGCAGCCTGCTCTTTGTCTCTGACCTCTAGAGTCCCAGCTTTTTTCCTATAAACTATTTTCACATGTGTAGGATTTGTAACTGGTTTATTGAATGAACTGGGCTTGGCCTGAAATAATGAAATATTGCTCTATGTTCTAACTATTGTTTTCCTACCTGCTCAGTTGGATCCCTAACCTGAAAACTCATGTAGATACCATAGTTTTCTGGTTCTTTGGAGGTACTAAGGATCAATCTCATTTTCACATGCCAGATAGTCCAGACTCATTTACAAAATTTTAAGTTCTTATTCAAGTTAAATTCTTCTTCCTCACTCTCTCCACGTCACTGCAACCCACAGCAGAGAAAGGATAGGTGACATGAAAATAGGCTAAAAAATGGTACAAATAACAGATCAGACAGATAGAAAATAAACCTAGGTGGTAGATTTATTTATTTTTTTTAAAAGATTTTATTTATTTATTCATGAGAGACACAGAGAGGCAGAGACACAGGAAGAGGGAGAAGCCGAGGCTCCATGCAGGGAGCCCCACGCAGGACTCGATCCTGGGTCTCCAGGATCACGCCCTGGGCTGAAGGCAGCGCTAAACTGCTGAGCCATCCGGGCTGCCCTAGGTGGTAGATTTAAACCTAACCATAATTATTTCAAATGTAAATAGTTTGGGCTCCACTCAAATTGACAAAAAAAGCAAGAACTCAGCTATATACTATCTATAAGAGACGCACTTTTACATGGTCACAAGGGAAAATAGAAAAGTTTTTGAGCAGGCTTTAAATAAAACCACAAAATTTCAAAATTTGTGGATGTAACAAAAGAAGTCCTTAAGAGGAAAAGGTGTAGCTTTAAATGCTAGATGAAGATAGAACAGTCTAAAATCCTGGATCTAAGTTTTAAGAATATATAAAAAAAAAAAAGAAGCTAACTACCCCCCAAATAAATACAAGGAAGGAAATAACCAAGCAAAGAGCATAAACTGATGAAAAAGAAGAAAAAAGTGAAATATGAATGAACACCAATCTGTTTCTCTCTATGGAATAAAATGGATAAACCTTTGCTGGTGAGGAAAAGAAGAGAAAAGACAGAAATTACCAATGTTTAGAATGGAAGAGAAGACATCACTAGAGATGCCACAGGCATTGAAAGGATCACTAAAAGGATATTATTTTTAGAGCTTTATGCCAACAATCTTTGACATCCTAGATGGAAGAGACAGTGCAATAAAAATCACCAATAGCCAAAACAGACTCAGAAGAGATAAAAGTCTGAATAGACTCATATCAGTGAAAGAAATTGAATTCATAATTTAAAACATTCCCACAAAGTCTGCTCTAGGCTCAAGTGGCTTTGCTAGAACATTCTATCAAACTTCAGGGAAAAAATTAAGTGAATCTTGCACACATTCAGAAAATAGAGGAAGAGGAACAATTCCCAAGTCATTTTTTGAGGCCATTTTTACTCAGGCAGTTCTAGTCACGGTCCCTTATATAATTTGGCCTTTGCTCTGTTGGTCTCCAGCGACCTTTCCCATCCTCTAAATCTCCCAGTTACTTTAGAGGACTGTGATGCCTCCTTTTCTGAACCCTGGCTCACACAGCACTGAGATGCCCTTTAACTATTCATGGGAATCAGTGTCATCCAGGACGGATGGATTGAAAACTCAATGAGGGTACGTGTTCCACACATCATGTGGTTCCATATACACCCTACAGTTCTTACCTGGGCTTGAGCCCATATTTGAATCTTAGGAAAGAACTGCTGTTTGAAACTGGGATGGCTGTTTTGTAATCCTCCTCATGTACCAACGTCGCTAGCACCAGTGTCTCCCAGAACTCTGCGCTTCATTCCTTTTCTTTCTCTCCTGTTGTATCCATTTCCCATTTTGAGAGAAGATATGATTTTCATCGTGATCACAGAGTGAGGAAGGAGGAAGAATCAGACATCCAGGATTTTTGCTAAGGGTTGAATGGTGTCCCTGAAAAACTCCTGTTGAACTCCTAACTTCTAGTACCTCGGAATATGACCTTATTTAGAAATGGGATCAGTTTGAGGTCATACTAGAGTAGGGTGAACCCCTAATCCAATATGACTGATTTCCTATAAAAAGAACCATGTGAAAAGACAGGCATGCATGCAAGGAGAACACCATGGAACAAGGAGGCAGAGATTGGGGCGATGTGGCTACAGGTCAAGGAAGCTGGATTGCCAGCCAACTTCCAGAAGCCAGGAGAGAGGCCCGGAGCAGCTTCTCCCTTAAAGCCTTCAGAGGGAACCAACCTCGTGACACCTTGATCTCGGACCTTCAGCCTCCGGAACAGGAGACCATGAGCATCTGTTGTTTTAAGCCACCCTGTTGGTCGTACCTTGTTACTGCCGTTCTGGGAAATGAATCTGATGGTGTTAGCTGGAGTGGCTCCAGGACATCTAAGCCATGTCTTCATGACAGTGTAGAAGTGTAGAAACTGAAGGTCAAACATAAGTCTTTGCACAAGGTCTCCTAGTAAGTGAGCAGCAGAGCTGACACTGAAGCCCAGGTGTCTTCTGTTCACCAGACTGACACTTGGCCCACTGGAGCCCTCAGCTCCGCGGGTGCATCTTTCTAACAGCCCTTTCCAGACAGTCTTCCCAGAACCGGAAATTTATCTTCTCTGAGTGGATGTTTTGAGTTTGGAAAGTCTATGGTCATGGCCCATGGCTTTTGGGGGCTGAGCCAGCCAAAGACCAGGACCTTGGGAATTAGCAGTGTTTAAAGGAGAGGCGGCGCAGGTACTTGAGTTGGGTGAGGGGCAAGTGCATGTCGTAACTCTCTCTTGTTCATTCCTGTTCAGAGCCGGGTGTCTCATATCTCTGCATGAAGCCCCCCAAACTGTAGCCTTCGGGGGCTGCAGATCAAGTTCTCCCTAGGTTGCTAGGATGACAAGTTACCTAGTGTAGATTTCAGCACACTCACTCAGAGAGTATTTGCTGAATAAATGTTTGTCACAACTAATCTGTGAGCTCCTCAGGGGCAGGCAACATGCCATCCATTTCTGCAGAACCCAGCTCTGCTGCAGGGGTAGGCCTAGAGCAGGGGCCCATTCTTTCTTGTCCTGAGTCCCCTTCTTCTGCCAGGGACACCCCCTTGTTTGGGTTATCTTTTCAAGCTAGGCATAGTCCCTCTCCCCACCTTCTCCCAGGACCTTGCACACTGAACCTGCCTATGCATTCTCCCCAGTGACCTTTGACTTCCCACCCCTATCTTTTACCCACTCCCCTGCACCTCCAGGCCTTCCTCAGCTGTCACCTGGAAGGCCCTGAAACAGACTTTTCTGCCTCAGGCCTGGAAAGCAACATGGATAAAAGTGACAGTAGGGATTTCACTAATATATCCCAAGTGGCCTGGGGCACCTGGGTGGCTTAGTGGTTGAGTGTCTGCCTTCGGCTCAGGTCATGATCCTGGGATCCTGGGATCGAGTCCTGCATCAGGCTCCTCTCAGGAAGCCTGCTTCTCCTTCTGCCTATGTCTCTGCCTCTCTCTCTGTGTCTCTCATAAATAGATAAATAAAATCTTTAAAAAAAGATATATCTCAAATGCCTGTGACAGTGCCTCCATGAATGGTGAATGCCTAGATCTTTCTCTCCTTCCCTCGAAAGATTCACATCTTACACTGCAGCTCTAATCAAGCCACTTGCAGCAACAAAATTTTCAGTTATTCTTCATGAATAAAGTGCATGTAACTTTATAATTTGGTCCCAAATTTGGTCCTAAACTAGTTGGGTGTATACCACTCTAATACTATTCTATTATGTATGCTTGTGGGCTATTTCTACACAGTATGGATCCGTAACCATGTGTCATAACAATAATAGCATAATTTTTCATTTTTCAAGTTTTTTTTCAATGACCTTGAATACACATATGTATATATCACTCTCCAAATTTTAGAAACTGAACTTTGTGTGATTATTATCCATGTCAATAAGTGCATGAATAAAGCCTGTGGATTAGTGCATATTAGATAGTGCATTTAAACTATATACTTGATTCCATGCATGGCCATTACTTATTAATAAATATTCTCGTTGGGATCCCTGGGTAGCGCAGCGGTTTGGCGCCTGCCTTTGGCCCGGGGCGCGATCCTGGAGACCCGGGATCGAATCCCACATCGGGCTCCCAGTGCATGGAGCCTGCTTCTCCCTCTGCCTGTGTCTCTGCCTCTCTCTCTCTCTCTCTCTCTGTGACTATCATAATAAATAAATAAATAAATAAATAAATAAATAAATAAATAAATATTCTTGTTGATGGATGAATAATTTGCTTCTATTTTTTGAAAAATTCTAAGAAACTTTTCCGGGTTCTGCTTTCCTTCTCAGCTAACTCTTTTCTGATCTTTATGATAAAAGTCCAGAAGCTGAACTATGAAGGAAGGTAGAAATCTCCTCAGCAGGTAAGATGAGAGGAGAGACATACTGTATGTCAATGTTTTTCTCTTATACAGCAACAATACTTCTTGGGTGCCTTTCTAACTATGTGCCAGGATCTCTGCTGGGCACTTAGTATGCCATTGTGTGGTAAATAATCTAGTTCTCACCCTTAGGAGCTTACCATCCAGTGAGAGGTAGTGGCATGGAAGAAAGGCAGAATGAGATGATCTTCTAGAGGGAATTAGGAAGTACTCAAGGTTGGAAAGGTGTTCTTCAGTTGAGCCCTAACAACACTACCCTAGGCCACTAATGTGTTCCTCCTGAACATTTACCATTATACTGACTATAGGCTGGGACATCAGTAATGAGCCAAAGCCAACGGAGTCTTGGGTAATCTGGTTGAAGCCCAAAAGGAGAGGTGGAGCTGGGTGTGGAATTCTGCTCAGATGTTTAAGAGGGTTTTATTTTATTTTATTTTTAAATATTTTATTTATTTATTCATGAGAGACACAGAGAGGCAGAGACACAAAGGCAGAGGGAGAAGCAGGCTCCATGCAGGGAGCCCATGTGGGGCTTGATCCCTGGTCTCCAGGATCATGCCCTGGGCCAAAGGCGGACACTCAACCGCCGAGCTACCCAGGTGTCCCGTTTAAGAGTGTTTTAAAGCTGTGAGTCCTCAGGGACTGGCTGGGGCTGGACACTGAGCAAGAAAATTCTGGGTGGTAAACCCCACAAGGGTAAGAGCAAGAGCTGGAGGATGAGCCAGCAGCGAGGCTCAAAGCTGCCTTGTCTGGACATGGGCATTTTGGTGGCAGGTCCAGCTCAATTTGTGGGAAGGGACAGTCTTTTTCCATAAATAATCTTTACAATGTGGCCCCACCTTCACAGGGAGGACTTTCTTGGCTGATTTTAAGAGAATCCTTTTCTAACCCAGTATCTGACAGACTAAATGTAGACACATTCTCTAACATAATAATAATAATACTAAACATAAACCATGTGCCAGGCTCCATCCTAAGTGCTTCATTTGTTTTACCTCATTTACTCTTCACAGCACCCTGAGGGGTTGGTGCAGATGAGGAAACAAAGTGCTGGGAGGTGAAGCAACTTGCCCCAGCAAGAAAATGGAAGAGTTAGAATTTGAACTTGACCCCCTAATGTTTGGATCTGTGAGAGACAATATGGTCCAATGGCTTGGGGCATGGTTTTCAGAGGCAGATTGCAAACCTTAGCTTTAAAACATGCACCTATCCAATGACCCAGCAATTCCATTTCCCAGCGAAATGAAATCATATGTCTAAACAAATACTTCTACAGGAATATTCATATCAGCCTTTTTCATAATAGCCCCAAACTGGAAACAGACCAAATGCCTATAAACAGGAGAATGGATTAACATACTGTATTATATTCAGACAATTCATACTCAGCAATAAAAAAGAATAAACCACTTATAGACGCAACACTATATTTGAATCTCAAATAATTTATGCTGAGTGAACAAAGGGAGCTACTAAAAAGTACTTACTCTATGATTCCATTTTAATAAAATCCAAATATAGGCAAATATAGTCTGTAGTAAAAGATATCAGATAGTGGTTGCTGATGGTGGTGGAAATATTCTGTGTCTTGATTTGGGTGGTGGTTACAAGAATACATACAATTGTCAAAACCTATCAAATTGAAAACTTTAGATTCATGGATTTAATTGTGTGCTAATTATACTTACTCAAAAATAAAATCTTGGCTTTGCCCCTTACTGACTGCATGATCTAGTATTTGAGTTGCCTTACCTCCAAAGCTTGAATTATCTTATTTATAAAATGAAGGCTATGACAGCTTTTCTAATTCTAATTTTCATTTATTTGGGAGAGAAAAAGAGAGCAAGAGAGAGCACAAACAGGGGGAGCGACTGAAGGAGAGAGGAAGCAGACTCCCACTGAGCAGGGAGCCCAATGCAATGCAATGCGGGGCTGCATCCCTGAGATCCTGAGATCCTGAGATCATGACATGAACAGAAGGCAGACACTTAATCTGCTGAGCCACCCAGGCACCTCTCCAATTCTTATATGTTGTGATTTTATACATCTTATGCATCTTCTTAATTATCTAAAAGAAAATATAGGAAAACATTTAACTAATGTTGGGATAAGGGGAGCTATATAAGCATGAAACTATTGGATAAATCACAAAGAAAAAGGTTGTTAGATTTAACTACATAAGACAAACAAAACCCCATAACTATCTGTATTTTTAAAAATCCCTCCATAATAAAAATTTAAAATGAAATGCAAAAATGGCAAAAGTATTTGCAATGAATATGACAAAGAATGAGCAGCTTTATCAAGCCGGTAAAAAGATACTAATACTCCAATTGAAAAATGAACAAACACTTTGTGGAAGAAATCCAAATGGTCAACAAACCTAAGAATTGGTCAATAATCAAAGAATTAATGGCCATTAATCAAAGAAATATGAATCAAAATAACGAGATACCATTTCCTCCTACTAATCTGGAAAAACCCATTAAAAATACAGACTTGTTTTTGCAATGCTTTTGCAGTAACATGTTGTTGATAGGACTATAAATTGGTACAACATTTCTGGAAACAATTTGGCAGTAAGACTTTGCATAAATATGTTTATGTCCTTTGTCACAATAATCCCACTTTTAAGTATCTCCTAAAGAAAATAATCAAAAATGTGATCAAAGACTTACATATATATATAAGGATGTTCATCATACTTCTATATATAATAGTTAAAAATTATAAACACTCTGTCTAAAAATGTTATTCAGCTGTAATTATGGTGCTTTTAAAGAGTGTTCCATGGCAACAAAATATTTATCACAAAATGTTAAGTGAGCAAAGCAAAGTAATAAAACACTTATATGATTCAATTTTATTTAAAAATACGGTTTATATTATATATCCACAGAAAAAAACCTAAAAAGGAATACACCAAGATATTAGCAGTGGTTATCTTGGGGAAGTAAAAAAGACTTTAACCTCTTAATTTTTTACAATAAGCATAAGTTACTCTTTTACTTATTTATTTTTAATGGAGAAGTGTTGCTTTTACTTTTATAATCAAAGAACAAAACTTATTTTTTCCAGATTTGGAGATACAAGCATGGCCTGAATCTCCTCTAGGGTCATGGGCCAGTTGGGGGCAACAGTCTTATTATTCCATGGTGGGCATGGTTAGGCACACTTGGATGCATTGATATCTCCAGTTATCAAGCCAGGTATGGTTCCTCAGGGAAACATCCCACAGACACTGTATGTGGAAGTTCCACATGCTGGTTGTCCTGAGCAGAAGTCTGTGCTTCCCTGTGTATGGCCAACACCTGTGTCTCTGACTTGGGCCAGCCAATCCTTAAACATAGGATGTAATAATGGATTGGAAGAGAACATGCATATGAACCTGTGTAAACCTATTCCACTGGGAAAATAATTAATTTGCAATGCACACCCCTCCCACCCTACCCCATGGTGAATGAGGAATGGACTCCAATGAGCTGCACCATTTCCTAGATCTGTAATATAGCCAATTATGGACCACTTCAGGTTTTCCTGAACTCACCCATATCTTTGTCCAGCTTCTACGATGTACAGACTCCATTGACCTCATTCAGTCAACTTGACAGTGCCTGGCCTTAGGCTCACATTGGGTTCCCCTTGCCTTTAGCTGTGGGGCCTCCCTGGACTCTACTCAACAGTCATGCATATTGCGTCCTCCTCCCCCTAGATGGACAGTCATGAATCACACCATATGAAGCTTCTGGTGGGACAGTCTGATGGGGTCCCAAGCAGTCAGTCGTATTTAGCGATAACTGGCTTGATACTAATCACATCCTCCCTTCTTTTCTCCTCCCTTCCTTTCCCACTGATTTAGCTTGCTGGGGGTCGGAGGTGGGGGGATTATGTAAAATATGTAATCCAGACAAAAATATGTAATCCAGGGGAGATTACTTAACTTTTCTGATTAAAAGGAGATATCCACAGGGGAAAACATTAATAAGTGGATCCTAGATAGTTGTGAACCATAATCACCACAACACGAGGCACTCAGCAGCCTATTACGTTTTGCGGGTCTGACACAGTTGGCAGCTTCTAGCTGGACCAATGGCTAACAGCATTTCAGTGCCTTCTAAGGTCTATGGCAGCAGATTGTGGGAGGTGGCTAAGAGACTTACGAGCAATTATTTCTTCTTTGTCTGGTATTGTTGGAGAGTGTAGTCAGCAGGCAGGCGACTGAGAAGAAAAGATGTGCATGAAACGGGAGAAGCAAAAACCTGTAACTGACGCAGAGCATCCAGAAGCCATGTGTGTGGACAAGAACCCTCATTGACCACCTTCTGCACCTCTAAGCCTCCAACTTTGATAATGGGTAGTAATAGGCAGGGGAAGCTGGCACATGCCGTCAAAACAAAACACATCTGGCCCAGGAATTGACAAGCTAAAGGGAGAGACCTGCATTCTGAAGGTGAGCCAGCAGATGAGTGACAGTGTGTGTGAGCTGCAAGAGCGCCTGGTCTCCTGCACCAGCTTTCTGAGCATAAAAAGAATGTTGCCTCCAGCTTCGCTTTTGCCTTTCAGATCTCACATAAAATGTGTCTTGTGGCCAGTGCCAATCTAGAACTTCTGGGAAACATAGATCCAGTTTCTAGTGAATTGACCTGATACAAGTTTATCACAATCCACCCTTGCAAACTTCTTATCCACATGTATCACTTTTAACATGTTAAATTTCCTAACAAAGACAGTCTCAAAATTATGCTTTCACCTAATATAATGCAACTAACCTTTATGCAATGGAAAGCAGGCTAACACTTTCCCTATAGGATAAAGTCCCTTTATCGACCTGTGGATGAGTTTTATTCCATTTCGAGCTGAGTCACATTTCCCCATTAACATCCTCTAACTTAATTATTGAAATATGAAGTTAACTACTATTAATACAACTTAGATGCTACCGAGATGCTAGGGAATTGGAAGAGGAGAAGGAAAAGAATTACCAGTATGTACACAAGTATATTCTTATCAAAATAAACAATATTCATAACTATTATAATTCTTACTCTGCACTTGTGTACATGGTCGCAGCTATGATTTATAAGTATCTTCTTGCTTTTCTTGGTGCATATTTATTCCTTTTGTTCTTAGCAAGCATGTTAGCTGGTCATAGTTCCCTACTCATGGGGTGACCCAAACTTTCATTCTTGAAAAATCTGGGCCATTTGCAAGACTGTCTGTAGTTTTCCATTAATTTATACTCATATAATTCCATTAACATTAATTACAGCAAATTTAAACATAAGGCATGGGGCAGCCTGGGTAGCTCAGTGGTTTAGCGCCGCCTTCAGCCTAGGGTGTGATCCTGGAGACCCAGGATCCAGTCTCATGTCAGGCTCCCTGCACGGAGCCTGCTTCTCCCTCTGCCTGTGTCTGCCTCTCTCTCTCTCTGTGCCTCTCATGAATAGATAAATAAAATCTTAAAAAAAATAAACATAAGGTATGGGACTACTAAATGCACGCTGTTATAGATTGAATTGTGTCCCCTAAGAGAGATATCATGAATAACCACTAGTTCCTGTGAATGAGATTCAATTTGGACATAGGGTCTTTCCAGATGTCATTAAGTTATGATGAGGTCATTAGGATGGGCCCTGAACCAACATGACTGATGTCTTTACAAGGAAAGGGAAATCTGGACTCAGACACACACAAAGACACAGACACAGAAGGAAGATAGCAATGTGATGACGGAGGTAGAGATTGGAGTTATGCTACCGTAAGCCAAGGAGTGCCTGGGAAGACCAGAAGCTGGAAGAGGAAAAGAAAGATCCTCCCTGAGGGCTTCAGAGGGAGCATCCTGATTTTGGTCAGCTAGCCTCCAATAACAAGTATGGAGAACCAATTTCTGCTGTTTTAAGCCACTCAGTTTGTAGTATTCTGTTATGGCAGTCCTAGTAAACTAATATAAGGGTATAGAAAAAAGCATTTACTGGGTTGATAGCTACATACAGATTCTGTGGGACATATTGATTTTCCCCACCAACTAAAAAACACCGAGAACATTCATTGTAATTAGAACCACCATCTGATTAAGTTTATGGTAATCTGCTGTCATTTCTAGAGGTCCATCTTTCTTATGCACAGCTTAAATAAGTGAGCTGAAAGAGGATGTGGTGGAAATTATCACCTTTTCACCTAATTATCACCTAAGGTCTTGGCTGTGTTTTTAATCTCTTCAGTCCTTCTAGGAATTGGTCTTGGTTTTGGTTTAACATTTTAGTAGAGGCAGTTGTGGTGACTTCTACCCGACTTCCCCTGCCGTAGCATAATAGCCCTCACTTCATGGGTCAGCATGTGGTTCAGTGTGTATATTCCAGTTGTGTGTTCCCAGACTCAGGGAAATAGGTGCAGAATGGGCTTGGTGTTTGGGGACCTGACCCACTGGATACACTGTGAGGTGAAACTGAACTAAGACTCCTTTGATTTTCTGATCATCATAATCCTCTACACTGACTACTGTACTACTGTGGTGTTTGGGTGTGTAGGAATTGATGGCAGTTCAGAGTCACTGTCTCATATTCTCCCCAAATTAGATTATCTCCTTTTCCCCAAAGCACAGTCATCCTGACAAATGTCTGCAGAGCTTTTGGAAGAGACTAGGAGGAAAAGTTACAGTGCAACATTTTGGTTGCATAGCAGGGTTCTTCCTTAAGAAGATCTGGTCTCCCCTTCATTCAGGGGTCTGCAGGATATGAATTTGCTTTCATAGGGGAATGAATCTAGTGGCCATGACTCTCTTTTGTGAGAAAGTGATACCCAGAGGGTTTTTTTTTTCGCTTAAATGGGTCAAAGAAGACTTCAGTCAGCTGCCCATCTATATCAGTTCTAGAGAGATCAAAGATCTTTGCTGTCCATGACAATAACTGTGCCAGTTACCTTCCTTTATAATATGTCAGGGATATTTTGACATTTCAGCCATTTTTAGTGTGAGTCACCTTTTGGTCCAGACTTCTGTCAACCAGCCAAGTGAAATGTGAGAAGCCACTACCAGCCCCTTATGCTAACACTTGAATCTGAAATCTGCTGAGTGGCCCATATCAATAAATTTAGCTTGATCCAACATTATTTTCCTTCCAGTCTGACCCCATACCATTAGGAACCATTCCACATGTTTCCCAGGTTCTCATCAACATAATTTGGCAAAATCATGCAATTCTTTTGGTGTACATCATACTTCCTTATGGATCATACACTGTACCTTACCCTCTGGGGCCTGTGGACTTGAGTCTGGCTAAAAATTTAAAAGCATGGGGAAATGGGAAAAGCAGGGCCGGGAGTTATTTCCATCCCTCAGATTCCTATCTTATCCCAAGGACTCCAATCCTTTACAAGGCACCTACCTCAGGGGGAGTCACTGTAGTTTCTTTGGCCAAGGTGACTAACCTCCTTATTTATGGGTGGAAGTGCTGGAAAAGAGGTTTGGCAGAATTGAGGGGCTGGAGTCTACCCATATGTCTCTGTCCCAATTTTTAGAGCCCCACTCCTTCAAAATTAATGCTGTAACATAAGAAACTCATGGGATTGACAATTCAATTTGTGTTACAATTTAGCTACCCTGCAGAACTAGGCTCCAGGTTTAGTTTTATTTTTTTAGGAATCTCAACCTGGTGGCTACAGGAGAGAGGTTGATTTAGGGTCATAATAGAAAATGTTGAGTCCCTTACATGCTGAGAAATTTAAAGCCCTGATCTTATAGTTTCCTTCCCCCAACTTCTCCAGTCCGTGTAGAAACAGTTAACTAGTTCCACTATGTTTTTTTATCTTCACTAAAGAAGTTTTCAGTGACAGCAAATATTTGGTTACCAAAAGTCTTGTCTCTTATAGGCACTTGATAAGTGTCTGAAGGTGATAATTTAGGTAATTATTTTGCCACCGGATACCATAGAATATCTGTGCCCCTTTTACAACTGGAAACAGGGTCATTAATGCCTTTAAATATAGCTGGATCAGAAAGCTAATTTCAGAAAAGCCAGACCCAATTCAGAGAACCCATTCTTAAGGTCTGTTCCTCTGGAACCTCCTAGGATTAAATTCTGTATCAGACAACATTCAATTGGAGAAGGAGAACCACAAGAGGCTCTGCACAATAAGGATTTATCATGAGAATTGACCTTAGGCTATTGTGGATGCTCCACTAGAATCTGTTGCTTCTGAAGCTGGTACTAGATCCTGAGGCAGTCAGTCCGGTAAGATGGTCATGAAGTGGGGGAAGCAAGGACAAACTGGAACCTGCATAAATGATCTAGAACCCATGAAGATGGATTAGAACCCACATTGGTCTCTCACCATCTATGACTGTAATGTTGACAATGGGTGTTCTGCAGGAGAAACTAGTACCCTTTGTCACACAGTTAGAACACACCAAGCCCATGAGTTGAAGTTGTTGAAGAGGGCAATTTGGGAGGATCTGGAGTTGCTGAGAGCATGGCTGCTGCCCCATGACAATGAGGTGAGCTGTGGGCAAGTGATGAGGTGCATACACTGTGACAGGCAGCAGCTGGTATGCTGCCCTGACTAATGTGTCATAGGAATGGGGCTTCTGCATTCCTTCCAATTTTGCAAAGTTGAAACCACACAAATCCCCCGTAGTTGCAAAGCTTCAGAAATGCTCATCCTGAGACTCCACTGTTCTTTTATGTGTAGACACATTGAGAGAAAAGGAAGGAGTCTCTGAGAATGAAAACACATTACTCTGCCCTGAGTTGATGTGGTCATCTGGATACTGAACAGTAGGACCCTCCCCTGATCTGAGTGGGAGTTCTGGGTTCAGGATCTAAGGATGGTCACTGGCCTGCTCTCCTTTATGTCTTCCCATCTCAAGGTATTTGTAGGACTTTGTCTTGGATTCTGGATGCCTACACAAAAATCCATGATATTTGTTTCAACTTTGAAAAGTTCTTTTGCACATAAATATTTCCTCATTATATTCTCATAGAAACTGAAGCCAAAGAAAAGAAAGAAAGAAAGAAAGAAAGAAAGAAAGAAAGAAAGAAAGAAAGAAGAAAGAAAGAAAGAAAGAAACTGAAGCCAAGAGAAGTTTGGCTTGTCTAAGTCATCTCCAAAAGAAGCAAGGTGGCACAAGAGTCCTGAATCAAGGATTCAGGATCATTTTTACTGTCAGAGAATCTTCTTTTTAAGGGCTAAGAGCCATTATGCTGTTTTTAATGATCTTGGCAATGTGGATAGAAATGTGCAGAACTGGGAACCAATCATGTTAATTACTCATCACTTCAGCTACTTGGAAATTAATCATGCTTTGACAGATACACAGGAGCCTCTTGAGTGGTTAGGTCATCCAAGGAAATCTTTGAAAATGTGTATATTTAGAAGGGGAGGTTATCATATTTTCAGATACATATTTAGAGTGGGAAGGTGTAGAGTACTTTGTGGGTTTTTGATATGCACTCCTCCAGTTATGAGCTATTATTCTATTCTTGACACTCAGCATAATGCCTGGAGATAATTATTCTAATAATAATAACTTTTGCCAGCTGAATGGGCTTATGCAGTTATAATGATACACAAATATTAGTTGAAGACTTCAAAAAATAGACTTAAATCTTATGTTGACATTAATTTAGGAGATGGTATATCTAGGTGCTTATAATTTATAGGTCCTTCTGGGCTCTGTACAGCAAAACTGTGTCTATATTCAATCAGATGACCTGGAAAAATCCTGCCTTGTTGATCTTGGTATAGTGGTTTCTCCTCAAGGAATGTCTTGGCTCTGTTCCATGAAATAGTCATTTTCTATAATGGAAATACTGATGATGTACTTGTACTGCAGGTGTGCAGGAAGGGAAAGGGGAAGTGGCCAAGTTTTTTGGACTTCTTCCTCCTCTGCTATTACCTTTATCTACCCCATTCTTTTCCATTTCCAGCAACTAAATTAATCTCCCAAATCAGACACTAAAATAAAATGGCCTCCAAATTCCAGATCTTGGAGGAGAACGGTAGTGTTTACATATGTAATCACTGTATGCTCTGAATTCAGTGAAATTGAAAAATTAGTTAATTCGTTTTCAAGAAGATGGACTCAGCTCTTTCATGGCTGACCCC
The DNA here is from genome assembly GCF_003254725.2 of Canis lupus dingo. NCBI lineage: Eukaryota > Metazoa > Chordata > Mammalia > Carnivora > Canidae > Canis > Canis lupus. The sequence continues at coordinate 25,308,514 of NC_064258.1, forward strand.
TGCCAAATAGATCAGCAGTGTGCAGAATGTTTTCAGCTGGATAATGTCATTTTATAACAAATCCAATATGCACTCTGGTTTTCTAAAGGCAAGGAGCTCTTCCCATTGATATCTCCTATAATCAATACAGTTTCTAGCACATAGTAAATGCTCAGTAAATATTTGTAGTTGGAGGTGATGAAGAAGAACTTTACCCTAATCAGATAGGAGGCCTCTAATCTAATCACAGAATTACATGATACTCTTAGTTATTGGAACCTACTATAATATTTAAAGAATCCATTTCTGAAAAATAGCAGAGGCTAATACGTGTGTCTTGACCACTTTTCCCTCCTCCATAAATGCATTTTTAATCCTCATTTGAAATCTATAAAATTCTGTAAAGAAGGAAGGGTAAAAAATAAGAAATTAACAAGCCAGTGTTTATTGTGTACTTATGACATCCTGAGTATCTCGCTTGACCTCATGGGACAGCTCAGAATAAGGCATGATCTATGCTCTCAAGGAACTCATGGTCCATTTGAGGAGGGATTAACCTATGGAAGTAAATGGTTTGGTAGGAGTAGATGGTGTGGGCAAAGTGTAAGGTTGACCAAGGATGTAGGAGGGGGCAGCAGTTTTCTAGGGGAGTGGGATGCTAAAGCAGGCCCTTGAACAGCAGGTAGCAAGAGGAACATTGAGGGAGACTATGAGGGTGAAGCAGGATCCCTGAGCTGACTGGCATCAACAGTAGCTCACCACTTCAAAGAGAGAAATGAAAACAGATCTGTGATAGCTGTGTCTGTGGAGTCCCCTCTCATTTCTGGATTTTCCCCAAACAATAGGCCCACATCACTCCAGGGCAAGTCTTGACTGTGGCAGGCATGTCTCATGACTCATGCTTTGTCCCTCCCAGCAGCGGTCTTTCTGTCCTTAAATTAGAGGTACTTCTGTGCTCTGCAGGTTTCTTCCCTCCCATGCCACTATACTTGGTTGGTGAGTATGACTAGATTGTTGCTTTAATTCTCCAGTGTTCAGTCTAGCTCATATGCTGAGAACCTAAATACCCTGTCAACCTCAGCCCTGGGAGGCAGGCCCTGTTGGTCTATAATTCTAGTTGCTGGTGGGTACCTTTTCACCAGGAGGCTACTCATGTGCCTCCTTGCATACCTCTTCCTGGGACTCCAGCTGGGGGGCTCATCCTCATCCCACTTTCCTGGGTTTGTTAGGACCCATCCTTGGAAAAGCCAAGTTTACCATGACTCAATGCATCCTCCATTATTGTGCACATACCAGCCAATCATTGCACAATCTGTGATTTTGCTTTTTCCTCCAAACCATTCAGGGAGGCATACATTATTATCCCCTAAGAGCAGGTTGCATTGTGTCCCCAAAAAGATAGGTGCACATCCTATCCCTGAATTTGACCTTATTTGGAAATCGGGTCTTTGTAGATGCAATCAAATTACGATGATGTCATACAGGATTAGGGTGTGACCTAGGTCCAATGGCTGATGTCTTTTTTAAAAAAACATATTTATTTATTCATGAGAGATGCAGAGAGAGAGGCAGAGATGTAGGCAGAGGGAGAAGCTGACTCCCTGTGGGAAGCCCGATGCTGGACTCGATTCCAGGACCTTGGGATCACAACCTGAGCCAAAGGCAGGCACTCAACCACTGAGCCACCCAGGTGCCCCCAATGGCTGATGTCTTTATATGAGAAAGGAAAGGAGATTCAGGTATAGCAACACAGAGACCTAGACATGGGGAGAAGGCCACGTGCCACTGGAGGCAGAGAGTGGAGCAGTGGTGCAGCTATGGGCTGAGGAACACCAGACTGCCAGCAGTGCCCAGAAGCTGGAAGAGGCAGGGCGGGATTCTTCCTTGGGGCCTACAGAGGGAGAGTGGCCCTGCTGACACCTTGATTTTGGACTTCTGGCCTCCAGAACTATGAGACAATATACTTCTGTTGTTTTAAGCCTCCTGGTTTGTGGTATTTTGTAGTGGGAGCCTTGGGAAAGTCCCCCGAGTGCTTTTGATGGATATGGAAATAAAGGCTCAGAGAGAGTAAGTGACTTGCCCGAGGGCACGCAGATATAAGTGCAGAAATGAAACAGGTAAGCTCACTTCTTGTGGCCAAACCTGGACTGTCTCCAGCAGACCCCAGCCAGGAGCCAGCAGCCTCAGGTTTACACCCGCAGGGCTCCTCGGCTAATGGTGCTGTTCTCCCACCTGTCTTTCTGATAGATGCTTTCGAGAACTCAGTTCCCAACACACATGCTAACACAAGATTCTGAAAAATATCCGTATGGAGAGTACCTCACACATACAGGGTGTCATTATGTTAAAACAAGAAGACAGTTAAAAATCCCAGCCCATGTAAGCAAATGCATGTGTCCGAGACTTCAGATACGGCCTGCCGGCAGTTAGAATCTCACAAATGGTAAATGTTCTTTTGGGTCATTGTACTATACGATAAAAATAGCCTTAATCTGGAGAGCATTGAACCTTGTTTGTGGAAGTTCATAACTGATTCAGTATATAACAGTGAAGGCTATTTTTAATATTCTTTCTCCTTTCTTGGTGTCATTGGGACTTAGTTCAGCACAACAGAAATTAGGTCAAAGTTTGATCTATGGGGTAAAAGTTGAAGCTGTAGCTGCCCTGGACGAGTGCAGAGTTTTTGCTATAGCTCCTGGAGTCCCTAGAGTATATTCACTTGGGTCTGGGAAGGCCTCGTCCAGCAGGAGCCTGGCTGTCCTCCCACCCCCAGTTCCTGTGATTGCTGCTGGCCTGACTTTATCACAGAAAGGACAGATGCTCCTTTCCCGGCCAACTAACAAACCCTCGTGTGTGCCAAGTGGCAGAGAAATAGCAGCTGCAATCTCTGATTCCAAGGATTTAGGATCTCAGTGAGGAGTCAGGACTCATTTCCTCAGCACGAGGGAGGGAGCCAAGCTTCAGGCTTGAGGAGGCTAGAGGGCTTCTGGAAAAGAGTGACTCTGTGGCTTGCTGTGGGCAAGGGAGTCTTCATGGAGAGGAAAATAGAGGGGACCTGGAGGGAGGATGTCGATTTAGGAAGCCGGGGGGAGAAAGGAGGGAACAGATTCTCCACAAGGTGACCCAGAGCTGGGGATGCTGAAGAAACCAGGCAGTGGGGAGACATGCTTGAGAGGCAGCAAAGACCAATATGCCTGTTGATTTTGTAGGTCAGATGGAGAGGCAGTTTGGCCCATGGCAGCTACTTCTTCTCAGGTGCTTAATGGGGGTCCCTGGGTCAACTTTGGGGTTGGAAGTGATAACATTTCTGGAGGTATGGAATGAGTCCATAAACACAGGCAATGGCAGAGCCTTCACTGAGGTTCCGGGAAAGATGCTAGTAGAGGCACCTGGCTCTGCTATTGATTTACTTGCCCTCACCGAATTATTATTTATTTACTTGCCTTGCTTTGGTAAGTGCTTAAGTATTCCAGTTCCTAGAGCTGGAGGGTGAGGCTGAAAGCCCTTGTGGGGAAGTGAGTACTTTGTGGGGAGGTGGGTTCATGGTAGTTTTTGGTGTTCAGCTATCCCGGTTGTTTGGGGAAGGGTAGTGTGTGTGTGTGGGGGGGGGAGGGGGGGTTTGTCCAATGCAGACACACTCACTAACCTTATGCTCATGTCTTCTATGTCTGCACAAAATCAGGAATAAGTGAAGCACTGAGATTATCAGCCAACTTGAGCCTCATGGCAGAATGTGAGGGAAGGCTTCCAATTTCGCTGTTAATAGTGACATTGCTAAAAATCATTCCTGCGGCTGGTAGGCTGGCCACCCTTCCTCTGACTCAAGCTTGCTCTCCACTGCCCTTAGCCTGGATTGATTGAGGCCATGTGAGCAATGACTTCCCTGCAACCTAGCCCCTGAGAACCCACAGAGAAGCAAAAGACGCCAGCAGATGCTTGTTTCCCAAAGCTGTCGAGATCCCTGATTTTCACCATCAGTGTCCTTGTCACTCTAGCAGTCACTCCTGTCCCTTTGAGCTTGGCCTTCCAACGCCACCCCCTTTCTCTCTTCATTCTCCCTCTAGGAACCCCTAGGAGGAGCTCGGCCTGAGTTTCTCATGGTGCCTCATGTGAGAATGGGCTCTGGAAGACACAGGATTGGGGTTCCCAACTCCAGCTCTGCTACTTATTATGTGACCTGAATCTCTCTCAGCCTGTTTCCCCCTTCTGTAGGAATACACACACGTAGGGAGTTGGTTTGAAGCTTCAATAAGGTGTCTGACAGTCAGCTGGCTTCCCTGCTGCTTAGTCCATCTTGGTGTCTTGGAGGATGAGGTCCCCAACCAGGTGTGCTCCTGAGACCATCTTGGATCCTCTGCCTGGCATCTTAGGGCACGAACATCTGAGTCAGACCTGGCTGTTGAGACAAACTAGGAGAACCAGTTTCTTTGTCTCTTTGCCGATTGGCACTCCATCTTGCAAAGGATAATTTTGCTTTGAGTTTTAGACGCTTCATTCAGGCTACTCCCAGCACTGTCCTAGCCTTCTGACGGGAAGAAGATGGAAGAGAGAGACAGTCCCCCCACCCACAGAACGTGTTTATACTTTCCTTTCCATTTCATGTTCTGCCCTCTCAGTCATCCTAAATGTTTATTTAACGATGCTCCAAGACCTTTTAAGCTTCCTCGGTTTAATGTTTGCTAAACACCCTGTCACTTCCACTTCTACTGATAATTTCCTGCTTGCTGCAAAATTGCCCTCGGTTACGCACCGTCTGGAAACCCTTTAATAGAATGACTATTCCCCTCGGCAATGGGCTCCCCACAATCGTGTCCGTGCTCATGAGGTCAGGATGCTCTCTGGGGCAGAAACAAAAGAGGGGCTGTGACGTTGGGAACTCACTTGGAATTTAGGAATTCTGAAGATTTTTGGGAAAAGTTTCAAGTAGATGGTGACAATTGTCAGAATCCCAGGCAGCAGCACTCTGGTTCATCCCAGATGGCCTCAGGCCTTTGGTTTGGCCCAGAGCCTAGCCCAGAGTTTCTTCATCATGAGCAAGGGAGTGAAGCGCATGACCAGACTCCAGGTGGTGGTTTAGCACAATTCTGGGTACACGAACTACAAATGCTGAGGAACATAAGCTGGCTCTTTCTCAGGCCACAGGCTGAATGCTCAACCACACTCCAAGCTCACCTTATCTTCTATGTGATCTCTTTTTTGTTCCTAGTGGCCGTAAATATACAGCTCTAGAAAGATGGATTCTGGCAATAGGAAGTTTTATAGTACTGCCAAATGTGGTTTCATAGGTGGCGTACTGAGAAACTTTTGGGGCCATATTGTAGCCTATGTGAATGGCACTCTCTAGAGTGGTGCAGTGACATAGACAAGGGATTCAGAAGCAAGTTGGGCAGTTCTGTGTCCGAGAACTGGGGCAAGGTTGAAGCGCCATCTGCACAGCCAGAGCAAGGGATCCTTCACCATGCTGGCCCCAGTGACATTCTACCCAGTGCAGCAACTCCAAATGAGAAAGATGCCGAGAGGTTCACAGCAACCTAGGATTGTTGGCACTGCAGTATCGAGTCCATTCATTCACAAGAGTTATATTTTGAAGAATTCAAAGGGTTTCTCCACTTTAAAGCTTACAGTCTAGGGGAAGTTATAAAACTGCTAATCACCGGCCACATCAAGACTTTAAGTTCCTCCAACAAGGATACCAAACAGCAAAAACAAGAGCATTTCAGAGCAGAGGTAGACCAGTGTTAACTAGAGTGGCAGGGGAACATTTCTTAGAGGAAATGGGTCTTCATATGTGGCTTAGAGAATAGGTTGGTTTGGGTTGGGGTGGAGGCCAAGGGAGCAGTGTTCACATGTGCAGCGATTAAGGTGAGGGCTAGAGGGTGGGAAGCATGAGGCCTTGGGCCTGGATAGAGAAACGAGCAGGAGTGAGGAAACACATTAGTTGAGATCATGTCCGTGTCGAGTGGTGGCACACATGTTGGGATTGTCAAGTGAGGCTGGATTTGAGAGGCTTGAATCCATAATACCTTCTGTTGGGAGTCATAGAAGGCTTCTGAGTGGGACAGGCTTACAAACCAAGAAGGATGTTGCAGAGGGGCCCCCTCCACCTTCCTTCCCTGGGCTTCTCCCCCTTAGGGAGAGCTCAAGAAGCCCATTAGGGAGACTCTAATGGGAATAATTAGCAAATTGGCTCAGGCCCATACCTCTGTCCTTCCCCAAGCCAAATTTCATTCCCTCTGGGCCACAGGAGAGCCATCCACAAGGACAGTGGGTGGCTGTCTTTCCTGGAGGCAGAGCCAAATCTTTAACAATGACCAGTGCTCAATGGGTGAGGGAGGCCAGATTCCCTCCTGTGGACCCTCATTGTTAATGGCTGGCTGCCTCTAAATGCCAGGGAAATCTGCAATTTCATTTGCTCTGCAAAGGCCTTTCCTGACCCCTGTGGAGCTGAGGACCCCAGGGAAGAACCTCAGTGAACCCCCAGAGTAGGTCTCAGCTCATCAGCCTTGCTGCTAATCAGCCTTACTGTGGTCCCTCTGCGGGTGTCAGGGTCTAATGGGGCACTCATAAGTTGCCACTGGCCATGTTCACTGGAGCAAATGTGTATTTGAGATGAGGTCATATGAGATGACTGCAGGCATTGCAGTTCCTTCAGTCCCAGAGACCTCAGCTAGTTTTAGGAGCAGGACCTCCACACTAGTTAGCTTTGCCATCAAGACCCTTGCTCCCCAGTTTGAGCCTTTGGAGATCTTCCATCTCATCCCAGTGAGGCTGAGGCTTCTCTGGGATTGACTATCCCTGGATTTCTTTTGGCTTTGAGCCTCCCTGTCAAGCTTTTATTCTCAGTCTGAGGGTAAATTGATGAAGGACCAGAGCAATGGACACATCCTGCTTCTACTCAGCCTGTCAGTGTGCAAAGCCATCTGCTCCCAATTATAGCTCTGGAGGCTGAGCAGTGGATTGACAGGGCTAACGCCCAAGCTGATAGGAAAACCCTGTCAGTCTGTGACTTCTCCAGAAAACCATCACTCATCTCCTTATCAGCCTGGAGGAGCTGCCAGAGATCTTGGATGGTGACTGTCATCTGCTAATGCAGGCCCTGCAAAGCAAAAACAGAAAAAGTGGTTCCATTTCAGTAGTTCTGAATTTCTGACTTGTGCTGCTCATTCTAAAACTGATGCAGATTTGCTGTTCAAAATCATGGAGAAACAAGCCAAGCAGCACAACCCATTTTTTTCTTGTGACTTCAGCCCGCCACAGGACCAAGATGTAGTACCATATCAGAGCAAAGGAAGGTGCGCCTGTGTTGGAGCCTTACAACACTGTCTGTTAGGGTCTGAGCATGACAGAGACTCTAGGACTGAGGAAGATTCTAGAAGCAAGAGACTTTTTTTTTTTTTTTTTTTTTTCTTGGTTAGAAGGCCTCTACCCTTTCCTGTTCTTTGGAAAATGATATCTGAAATTCTCCTTTGATGGCCTGAAAGCAGATCATGGGACAGTTAGCAATTCTCTTTTCTTTTACTGTTTGATGTATTAGAGACAAATCTTAGATCACTTCCTATAAATGCCCTGAACCTGGACCTGAAGAAACTGGGGCCTAGGAGGTAGAGTGATACATTCAGGGTCATGTAGCCAGTGAAGAATCAGTTGGACTTTGAAACCTGATCTCCTCATTTTCAGTGCAGGGTTCTTTCCATCCCACCAAACTGTCTGCCACTTTCTGAATGTTTACATCTCAGTCAGTGCCAGGAAGGAGGAGGGGATTCCACCTTTAGAGCCCTGGCAAAATTATCTTAAATCCCCATCCTCCTCGTGCACAAACACACATAGACATGACATGAACACGCAGCTAATTCTAATGAAAGATAAAGCTGAAAACAGAAATTCTGGGGCAGATTCATGGCCCCATGAATGCTTTCTAGGAGACCTCAAGGATGGCAGTGCTGATCTGATGGAGGTTGGGGCAAATGGGGCTCCTATAGGGTGATTTCAGCAGAAAAATCTCTGCTTTTCCGTTCTTTTGAGAGAGGATAGCTGATGATAGGTAGAGAGCAGGTGGGAGTAGGTGAGATCTGCTGCCATTGCAATGCATGTCTTCAAGGACAAGAAATCTCTTGCATGCTCAGCCCTGGCTCATTGCTATAGACACCAGCAGCCTCCATGACTATTATCAAATGAATGGTTGTGGAGCATCTGGGTGGGTCATTCAGGGTCTGACTCTTGATTTCAGCTCAGGTCATGATCTCAGGGTGGTGAGATCCAGCCCTGTGTTGGGCTCCCCTCTGAGTGTGGAGCCTGCTTAAGATTTTTCTCTCTCCCTCTGTTCCTCCCTCACTGCCCCCCACTTGTGCACACTTGCTCGCTCTCTCTTTAAAAAAAAATGAATGGTTGTTGCTGCTGAAGGTTGTGCCTCATGCAGTTAGGAAAGAACTCTAGCCTGCTTTATGGATGCTGCCCATTCAATCCCAATTGATTTAGCTGATTTTAACAGATACTCAGGAAGCCTCTTTCAAGTGTAGCCCGGGTGCTAGGGACCACACACATCTGGGTGAGCTGAGCGCTCTGATCTCAAGACACCTAGCCCGGAGAGGCAAAAGGTTCACATAGCCAGGGCCTGTGAAAGAATGGAGAACCCACTCCAGAAGTACTGGGCTCTGATTTATAGGAGCAAATCCAAATCTTAGCTGTTCTTCAAATAGCTTTACTAGGAAGAGATCATGTAAGTCTAATTGTGTGTGTCTGTGTGCGTGTGTATGTGTGTGCATGCAAGTGGGTGTTTAACACAGCACTTTCTTAGGCAGCCTGGAGCACTCATTCAGTTTTGCTGACCTTTTTAGTGCTAATTAGTATTTTCAGAGTGATGATCTCATCATTGGAAGTGAATGGCTTTGTAGAACAAGAAGGTGGCTATGGCCAGAACTCAGTCAATCTGCCAATCCGTCCATCCATCCAACCATCCATCCATCTAACCATCCATCCAAACCTGTCACTAATATTTGCCAGAAGCAGAGAAAATGAGTAAGTATTTAGGCTCTCAAGCAGGTGACTCACTAAAATGCATGAAGGCAGCTTGAAAGCATGCAAATCCCTGAGATGGGAAGTCTTGTGGGGGGAACGTGAGCAACATTTCAGAACTTTTACAAAAGTAGAGTTCAGAAATGTTGAAGAACTTTTAACTTTTTGGCCTCCTGGCCATGGAAGGAGAGTTGAGCGTGACTTCGAGTACACAGAAATGACAGCCAAGGCCCAGGTAATCCTGGGTCAAAGGCAAGGGATTCAAAAGTCTAAGCAAGAGAGAGACTGAGGCCCCAGGGAAAGCAAAATACTTTTCTTTGTAAGAATTGTAGAGAATTTTGCCTTTTAAAGTTGGAAAGCTTATTACTGGCTGAACAAACTATCCTCCAGGCACCTGGTTAGCATAGTTTCTTCGGAGAGAATCCAAACTCCCCCGCAGAGCCTGGGGAATTGCCGAATTGCCTGTCCGCAGGCCACTGCAGGAAGCCTCAGGATCCGGCCACAGGCCGTGCGTGGCCTCCCCGGCTGCGCTCTCCCTGCCCTGCCGACACCCACGCCCGCGCGCCTCGCCCGCCTGGCCGAGCCCCCGAGCGGTCACGGCCGCCCTCAAATCAGCCCTGACGTCTGTGTAATCCCTCCGCAGTTTACCAGGTGCTCGTCCTCCACCGTCTCCCTGAGCGGAGGACCGGCTTGGGGGGCGGCGGGGGGGGGGGGGGCAGCCACAGCTACCCGGGTCCTCTCCTTTGAGAGCTAGAGAGACAGCAGCGCCTGGACCACTTCTCCTGAGCGCGGTCCCCGCTCCCAGCAGGGTGCTCGGTGATGCATCGGATGAGTGGCTGGAAGCTGTGAGGTACGCTCTCGGCTCTCCCTGGGTGGAAGAGGTGAGGGGCAGGGAAAAGGCCCGACTGGCCTGCCTGTGGTCATGCAGCCGAGGCCCCATCCCTCTTCCTCTAGAGAGCAGCCTGTAAGAAAGCAGGGCCTGGGTGGTGTGGCTGTGGGAAGCTCTGCCCTCTCCCCTCCACCCCCCGCCCCCCGGCCCAGAGTGACTCCAGGGAAAAAAGGGGCCCGAAGCACCTATGTATCAGGGGAGCCAATGCAGAGAGTACCCAGGATGCTCTGGGAACTCCGAGTCTCTTCCCAGAACATCTCAAACCTGAGAGAGCACATCCCAAGCTAGAGTCACCTTCCTGAGCGATGCAGCCAGCTGGCAGGCCCAGAACTGCTCAGTCTTGCTCTTCCCCTAGGAAGCAGCCTTGATGAGATTGGGGAAGGGGCCAGCCAGGCTGCCCACCTTCCAGGTCCTTAGGCCTTGGGACACTAAGGGCAGCAGGGAGGGTGTGTCTTGGAAGGTGACATTCTTCGGGGAATGACTTCTCTACCAAGCAAACAGCTTTCAGGGGAGGCTCCTAGACCAGTGGTTGGCTGCAGGGTTGCCTGGCCCAGCAGTCTGTGTTTGTAGGAAGCTCTGCAGAGCAGTCCTGAGGGAAGAGAATGTGATGACTAATGGAGACATGTCCTAGCAGATGGGTGGGTGGGCCTGGCACAGGCTGGGCTTCTTGCTGACGCAACACAGGCTCCCAGCTCAGGCTGGCTGCAGCCCCTGGGAGGAAGGAGGTGCCGGCTCCTTGTAGATGTGCACACTGGGGTGTCTCTCCACTCACTCAGAAGGGGCAGCATCTACTTGAGGCCCTACCAGAGACACCCCACCCCTTCCTGCTGCAATGGCTGGAAAGAACAGGAAGCTTAGGGGAGTGATGGAGGAGCCCAGCTGGCAGGACAAGGAGCCAGGGCCTGGAGGGTGTGCAGCAGCCCCATGCCTGACTCCTGACTCCCACGCCTGACTTGACATGAAGCAAGTTTGTGAATGGCTCTGAACCACTGCTTTCTCACCCATGTTGGGAGTATAAAGATATCTTTGACTTAGCTTCTTACATCACAGGGGTGCTGTGGAGATCGAGTGAGGTCTTTTTTGATCTCATTGACAAATAACTTGACAAACTGAAAAATGTTGCATGACCTTAGGGTTTAATGTGTCCAGCCAGCGGCTAATGGTGGGCAATGTGTCGGCCAGAGGTGTTGATCACTCTGAGTATTGTCAAGTTCAGTGCCAGCTTAGACTTAAAACTTGTCTTAGGTCCCCTCAAGAGTTTCTCCCAGTGACTACTTTCTTCATCTCTCCAACACAGTTTGCCTGGCACTCTTGCCTCTGTGGCTGTACCTGTCCCCAGCCCTGTGCCACCCTAGACTCGGGAGACAGTGGCCCCACCTCATCCGTTTATAGCATCTGACTTCAAACAGGACTCTGGCCTCTGCAGAAGCTCAGCTTTCTCTTCCCACAATCAATGACGTTAATAATGCTGTTTGCATTATTATTATAATCCTATTGCAGAGGATTGATGTGAGATACTGTAGGAGAAAGTGCTGGAAAGCTGTCCAGATGTGTTTTTTTCTCATTGCCATTGCTGGTCACTCTTCCTCAAACCAGAGTGGTTTGGGCAGTGACCACTTCTGTGAGCCACTGGCTGCCTGGGTGCTGCTTTTCTCTTCCCCCTCCCTTCCCTTACTTCCGGGTGAGTCCAGGGTTACAACACGTCAACCTTGTTGTTTGATAGCTCAGAGTTGTGGCATAAAGTAGGACGTCCTCCATCTTTTTCAGGCCTTCCCAGCTCCCTTGGATTATCTTGTGGTGCATCACTCGTTAATATACACAGAAGCCCCCAGTAATCAGCTGGACCCAGGCAGGCAGGCTCCTGAAAGAGGCCAAGATGAAGGATACTTCCCAAAGGAAATAAGCCCAACCGGGAGGTTGCTCATTCCTATGGCCTCCTGCGGCCAGGGAGAACAGGCTTTTATGGAGCTGTTTCCTGCTGTTCACTGACCTCCTTCCCAAAGATCCCTGCGGGGTTGGCCACATCTTAGCTGACACTAAGGAAAAAATCTTTAAAAGAAAAAGTGAGAAACATTTCTGTATGAGAAAGTCAAGGATCTCGGTCAAGCCTCTGCTTCTCTGGAACGGTATACACCTCTTACAGGAGAGTTTAGAAGATGGTGAGGTGTGCAATGCTACAAAACCAGAAATCAGCTGCCATGTCTTTCAGCAAAGATGGAAAGTGCTGGGTGTGAAGTGTTCAGCACAGAGAACACTTGTACCAGAGTGAGGATTATAGAATCACACAACCATTGTCCAGTGGAACGAGTATGAGAAACAAGTAAAAGTATGAGACTTTTACTCTAGCTCTGTGATTTCCATTATCATGGTCACTAGACATATGTGCCTATTTAAGTTTCAACTACTAAAAATGAGATAAATTACCAGTCCGTTCCTCAAGCCTACTAGGCACATTTCAAGGGCTCCCCAGCCACATCTGGCCAGTGGCTACTGTCGTGAAGAGCACAGATACAAAGCATTTCCACCATTGCCTGATTCTTTGTTGGACAGTATGGCTCTCATCTGTCCAGACATTCTTCTGTTTGGGGGTGGGAAGCCACAGAGGAAATGAGAAGAGTTATTTAAGAAATGTGAAGAGGAAGAACAACTTAATATTCAGCCGTTGACATTCAGAATCTGATCCTGCAACAATAAAATAGTTCCACAAGCCAGTCTATTGTCCTGAAAAACAGATTTCTATATCTCTTTACCTCCCCCTTTAACATTTCAGCAACTGAGCCTGGACAACTCAGCTCAGAAATTTCTCCACAGTGTAGAGGAGAGCCAGGCTTAGTGGGAGTCAGAAGGAAAGTGGGTGTGAAGTAGGAGAAGCAAAATACAAACCAGAGTATGTATTTCATTTTTTTTTAAAGATTTTTATTTATTTACTCATGAGAGACACAGAAAGAGAAGCAGAGACATAGGCAGAGGGAGAAGCAGGCTCCATGCAGGGAGCCCAATGCGGGACTTGATCCTGGGACCCCAGGATCATGACCTGAGCCAAAGGCAGACACTCAACCACTGAGCCACACAGGCATCCCGAGTATGCATTTTCTGAAGCAAAGGCAGGGTATGTGTTCTGCCTGAAGAATGTGGATAAAGGAAGAAGGAGAGGGAAGCATTGGACCTGTGTCTGCGAACTGTCCTTTCTGGGCCTGGCTGGTAATGCACAGAATCAGGCAGGACGAGAGCCACATGGAAAGCAGAGTTTGCCACACACCAAATCGGTACACAACTACATTAAGGTCAGCCTGTGGCCGAGAGTGGCCTTGGGAGACCCTCTGGGCTTGTCTTCTCAAGCTGTCTTTAATCATAGTGTGGTGTAGACACTGGGCTGATAGCCAACGGGTCTGCCAGGCATCCACCATGACAGGTGGAGGTGGCCCACCGTAGAGTCTGGTGTTGGACTTCCAGGGCCCTGAACCAGTTGGTGGGTGGGCAAAGTCTCAGCATCGGTGGCGAGTGGTGAGGTCAAGGCAGTCTGACCTAGATAACTTGATTCTGATGAAGATAAGCAAGACCAGCCTGTGAGAGATCTATATCACAGGCTTTTACTGGGTAGACAAAGGGTAGTATCCAGACACTGGAGGTTGAGAATACCAAACCCAAGATCTCTGTTCTACTCTTGCTGACATAGGATGAGCAAGGGCCCTTCTTCTCATGAACCCAGACAACATTTTATAGGGAGAAACAGGAGAAGGAAAATTTTGTCTTAGTAACTGAGAATTTTTATTCAAATGAGTCTATGTGTTTCCTAAAAAAGTTCTTTGCATGATTGGATTAAGGTAAGTTTAAACTGGATTTGGTTAATATTTTCTTGTTAACCAGTGGGTGGAGACTGCAGAGGGGACAGCTCAGATTAGCTATTGGCAAACTAGAAACATTACATTTTCTCTGTCCATCTGGGTTGTGATGGAACTGAATCCAGAGACTGCAATACATAAGCAAAACCTAAATTAATGATCAAGAATCAATACCTCACAGAAGACCAGACATGTTAGGATTAGAGCAATGTGAGACCCAGAGCTGGGTGATGATGGGGACCTCTGCCATAATGGTTCTGAATTACCTCCTTTGTCCTAGTGAGGAGGAGATGAGACCTGCTATCAGAATACTGGTTAAGTTGTGACCTTCATGGTTAGTTGTATCATGCCCTATTAGTTCAGATACTGCAAAGTGACACAAAACCCAACTGAAGTTGGTTAAAAAGGGACTTTACTGCTTCATGTAACTGAGAGTGTAACATATTCTGTCCCAGCTTCAGCTATGGCTAGAGGCAGGTCTCACTCAAATGATGCCATTACATCCCGGTCTCTCAGAGAGTTTACTTCTCTCATCTCTGCTCTTCTTCATCTGGCTTCACTGCCAAGTAATTCTCTGGTGGCAATATGGCTACCAGCAGCTCCTTAAACCCAGCAGGATTAGTCCATGTCCTTTCCCCAGAGTTCTATAAATGGTCTCATTGCTTTTTGTTGATGCTGATTGTCTCTGACATACATCTCTCATTTAATTTCTGTGACCAGAAGAATTCTGTGCTCTAACTGACCAGGCCTAGTTCACATGTCCACCTGAAGGCAGCGGTAGAGTTAACCCCACCTGCAACAAATGGACAAACTGGGGAGGGAAAAAAGATGCTGAGCAATAAAAAAGCTGTGGAGTAAACTGTATTTGTTAATTGTCATATAAGGCATGGATTTGATCATTCTCAAGGGATTATTTTGTCATCATCAAAAGGACTTAGGCTTTAAGTATTGGTAGATAGATCGTGGGTAGATAACTACATGAACTGACTTGATGCATTCAATATCTTGGTCAAGATTCTGATATTCAGAGTGGATTGAAGGGCATGCCCTCTTAGAGAATGTGTCACAGAGCACTGTGTATTTTGAAGGCATGCCTCTCAGTACCAGTTCTCCTGAGTCCCTGGGAAATGTTGTGGCCAAAGGATCATTAATGTCTAACCTCCTGTTTTATTCTGGTTGCAGTTCTAAAGCCCAGACCATTGGTGCCCAGTGGAATTTGCCCTTGGGTCACAGGACACTTTAAGATATTGTTAAGGAGGTTGTGCATATTTACATAAACTTTCAAGGTGAAATATTTTTAGTGTTTTTCTTGCGGATGCCACTTTTTTTCCTTCTCTTTCTTATAATTTACTACCATTGATTCAAAGCCCTTAAGCCTGAAGAGGACATAAGACCCAAGAGACTCCATATATGGAGAGGGCACAGCAGTAGAGACCTGGAGGGTATTCTAGACCTCTGGCCAAAGGATGATAGGTAGTCATCAATGACCCCATTATTATGTTCCCCTAGACCTCAATTCTAGAAGCAGTAAGGTATTGAATGTTGTTCCCCAAAATTCACATTCACCTGAAAACTTAGAATGTGACTTTTTTTGGGAGTTTATAGAGTTTTTGCAGCTATAATTAATTAAGAAGAGGTTATGCTGGATGTGAATGGATCCTAAGTCCAGTGATTGGTATCCTTATAAGAAAGAAGAGAGGTCACAGAGAGACACACACAGGGAACACAGGGAAGAAGTCCATGAGGATGGAGGCAGAGATTGAAGCTATAAGCTAGGGAGGACCAAGGAAAGCTGAGAGCCACTGGGAGCTGGAGGACATAAGAAAGGAGTCCTCCCTAGAGCCTATGAAGGGAACATATCTCTGTTGACTCTTGATTTCAAATGTCTAGCCCCTAGAACTGTGAGAGAACCAATTTCTTTTTTTTAAATAAATTTTATTTTTTTAAGACTTTATTTATTTATTTATTTATTTAGAGAGAATATGAGCAGAGGGGCGGGATAAAAAGAGAGGGAGAAGCAGATTCCCTGCTGAGCAGGGAGCCTGATGTGAGACTTGATTCCAGGACTCTGAGATCATGATCTGAGCTGATAGCAGATGTTTAACCAACTGAGCCACCCAGGTGCCCTAGAGAATCAATTTCTATTGTTTTAAGTCACCCAGTTTGTTGTAATTTGTTATAACAGACCTAGGAAATAAATACAGGGGCTTTTAAAAAAAATCTAAGGTTGGATTAGAGAGCGGACATATTGACATGGATAGAGGTCCCCTTGGAAATTCCTCGACAAGGCCTGTTTGAAGGATTAATTTTTGCTTCAAGACAAGGTTAGCCTCTCCACACCACATTCTTCTATAAGGCCACGCCATATTTGGCTCTGCAATTTGCATAGCTGAGATGGTAAGAAGGGACCAGAATCTTGTCTGTGCTCTGTCAGCAACACCCTGCATGCTGTTGCAAAAATATACTCTGGAGAAAGGTATATTTCTTTTCTCCACTGCTCTGTCTGTGTCTCAGGCTGTGTGGTGTCAATTTGAGGTTGCCCCGATAGGACCCCACTAACTAATTCACATGAAGGCACCAGATAGACAGCAGTGGCCCTGATCTGGCTCTAAGCAAGCCCTGACATTGCCCTACCTCAGGCAGAATGCTGGTGCTTTCCAGGAGCACACTCCCCCAATGCTCACACCCTTTTCCATATTCAGTCAATCCCCATTATTTGCAGATTCTGTGTTTGTGAATTTATCTTCTTCCTAAAATTTATCTGTAACCCCAAAATCAGTACTCATGGTGCTTTTGCAGTTATTCACAGACATGCCAATGAACATTTTTAGGTCTTCTGATGTGCATGTTCCCAGCTGAAGCCAAACAAGATGATCCACTGCCATCTTGTTTCATACTGTTTCAAACGAATGTCCTTTTTGGGAGCTATTTAGTGCCACATTTTTGCATTTTTATGCTTCTTTGTTGGAGATTTTGCTGTTTAAAATGGCCTACAAGGGTCGGGCTGAAATGCTGTCCAGTGTTCTTAAGCACAAGAAGGCTGTGATGTGCCCTTAGAGAACATACAGGATAGACAAGCTTCATTCAGAAGCAAATTATTGTGCTGTTGTCCATGACTTATGCTCATGAATCAGCAGTAAATATTTTTAAAGGTGTCTTTAGACTGAAACAGACTTAAAATGAGGTTATGTATTAATAGGTTGATGAAAATATGACTAACCCTGGATTTTCCCTAGGAGCCATGGGTCAGTATTCATTCATTGGGTGTTTGCAGAGACTTTATAAAATAAAACTAAAATAAAACTACTGTGAATAGCAAAAACTGTATTTTTCATCTAGGATCTGTGAGGAGAATGGGGATGAATTGTTAAGTGTCCCTGCCCCAAAGTGCCTCTCTCAGTGTAACACAATGAAGAAAGCCCTGGAGTACTGGAGCTCTAGAAAGTTCTAAAAAAAAAAGAAAAAAAAAAGTGTGGAAATTCTAAGACTGGAAACACGGGCACTGTGACATGACTTAAAGGAACAAACAGTAATTCACCTACCAGTAATTCGGAATTTGGATAATTTTAAAGGTGTCAACATTTGAGTTTACCCTGGAACTTACCTAAAGAAATTTCACCTTAAGAAATGATTCATTTCACAAGAAAAAAAAGAAAGAAAGAAAGAAAGAAAGAAAGAAAGAAAGAAAGAAAGAAAGAAAGAAAGAAATGACTCATAATGCAAACTAATATTGGAAAATTATTTACTCCAGGGGAATGTTAAAACTATGGAAGAAAACAATCTTTTTAAAGTAGCCTCAGGCAACTGGGGGCCACCCAACACATATTTCTGGTATTTTGAGTGCTTTCTCATGCAAAGTGCTCTGGTTTCCTAACTTAAAGCTAACTTTTGCCCCTGAGTAACCTTGGGTGAGTTACTTCAAGCTCTTGTTCAGCTTGAGTTTCTTTACGTGAAAATATCTAAGTCATAGGTTTGTTGTAAAAGTCAAATGACAATTCACAAGAAAGAGCTCTAGCAATTATAAAGGGCCATGCAAATGGTAGTAATTATAATTATTGCAGCCACCTGAGTGTTCCCCTGCATGTTCCCCACCATGCTCTCCACTGGCTCTGTGTGTTCCAGTTGAGCCAGTTTACCAGATGGTCCAGGTACTGTTTCCACATTGATTCAGGCTCTTCTCTTCCCTCTCCATGTGTCTAGATGCTACCTTTCCTTAACGACCCAAGTCATTTTATTGCTTCATCCCAGCTGGATGAAAACCCTCCTTTCTACTCTGAACTGGGGAAACAAACTGAGGGCTGCTGAAGGGAAGGTGGGCTGAGGATGGGTAACTGGGTGATGAACACTAGGGAGGGCATGTGATGTGATGAGCACGGGCTGTTATAGCAATTGATGAATTATTGAAAACTACATTTGCACAGTCTTACAATCCCTCAAATATTTCTATCAGCAACTAGTACTAACCTCCAGTCCCCTGTCTCTTAAGATCAAACTGACTCCACAGGGTTGACAGGAAACAGATTCCATAACACCCATACACCCTTCCCTTTTTTTTAAGGACAGATGGTGAAAGGAGTTGCTTTCTTCTTCATAAATTCCTTTCCTTCGGAAGCAAAGCAAATGTGGTAGGTAGGTAGGGTGGAAACAGAAATATTGGTTTTGGTAGGGAGAGGGGAACAGATATTATCAGTAACATGCGTAGTCAATCAACAAGTTTTGATAATTACTACCCTCATAAACATACAATTTGAGGCAATTCCTTTCTCGCAAAGATTGTCATATTAAGCTCTTCCTTGGTGTTTTCCACTGCACTAATTCTGACCCTTACTAGCCCAAATCCATAAGGCCTACTCACCTGTATCTTGGTTCCAACCTACACTTTAAGGCTGGATTAGCTTTCCTCAGACCCTTGGATCAGACTGTGCAGTCAGGTGGAGCTGCTTCAGCCCCCAGCAGGGGTGCTGGCTCTTCTCCTGCCTTGCCAGGAAGCAGCCTTCCAGGTAATGGAAATTTTGGAAGCATCTGGAGTTGCCCTGGCAGGAGCAGTGGGCTGTGCAGGGGTGAGGTTAGCTACTCCAAGAGGCCTTCTGGGGGTAGCATGGGCAGATGAGAGATTGAGTGGGAGCAGAAGGATGGGGCAGAGGTTGCACGGATGCAGACTGGTTTGAGGCCACCTGAAAACCCTGTTGAGCTCCCAGAAATGCCAGGGGTACTCTAGGGCATTGAGTTCCCACTATTGCTTGCAGGATAACTGTGGAAAGGGCAAAATTTTGGGTGCCATCTTACCTTCAAAAGGGTTTTGTGTTTAAGGCACAGTAGAAGCAGCACTTATCACCAACAATTGAGGCATTTGATTAAAATGTTTTATTTCTTTTGATGATCAAAACTCAAATGGTACAAACAGTACACAGTGAAAAGTCTGGATCCAATCCCTTTCCCAGACACCATTTTTCTTTGCTAGAGGCAATCAATGTTAAATTTCTCATGTGTCCTTAGAGATATTTGATGCATATAAAAGTGTATGTATATATTCTCCTCTCCCACTATTTTTGGTACACATGACAATAGTGTATGTTATTTATTGTCCTGCACTTTGTTTTTTACACCTAACATGATATCCCTAACAGCATAAAGAGATGCACTAAAAACTAACCTTCCTGATGTCTTGTTTAACAGCTGCCTAGTATTCCATTATATAGATGTACTATAATTCACTTGAGCAACGTTCCCTATCGATGAGCATCCAGGTTTTTTCCCCAGTCCTTTGCTATTATAACCAATGCTAGAATGCATAATCTTGTATATATATTATTTCACGTATATGTGAGAATATATTTTTGACAATTTCTTGCAAGTGGAGTTGCTATGTCAAAGGTGTATATAGTTGTAATTTCTATGCATATTGCCAAATTACACTTAAGAGAGGTTTACCAAGTTACACTCTAACCAGCAGTTCATGAGCTTGCCTGTTTCCCTGCATCCTTGTCACAAAGTTGCCAGCAATGTATGTTACCAAAATGTTGGATTTGTGCCTATTTGAAAGGTAGAAAAACAATAAAGGATACAATTTTAAGTTGCTTTTCTCTTATTATGAATGAGATTGAGCACAGTATTCCTGTGTTTAAGATCCACTTTTATTTCCTTTCACGTGATCTGTCTATTCATATCTTTTGCCCAGTTTTTTTAGTAGGTGTTTGGTCTCCTAATTTTGCAATACTCTTTGTATATTAGGGAAATCTGAACTGTAAATCTTTCATAAGTTTATTGTTTGTTATAGATCATTCTAAATAACAGTAAAAACATAGTATTGACCTAATTTGGCTACTTTATTTACTTGAAACATACACAATTACATTCCTTGAAGGGTACTATGTAAATTAAATGTTCATAATTGTGGAGACTTCCTTATTCAGTTGCAGAGGATCCTGATAACTAGTGATTTGAAATAGTCAAGAAATACTTACAGAATACCTGTGTTTGGCACTGTGAGAAATAAGTCAGAGGTGATGGACCAATAAAATGATTGGAACTGGGGAGAGGGGTGTGGGCAGAGAATAAGAGTGAGAATCCCTTTTACTTACAAGAAGAGAACACTGCATGAAATAGGTACGCATGTTCAGGAGAGCAGAAGCAATGATCTGGGAGAGCAGAAGCAATGATCTGGTAAGGTAGAAGCAATGATCTGGGGGCCATGCCAGCTGCAAGGCAAGGTCTCGGAGAGGTCATATCAGCAGCAACTGGTCAGTACTGACAAGGGCCTCAAGGCCTCAAGGAAGGATTAGTTTCCTCACTAGCAAACTGCCTTTACCTCTTTTGTGGCTGGGGAGGTAAATAAATCTGTAATCTCTTCCTTTGCCATCCCTAGTCCAGTCCATTACCCAGAGCCCCCAGAATAGGCTAAGAGCCCCAAACCAGTAGATCTAAACTAGCCAAGGTAGGTAGTGCAACTTCATGCCGTTCTATCTCCCTCTTCAGTTCCTGCCTGGGACTCCATTCCTCAATTACAGATGCTAAGAGAAAGAAAAACAAAAACAAATCAACAAATGAATCTGTTTTTCTCTAAAGAATAAAACTAGCTGGCAGAGCTCAGGCTTGCCGAGTATGGTGGAAAAAGATACCAACAGGGCTTAAGAAGGCCAATGCCAAACACAAAACCAAGGTGTATTATCTATAGCAGTACTAGTCAATAACTATCAAGTTTTAATAGTTATTGTAGTTATAATTCATTAAACAATTTTGTTGATTAGATTGGTTAGATCCTTTATTTATATTCTAACCCTGAAGTTCTGTGGTCAGATTGAAAATGTTAAAAATCTGCTTTTTTATAAGGTCTAGGAATGCCTCTTTCCCAATTCCTCACTTGTATTTCCTATGTACCTTGGCCAAGTTTCTCAAATTTGGATACCAATAGATCACATTCCAGCTTGGACACATGGAGTATTGGAATTGTCAAGGCATCTTTGAGTGTGGTCTCAAGATCATTAATATGCAAGTTTTGTTTATATCAGTGGGATAATGGCCTACTGATCACCTATTTGTGCCAGACTTTACGTACATTATCCCTAAGTCTCTCAATTGTCCAAGGCAGGTATGATAGATGATGAAGTTTTATAGATGAAGTAATCTGTCTTATAGATGAAGTAATCTGAACTTGGAAAGGTAAAATAATCACTTGAGATCATTTAGCTGGTAAGTGACAGAGCTGAGGTTCAAACCCAGTTCTGTAAACCCAAAGCCGGAAGAGCTGCTACTACCCCTTGCTACGTGTTTCCATGTTTCCAAGTTTCTTTTCTAATAAATTAGATTTAGAGGTCTGTAGCATCTCAGGATTGTTTCAGTTTTCTAAACCCACAATACTATAGGTCTTGATCTAAATAGTAAACATTGTTCTTAAGATACCGGCAACTTCACAAAAATAATTATCTATTCAATGCAATTGGAGGGCAATTATACACACACACACACACACACACACATACACACCCTTCTCTACAGTGAATTTCTGAGTTATATGTTATAGATGCTAAGTGCATTAGAAGGTTAGATATACATTTGATATCATGAATTGAAATCTCTGGGGAAGGTTTTCTTGAAGGAGAAAATTTCTGTTTTGGACCTCAAAAGGTGATTAGGATTTTGAGAAGCTAAAAAGAAAGAAGCTAACTTTGACTTCTGGCAATGTGATACACTAGATGTCCTAGAAAACCTCCCCATACAACACAACTAAACTTGTTGGATACAAAATTTTTTTGAAGTGCATCACGGAGTTTGCAAAAAGGTGATGGTAATTTCTAGAAGCTAAAAACAGCAAGTTGCTGATGTTTTTGGCAGTCTTGATTGTCTAGATCAGGGATTAGCAAACATTTTCTGTAAAGGCCCTGACAGTAAATATTCTTGGCTTTATGAGCTCATGTGGTTTCTGTTGCAACTACTCAACCCTGCCTTTGTAGTGTGAATGCAGCTATAGACAATACATAAACAAAAGGGTGTAGGAGGATTTCACTTCCAGTAAGGTGGAAATAGGCCATGGGCCACACTTTGCCTATCTCCGATCTAGAGTCTTGAAGTTTAATGACTTTCCTGGATCTTCTGACCTCAGGCTCATACAGGCTGAGAAGAGAGAATTGAGACAATGCTCACACATCAACAGGATCCTCAGGGACAGTGTGGACTAAGAGAATGTGGTTCCTGGCAAAGAAAAACAGACAGGAAAATTTGCTTTATCAGGTTGGGCTCTGGTAAAAAAAAAAAAGAAAAGAAAAAAGTATTTCCCTTATGCATTTGTTACTCTAGGTAGGTCTACTCACATGGTATTGGGGTTTAAATCTTTACTACCTGCACTATATGGGAAACTTCAAGCTACAAAATTAACTTAGATTGGTTTTTGATTGGTAGTGACTTAGAGCATCTTACCAAACATAAGTTTATAAACCAAAACTACAAACCACAAAAGGAAACAAGCCTCTGTGAGCAAGAGTCAGCAGAAACAACAAATGGCAGAATGAGTTTCTTAAGGATATGATGCACTGCGAATCTTGGTTACAGAAAATGTTTAAAGAAATTTAAAAAGGAACAAAAAAGAAAATAGAGGGCAGCCCTGGTGGTGCAGCGGTTTGGCGCTGCCTGCAGCCTTGGGTGTGATCCTGAAGACTCGGGATCGAGTCCCACATCGGGCTCCCTGCATGGAGCCTGCTTTCCCCTCTCCCTGTGTCTCTGCCTCTCTCTCTCTCTCTCTGTGTCTATGAATAAATAAATAAAATCTTAAAAAAAAAAAGGAAAGAAAATAGAGGCTATTTCAGGTAAACGGAAGAAGAGAAGTAAAGATTCAATGGTGGGGATGGGGATGAGAACATGTTAAGGGCAAGGAGGAAGTAGTCCTAGATAGGATTCATATGAGGGTATTAACAAATGAGAATGAAGGACTGATTAAACTCATAGTCCTCACCCAGCATGAAGCCTAGGTAGTAGAGATGAATAACAGATACAAGCTCCACCTTCAAGCAGATTCCAACCTAGGAGAATGAGACAAATAAACTCTATAAAATGTGAACAATACTTTAATTAAAGAAGGTATAAAATATAGCAGAGGCAAATGAGGAAATTGTCCATCCAACCTAAAGAAGTCAGAGGCAGTTTCTTGGAGGAAATTATTATTGAATCAAGCTCTGGAAGATTTGTAGGAGTCTGGGCTTTATCCTGCAGGAAATGGGAACTACTGAATGGTTTTAAGAAGAGAAGTAAAATGATCAGACTTACAGTTTTATTTTCTTTTTGAGATTTTATTTATTTATTTATTCATGAGAGACACACACACAGAGGCAGAGACAGGCAGAGGGAGAAGCAGGCTCCCTGTGGGGAGCCCGATGTGGGACTCGATTCCAGGACCCCAGGGTCACAACCTGAGCCAAAGGCAGACGCTCAACCACTGAGACACCCATGCATCCCCAGACTTACAATTTTTTTTTTAAGATTTTATTTATTTGTTCATGAGACACCCAGAGAGAGAGAGAGAGACAGAGAGACAGAGAGAGAGAGAGGCAGAAACACAGGCAGAGGGAGATGCAGGCTCCATGCAAGGAGCCTGATGTGGAACTCGATCCCAGGTCTCCAAGATCACGCCCTGGGCCAAAGGCAGGCACTCAACCACTGAGCCACCTAGGCGTCCCCAGACTTACAGTTTTAAAAAATAATTATGGCCGTGGTACCATGAGTAGAATGGAGACTGAAGAAATGAGAGACAGGAAGAGTAAAAATATCATTTGAATATTCATAAAAAGATAAAGAAATGTAGATGGATTTGAGACATATTTTGGAATTTTGTTCATTTGTGGATAGCAAACACTAATGACCCAAATTTAATGGCATTAGCTCCACTGATGACTTTGCAATCCTATACCACCTCCTCCCATGTGTTTTTGGGAGTTCTCAGGGTTGTCTTGAACGTCTCAAATGAGTGTACTCCCCCTGCATGGTTTCTCCATGGTGCTTCTGTCACCACAAACTGTTGTGCTGTGACAGGGGATGTGGGATGTTTCTTTCTTCTCTTGGTGTTAAGCATCCTGAGGGTGTGCTGCTTGTTCCCTAATGATAATACAGCTTTTATAGAATGATTCTTTGAGTTGTTACTTATAGACTCCCTACTCTCCCTGAGACTCAAAGAACAGTGCAGAGGGGATCCACCTGCCAGAGCCCATCTTCACAGCACCCCTCACTTCTGACAACTTAGACCATTGTGCTTGGCTCCTTCTTCCCTTAGGACATCCTACAAGAGCTAAAGCAGGGGTGTGAGGGAGCAGATGGGTTTGGTTCTCCCAGAGTGATGCTTAGCCCCCATGCAATGAGCATCACTAAGCCTCTGTGTCAGTTTGCCAGAAAAGCCTGCCCTGAGACCCAAGTGGGCCATGCATGCAATATGGGTCCAAGAGCTCTGAGTCACCAATGAGAGATGAAGTGGGAATAGACAGAAGGCTGCAGAGGTTTTCAGGACTAATGAGAAAGTTTATTGAAAAGACCAGGCAAGGTCTTCAATGCCTGCCTAATGAGTCTATTTTTTCCACACAAATAAGTGCTTCTTTAAAAGTGGAGTGATTTACATCAACCTCTGAGTTACATAAGGAGCTGGCTCAAATGTTCAGTTTTGGGGTCCTATCTGAATCAGAAGCCTTGGTAGGTGGCACTTGGGAAACACAGTTTTAACTAGTGCTTCCTAGGTGATAGTTTGGGAATCCGTACACATTTCTGTGATTAGATCCATATGTTATCTCTTTAGGTAAATTGAGGGCTCCTGAGTACAGGTGCTAAAGATTTTCTTGCCTCTCCAGAAGCATGGGCACACAGTTGGTATACAGCATATGTTAATTGAAGTTGAGCAAAAGGATGAAATCCTGAAAACAGAATGACTGTGTTAATAAGTTGCCCCTCCAGCAAGACATGTGACACTCATTCATTCCTGTATTACTCTTTTGTTCTGTAAACACTCATTAGTGCCATCCCTAGGCCATGCACTGTGCTGGGAGAGCTGAGTCCCAAGAGAATCAAAGTGACAGGGAGGTAGGGGAACTGGAGAAGGAGGCAAGCAGAGGCAATGATGGAGTAAGACTTCTCAGAAGAAAAAGCTGTGCCCAGAACAGGGAAAGTGAAAATCCCTCAGGAGGTTTTTCTTAGGATGAGGTATAATTTCTGCATTATTCTGTTTCCCTAAATGAAGAAAGACACCTCAATTCCTTCCTAATTCCCCAGCTTCAGGGCATGGCAGGCAGTTTGAACACTCTTGGAGTCAGGAGATAAAGGGAAGCATTATGTCCCATTGGGTCCCTTTTGATCTTTATACTATCAACATGGGGTTCTGAGCTTCCCTGTTTCCCTTTACCTTTTCCAAGGTCACCCAGAAGACCGTGGGCTCTTTGATGTTCAAAGAAAGTTTGAACCACGTGCCCGGTCCTTTGTGCCTGAGCATGCTGCTGGCAGACTATTCTGACTCAAGTCAGGACAGATGAAGATTCTTCATCTCTTTCTGAGGCAGATCCCAAAACTGTTAGGAGGAGGATGAACATATTCTTTAACAAATTCTTTTCTCACCCTGAGTATCAAATGGTCTTTTGGATCCTTTTATGAACATTAGTCCTCATCAGAAAACTCTCTCCTTAATTTTGGGATATATATATATATATATATATATATATATATAATCAGAGTAGCAAGGAACACTTAGTGGACAAGCAGACCTTCAAGTACAGCACCACATTCAGGCAAAACTCATGAGGCCATGCTGAACACGTATCTCTGAAGCACACAACATCAGGAGCCTCAGAGGAACAGATACCCACAATCCCAGAAAGAAACAAAAAGCATAATGTGGAGCCATCCTATTCCTTTTCCATGAGTTAAATCTTTCAACACCGTTTTGAGGCTCTCTTTCTGTATAGTATGAAAATGCCGTGGTTCTGCCTTTCAGAAGTTGTGACCAGAGGTCTCCTCTGGGGTGCCAGTGAGGGCTCAGGACTAGCCAGCCTTGGAGAGGTGCTTCTGCTGCTTCCCCAGAATACAGGAAGAGCAGGAGACGACTTTGCAGTTGCTCAACACTGAGAGGAGCATTACAGAAGGCAAAGAGGGTGCACATGTGTTTTTCTTCCTTTGGCTTCTCAGTGACTTCAAGGAATAGAGACTTACAGCAAGCATACATATGCAACAAGGGTGGCAGAAATGTTAGAGTACCCCTAGAAAGAGCTGTATAGCTGGCCTCAAAGACGCAGGAGCTTAGTCCGGGTACTGGAAAGATGCAGCTCTAGTTACTGGGTTATTTTCTCCTTGCAGCCCTGGCATTTATTGACCCCTTTCACTTAGAGTGGCTCAGAGTGTCTTAGTTTCTGCTTCTAGCATTCAGATAACTATCAACTAACCATGTCATCCTCCATTCTTCATATAGGTTTTATTCTGTTGTCTCAGATTTTTTGGCTTACTCACTAATTCTGCTTACTCTTGGGCCCCTGTGGCCTATCTTCCTTCTGTGTCTTCTTTTTGTGTGTGTTTTTAAGTGCTCTTCCTCCTCCCCAAAACCTAGCTATTGACTCTCTTTCCATGCTTCTCCTGTTGAAGTCCAAGAGAAAGGCAATTTGATTGGGTCAAATGAATCATCATCCTTTCTGGGCAATGATCTTTGCACATAGATCCCTTTTCAACCTATAGACCTATAGACTGGCTAATCTGGCCAGCCTAGGGGCAGGAGCTCACTCTTGCTCCAATCAGCTTGTCCAGAGGCACCAAAAATCTGTTCACAGCAGGGCAACATATATAAGAAAGCATCTAAACCTATTCCTTAGATGGGTGCAATGGGTTGAATAGTTTCCACAAAAGGAAACTATAACTGCCATTTTGAAAAATGGTTTCCTTAATGCAAAGGGGTTTTGGGGAAAGACAGGGTTTGGATTGTAATTCCATTTAGTAGCTGTGTGACCATGGATAAATTAATCTTTCTGAGCTCATTTCCTTATCTGTAAAACTGGGAATGGAGATACTATGTTGTACTGATATGTGGATTAGAGATAAATTATTTAAGTACCTGGGGTGCCTGGGTGGTTCAGTCAGTGATGCATGTGATAGTTGATCTCAGGATTGTGAGTTTGAGCCTCATTTTGGATGCAGAGATTGTTTGAAAATAAAATCTTTTTAAAAATTATCTAAAGTACCTAAAAAAATAGTGGGTACTCAAGTTCTCTCTATATAGATAGCTTTTATTATGGCTCTGCTGCATTGGTCTTTCTGATTCAAATTCCCTGATTCCTATAATGCCAAGGTTAGTGGAAAAATTAGAATAAAGCAGGCGAAGAAAGAGCATCATTAAGAAGCATTTTGCATATATTCTTGATTGTGTTATAAGGTCTCATCTATGTCTTACTGGATATAATAGGCAAGATTTGAGATGTTTCCTCTTTAGTAATTCAACAAGAATAACTCCAGTTGTTAAATCTGAAATGAGAAACCAGACAAGTTTTCTTGACTAGTATCCTTCAACAATTCATTGAAGAATATCTGAAATACCTTTGCAGTTCTAATAAGGCTGAGTAAAGACTTTGAGAAACAACGGAGACAATTCAGAGATACATCAATAAGATAAATGCAGATCCACAGTCAGAAACCGTAATGTCTGGTCACCAGTGATTTGTAATGAACTGTTTTGGGGTTATGATTGATGCAGCAGAAGCTAAAATCAACCACAATCAGGAGATATCCAGAAAGAAGAAACTGCCTTCCCACCCTGAGCAAGAATTGTGGGTGATTGCCTCAGATTTCTTGTCCACTTCCCTTGACTAGTCTGGCACATCCTCTGTTCCTCTGCCCTCTTCTCAATTTCAGGATAAGATCCAGGCCTCCAGACAGAGCTTCTAGCCAATTATTTCATATGAAGAATTCCTGGATAACCTGCATATAGCATAGCCAAGCCTTCTGAACATCAGTGTGCTTTCCCTTTGTAGGGAAAAGAATCCTTTGTAGGCAGATAGCTCATGTTGATCAAATGGTTTGAATTTCATCAACCAGCTTCTCTCTGCACCCAGAGATTTCATGCAACTAATTACAATGGATCATCCTGAAGGAATGGGTCAAGGAGGCCTTCTAGCATCAATGTCCCCACTGAAGTTCTCTGACTGGATCTGGAATCTGTAGTGCCCTAAGGGTCCAACTATCAGTGTCTCACTCTATTGTTCAGCTTTGTTGACAAATACAGCTTCAGTAGTACTGACGCCTGATGGCATAATTAAGAAGTCAGAGAAAGACAAATACAATATTATTCCATTCATATGTGGAGTCAAAGACACAAAACAAACAACCACAGAAACAAAGAGACAAACAAAGAAAAAACCAGACTCTTAAATACAGAGAAAAAAGTAGTGGTTGCCAGAAGGAAAGTGGATGGGAGGGGAGGGTGAAGTTGGTAAAGGAGATGAGGAGGTACAAACTTCCAGTTACAAAATAAAGAAGTCACAGAGATGAAAAGTGCAGCATGGGGAATAGAGTCAATAAGATTATAATAACATTGTTGGTGACAGATGGTGACTACACTTCTGGTGAGCACTGAGTAATGTAAAAATTGTTACATTGTACACCTGAAACTAATATAACACCGTATGTTAAATATACTTCAATAAAAGAAGACTATATAACCATGTTAAATTTTAGAAAATGTATTTAGTTTCGAGAAGATATGTTTTGGTGAAAAATATTTTTTCCAACAGGTGATGGCCACTGTTTTTGAGAAAAGTCTATTTCTGGAAGGCCGCAAAGGCTATTTTTGGTAGGAATAAAGAGTGAGGCAGAGAACTGAGGAGTGCAAGAAGGCTTCTTTTCACTTTGCTGTGGAAGAGATAAATCACAAAAAACTAGACCTTGAGGAGGTGAATCTCTTAGGCTACACTAGGCTAGCCTAAGAGATAACTCTGAAAGTTCTATCAAAAGTTCTCTTTTCTGACTTAGATTTCTGATTAATGGAGGGTTTGGAAATGTCTTTCTGCAAGCTTGTCCAACTTTTATATTGATTTATTGCTTGAACAAATATTTATTGAGTAATAGTATGTGTCAGGCACTAGTCTAAGTGTTGGGAATTTAGTAGCAAACAAGACAGGAATCTGCCTATTGATGCAAATTTAGACTATATCCAGTTTTTCCTTTTACAAATAGTGCTGTTAAAAACATTTTGCAATTCTTTTGATATATTCTTAGAAATGGAATAGCTGTGTTGCGGAGTATGCACATCTTCAACTTGAATATATATTGCTAAATCAATCTATAAAGTGGTTGCTTAAATTAAGCTCTTGAAAGAAGGGCATGAATTCCCATTGTTCCATATTATTGCCAATTCATCATATTGTCAGATATTAATTCTTGCAATCTTATAAGTATATAATGGTATTTCACTATGGTTTGAATTTTTATTTTCTGGACTACTGGCGTGGTTGGGAATTTTTCATGTATTTGTTTATCATTTGAATTTTCTTTACCCATATACCCGCTTCAGGAATTTGGCCCATTTTGTTCATCCTTTTCTATTTTCTGAGGGCTATATATTTTAAAATAAGTTTTCACAGTTGTAGGGCAATCCCCCATCTTCACTTTATTCTTTAACATTTCCCTGACTATTCTTTTTTTTTTTTTAAAGATTTTATTTATTTATTTGAGAGAGAGAGAGAGAGAGAGCTCATAAATTGGAGGAGGGGCAGAGGGAGAGAGAGAAGTGGGCTCCCTGCTGGGCAGGGAGCCAAATGTGGGGCTGGATCCCAGGACCCTGAGATCATAAAGGCAGATGCCCAACTGACTGAGCCACCCAAGCGCCCCTTCCTTGACTATTCTTGACTACTAGTTCTTCTATATAATATTTAGATTTTGATTTTTAAGTCCGTTTAGAAAAACCCATTGAGACTTAAGCTGGTATTTTATTGACTCTATAAAATAACTTGGATCAAATTAGCATGTTTAACATATTGATGTTATAAGCGGTGGTCATTACGTTTCTCTTCATATACTTTAAATTTTTCCTTATATTTTAAAACAACTTTATAGAAATATAATTCACATTTCATATAGCTTATCCTTTTGAAGTGTGTAATTCAGGGGCACCTGGGTAACTCAGTGGTTGAGCATCTGCTTTTGGTTCAGGTCATGATCCTGAGTTCCTGTGATCAAGTCCTGCATTGGGCTCCCTGCAGGGAGCCTGCTTCTCCCTCTGCCTGTGTCTCTGCCTCTCTCTGTGTGTCTCTCTCATGAATAAATAAATAAAATCTTTAAAAAAAATAAAGTGTGTTATTCAGTAGTTTACATTCACAGAGCTGTGTAGCCATCACTAATTCTAGAACATTCTCATTATCCTTAAAAGAAATCCCATACTCATAAGCAGTCACTCCCCATCTCTCCCTCTTCCTACCCCATTCCCAGCCCCTGGCAACCACTGATTTATCTTCTGTCTCTATAGATATGCCTATTCTGGACATTTTATATAAATGGAATTTTCACCATGTGGCCTTTCATGTCTGGCTTCTTTTATTTAGCATAATGTTTTTAGGGTTCATCCATGATGTATTAACACCTCATTCTTTTTTATGGCCTAATAATATTCCATTGTGTGACTATACCACATTTTGTTTATCCATGTTGGTAAACACTTACATTGTATCTACCTTTTATCATTATGAATAATGATGCCATGAACACTGGTTTACAAGTTCAAGTTTTCTTTGAAGCACAAAAATATTTACTTTTGGTGAAGTCTAATTTATCCTTTTTTTTCTTTTGTCACTTATGCTTTTGGTGTCATATCTAATGAACTGCCTAATACAAGGTCATAATGATTTCCTCTGATGTTTTCTTCCAACAGTTTTGAAATTTTATCTCTGATAGTTAGGTCAATGATTCATTTTGAATTAATTTTTCTGTATATTGTGAAAAGTAGGAATCCAATTCATTCTTTTGTGTGTGAATATATAGCTGTTCTGGTACTATTTATCAAAAAGGCTATTTTTTCCCTATTGCATTGTTTTGGCACCTTTATCAAAAATCAATTGACCATAATTTCATGAATTTCTGCTTTTTCTTCATAGCAACCAGGTCTTCTTACATACTGTTTAAACTGGCAACAGTATACATTAATTGTCCCTCTTGTGTGTTCTTATAGTACTTTTTCTTTCACTATCTTTGTATTTATCATGCTATTAAAGCATATAATTACTTCTTTACATTTCTATAGCTACCAATAGAAAAGTAAATCCTTTAGTGGGAAGAATTATGTCTGTTTTGTTCACAGCTTTATCCCCAGGATGTATGTAGCACAGTGGCTGGCCCATACACACAATAGGTACTCAATAGATACTTATTGTCAGGTATTCGCATACATAAAAATCAATTGACCATCCATAAGTGTAGTAATTTATTTCTGGATTCTCAGTCTATTCCCTTGAACTGTATGTCTATCCTTACGTCAGTACCACCTATCTCCATTACTGTTGCTTCATAGCAAGTTTTGAGTCCTCCAACTTTATTCTTTTTCAAGATTATTCTGGTTCCCTTATATTTCCTTTTAAAATTTGGGATAAGTTTGTCAGTTTCTTAAAGAAAAAAAAAGGCAGCTAGAATTTTGATAGGGATTACATCAAATCGTGGAGTATTGTTATCTCAACAATATTGAGTCTTCCAGTTTATAAAACAGGATATCTTTCCATTTATTTGGGTCCTATTTAACCTTCTTTCAGTGATATTTTATAGTTTTTAGTATATAAGTCCTGCATTTTGTTCATTTTATTCCTAAGTAGTTTAGTATTTTATTCTTTTTGATGCGAACATAAAAGGAATTGTTTCCTTAATTTCATTTTCAGATTGTTTGTTGTTATATAGAAATACAATTGACTTTTGTATGTCAGTGTTATATCTTGCAACCTGATAAACTCATTCATTAGGTTCAATAGTATTTTTAAAAACTATTTAGGACTTTCTATATGCAAGATTTGTCATCTCCAAGTAGGCACAATTTCTTCACTTCTTTCTTTTCAATCTGAATACGTTTTTCTTTTTGTTTGCTTTGTGTGGAACCTCTGATACACTATTGAATGAAAATAGCAATAATGGATATCCTTGTATTGTCGCTGATTGCAGGGGGAAACCATTTATCTTTTCTCACCATTATATATGATATTTACTATGGTGGTTTTATTTTCCTCCTCCTCCTCCTCCTCTTTCTCCTCCTCCTCCTTCTTCTTTGTAGATGGTCCTTATCAGTTTGAGTAGGTTTTCTTCTATTCCTGATTTGCTGAGTATTTTTATCATGAAAGAGTGTTGGATTTTGTAAAAAATGTTTTCTGAATCAACTATGATGATCATGTAGTATTTGACCTATATTCTATTAAGGTGGTTTATTACATTGACTGCTTTTATTTGTTAAAATAATCCTATATTTTTGTGATCAGCCCTTGGTAGTCATGGTGTATGATCCTTTTGTAGTTTGCTGAATTCAATTTGCTAGTAGTTTATTGAGGATTTTTGTATTTATATTCAAAGGATCTATCTTCTTGTGATATCTTTGTCTTGGTTTGATAATATTAGCATTATAAGATGAATAAGAAAATGTTTCCTCCTCTCCTATTGTTTTTTGGAAGAATTTGTGAAGGATTGGTGTTACCTGTTGGTTTAAATTGGTCTATTTAAATAAATATTTGATGAGTTCATTAATAGAGCCCCCTGGGTCTAGGATTTATTTCCCTTGTGGGGAGTTTTTGATTCATAGCTCAATCTCTTTTCTTGTTATCATTTTGTTCAGTTTCAGATTTTGTATTTCTTCTTGAGTCTGTTTTGAGAGTTTATATCTATTTAATTTAGATTATGTAATGGTTCGTATGCAACTGTTCATAATATAACTTTATAATTCTTTTAATTTGTTTGTTTGGTAGTTGTGTCCTCTCTCCCCGCTGCCCCCTCCCCACCGTCCATTTTACTAATTTGAATCTTTCTGTTTTTTAAAAATCTTAGTTAGTCTAGGTAAATATTAGTCAATTTTGTTAGTCTTATCAAAGAACCAACTTTGGTTTTGTTGATTCTTTTCTCTATTATTTTTCTATTCTCTCTTTCTTTTTGCTCTAATCTTTATTATTTCCTTCCTTCTTCTTGTTTTGGATTTTGTTTGTTCTTCTTTTCTAGTTTCACTTAAATTTGCAGTGAGAAGAAAAGTACTACAGACAAAAATACATTTATATAGTCTTATTTGCCTATGTAGTTACCTTTACCAATGCTCTTTACTTCTTTGAGTGGATTTGAATTACTGCCTAATGTCCTTTTATTTCAGGCTGAAGGTATCCCGTAAGTATATTTGTAGGGAAGGTCTACTAGTGACAAAATCTCTCAGTTTTTGTTTATTTGAGAATGTCTTAACTTCTCAAGGATACCTTACCGGATATGGATTTCTTGGCTGGCATTGAAGATTTTATCCCATTGCCTCTGATCTCCATGGCTTCTGATGAGAAGTCAACTATTAATCTTATTTGTGATTCCTTATATATGACACATAGCTTTTTTCCTGCTGTTTTCAAGTTTTCCTCTTCTTTCAATCATTTGACTATAATGTACCTATTACAGATATTTTTCTGTTTATCTCATTAAGATAAACTTTTTGTATGCACAGTTTTATACTTTTCATCAAATTTGGCAAGTTTTAAACTATTATTTCTTCAACTATTTTTTTCTGTCCCTTTCTTCCTCTCCCTCTGACATTCCCATGATTAATAGGTTGGCACACTTGTTTGTGCCACAGATTTGTGAGATTCTGTTCAGTTATCTTCATTTTTTTCTTTATTGTTCCTTAGACTGGATAATCTCAATCTGTCTTCAAGTTTACTGATCCTTTTATTTGCCAATTCAGATCTGCTGTGAGCCCTTCTAATGAATTTTTCATTTTTATTATTCAGTTTCTTTTTTTACTTTTCAACTCCAGAATTTCTATTTGATTCTTATAATTTTCTATTTGCTCAATGATAATTTCTACTTGATGAGAATGTTCTCATACTTTCCTTTTTCTTTAGATCTGGTTTTCAAAGTTTTTTCAACATATTTATAATAGCTAATTTAAAGTATTTGTGTATTAAGTCCCAGGTCTGGGGTCCATCAGGGACAATTTCTATTGGCTACCACTCCATGTATGGGCCATACTTCCCTGTTTATTTATATATCTTGTATTTTGTTGAAAACTGGATATTTTAAATAATATGATGTAATAACTCTGGAATTCACTTTCACTCCCCTTCCAACACTTTGTTACTGTTAGTATTTGTTGTTGCCCTTTGTTTAGTGACATTCCTGGACTAATTCTAGAAAGTTTTTATCCTTATTCATGTGTGGGCACTGAATTCCTGGCCTGGTTAGTTTAGTGAGGAGTTAATGATCAGACAGAGATTTCCTTAAATGCCATAGGTCCTCGATCTTTGCTGTGTGTATACTGGGACAAATTTCAATGGTTCTGCAGGCAGTTTACAACTCTGCATTAACCTTTTCTTCTTGCTTTCACAGAGCTTCAAGATTAACCAATGGTGAAAAATTAGGGCCTTATCCTGTCCTTTCTGGACTTATATACAGCCTTATTTATTCATATGACTTTCTAGATTCCAGAAATTTGTTAGAGCTTTTCAAAGCCCCCTTTAGATATCTAATTCTTCAATTTTTCCTTTAAAAATTTGTATTTGCTTATTACTACTCATGACTGGTAATGCTGTCTTAGGCAACTGCAATTTTAAACAATCGTCACTGATTATTTTTGACAAATGACCTGGATAGAGCTGTTCACCAGAGAGAGCTCTGATCCAGTCAAAGAAAGACAATTTCTGAAAAGAGAACTTTTCGGTAAGCTGCTAGACATGTCAAATCATGACAACTCTCTGGAGATGGGGCTTTTTAGAAGCTCTAAATTTGTTCTGCCCCCTCTAGTTGCTTCTAGGCTTCTAGTGACTTTTTCCACAGCAACCATAGTTGTGAGACTATTGTTTTTTAAGGCTACAGTAAGGCTGAGAGAAGAAGATAGGATTAGAGCAACTTAAAATGGCATGGAGCAGGAAGTTGTCTTTGAGATTTAATTGTTTTTCTCGAATTAAACCCTCCTCTGATTCAGTGAAGCTTTAATTAACCTTCAGAGTTCTGAAAAGGTTGATTTTGATATTTTTTTTCCAGTGTCCTCATGACTGTTTTGAAGAACTGGATTCAGAGGTTCTTATTGCCACAATTCTAAAAGTGCTTCTAGACTCTATCTATTTATCAAATCTATCTATCATCTATCTATCATCTTATATATATTTCATTAGATTTATTTCTATGCACTTTATATTTTGCGATGTTGTTAATAGTATATTTTAAAAGTCTCCTAACATTGTTGTTGTTTTTTTTTTTTTTTTTTTTTTTTTAAGTCTCCTAACATTGTATTTCTGTATTTGTGAATGGAACTGATTCATGTATAATGATTCTAGACAAAATTTTTAAATCCCTAGAAGATATAATTTAATAAAACTGCATCAAAAAGAAATATAAAAACTGAATACACTTATAACCTTTATAAACATTGAGTTAGTCTTAAAAAATCTATTCTTTTCCATCTTCCTTTCCTCCCCCCTTAGAAATTCTACCAGGCTCAGTGGTTTTATAGATAACTTCCACTAAATGCTATTCAATTTTTCCTATAATAAAGAAAAACAGAATAATCTTCAACTTACTTTATAAAGAATCCTTTATCTTTAATAACAAAACAAAATAAAATGATGTAAGCAAGGAAATTGTGACCAGTTTCACTTGGGAATATAGGTATAAAAATCCTAAATAAAATTTACTAAAAACATATTCTAAATAACTTTAGTTTATCCCAGGAATACATGCATGGATTAACATTTTAAAATCTATTAATGTAATTTATATCAACAAATGAAATGAAAAAAGATCTAAGTATTAGTCTGTATTAGTTGCCGTAACAGAATACTATAGACTGGGTGGTTTAAGGAACAGAAGTTTATTTTCTCACAGTTCTGAAAGCCAGGAGTCTGATATCAAAGTATTAGCAGGTTAGCTTTCTCCTGAGGTTTTTCTCAGCCACAGAGGTCCCTTCCTTGCTGCCTTTTCACATGGTCGTCTCTGTTCATGTATGCCTCTGGTGTCTCTCTGCATGTCCTGATATCTTCTTATAAAGACACCACTCAGAGTAGATTCAGGTCCACCCTGATGGCCTCATTTTAACTTAACCATGTCTGGCCATTCTTCCTGGCAGCTGTCATCCATGTTAAACTCATCTGGCCAGCCCTGTCCTTGATGGCAGAACTCTTGCATGGCTCTTAGGCATGAATGGAGCAGAAGAGAAAGGGTTTCACAACCACTATGATGCCGGCCCCCGGAATGCCTCTTCTCTATTCCACTCATCCATAGCCCAACTCATATTTCATGCCTTTTGGTTTATCCTGGATTGACAATGCTCTGCCTTCCTCCTCTAAAGTCCCTGAAAGTTTTTTATCTGGATTATTCTTTTACTATTTATATACATATTAAACTATTACATATACATTTATATATCTTACATATGTACTTATTTTTGTTTTGTCTTGTATTGTTTATTTAGCTTCTTATAATGATAGGTTTTCCATTTTCACTAGCTAGTAAATTCTTTAAGAATAGGGACCAGATCTTTATATTGTCTGTTATGTGTTCTTAGTAGTTACTCAACAGCTATCATTTGAATATATTTATGTATGTATTTATAAATGAACAAATGAATGAATGACTGGGATACAAGAGGACTCAACACGCCCTAGCTTTTGGGGGCTTCTTTGTGATGCCCTGGTACTAGAGGCAGGAAAAAAATGCCAGAGATTCCTTTGAGCCCCAGGCATATATAATTACAACCCTGTAGGTGAGCTTTCAGCTCTACCATCTCTCTGGGGTTTATTTTAGTGAGGAATTTGTCATGCCATTAACTCCAACTCTTTTCCAAAGATGAATGTTACTACCCCTACTGGCCAGGGTCCTCACAACCCCTGGGATAGTTATGGAGTACAATTCTGTGTTTACTCAAATCCTATCTCTAAGTAGCCAGTGGTAAGGTGCTGATTAACAACCTTGACTGTACATGGCAATAGCACTTAATCACTTCCACATGCTCCTGGGCTTCATGTT
Organism: Canis lupus dingo; assembly: GCF_003254725.2. Taxonomy (NCBI): domain Eukaryota; kingdom Metazoa; phylum Chordata; class Mammalia; order Carnivora; family Canidae; genus Canis; species Canis lupus. The sequence goes on from NC_064258.1 coordinate 25,345,903, forward strand.
ATATTGTTTCAGCCGCTAATTTTCAAAATCCCAGAGACAAGACCTCTTCTCTGAAACATGTGCTTTGGAGCTGTTCCTTTCTGCTCTGCTCTTCTAGAAAACCTTACATGTGGTTTAATTCAACAGCAGGACTGAAGGGGAGATATGTTCATAATTTTTCTCCCTCTTTTCCTCCTTTGAGTCTTGCTTCTGCCAAAGTCCTTGGCCAGGATCCAGAAATGGCACATTCAATAATACCCAATGTGTTTGGGTAATATTTCATAATTACATTGTTGTTGGAGAAGTTGTTGCCTTGAGAATAATTCCTCCACATAAACAGAAAGTCTGAGGCCCATGTGCCCTTTCGCATTCCTCCTACTAAGCAGAGAATGAGGCGAGAAGGTAATGGAGAGGAAAGGAAGAAAAAGAAGGAGAGAAGAGTATAAAATCTGTTTGGCTTTAGCATGGGGATGCATTAGAGAAGATTTATAAGATAGTGAAGGATGGATACTAGCAGCTTTTAGGAACCCTGCCAAGTCTACACTTGGAACTTATTCTCTTCAGAAGGTAAATAGAAAACCCATCTCCAAGTTTCTAGAAGATGGAGGGGGTAAATGTTGGTGTGGGCTGGAAACTTTGGAGATGGCCCAGCCCCCTGCCTGCCCCACACTCCTGAATGATTCCCCAACAAAAGCTTTTCAATCATGGCTCCCTCTGGCTACCCCTCTTTCCAAGCTCAGCATTTTACCTTGAAGCTGGGCTATGAGACTCAAAGGGAATGCACCATTGGGAGGTCCAAAGGAAAGACTTCTGATAGGTAAAGGATGGTCTCTGAAGCAGCTGCTCCCCAGGTTGGGCAGAAAACACTATAGATAGTGTTCCAGTAGGCTTTAGTTTTCATACCACATCATAAGAAGCTTCACTGCACTTCAGCAACTAATGCACTTAGAAGAGGCTCATGCAGACCTCCCCTCTAACTGGCTTTCATTCTAGATCTAAGCTTTTGATGTGAGGTGCCAGAGTACAGCTCAGTCCCCAGGAAAATGTCATCACGCAAAAGAAGAGACATGTATTCAGGGCAATCACCAGACTAATGATCTACAGGGACCACAGCAGAGTCTGGCAATGAAGAATGCAACACAACCCACGGGCGTGTCATGTCAGAGGTCACTGGCCGGTTATTCTTGAGCTCTGACTTACATTGGTGACAGCAGCTCTTGCATTCATCTTCCTGACATTTCCAAACAATTTGGGATAGATCATTAGAGTGGTTTCAGCCAAGAGAAGCTTTTAGTTACAGTCTGACATGTCATTTATTAAGAATGAAAACTTGTATTTTAAAGAACTATATCCTAAACCATCATTTTCAGATGCTCATCTTCCAAAACAGCAACAACAGAAAAAGTCAAACCCCCAAACAAAATAAGCTGCCACATACAATGCAGAACCTCTTGGCACCCTTTGAAGATCTCTGTTGTCCCCAAACCCCCACCCACTTGGACTGTAAACTCTTCAGGGACAGGAATTTTTGCCAGTTTTTCTCCTTACTGAGTTCCCAGCACCTAAGTATAGGAGCTAGAATATAACAGTCCCTCAAAAACTTCTTGATGAATCAATTAAAATATTAAAAATAATTAATTAGAAAAGAAATTAAGTCAGCAAGAAAATACACAAAAACCAACAGAAGAATAAGGTCTTGAAAGAGAATTTCCACCTTCACTTAAAGAACAATGCTTGGCCAGGTTGAGCATGCATTCTTCTCTGTTTGTGAATAATTTGCCATTGAATGTATATGTGAGTGAGGATAGTCTATTTCCTCCTCAACTCTGGGAATATTTCTAAATTTTAATATCATTTTCATTCACTGATCTCAGCTGTTTCAGATGATTACTGGGACAACAGGTGTTAGATGCCTGGAGGGAAGGACTCACATTCATTTTAATAAAGCTTTTATATTTAGGGAGGCCCTTACAGATACAAATTCAAAGCAATTTTCTCTCTGCAAGTCTCCTGTTGGGCCAGAGTCATGGCCAAATGCTCCTGCCACCATTCTCTGAATCTTCAATTTCTATCATTTCTGCTCATGATGATTTTGGGTCTTCCTGTAGGAGAAGAGAGAGCCTGACAATCCTGCCTGAGGCCTAGAGTTTCACTAATAAAAACCTGTGGGTAGATTTGATTGATCCAATTTATAAAGTCCAGGGCTAGGGCTTTCAGCAGCTCTTTGCATCCAGCCACAAGCAAATTCACTATAGCTTCCTTGCTGTCTAAGATTCTGCTTCATTTTAAGATGAAGTCTATTTCTTTCCATGTCCCTCCCTAATTCCCTTTGTCTTCCCCAACAAGAGAACCCAATAGGTTGGGCTGGGAATGGAAACTTTAGACTATGTCAAAGCAACAAGCTTCTGAGCTCGGTAAAATGCCAACGTGACTTGATTTACAGGAACTGGGAGGGGGGCAATAGAGCAAATCTACTCCCCTTAATTGACCTGGCTGGAATTTCTGCCACAGAGATTACAAAACTGGGAGCAATTAGGTGGAGATATTAATAGGTTCTGTCATATAAAGTATTTGTAACAAAGCCTTCAGTTGAATTCCAAAGTGAAATGTTTTACTCCTGAAGCCAAAGAAACCTTTGTTCTGGGGTTGACATCATGAAACTATTTTTAGAATTCAAATCTCCTCTGGAGGGGGCACCAATGGTTGGCTGTCCTGCCTTCTTGCCTCCATGTCCCCGTGCTAACACCCGTCTTCCCAGCAACTTTTCTCCCCCAGGCTAGGCATATGGCCTGGATGTGATTGGGGAGGTATGAAGGCTTCAGGAGGGTCAGCCCCAGTAAGCTGCTTCTTCTGGGGAGCTCCAGCCAAATGAGGACAGGATCACCACAAGACCCAAACCAATCAGACGAATTGTCTGAGCTCCTGAAAACCACAGTTGGGAGTTTAGAAAGACTAGAGGAAATGATCTATCCTCTCCTGTCAAGCTGAAACAGGGACATTTAGTTTTGTATCAACAAACTGTTCCTGTACCTTCCTTACAGATGCCTGCACTCACTCTTTGTGCAGGACTGTTCAGCAGCAAAGATCTGAGTGGAAGCAGAGGACGAGACCTTTAAGTGCCTCTCCATTCTGTTTTGTGTTTGTATACTTCTTTGTATTTTTCATATCAGTTTCCTCTTTCTTATTTCATGTGATCCTATAAGTACGTGGGGGACTTGGTATTCTAGAGATGGGGAAACAGAACCAGAGAAGAGAAATTGTTTTCCAAAGGTCATTTAAAGAGATAACAACCCAGGTTTCTCAGTTCCTATTTCAGGGTTTTCCAACACTTTGAGCACGCTGGCTCAGCTGGAGAAGAGGTTTCCAGGAGGAGACTGTCCAAGGGAGAAGTGTCTTGTTTTGGCCTGGGCCGACCCACCGCAGAGATGGCAGGTGTGGGCGGCATCCTTCAAGCATGCTGGCTCTCTTCCACTCTGTCAGACTACTGGGATGGGCAGGTCTCTTCCCATTTCTCCATTCTTTGTGAAACCCCTGTGCTGAGTGGAAATCTCATAGACCCCTGGGTAGCACTTCCACGTTGTCTAGGGTAGTCATCTCCTGATACCTGAGGGGCATACAAACTTATGGGTTCAGGGTTGCTCTCCTACTGTCCATACAGTGCCTTGGGGAATTAGCAAAAGGCACCCCCTCCCAGCAAAGATAGTCCCACAGCAGGTCACAGGGCTTAGGAGAGGAGCCCTGACTGCAATTCAGCCTCTCCCACTTCTGGTCAGTGCCTTTGTGTAATAAACATAAGAAAAATAGAGGTGAGAACCCAGGCTTCCTCCCTTCCCTGAATTATGTGCACACAGAGTCCAGGAAATCACTTCTGAGGGAGGAGTAGGCAGTTCCCCTATTCAGTGCAGGGCAGTCCAGCCTGACTGAGGAATCCATTCCCTGTTGTTTCTCAGGCTGGAAGAGCGTTCTGAAAGAATGAGTGGTATTTCTCACCTCCTTTGAGGATAGCCAGGACTCTCTGCTCTGGAGAGCTGGACTCTCCTTGCCTTGAGGGAGAAACAAGCATGGGCTTGTGCAAGAGAAGACCTGGCTTATCCCAGAGTGGAAATTCTCAGGTTGAAGGGAGGGTGGTCTAAACCAAGGAAGGATGCCCCGAGTGGAAGAATGGAGGGGTGTTGGGTTCCTTGGGAGTGAGGACCCGTGCCCACAGTGGCAGGACCTTGGACAGAATGAGCCTGGAGATGTCTTGGGTAAACAGGAAGTTCATGTCTTTCAGAGCTGTGAAGGGTTCCTGGGGCTTCTTTCTTGGTTTGGAGGGAGGGAGTCTGGAACAACAGTGGCCCAGTCTTAGAATGGACCACTCAGGCTTGGACTCTGAGCATCATCGTGTTGACTACCAGGTATACAGAAGGCAGAAGGCCCTTCCCACCTGGATCATGTAAATCTGGGCTTTTGTTTTTTGGGTTTCTTCTTTTAAAAATTTTTAAAAATTTTTTCAGAGTCTCTGATGGTGGACTCAGGCATTTTGTATTTATTTTATTTTAAAGATGTTATTTATTCATGAGAGACAGAAAGAGAGAGAGAGAGAGAGAGAGAGGCAGAGACACAGGCAGAGGGAGAAACAGGCTCCAAGCAGGGATCCTGATGTGAGATTCGATCCCGGGACTCCGGGATCATGCCCTGGACCGAAGGCAGGTGCTAAACCGCTGAGACACCCAGGGATCCCCATTTTTTGGGTTTCTTTTAATGACCCCCAAAGGATTTAAAACTAGCTGACTTAGGAGGCTGAATCAGATTTAAGTTCATTTAGAGAAATAAAGAAATGAGTGGTTTTTGTGCCCAAGATTTGTGGAGTAAATTCATATTATTTGCAAGTCCTCAGAGAAACTTGCTTTCCCTTCAATCAGCCTCTAAGCCCGCCCAGTTATTACTCCCAAGACTGATATATGTAGGATATCTTCTAACCTTCATTTGCACTTCCCCCAACATAACATGGTACAACTGTTTTGGAGAGTATTTCTTATTCAAGGCAACCATATTTTAAAAAATTTAATCTGATTTCACCTATACAATGTTTGTGTGGATATAACAGAGCTCACAGAGGGATTTGCTTATATTCCTTTTAGGTCCGTTCAACTTCTGGGAACCATGGTGGTACTTCTGATGACCCAGGACACAGAGACTGTGTCATGGGCTCCTACAGAGTTTTGAGCAGTGCTAGAGTAATGAGATAATCGTAGTGCTTGATGAGGGTGGAGAATGGGACTTACTTCACTCTGAAAGTCAGAGGGGGCAGAGCCTAGAAAGGCAGCCCCTCTGGAAAGAATGTCTATAAATGTCCTGTATTATCTCCAAGTCTTTTTCATCATGTCCTCATCTGTCTGGGCAGTTTTCCAAGGCTCCTGTCTAACCTCACGCCTCAGTTGGGAGGCAAGAGTGTCTGCCTCTCCTTTCCCTTGAACAGTAGAGGAGGCTATAGCATGGCCTCTATTCTCATCAGATTTTAGTACCTTTTTAAATGGAAGGCACTGTAAGAGAAGTGATTATTGTTTCTACAGAGGTGAAGTCTGCATCAGATCCAAAGAAGTAACTACCCTTGACCACCTCCTTCTCCTGCTAAACCTGGAACTAATTCTGAGGGTGGTTTTAAATCTGAAGTAGAAGTATTTCCAGTTCTATGTTCTGATGTAAGCTCAAATATTTGTCCTTGGCCTAAACAAAGTTCAAACCAGGGTAACTCCAGGCTTACTTCAAACACCATTGCTATTTATTTTGAGCCTCTGAGACAGAGAAATGGAAGACCCCCTTTGGACATTCCTGCATTAGCACCAATCTCTCCCTTACTCATTTACCTGGAAAACATGAAGGGACCGGAGCAAAGTCTGCAGAGCAAAGATTTACCGCATCTACATCTGCAGAGCTTCAGAATTACTGGGACTTTCTAGTCCCCTCTCCACCAAGAGGCAGCATTTCTGAGCTGCCCACATGGACTTGCATGTGGTTCCTGGCCAGCTCTGCTCCCCTAAGGCTGACTGTCTTCTTCACCCACACCCTGGAAATTGAGCCCAGAGTTCTTCATTCTCTCCCCTCCTACTGTTGAGCAAAGCCTGTATTAAGCCTGGCTAATGGAGGCTCCTTTCTCTTTTCTGTACCCCAAAGGGCACTCTTGAGGACTAGTCAGTCCAGAGTCCTCTTGCTTTCTAGGGCCACTTTGCCAGCTGGCTGCACCGCCTTCCTTTGCTGCCATTGCTCGTGGGCTCAGGGAGTTTGTCAGCCATGGCCCCAGAGAGCTAGCTCCAGCCAAGCCTTTGCTCTTTTTCAGTTTTCTCCTTGGCTTTCAGTTTTCCCCCCTTTCCTTTAGCACTGCACACTTTGTTCTTTCTCTCTTCTATCCAGACAGGGTTCTTGTGCTTGTCTGAAGGCAAGGAGTCATCACGAGCAACCAAGACCCCAGAATAAAGAAGAGAGGGGGTGGCTTCAGAGGCAAGGGAGGCATGCTACAGAAATGTTGCCAAGGGTGTTCTGAGCCTTGGGCTGGCTGTGTTTACTGAATGAGGCTGGACAAAGCTAAACTGTGCAGAGAATTCATAGATGAGCACAGAGAACCCCAGCAAAAAACCTGCCTCTTTCCATGGAGGTGTTCCCATGAAGTAGTAAAGTGTGAAAATTTCCCTCTACACTAAAGAAGTAATGGGGAAGACTGTGAAAATCAGATCTGTGTGAATTTTGCCTTAATCTCTTTCAGCTTTTGAAAGATGAAATAAAGGATGTGGGGAACTCTTGGCCTGGCCTTCATTCTTTCTACCCGGGTTGAACACTACAGGGTGGGAACCTTGGGAGAAATGAAAGGCAGAGGATGTTGGGCATTGCCAAATAAAACCTCAGTTATGAAGGAAGGAGGTTATCAAGGGAATGCAATCTGAAAATAACCCAAGAAATTCCATGTTTGGAATTCTTGATTCCAATATTGATTGGAAAATCCAACCAATAACTAGGAATAATGGCAATGAAGAGGAAAAGAGAAGATATCAAAGAAACAATGTAACCACCCATGAAGCTTGCAAATGATCTCAGATATTAAGAGTGATCATATAAAGGATGGAGGGAAAGGCACATAAGCAGGCCAATTCATATGAACTATGTCACACAGGAATTCCAGATCACCATGTGAAATGTGCCAAATAACAAAATGGACTATTTGGAGTAAAGAAATGAATAGGATGAAGCCAATACTTAGGAAAGGTTGTGTGTGTATGGCTTGTGTAACAGCTAATGAGCCTGATCTTTTCTTGTTTGAAGAGCTGGAAGGACTTTCAACACCATCTTGTCTCCGGTAGACTCTCTCCCTGTATTTATTCTTTCTCTTACTTATTTACTAATAGAGCCCCTTTCCCTCCCCATCCCCACTCTGAGATTAAGTGCAACACATGACCATCCAATTACAAACTGAATTCCCCAACTTTTTTTGCAGCTAAATGGCCATGTGGCTATGTTCAAGGGCTGGTGGGAAGTGAGAAGAATGACGCATGCAATTCTGGGTAATCTCCTTTAATCTCCTTAAAGAGGAAGGCCCAAGACTTCTACTTCTTTCTGCTGCCTCAGATCCAGAGGTAGAAGTCACATATGAACATAACAGAAGGGACCCACTAGCTTGCCCTCCTAGATGACCTTTTTAAGTAGAGCTGACCTACCACCCCTAAGCTACTAAAATGTACATCTTATGAGAAAGAGGCACAAACTTCTAACTATTTAAGACATTGTTTTTTTTTTTAACAGCTTTGTCTAATAAACCTTAGTTAACACATAATCTGTCTCATTTTGCAGAGCAAGGAAAAGGACCCAGAGAGTTAAAGAACCTTAAGAAGCTCAAAGAGCTGAGAAGTTAGTGGTAAAGTGAGACCAGAACCCAGTTCTTCTATCGTTAGTATAATGATTCTTTTTCTACTCTTGCCTTCTGAGAGCACAGAGATAGTCATCTCTTAGTTACCATATCTTTTCCACTGAAGAGAATAATCTTCATCTTGGAAATGTTAGAACAAATATTGACAAGAAGAGAATGAAACCAAAGATAAGAAATACAGAATTTCACTTCAGATCAATTTAAGACTCCAAATTATTGGGAGTTTTGTAAGGGTCCTAGATAAATCTCATGCCAGTGTACAGAAAACATGGCCCTTTCCAACAGCTGCAGCTTTAGCCAAATTCTTTCTTCTTTTTCAAGTCATTGATATATTTTTATGTAGGACCAGATCATTCAAACAAACAGTAAGTTGAGGGAACCATTGTATCATATCAGATCACCTCTATCCATAATGGCCAACCTGGAGCCCAAAGCCTGCCTTCTGTGTAGCCTGGAGGAAGACCTCATTTCCCAAAGTATGTCCTTTGTCCACGAACATGCACCAGAATCTACTTTAGGAAATGGTTTCTCTAACTCTCCAAGGCTTTCCTGTCTGCCAGGACTCTCCTTTTCTTAAGTATTTCAGATTATACACATGTAGAGAAAAATTGGTGACAGGAGATCCAGTAGGGTAGGCCCCCAGTTAAAATTCATCCACTTCCAGTGTGCTTAGTCCAACCTTGTGTCAGGCACCCTCATTTTTGTGAGTCCTGATAGTAACACTAACAGACTAGGCAGGGCCAGACTTGCAGCAGGGATGACCAGCCCACCTGTCCCTTACCAAAGATGTGACTAACAAACCCTATCATTGAGGCAGCCCGGGTGGCTCAACGGTTTAGCTTCGCCTTCAACCCAGGGCCTGATCCTGGAGACCCGGGGTCAAGTCCCATGTCAGGCTCCCTGTGTGGAGCCTGTTTCTCCCTCTGCCTGTGTCTCTGCCCTCCCCCCCCCACCGTCTCTGTGTGTCTCTCATGAATAAATAAGTAAAATCTTTAAAAAAAAATCATCAATCCCAAACACCGCACACATTCCAAACTCTGAATCACCACAAACTTCGATGGTATTATATTAGGACTCTCCAGAGTAACAGAACCAATAGGAGATATAGATATAGATACAGATATAGATATAGATAGATATAGATATATGTATATATACATATACATATATATATACACACACATATATATTTATTTTCTTTTTCTTTTATTTAAACTCAATTAATTAACATATAGCATATTATTAGTTTCACAGGTAGAGTTTGGTGATTCATTAGTCTTATATAATACCCAGTTCTCATTATATCACATGCCTTCCTGAATGTCCACCACCCAGTTACTAATCCCTCCAACCACCTCACCCTTAGCAACCCTCAGTTTGTTTCCTATGAGATTCTCTTATGGTTTGTCTCCCTCTCTGATTTCATCTTGTTTTATTTTTTTCTCTCTTCCACATATGAGTTTTGTTTCTTAAATTCCACATATGAGTGAAATCATATAACTGCCTTTCTCTGATTGATTTATTTCATTTAGCATAATACCCTCTAGTTTTTGCAAATGACAAGATTTCATTTTTTTGATGGCTGAGTACTATTCTATTGTATATATATTATATATATATAATATATAATATATATATATATAATATCTTCTTTATCTATTCATCTGTCAATGGACACCTGGGCTCTTCCCATAGTTTGGCTATTGTGGACATGGCAGCTATAAACACTGGGATGCAGATGCCCCTTCAGATCACTACATTTGTATCTTTGGGGTAAATACCTAGTAGTATAATTGCTGGGTCATAAGATAGTTCAATTTTCAACTTTTTGAGGAACCTCCATACTGTTTTCCAGAGTGGTTGTACCAGCTTGCATTCCCATCAACAGTATAAGAGGATTCCTCTTTCTATGCATCCTCATCAACATCTGTTGTTTCTTGACTTGTTAACTTTAACAATTCTGACCAGCATGAGGTGGTATCTCACTGTAGTTGTTTTTTTTTTTTTAATTTTATTTATTTATTCATGAGAGACACACACACACACACACACACACAGAGAGAGAGAGAGAGAGAGGCAGAGACACAGGCAGAGGGAGAAGCAGGCTCCATGCAGGGAGCCTGACAAGACTCAATCCCAGGACCGCAGGATCATGCCCTGGGCTAAAGGCAGCACTAAACCACTGAGCCACCGGGGCTGTCTTCACTGTAGTTTTACCTTGCATTTCCCTGACACCGAGTGATGTTGAGCATTTTTTTCATGCACCTGTTGGCCATTTGTATGTTAACACTTATTTTAATAAATTGACCTACATGTTCTAAGATCTGCAGGATGAGTCTATAAGCTGGAGACCAAATAGAGCCAACTGTGTGGCTCTAGTCTGAGTCCAAAGGCCTGACAACTGGAAGAGCTGTTGGTGTAGTTCCAGTCTAAAGGCCAGCAGGCTCAAGACCCAGGGAGAGATGATGTTTCAGTTCTACTCTGAAGGTAGGAAAAAAGGTGATTTCCCAGTTTGATGGCTATTAGGCAGAAGGAATTCTCTCTTATTCAGAGGAGAATCAGCAACTTGGCTCTATCCAGGTTTTCAGTATATTGGGAGAGGGCCCACATCAGAGAAGGCAATCTGTTTTACTCTGACTACCAATTTAAATGCTAATATCATTCAAAACACCCTCTCAGAAACACCAAGAATAATGTATGTGGTGTATGGGGTGGGGAAGGGAAAGTAAATGATTTTTAAGTATGACATCCAAAGTTTATGCAAAACGTCTAACATAAATTAAGATGTTAAATGGAGAAGCTCAGTTCTAGTTCTAAAGAACTAGAACTCTGGATATTCAAACATAGATGAATTGAGCTCTTTATTTAGTATTACTGTTTGTCCCAACACACACACACACACACACACACACACACACACGCATGCATGCACCTGTACACACATACTATCTTACACATCTAGCTGATTTGCAAATCCATGAGAATATGATTGTTGTTTGAAGTCACTGGCTTTTGGAGCATTTGTTACACACTATTTTTGTGGCAATAGGTAACTTTTACAGTTACATAGTAAAAAATGCATTCTATTTGATGCCTATCATTAAGAAGAAATATGAAGAAATATGAATATATCTAAGAAAACAATTTGACCTCATCTGGAGTACCAAGGAAGGTGTTTGTTGGTTTTTTTTTTTAAAGATTTTATTTGTTTATTCATGAGAGACACGGAGAGAGAGAGGCAGAGACACAGGCAGAGGGACAAGCAGGCTCCATGCAGGGAGCCCGACGTGGGACTCGATCCCAGGACTCCAGGATCACACCCTGAGCTGAAGTCAGATGCTTAACTGATGAGCCACCCAGATGTCCCAAGGAAGGTTTTTTGAAGGAGGCACATTTAAGTTGAGACCCAAAGCCTCATTAGAAATACAGTAAATGTGATGTTGAACTGAAAGGAGGAATATTCCAGGTAGAAGAAGAGCAAGTATAAGGTCCTGAGGCTGGAAATGGTTAGCAAGTTTGAAGAACTGAAGGAAGGCCTATGTGGGTGGAGCTTGGAGTCAGGGGTGGGAGCAAAGAGTTGGGGGATGAAGATGAATGAAGATGAAGTGGTTGTCAGTGCTCCGTTATTAAGTGCTTGGGAGCCCCATCAAGCATTTCTGCTTTTTTTTTTTTTTTTCTAGTATAATTGGGATCTTATAAGCAGTTTTAAATTAGGGAATGGCATGATCAGATTTGGTTTTGTGCTAGAATTCTCAATACAGTGTGAAGGATGGACATAAGTTGGGCAAGAGTGGTGTTGGGAGAGCAGATAGGAGGTTCTTTTATCAGCCTAGGGGGAGAGAATGTACTTAGATGATAGTCCCAATGGTGAAAATGGAGAGGAATATTTAGAAGATAAAGTTGACAGGATTTGGTAATTGGTGAGATAGAGTAACTGGTATGGAGGAAACTAGGAAGGGCATATCTGAGGGAAAGTTATTGTTTCTATTTTCATGGCTTTGGCAAGTGATAGTTCTTGAGCTTTAGGTTTTTATCTGTAAAATGGAAACAATACCTCTACTCTAGGATTGTTGAGAAGATCAAATAAGACGATGGGCAGGAAGAAACTTTATAAATTAGAATGCACAGCTCAAAATAAGATATTATTATTGTAGTAGAAATAAAAGGGATGGGATAAACAAGTTTGATGAGCTGTAAGGGTGAAAGAACAGGTTGACCTTGAATTAAATTCATCTAGTCTTTTTGGGAGAAACCAGTGAAGGCAAAAAAAGGCCAAACTTTGCAACCTCATCTGAGATGTTCTTTTCTAACCAGCTGCAGACCCTAGGTCCCTGGTGGCCCTGCCCTTTATAATTGCTACAGGCTGGGAACAGACAACATTTCCCACTCCTGACTACCATTATTAGGACACACTGTCTCCATTAGTACAAATCGGGACAAGTCTTCTGTGCACCATGGAAAATCCTTGAGGTTAGACCCTGCTGGTGAAAATCTGCAGTAGGGTGGGCACGGGAGCCAAGGGACTGATGAAAGCCTGCTGTTTAGGATTATACAACTTTAACCTGCTTAAAGTATAACAATATGGGCTGCTTGCTGTGTTTCACAAACCACAAAGTTTCTTGTGAGGCCAATCAATTTTTATTTATTTAAAAACATTCATTGACCTACCTTTGCCATATTCTGCCCAATTTCAGCAAATGAAATTACTGTTCATGTAAGGTCCTTAATTTCTCATTCCTTTGCCCTCCCCACCTCTTAACCATCATTAGGAACCACCAAGTCTATATCTAAGACATATACCAAATGCCCGCATTCCCCCCATCCCTGCAGCCATGACTCAAAACATTCTCATCTATCTGAACTATTAGGGACAATCTTCCCCAATCAATTCTCAAATAGTGGCTCATGTTATTTTTTAAAATAGAAGTAGTCTACTTCACTCATCTGCTTAGAAGTCCCCGTAAATCTAGAATAAAATCTGAATCCCTTGCTATGGCCCACAGGGCCCTACATGATCCAGCCCCTGCTAAACTCTCTAACCTCAGATCACATCACATGATCATGCTGAAGATTTTCACTGTCTGGTTCTGATACATCTGTCCAGTTAGAATGGACAGTGGACCAATCAGAACAGATGTTAGCCAAAAACCAAGTGCATCGGCCTACTGGTTGAGTATTAAGCCTGCCCGTGCTATTGAGTTACAGCCATGTCTGCTTCCACATGGTTCCTCAAACACAAAAAGTTGTTAATGTCTTCAAGCTTTTGTATGAGCTATCCCCTCTGCTTGGCACTTTCCTCCTCTAGCTTCTCATGAGGCTTATACTTCCCTGTCATTCAGGCCTCAGCCCAAGCTTAAAAGGCCTTCACTAGTGCTCCCCTCCTCTTGCCGAAGTTCTCTCCTCAGCGTCCTGTGATGAATTACCTGGTAGTTTCATTTTTATGCTCTTGAAGATATATTGCCTGTTACTCTCACGCAGATCATAAACTCCAAAAGAAGAGGTCATTTGGTGTCATCAGTGGATGTCAGGGCCCTGAACAGGGCCTGGCACAGAGAAGGTGGTCAACAAAAAATGGTTGAGCGATGAGCAAGTTAATAAACACTTCCTAGGAGTGAAGCAGTGTGCTCGCTTCGGGGTGTGGACAGGAAGGCAGGAGCCATCAAGAGGAATCATGTGCAACTGACAGAGTAGCCCACAGCTCTGCTTTTTTTTTTTTTTAAAGATTTTATTTGTTCATCAGAGACACAGACAGAGTCAGAGACACAGGCAGAGAGAGAGGCAGAGAGAGAGAGAAGCAGGCTCCATGCAGGGAGCCTAATGTGGAACTCAATCCCAGGTCTCCAGGATCACGCCCTGGGCCCAAGGCAGGCCCCAAACCACTGAGCCACCCAGGGGTCCCCACAACTCTGCTCTTAATGGAGTTGAGCACAGCGTGGTGGACAGTGTGGTCTGAATGTGAACCCCTCTCAGGATTTCAGTCAGAACGCAGGCTAAGGGTGAGAAGTGAATGTGAAAATAAGGACAGTAGACCTGGGTCTGTGGGCAGAGAGCATTAAAAGGAGCTGCTTTAAAGCCAGTTTCACCCTAGGGGCTCTGAGAGTAGGTGCTCAGTGGGCTCACTTGGAAAAGTCAATTCCATCCTCCTACAAAAGGGTGGATTTTAGCTTTGTCCTTAAAAAGTTTTGGTAGCAATTCTAGCATGTGGTAAAAGGGAGTTTCCTTATACCACCAAGCCAATTCTCAGACACCAGCAGGGTGCCTGACAATTCAACTCAATTCTGATACTATCTACCGGGAGACAGTGTCAGATCCTGCAGGTGAAAGGTTAAGTCCTACAAAATCTACCCCTCCAATCCCACTTCAGATTCTAGTCCCAAGTGCAAGTTGTCTGTGCTCTGACGAACTGGCTACAGAGTAGAAGTTCTGATGACCTCCTTGGGTTTGATTAATTTACTCGAGTGGCTCAAAAGACTCAGAGAAACATTTTAGTTATTAGGCTACTGGTTTATCTTAAGAGGGTATAATTCAAGGAACAGTCACATGGGAGAGGCATGTAAGTAAGGCAAAGTATGGGAAGACACTGAGCTTCCATGTCTTTTCCGAATGTGCCATGCTCCCCAAATCTCCACAAGTTCACAAACTCATAAGATCTCCAAATCCAGACCTTTGGGTTTTTATGGAGACTTCTTTACAAGGCCATGGTTGATTACATCATTGGCCATTGGCCATAAATTCAACTTCCAGCTCTCTCCCCTCCCAGAAGGTCAAAGGATAAGACTGAAAGAGGTCCCCTTTCAGTCATGTGGTTGGTACCCCAGGAAACCAGCCCTAGCCTAAGGGGACCACAGGACATTCCAAAAGACAAGGCATTAACATAATAAAAGACACTTTCGTGGTCTTCAGCACTTTGGAAATACCAAGGATGCTAAGAGCTCTGTGCTGATATCCGGAGAACACCAAATATATATTTATTATTACAAATCACAACATCACAGTCCTGAAAGAGGATTTATAGCCACTAAGTCACCTAATCATATTGATTATTTTAACAGCTCCTTAGATGAAGAATCAATCTCTACTCTTCCTCCTTGCAGTCCGTCTCATACATTGATTCCAGATGCTCTTCCAGGAACAACTCTTTTACTACAACACCACTCAGCTCGCAAGTCCTGGCAAGTGTGAGCTCAGGTGCAGAGATCCCATCCATGTACTAGTGTCTGGGGCCAACTGGGAGGGATAAGCTCTGGACTTTGGGCTGGACACATTGAGTTTGCATGGCAAACTACCATGTCCATGTCCCTCTGTGGGACCCTCTGTCCTCACTCAATAGAAGGGCAGGGATGCCTGAATCCCTAAATCATGTAGTCTACACAGAGCTCTTCTACCTGAGACACCTCACAGTGTCTGCAGAGTAAAGCAGAATCAGCACAGACTCAGCTTCTTGAGAACAGGAATTGGGATCCTGTTTTCTGTTCTTTTACAGAACCTCACACTGTGCACCGAGCAAGGAATTCGTGTTCAATGAATCTTATTGATTGATACATATCCCCTCAACCTCTGATATTTCTTACCTAATGCTGAGCATTATATGCATGTGCCTGTCAGAATGGTCCTGATGCTGAACTGGTCCTGAATCCAGAGGAAGAATTGCTGTGAGGATCCCTCCAGAGGGCCAGGACACCACCAACAGATCTGGGAAAGGACTGAGTGTGTCCAGAAGAGTAGGGGCAGTGTGTTGGTGGGGAGGAGGAGGGCAAGGGGAAGCACCGAAAGCAGGGGCTCATAGGGGGCTTGGAGACTCTGCAGGCATCATGAAATATAGAAAAAGTTAGTTAGTTGGTCATTGCAGATTCCACTGATGGGGGCACAGGAGGGACCAAATGCTCTCCCCCAGAATCATGGGCTGCTCTGCTTACCTTGTGGGTCTGCCCCTTTCAGGCCCCTGCTCAGCATCCTCTTAGATCTAGAGTGTGACTTTCAATGGCCAGCCTCCTCTGCACCTCTGCCCTCCACCAGAGACCCTTCTCAAGGATTTTGAGCCTCTTCAATTTAGCAAGAATTTTCGTCTCAGTAGGGCACCACATATACCCCTCAACTTCCACATCCATATCTAGAAGGAAATTCTTTCTTAGGCTGGAGGGAGATTAAATACTGAAAGAACTGACGCATCTCACAATTTCATGAAATAACAGCAGCTAAATGTGGTGTTAATCTAATATTCCAGGGTCTAATCCTTTCAACAGCTCCGGAAATAGAGGTGTTCTCTGCACACCTGCATGAAGTTTCTCTGAAGGAAAGATGGCCAGGGAGAGAGGATACTGACATTCCAACCAGGGCCGGCAAGCCACACTTGGCAGTGGCTAATTTTGTGCTCTCCTCATGACCTGCATTATGTTAGAAGGCCAAAGAATCCCTAGCTCTTGCCTTCCTAACCTCATCCTGCTTCCTATGCAGCTTTGTGTCTTCTTCTATCGGAAAAGCCACATTTCTGCAAACAAGAGATCTGGGCGCATAGGGAGAACTGCTCAATGTCATGTGTGAGAGTTTTTACCTTTAACTCTCCAACAAGGTTTTAAGTGTGCCCAAGATCACCGCGCTGGTAGACAGTAGAGCCAGGATTTGAGCCCATGTCTGTGAACTGCAACACTCACCTCCGCCCCATGAGACTGCAGCCCTTAGAATAAAATACTCTATGCCACAGTTTGTGAAGAAGGAATGGTGCTACTCCCGTCACCTTTGCAAGCTAATGATGCTACTTTGATGGTTCAGTCAAGTGAAACAATAGGGAAGAACAATCAAAATGATGCAAGGAATGAATGGCAAGGAGCCAGAGGATCTACTTCCAAGCGCATAGTAGGTGCTCAATAAACACATGTCAATTGGATGAATGAGACTATAAAGCAAAATGACTCAAATCTAATAAACTGATGAGTGGGATTAGACAGAAGAGAGACTTTCCAGAATACTTATGTTAGGCACCCTCCTGGAAGAATTACAAATTAGGATAAACAAAAGGAAGTGGTGCTCTTTCAGAGGTAGTAAATTTAGAGAGCTCAAGAGTCAGCATGGATTAAAAATACAAATCTCTGCAGAAGAAAAGAATTTGAGCATAATGAATCCGTAAAAAATAACCAGGGGCAACATCTCCTGCCTTGGAGGTCGAGGTCAAGTAGAAGAACCAGATCCTCCCCAGAATATCCCTGGGCTGAGTGAACAGCATGCTAAATCTTGTGTCCTTAATCCAGTGTTAACTTCAGAAAGTTCCCATCTCCTCCCTCCTTAGCTCTTTGGCACATTCTTGCTCTGTTTTTTGTTTGTTTGTTTTTGTTTTTGTTTTTTGGTTTTGGTTTTAGGGAGTTACTGGCTTGATAAACTACAGGAAACCTGCATGAATTTTGCATTTGATTATAGAGCTTGGACTCTAATAGTGGCTCAATAATCCATGGGGAAGGCTGCTAAATGGGCCATATAATCCATTTGGGAATGACATGTTCTCACTCTAGACATAGGGTGTCATGTCCTCACTCTAGACATAGGGGGTCTCTGTGTATTTTCTTTTTCCATGTTTCTGTTTGTACTGGGGGAAGGGATGAGGAGCATGATTTTGATGCTTTGCTCTCTGTGACCAAAATGTTAGCTTTCTTCCCAGGATAATCCACCAAGAGAGAAGGACCTTCATTCTGAGGCCTGGCAACCACTATGTCTTGTAGGTTTTTTCAACCTCTGGCTCTTTGGCTAGGACTTTGGGTCTGGCCCTAAAGGTGAGGCAGGACTTGTCAATGCCACCAGCTCCTGAACCTGACCTCACACCCCCTGGGAAGAAGTGCAACCTTTCCCTGATTGCTCTGCAGCTGTTGGGATTGACTGGAAGTCTGCAGTGAACCCTGGGATCCCTTTGGGAGCATGCCTGCTCTCTCTCACTCTCTGAGGCAATCCTGGTTAATGTCCTCATTTGGCTCTGTGGCAAGAGTTGGCAGGTTGGGGGCAGAATCTTTCCCCATTTGGAGTGTAGGTTCTTTTCGCCTTTTCACAAGATCTGGAGTGTACTTCCTGGGCTTTCTCCTCTTGCTAAGGTTGGGGGGAAGAATTGAAGTTGACCACCACACACACTATCATCCTCCCTCTGCCTCCAGACCTGCCTCCTCCCGCCTCCCCCCGGCCCTTGCATAGCTTCCAGCCTCTCTGTAGCCCATCTTCAAGGCCCCGTTCAGCATTCCCTGTTCAACCACCCAGGAGAGGATTCTCCTTTCCCTCCGGAGTTCCAGGGCATGTACAGCCTTTGACATTCATTTGATGCGTGTTACATCTTGGCAATCAAGAGCCCAGGGGTAAACAGGCAGCACATTGAAATAGGCCAAGTTGAGGGATATTTAATACAGGGTCTCTTACAAAAGAGTGGGAAGAATGTAGAGAAGGCATGAAAAACAGTGTAAAATGCCAGGGCTGGCACCAGCAGGTGCCTTAACCACACCTAAACTTCTAAGAACAAGGGCAGGAAACAGTATCAGAACCAGACTGCTAGGACCTTGGCAGAGGGAGGCAGCCAGTGTGCCGTGATCCCTCGGGGAGGGAGGTGGGAGAGTCAATTCCCCATCTTACTTTCTTTCCCTATGTTTCCTGCTGGTGAACCAAAAGTGGGTCAGCGGATATGAGCTTGCTGTTGTAGCTCATTTAGTTCATTCTCCAGGGACTTAGAGCAGGGTGGAGAAGGACAGGAATTGGACGTGAAGGCAAAAGCAGATTTCCAGCACCGTTTGTGCATGAAACATGTACACTGTATTTTATGGGAGACCTCAGAGATTTTCATAGATTTCATAGATCTTTCTTACTGAATGAGATTGACTTCGCAGTACTGCCCCACATTGTCAAGGTCCTCTTGGTAACCTGAGACATAACTACTTTTTTTTTTTTAATAAACTGCACCCTTTACCCCCAAACTCAAGGTCCAAAGGAAACTGGTTCATTTTGTCATAAGAAAGATCAAATACAAATATTTATTCCATACCTTCTATGTGCCAGACACTATGCTAAGAATAGGAAACACTGGTGAGAAAAAGGCAGTTCCAGGGCAGAAGTAAGTAATCTCTCAAATCAACATGACATTGCAAATTGTGCTAAATGCTGTGAAGAAAAGGTACAGGTAGGTCTGAAATGTGTGATGGGGGCCTGACACCTCTTTGGGTTGGTGGGCGGTGGCCAGGAGCTTTGCAGAGGAGGAGCCACAGGTAAGACCTGACTTCTGTGGGGCCCTTTGATTCCATGAAGGATCTGGACATGCCCTAAGACCAGTGCTGGCCTCCCCAGCTCCTTATTAAGCCAAGAGGAGAAGAGGGCAAGAATCCTATACTCTCTCTCTGGCCAAGAGAAAATATTGTGGAAGAGCATGATTACAAGTCTTCTGATTTTAAACATTTTTATGCATTTATTTTCAGTTCCAAAAATGTAGAACTTTTGTGAGAGGGAAAACCCCAAAGAGCAGGTTATGGATGCAGGTTTAAGGGAGATAAGCTGGAAGAGAGAGAGAAAGTGGGAGATTGGTGGTAGAGATTGAGAAAGAGAGGGGCGGAGGGGGGATGGTTTCTGTACCTTGGCCTGGCTTGGAGGAAGAAGTGGACTAAAGCTGCTCACTAGCTAGGGCTGAACAGACAATAAGTGGAGAGATGAAGTGGATGGGGCTGAGGCACCTGACAAGCTGAGCAATTTCCCTGCGGGCATTGTTGGGCTGGAAGCAGCTAGAAAGGGTTGTCCACCTCAGGCTGTCAGAAGTGAAAGGTTGCCAGCACTAGAGGGAAGAAAGGCTTCCTATTCACCTTACTTGAGTCAATTTGCTACTGACTTGATGTTAGGTAGTGGTGTCTGTGTCCTGACCCTAACCTCCAGCCTCCAACCTCCAGCCTCCAGCCTCCAGCCTGCAGTCTGAAGTATCAACTTGCAGGCTGGGCAGTTTGAACTGCTACTGTCTACGTGAGCTCCTTTCTTGACAACCTGACTTAACATCCCTGGGGTGTTGGGAGAGACTCTCTGACCCTTGTGGCTCTCCTGAAGATTCCCTTAGAGTCTTGTTTTTAGGTTAAAGGGTGTGCTTGTAAGAGTTTGGGTGTGTATGTGCCTGCATGCTCCCTGCCCCAAGCATGTGGATTCATCCATTTAACAAATATTGTAGTGGCCAGGGCCAGCACCAAAGAAGAATGGAACCCAGCTGGTTTT
This sequence comes from Canis lupus dingo, assembly GCF_003254725.2. Classification (NCBI taxonomy): domain Eukaryota; kingdom Metazoa; phylum Chordata; class Mammalia; order Carnivora; family Canidae; genus Canis; species Canis lupus. The sequence goes on from NC_064258.1 coordinate 25,365,986, forward strand.
CTCAAGAAGCTAACACTGCAGGGGGGGCCACAAATATTTATAATTCAGAGTAGGTTTCAGATGCTCTGGAGCATGTCACACTCAATTTTGGTGGGTCAGGGAAGAGTTTCTGGCATAAGCAACCCATTGACATCTGATTTAAGGACAGGTGTGTGTGTGCACGCGTGTATAAGACTGAAAAAGAGGGAAAAGAGAACTCAAAAGTTTAGAATCTGTCCTGGGGATCAGTCCTCAAAATAAAGGTCAATGTATAGATAAACCCTGGATGCCCTGCGTAGTTTCGTAGTTTCGTGTGGTTGCTGTCATGTAATTCACATATACTACATTGATCGTGTGGTCTTTTTAAGTTAAAATGCTAGTATCCTTTAAGTTGTTAGCACAATATTTAAAGCTGTGTTCCTTTGTTCTTCCTCTTTCTCACCATCAGAGGCTCCACAGGCTATTTCCAACGCCAGGAGGCTGTAACAAGAGATGCACACACAGACCCACAGCTAAGGTCAGATGAAACAGGGGGGAGTCTCTGGTGCCGCAGCACCAGTTGCAGTGATTCAAAATCAAGATTATTGAACATCATCCAATACCTTCAGGGGAAAAGGTCAATCGGTAAAAAAAAAAAAAAAAAAAAAAAATGTACTGAGTAAATACTGTTTTTCACATCTGTTTTGCTGAGAGTTTGTTAGACAGGCTTATTAATAAAGTGATTTCGGGAAGAAAATGTAGGATTTGAGAAAACATGGCTTCCGGGGCAGAGTGTCCTCTGGACACCTTCTTCCTTTTGTCTACCGTGACCTTCATCAGGGAATACTTAGCAAATATTTGGCTCTCCTGCTTGAATCAGGAAAGGTGGAATGAGGGTGGGGACAGATGGAGATGAAGGGAGCCTGTGGATTTGGGGGAATTTCGAACTCTTTAAAGGCACTATTTTAATGATAAAGCTGGGCTTCTCATCCTTCCTTGAACCGCCCCCCCTCCCCCCCGTGGAGAGCCACTGGAAGGTTCCGGTAGGCCCCTGAGTACCTGCTTCATCGGCCTCAGTGTACAAAGGGGCCGTGAGCTCAGATGCCAGGCAATTAATGGGACCACGTGGATGTGTGTGTTGAGGGGTTGGACAGCTCTAGCCCCAGACCTCAGAAGGATGTGGCCTGCAGCAGGAGGGCTGCCCTGGGCATTTGGAGGGTCCTGACACTCTCTCTGGAGAGCATCTGGGGCTGGGTTCCTGTCCACACAGGGTGGCATGCTCCATGGGAGGAAGAGGAGGCCCCGGTGGTAAATCTCCCCTTTCAGCTGCTTGGTCCTGGGTGACCTGTGGAACCGTGGTGCCATCTGATGGCCAAGATGGGGAATGAGCTGAGGACACGTGGAGGGACAGACGCCCCAACTCTGGCAGGGGGCTTGTGACTTGGTGAGGTTGAACCTCTCAGCACCATGGCGCTGAACAAGGCTGCCAGCTGCAGGCCTGGGGGGAGCTTTGAAGGGACCCCCCCACGTGCTCAGTTGGGTGGGCTTGGAGGGGTGAGGAGGGTGCGTAGAGGGTGGTTAAAGAACAACCCTTGACCTCGGCAAGTCTACACTTCAGATGAGGAGACAGGCCTAACCTGCAGAAAAAGAAAAGGAGATGACGGACCCGAATGCGGGTGAGCCTGTTGCAGCCCAGAAGCCCAGGGTGCTTCCTGGGCGGAAGCAAGAGCAGAGAGACCAGCCCAGTGCTGCATAGAGGGGAGGCGAGCCCAGGGCCAAAGGGTCAGGACCTGCGCCACTGAGGGGGCGGGGTGTGAAGCAGCACCCTAAGAAAGATGACGTGTCTAAGGAACCCCTCCCTATGCCTCACAGTGTTGCTTTTTCAAATATATTTTCTCCCTGGTCTTGAGGACCATCTTGTCACCTTCAAAGTGATGATTCTGAAGGACATACTCAGGGGAAGCCACCACTCCCTGTATCTCTTCTGGGAGCTGGGGTTACCCAGCAGCCTTTGAGCCCAAGTGAGATCTTCATAGACAGCAGTGAGGGGGGTTCGGGCCTAAGGGGCTCCAGGTCAGAGCAGCCAAGAGATGGCTTTTTGTAAGGTTGAATACATCCTGTGGAGCCCTGGTTCCTGTGATGGGGTGATGATGGGGCCTCAGGGGCCACAGGTGGGGGCAGGTGCACGGTGGCATGGGAACAGAGTGTGGCCGTCTGCAGGCAGCTGGAGCATTTCCTTCTCTCATCTGAAGCCCCATTGTCCTTCTCTCTTCTGTTCTCTTTTAGGTGTCTTTCTTTGTGTTTTTTGTGTTCCGTCTATAAAATCTGCATCTTGACCAACTCCTTGTCTGTGGGGGAAAGAAAAAAATCAAGGTCAAATTCTTTAAAAACTAACCAGGCTTTGACTCTGTTTTGGCCATGGTTTCTCTCTTCAGAGAGATTCAGCTGGAAGGAAATTTGAGGCCTGTTTTCCACCCAGCACCTTGTGCAGAGGGGGGCCTGAACTTGCTCTAAGCTAATGTTGAACAGAGACAAGCATTACCTAGCTGAGTTGTCATCTAGAGGCAGAGGGAAAACCTCCTCTGCCAAATCAACTGCAATGGGCTCTTGGAGTCCAAAAATAGAGAGGTACGCTTTGTCGCATTCCACTAGTTGCCTCGTTCAACACATCAGCCTTTCAAAGCCCTTTAACTATGAAGCCTTATTTTGTTCTGAGGGGCTGGCAGTGATGTGCACTGAGGAAGAGACTAGCGTCGGCTTTACTTGTAGGCCCAAATTAAAGACAGAAAAATTCTTCCCCAAAGTGGATCTACTAGCTGTTCCTCTGAAGAGAAGGGGAAGAGCATTAGAGTTGGTGTGTGTGTGTGTGTGTGTGTGTGTGTGTGTGTGTGTGTTGGGTGTGGGGGGTGTGTTGTCACATGTCTTGGGTCATTGCAGGTGGATAGGACTGCTCTACATGGGGAAGAAGTTGGGTCTTATTTTCCCCTTCCATAGCTTCTATAGCTTCTTCTTATTTCACTTTAATTGAACAAAACTTATGGAGCATCTATCACCTGTAAGGCTTGTACTACTACCAGGGCTTTTAGCGTTTCAGAGCTGGATGGAACCCCTCTAGGCTACAAATATATATATATTTTATATGTGTGTGTGTGTGTGTGTGTACACATAATTGTAAAACAGTAGGAGTTTAGTGTCTAAACAATTAGATATCCCAGAAAAGCATTAAAAGCAGGGAAATCATGACGACCCAGAGGCAAACACTTCTCATGAGCGCCTGTTGGTTCTGCATGCACAGCATCCCCTCCTGAGGACACCTCCCCATCCCCTACCGTGGTCCTGGTTGGGCTGTCGGTCCCCGGGGCCCTGCCCATAGCCACAAGGGTCGGTTTGTGATTCCTATGGACTCTGCCAGGAGTTGGGGTGGTCGGTAAAGATCTCAGGAATAGAAGTCAGCTGGAAATGACTCATTCTGATGTCGGCAACACAATGGCACTGTTCATGGCTTTGTCTCCGGAAATTCTCCAAATCTGCCCTTGCACCTGCCCTTCTGTGTTGGTCAGCATGTTTTCCAACTCAGGCCAACAGACTCCCCTTGCTGAAATTGTTAGATCGTTAAGGCTCACAACCAAAGGCTTTGAGGTGGACACATCACTGTTACATTTCAGCCAATTTCCTTTTAGTCTTTTCTCCATTGCTTGCATTCTTTGGTGGGGCATCAAAGAAAGCTTGCAGCAGAGGCTCCAGAGGCATGTAGCCTCCTTGAACAGGGAAGTCCAGACAAATGTGGCTCTGGAGCTGGAAACAACCTGAAGGGTTCCCGTGCTCTCCCTGTGACAGCCGAGAAGACCGAGACCCAGGGAAGCGCATGGTCTGGTGGCAGCAGCCTGCTTGTTTCACAGCGGGATGGTTGCTGATACCAGAGCTCTCCAGAGCACACAGCTCATGAGATCCCAGTTTGCAAACCAGCAGGTTACACAAGGGCTTTAAGACTTTCAAAGGAGACGATGGGATTTTGTATTTTCTCACAGATCCATATCATCCGTGAAAATACAGAAGAGGCAGGGACTCCTGACATGTCAAGGAAGAAAGGAAAAATTTTTAGTTGGTGGCTGGTTTTTAAAAATCTCCTCAGAACTGTGGATGTGGGAGACAGACAGTGAGGAGGCAGGCCTGTGGAGCCTGGGTGTGCACTCACAGAGGGAGTGAGAGGGGGGTCACTTTAATGCAAAGGACTCAGAAATCCCATCCACAAATTCCCTTTCCATCTCTGGGTCTCAGTAAGCACTGAAAAGTAATTAGATTTCATGAGGCTCTTATTGTTCTCAAAATCCTCCCTTGCTTCCATAGCTTCTTGCTCTGGCTGCCCAGATACCACTCTGGTTCTTGCTGTGCATTTAGAATACATTTTTTAGAACGATTTTAATGGCCAGTTTATAAGGACTGTCTCTTTTGAGATGGCATGGCTGGAATCAAGTTTAAACCGTCTGCTTTTAAATGTAAGGAGAAAAGACTACTAAGTATATTTAAAATATGTGATTTATAGCCAGCCAAGCCTTGAACTGCCCAGGGTGGGGAGGTAGACGTGCCCTGTCTATCCAGGGGCACAGGCAGGGGCCCCAGCCCAGGAAGGAACCAGCCCCCGTGTGAGAAGAGGCCCCGCATGGGTATCTCTGGAGTGCTATTTCCTGTCTGCAACGAAAGTTTTGAGCTCTCGGTGTGTTTTCTTGCACTCTGAGATAAACAGAGCACCTGGATTTAATCAGAGAGGCGGTAACAGAATCAGGCTCCTGGTCCCCAGTGTAAGTCCCCACCTCCAGTTAAGGGCTGTGAGGTGGAGCAGAAGGCAGGTTGCAGAGTCCTGGACAATTTACTTCCCCAGAGACTCGTTATGAATGAGCAGCTTGGAGCCGACTTTGGTGCAGGGGTATCATCACGGTATTTGTGGACTGTTCTCTAGAACCTTGTGTGATCTTAGAGGGAGAGGGCTGTAGCACTTGGCCTCTGGTACACTAGCTTCAAGTTCCCATTGGTCAGTGGAGTATGCTTCATGAATCACATTTGACCTTAAATGGAAAAACATTCTGGCACTTTCTTTAGACTTAAATGTTTCAGGAAGAATATGTTTCCTTCCAAATGAAGATTTTCACTTTGGATGTGCGTTCCTTTGTTAAATTCCTGAAGTGAGGTCACAGACTCTGATCTAATAAAGGACCAGCCATCCTGGGCAGCATGTGCCTGGCTGTGCTTGTTAGCGTGACTGTTGCAGATGGGAGAATTGGCCACAGAAAGATGGGTCATGGTCCAGTCCACCAGGGACACAGCAGTGAACTTAATACCCACCTTTGCTGAGAGTCTAAAATGAATGGTTTGTATAAGCCACTGGAAAAAGAAGCAGGATGACCAGAAGCTGATGGATTTATTGAGAAGTTGGCACAGATTTGGCTTCTTCCTGTTCTGAAGTTGGTGTTATGGATCACATGCAGGGTGTGGAGTGGCCCAGCGCTCATATCTGTGGGTTTTGGCACAATATCTGACCAGTGCTCTCTGTCTCTTGGTAGGTGAGAAGGAGAAATGAGGGCCCATCAGGAGTAGATAACCCAATGGACCTGTGTGACCCTGGAGTGAGGCCTTGAACATTTGGCCTCAGGTCTCTGTAGCACTGCCTACTTCTAGTGTTGTGTTACTTATTTTGAAGCAGGAATTGTTTTTGTTTTAGCCTCCATGTGATAAAGAAATCTGTAATTTTGGTTTTCTTTTTTAACTAGTTTTTCTAGATTGGAATGAGAGCTACAGAGAAGGCACAAGTGTTTCCCTCTACTGCTTTTTCCCTGTCTTCATTCTTCCCCAGTTTGGGTGGGTTTTCTTACAGATATAAACACAAGATGAAAATATCTTGCAATTCTTTGATTTTTTTTTTAAAACATCCACAAGTTTGGGGAAATCATTTCAAAAGTTGGATTCTAGATGTTTGAAATGCATCTCATAGCTCACAATGGATAACGGTAAAGTGGCAATTTTGGAATTATTGCTGTACATGTGATCTGATGTTAAAGGAAAAAGAAAATACTCAAAAACCAAAAATAAAATAAAACACACATGCTCCTAACACAGAGTGAAAAGCTATCAGCATGGTTCATCCTGTGGTGACTGTGTCCAAGAGAAGCAGAACGATCTTCCCAGAGATAATTGCTTCAAACCAGGACAGTGTCACTCTCAAAGAATTGGCAAGTGGAGATTTTCTTCTGTTTCAAATGCTTATCAAATCTTGGGTTTCTGATTTGGGGGGAATATATGTAAACAAAAATCAAGTTTATTTCATTTATTGAGACATGACAAATGCAGAAAGAAAACAAAACATGTTCCTTTGGGGAAAAAGAAATCCAGTGTATATACTTGAAGTCAGCATGGAAATTTTTCTTCCTCACACACTTATCCTAAAATATTGTTCCATAAAACTAGAATTTGGAAGAATTAGAGGAGCAGAAAGGGAAATTAAAAATAAAAAATAAAAGGACAAGTATATAAACTTAGAGCATACAGCGGGGTGAGGCTGGTTAACTTGTGTCTATGACAGACCATGGTCAAGTTCCTTGAAACCTAAGGATGGAATTTATAATACCACAGGAGCTGGATTTGTGCTGTGGAGGGGAGAGCCGTAATAATTTTATCGCCTTTGTTTTTTCTAATATTTCTTAATAGTGGAGCTATTTTCTATCACCGAAATTATTAACGATACCAAGCTGGAAGACGTGAAGGCTCAAAATGCTCTCAGAAGGTTAGATCAATGGACCTAGTTAAACATGGTGGCACTTAGTGTATGGACATGTAAAATGCTGACCTTTGGTCCAATGATCAGTTTCATAAGTGTGGTGGCATGTGATGACATGGATTAGTAGGGTTCTTGTAAGGAATAAGAACCAATCTGCTTAGGACTGCTCGATGGCTTTCTTTTATCCCTGGGATCAAGTCCAAGACCTTAACATACTGTGTAAGACCTCGCAACATGTGGCTGCCTCCCTGTGACCTTACCATGTATCAGCCTCCCCCTCATCCTCTATGGCCCAGCCACACTGGGCTTGACTCAGTTTTAAACACAGCATGTCTCTCTTCCAAAGCTTTGCTCAAACTGTTTTTCCTGTCTAGCATATTATTTGTCCCACACAGGTGTCAATGTAAATATCACTTCCTTTTTCCTGCACAACGTACTGAACTTCTATTATATGCTAGCCACTGTGCTAGATGCTTAGAGATACAAGTAAATAAGCCAACAACAACAACAAAAGGCTCCATAGGTACCTTCTCAGTGTGGGAGACAGGCAATCACACCTGGATCGTGTACTAAATGATATGAGGGAGAAGCATATGTTGCTTTAAGAACATAAACCATGACTAAGCAGAGATCTGGAGAAAAAGTGGGTGATGCACTTAAAAAGCACAGTGTGTACAAAGGCCTCATGGTATTGGGACCATACCATGTTCAAGGAACTCAAGGAAGGCCAGTGTAACTGGAGTGCAAAAAGCATGGGATACAATAGATGTGGTGTTGGAATTGACCTGGAAAGGTGTGTCTCTTTGTTTTCTGTTATTGACGTGCTTACAGAGGCTGAATTATCACTAAGAGAGCTATTCTAGAGGCAATTCACACACCAGATAGAAAGTTCAGCTAGAGCTAACATTTACTCAGCAAGTATTCATTGGGCAGCTGTCCTGGGACCAGTGTGCTGAGAGCTGGAAATGCAGAGGCAGGTATGGTCCTTGATCTCCTGGGACCACTCAGACAAACAAGCAGTACGACACAGGCAGCACGCCCTCATGGGGTAGGACAGTATTGGAGCACGTGGGAGGGCAACTGAACCCAGACCTGGGAGCTCAGCAAGGGCTTCCAGGAGGAAGTGGTGATTGCCTAAGATGGAAGCATAAGGGGGAGTTTACCCAGTGAATGGTCAGGAAGAATGTTCCACACAGACTGAATACCACGGGTTGTGTCCACTGAGCCCCAGATCACCGGGGAATGTGATTCATTTATCCTTCTCATTAGATGCTGTGGGGACATCTAATTCGACAAATGGGCTGGCCTCCTAACCTCATCACTTCTAAGCAGTGTGACTATGGACAAGTACCTGTTCTGAGCTTCCTCTATTACATGGTGGTCGTAATACTTGGGACATTGAGGGGTTCGATGAAATAATAGAATGGGTGCTTAATAAAGGCCTGGTCCTCTTCCCTTCCCCTAAAATATCTTCTTTTACTCTTTGTTTATGTCCCAAATAGTCTTCTCTGAAGTGGAGAGGTAGAGATGAGAGTGGTTTAAGAAAAACTGTTTGTCAGGGAATCTGAACTTCAGGATGTAAAGGTGAGAAAACACTGATTTCCCATGCCAGAGAAAAGAAATGCAGACATGGGGCCTGGAGCCCCCAGGAAGGGTGGCTTGGGGAGGTCCTCTAAATTTCTTTCTGCTATCCTCATGCCACCCTTCAGGTTCGAGCTTCTTATTTAATCTGGAACTTGCTCTAACTTCTTAAGGGGAATTATAGTTGCAGGGAGGGTCTGAGCACTCTCCAATCCTGTGGACAGTGACACCACTAATCCTCATGTCCTGACCATTTATGCTTATTCAGGAAAATAAGGATATTGTTTCACTGGGCAAGGAAACCAAGTAACTTCGATTTTCTCACTGAGTTGCCTGCCTGCAGACTAGCTGTCCCAGAAGAGCAACAGGACAGCTTTGCCCAAACTGCTGTGGAATGCATCGTTCTCTCTTTGGGGAGGAGTGAGGTTGGCAGTTTTAGAGTGGCCTTAGGGGAAGGTCAGCATACTTAATTTCCTTTGTTGGCCATCTTTGCAAATCACTTCCTCCCTCTGAGCCTTAGAGTCCTCCTTTGGAAAAATAAGAGGCTGGATCAAAAGATAGCAAGGACGTGAGTCCATAACATGATCTCATGTGGCCTTCATCATAGCCGGCTAAAGTTGGAGGGCAGGTATCTGTCCCATTCAGATGAAACAACTGAGTTAGAGAACTCCAAGTCACATGACCCGGAAGTGGCATAACCAGTCCCATTGACTTCAAGTGCAAATTTTATTCTAACAGGACCTTTTGAAATAAACCATCACTACCAAAACTCAGGCTATCTCTTTGCCAGGGGAAAGCAAGAGTAATGGATGGGCAGATATATGTTACTGATTGGCTTTTTGATTGCAAGGAACAGACTTTTTAGTAGACCATGTGTATCAGGATTGTTACCACAAGATTTCTTACTGTCCTGTGACTATGTAATCCTGTGATTCCTACAGCCTCTTAGAATATGTAGGCTGGTGTCTGTCTTTGGATGTCTCAGTATTTGCTCCTACTGTTAACCGACCAAGCAAGAAAGCAATGAACTGCAGTTGAACCTCATAATTTACGAATTCCATATCTGCAAAATCTTGTGCTCATGAAAATGTGTTTGTAACCCCATAATCAATACTTTGGGTGCTTCTGAAGTAATTTGTGGACATACACAGAGCACTGAAAAATTAGACTAGCTTAATAGTATGAGAACTCAGATGGGAATATATACATTAAGCTAGTCTAATTTTTGCTTGGTTGGTTAACCGTAGGAGCAAATACTGTTTTAATGACCTCCAAAAGTAATGCTGAAGCTCTGTCCAGTTCAGAGCAAGAAGGTTGTGATGTGCCTTATGGAGAAGATATTTGTATTAGATAAACTTTGTTCAAGCATGCGTTATAGTGCTGTTGGCTGTGGATTCAAGGCTTATGAACCAACAATATACAATAAACAAGGTGTTTTAAAACAGAAATAGACGTATAATGAGGTTGTGTATGGATTTATTGATGAAATTGTGATCAGAGCCTCACAAGAGCCTAACCCTCTATTTCCCCTTGGAAAATGACCTGCTATTGGCTAATTCAGTGTTTATGGTAACTTTACAGCACATAACTACCACACATAATGAAAACGGACTGTACACCTCAACCAAACCTCAACCAGTTTTCTTCCAAATAGAGAAGGGGACTGGGTAGGGACCCAAAGTGGGTGACACTCATCTTCAGCACATTCTTGTTAGCATAGGGCCCCGATGCCCAGTCACTTAGGGGAGGCCCACATTTGTGAATCTGTGGGAGTGTGAATGAAGAAATAAAGGAATCTGCAGAAGAAACAAAACCAGAAAGGAACATGAGTTGAGGCAAATGGGGCCTCTGCAAGCAAGAGTAGCTTTTAATACATTAATTGACCAGAGTAATGTGTCTAGGCATAGAGGCTGAGAGTAATGCTTCTAGTAATGCTTTAGTCAGATCCTGGGGATGCAGAACTTAGGAAAGATGACAGTCTTGGGTGGGTACTAGGGAAAGAGACAGCAACCAGGTCAGAGGTCAGGGCTTGGGAGGCTGCAGAGAGACAGCTCAGACCTGGATTGGACTTGAAGGTGTATCTGGGCCCACACAGAGGTGCAGGGTATCCTGCACAGAGACAGAGCTGTGGTATTGGAACCTCATAGGGGTCAAAGGAAAACTATCATGGACCAGCCAAACTCTGGTTTGTAGGGGTAATAAGCTAGTAAAAGCAATAAGATTGAATTAGTTGGATATTTCATTACCTTTGTATAAGTTGTAACCTGAGACCTCTGTGGCAGGTAATAGAATAGTTCTCTCTCTGCAATAAGTGGATTGAATGTGAACAGGGGAGTCATCAGACAACATATTTTAATACCAGGCAGCTAGTTATTCCCTGGCCACAGCCCTGACAACTTGTATTGTCACCCACTTTTGTGGTCAAAGTCCTACCTGGATTGGAGAGTACAGTGCCCTACACAGAGGGAAAGTACAGTCTTCCTCAACCAGATCTAATCCTTCATGGTGAACTCCCTCACCCATGTGGCTGGTATCAGGGTGGAGATGGGTACAGTAAGCATAGCCTTCTACAGAAAGCAAGCTGAAGACTCAAATAATTGATTCTCTCCCATGAGGGAAGAGGGGCTGGGGATATGCAGATCCACCTCACTGGGCCTTGAAGATGAGAGCATCTCTCTCTGTGCTCTGCAAATAGCTCTATTTGGGGCTAGTGGAAGGAATGTATATAAATTATATACATTATACATTATATGTGTGTGTGTGTGTGTGTGTTTATCACTTTCTTAGCCTTTCAGGGCATATACGTAAATATTATTCAGGCATTCATTTATGAAATTCCTCTTATACCCATCTGATAGCCATTACCATAGCCTCTATCCCATGACACATAGTCTCCCTTAAACAAAGGTCCACTGAAGTCTTCACCAAGTCCCCAGACATCAGTATTGATGAGTTTGGGCCATCAACATTCACTGCAGATCAAGTAACTCCTACCTTAACTGATCTGTTTGTGAGAAACAATTTTACCTGTTCTGAGATGACAATTCCACCAAAAAGACAAAGCGTGCCATTGAGTTTCCATGCTGACTGCCATGGAGATGTGGCAAGCTTTTGCTTTCTCTGTTTCAGATACATCTGCTTACATAATCATCATTCTGTGTATCCAAGTCAGCTCAGCATCCTTATTCCTCCTTATTCTATCCTTCCTCATTCTCTGCTGAGACTGAAACTCTCCTAAAAAAGAACTTGCACCTGTAATGGGATGAACAATTTACTTTACTTCTCATTTACAAGAGAAATTTGGGGGTAAAAGAGAACTATCCAGGGATGGCTCCAACACAATAAAGGGAAAGCCTTTATTGCTTAGCACCCCTTGTGGGGTTTCAGTAGAGGAAACAGACCAGGAAGGAGCACCAAGTGCCCTCAGTACACTATCTAAATCTATCAAGATTTAGCAAGAAGTCCATGTCATTTGAATAAAAAGAACATGTATTCCTCATGTTCTGTGGGAAGCAAGACTGTGAGACTTTGTAGCCTTTGAAAGACAATTAACCCACATATTAGTGTGATGGGCTGCTCTTAAGTAATCAAGGGAGCTGGTCTTCAATTGCCACTGCTGATGGAGAAAAATAAAACTAGAAATGAAGTACCATGTACCATTTGCTCCCTGTGCCCACCATATCCAACCCTTGAGTCTAATGAAGGTCATTTCTTTTACCCTTGAAGTCAAGACAGGCCTGCGCAGAGGAAAATCCCATGAACACCTAATAGGCTACAGGGATCGTCAGAAATAAGAAAGACAACAGGCCTTGACCTCACTACCAGCCTCTTGGTCCCCGGTGCCCACTCCCTTGTTCCTGTGCCTGGCTCTCCTGCTGCAGCCATAGTAATCATTAGCAAGTGTAGATGTGCTTATTTACTCTTCTGCTTATGACACTTCAGTGGCTTTCCATAACTCTTAGGACATAAACCCCGATGCCTCCAGGGCTTTTGCAGTCTGGTCCCTATCAGCTCTCCACCCCTTTCCACACCACTCTCTCTGAGGCAACTGTACAGCCTCCTTCTGTTTCCCTGGGCCCTTCCTCAAGGCTTTAGTGCACCTGATTCTGTCTACCAGGACCACTTTTCCTACCTCTTCTCCCACACCCTTTCCCCAAGTCCACCTAATTCTTATGTTTTTCTTTTGGTAGGTCTCAAACACACAGAATCAGATTAATTACAATCTTTGTTCCATCACATACTTTCACTATGCACAGCTCACTTTTATACCATTAGTTATTTTTGATGTGATAGTCACTTGCAAGCTCACCCTTGCAAATGAGAGCCAGGACTCCTACAATAACTCACATCCATGGTCTTCCCATTCCGTGTCTCCCTGCTTTTCTTCACTTGAGGTAATCCTGCTCTTTGTGTCCTTTTCTTGTGGTAAATAGTCCTAATGCATAGTCATTTCCTTACTTTTGTTTAATTTGCAGCCTGGACTCCTCATGGCTGGTCTTATCTCTGTGGTCAGTAGATTGGATGTGGGCAAGGAGAGGCATCAGGGCAATATATGTATGCTACTGAAACCCAAGTTCAGCTGCTTGCCTTTGCAAAGCCAATTCTCCAGAGACAAGTGTTGGCTGGAAAGGAAGTGTTGCTTTATTAGGGAGGCTGGCACCCTGGAAAGATGGTAGACTGATGTCCAAAGACCATATCTGAGATTCTGGGTTAAGGAGTGGGATTTTAAAGGGGAAGTTCAGGGTAGGAGATTATATACATATTGATGAAAAAGGCAGGGAAACTTATAACTATTCATGAGGAAAGATGGAGCATGTGCATTGAGCAAATATATATGTAATGTACATCTCATATTCATTTTGGGGTGGAGACTTAACACTAGAATGAGGTAAATTTCAGCCCCTAATATCAGGAGGTTATCTTAAGGGCTATGGGTCTGCTCCAAGAACTGGTATAAACTGGATGGAGTCTCCGGCAAGGAATGCGGGGCCTGGCTTATTCATAGGCTGGAATCATATCAGCTGACCTTGAATCCAGGCTTCTGCAGGGACTGTTTAGTGTATTTGTTAGTGGGGTCTGAAAAGACACAGTAGCTTGTTAGGGAGAAACAGTTCTCTGAAAATAGCTCTAAACTTTCTGTTACATTCACTCTATGGGACATGGTTTCGTGACATATAAATATATGTGCATAATTTTTTATTTGAATTTTTAACTCTGATTTTCCAAAAAAAGTCTCATTTACATGTAATCTTTTAGTCTTCCTTTAACCTAATAACCATGCTGTTAAAGTTCATCTGTATCATCATTCAGCAAATGGTGGCTTATGGACCAGATCCAGCCTACTTGTTGTCTTTTGCATGGCCTAAGAGCTGAGAATGGTTTTTAAATTTTTAAATAGATGAATAAAATCAAAAGGTCTTCATGACATATGAAATTCAGTTTTTAGTGTCCATAAATAAAGTTTTATTGGAACACAGCCATGCCCATTTATTTACATATTGTCTACAACTGCCTTAGAACTACGAAGGTAGAGTTGAGTAATGGTGGTAGAGACTGGCCCCAAAAGTCTAAATATACTTGCTATTTGATCCTTTATAGAAAAGGTTTGCAGACCTCTATACTACCACATGCTATATAATATTTTAATGTATGTTCTTCCATTTCTATATTGATGAACATTTGGCCATTGAGGTTGAGAATTTGCTATTAACCTCTAACCTAATAGTGTTTTATTCAGAGATCATGGTCCATATGTCACTTATTTTTTGAAAAATTTTTTATGATATCACTCATAACCAATTTTTGGAAATCTACTATGCATTCTCGGGGAGGGGGGATATATTCTCTAAAGTTGAGTGTAGCATAATATGCTTGACTATTAGGTCAAGCTTTTAAATTGAGTTTTACAGATCTTCTATATTCTTGATATGGTTTTTTTTTTTTTTTTGGTCTTCTAGATCATTCAAAAACAAAAAAGATATAATGAAATATTCTACTATGGTGATGAACCTGTTATTTCTCCCTGAAGATTGATTTTTTTGTATTGCTTTATATATTTTAAGAGGTTTTCTTTTAAGGCATGTACATTTTAAAAATAACATCTTAGTCTCTTTGGGCTGCTATGACAAAATTCCATAGAGGCTTCTGGGTGTCTCAGTCAGTGACTTGACTCTTGATTTTGGCTCAGGTCATGATCTCATGGGTTGTGAGATTAAGTCCAGTGTTGGGCTCTGTGCTCAGTGGGGAGTCTGCTTGAAGTTTCTCTCATTCTGCTCGTCCCACCACTTGCACAAACTCTCTCTCTTTAAAATAAATAAATAAATGTTTGAAATATAATTCCATAGACAGGGTGGCTTGTAAACAACAGACACTGGAAGGCTGGAAGTCCAAGATCAAGGTGCTGGCAGATTTGGTGTCTGACAAGAGCCCATTTCTTGGTTTATAGGTGGTTGTCTTCTTGTCCTCAAATGGTTGAATAAGTGAGGGGGCTCCCTGGAGTCTTCTTTATAATCTCTTTCATAAGGGCTCCATCATAGCCTAATCACATTCCAAAGGCTGCACTTCCAAATATATCTATCATATTGGATATTAGGTTTCAGCATATAAATTTTGGGGTGATATTTCAGTCTATGGCAGCATGTTAGTAATGGAACCTATTATCATAATGTAGTGAGCCTCTCTCTCACCAATAATGCTAACTATATTACTAAGATAATATTAATTAAAGATACATAGATTAATACAAATATTCCAGCTTTCTGGTTCTGACAGCAATGGGTTCTCAAGTTGGCCAGAGGAAGGACAGACTCTTATTGTATGTCCCAGGCGTTCATCATAGATGGGTGGATGTCCTATAGTCTCAGGATGACCCAGGTAGTTGTCAGGGTCTTCTTGATAGGACCTGCCAGGTGAAGTTCTGATTCTTCTCTGGAGTAACCATGCAAATCAGGCCAGGGTGAGCACTTGGTTACATGATGGGGTGTGCAAGTACAGAAAAGATGGTCTAACCTTTGGGTTTGGCTCCTTAGGCAAGATGATCTTGACAAATCCATAAAAAATGGATAGCTAAGGCAGCCATGCCTTTGTATGAAACATATCACAGGCACCTGAATTCAAACTACCATATTACAGTCAGGTTACATTGGCAGTTTTATATCCACCAAAACTTCTGAGAACTTGAAGGGTTGTCTAGTGACAAAAGGAACTTTCATCTCAAACTTAGATCTGGGCCTCAGGATGAACCTTTTGGCAGGTGGTCACCTGTTGTATGTGCTTATAATACTTGCACTTTTCTTTCATAGAATGTATTACAGTCTGTAATTATATGTTTATTTTGCGAGTATCTATTCATTATCTGTTTTACTTAAACCATAAGCTCCAATAGGGCAGGAGTTGTGTCTATGTGCTCAAAAATGTATTCACAATAAACAGAATGCCTGGCATAAAATAAGTGCTCAATGATCATGTATGGAAGTAGGCTTGGATTGAATGGTAGTTCAATAATATGCTAGCCTTTCTTCTGAACCCAATCTTCTTATCTAAGACCTCTGTACACCCTGTATCTTTTGTTCTATGTTTACCTTAGGAACACATAAAATGTAGCAAGAAACGACATTCTAAAAGAGCCCTCAAGCAATGCACAGACTTTGTCCTGAGGAATGTTCTCTGACAGCAGAACTAAGTCAGCTGTGAAGAGAAAATTCAATAATGTAGACGTGGGTGGACTTGAAGCTACAGCTTTCTTCCTGAGGTTCAAGTAGAGGCTGTAAGGAGAGATTCCGGCTTTGGGTAGCAGTTGGACTGGGTTACTTCTGTGATGGTTTCCAATTCTAACATTCTGTGAGCTTCCCACGGTCCTGACTCATCTGAATCATACTCCTGAAGACTCTTGTAGGGTTTTAGCAGGAAAAGTTAAGAAAAAAAGAAGGAAGAAAGGAGGGAAGGAAGGAAGGAAGGAAGGAAGGAAGGAAGGAAGGAAATAAAAGAAAGAAAGAAAAGCTAACTCTAGATTGCCTAGATCAAGTTAGGTCAAGTTGTGTTTATGATGTTAGTTTTCTGTTGCCGCTGTAATAAATTATGACAGATGTAATGGCCAGAAACCACCAAAATGTATTACCATATGATTCCATAGATCAGAAGTCTGATGAGTCTCATTGGGCCAAAGTCAAGATGTTGGCACAGCTGCACTGTTTCCTGAGGGCTCCAGAGAAGAATCTATTTCCTTGTCTTTCCAGCACCTGGAGGCCATTTGCAATATTTAGCTTATGGTCCCCTTCCCCATCCTCAAAGTCATCAACAGCACATCTTTCTGACTTTACTTCTCATTCCATCTTCCTTTCTGATGATGGCCAGGAAAGGTTCTCTGTGTTTAAGGACTCACACAATTACACAGAGCCCAGGGGGATAATACTGGATAGTCATCCCCATCCCTCGGTATTTGATCTTATTCACATCTTCAAAGTCTCTTTTGCCTTGTAAGGCAACACATTCACAGGTTCCAGAGATTAGAATGTGAACAACTGGGGGGACAGTCATAATTCTGCCAACTTCATTACTGAGCCCTATCTTAATGACAGTTAGGGATTTCTTGGGCATCAACAGGTGGCACTAAATCTTCATTTTATAAAAAACATTTGCCTTTTAAGGAAAGTTCTAATTTTTAAAACCTTGTGCATCCTCCAAGATCTGTTTGTACATTTTCCACTCATTGGAATGATAAGGAGTTTTAAAAATATTACCTGTAGAAATGATTTGCATTCATGACCTATAATGACATCATCTGAGGCAGACCTGGTTGAAACTGGCCCTTGCCCGGAAGGCTCAGACTTGCCTTTTGTCAATGCCAAGGGATGAACTGGCCCTAAGAGGCTGGGTTAAAGAGATTAATTAAGTTGGAGTTCAGATGGAGAGCATCTAGTTAATTATACTCCATGGCATGGAGCTCATGGCATGCTATCATAACTGGTCTTGTAAGACTCCTAACTGACTTGAACTTTTTAGGTTTTGACCTCTCATTCCTCATCTCTCTTCCCAGCCCCTCTCCCCAAGTGCCTAGTCTGACCTGTTTGTTTGTTTGTTTATTTATTTAAGATTTTATTTATTTATTCATGAGAGACACAGAGAGAGAGGCGGAGACACAGGCAGAGAGAGAAGCAGGCTCCATGCAGGGAACCCGATGTGGGACTCGATCCTGGAACTCCAGGATCACACCCTGGGCTGAAGGCAGACGCCCAACTGCCGAGCCACCGAGGTGTCCCAGTCTGATTGGAGATACATGTGTGATCCCCAGGTGGATCTACGCAAGCTTTCTCAGGAGTACCCAGAAGAGGACATTCCAACTTGCAGCCATATGCATTCCTGTTATCATGAAGAATGATCCAATGGTGTCTCAGAATGGCTCTCCTAGTCACACACCTATTAGCAAGCCGAGAACACTGACTTTTCACTTACTCCTACCCTTGTGAGTGGGAGTCTTGGTTTATTTCCATTTCTTTGAGTAATAGGGAAATGGAGTATACTTATTAACCAATAGTGTGGAGGCCTTATCAGCTGTGAGGAGAAAACTCAGGCCAGTGTATCTGCTTCTTCTTGTATCTGAAGGAAATGCAGCTTCCAGGGACCTGGTTTAAAAATTCTTTGGCTAATGTGGGACTCTCCTCTGAATCATGATACTAGTAACTGTCTCTTCTCCCTTCACACCTCTCAAGTTCAAGGCTAATTTTATTCTTTCACAAATTATCCCATATTTTTAATTTCTTGGGATGTTTTGGCCCAGATTAGATTTTTGAGGGGGACATTTCATTTGTTAGGGGTTTGTGATGCTGCCTTTGTTCCCATCAAGAACTTCATCAAATGATCCATAGCAGGAATGATGTGTCCTTCCTGCCCACCTGCTCCGGCTATAATTGCATCCTATTCCCCCCACATGCTTCCCTTTCTGCTTCTCCCATGAGGTTAATGGATCTCAGCCCTCAACACATATTATGGTCACTAGAGAGATCTTATAAGCTTCAGTTACTCTGGCCTCACCACCTCATACAAGCTCTCAATCAGCCGCAGTGGGGCCAGGCAAGGGTAGTTTATTAAAGGACTGGCCACCAAGGAGCAGTTGGACCTCTCCTCCACTGTGGGGGAGACAGAGTATGTCTGAAGTACAGGAGCTCCTGTAGGGCATCTTTTAGTACTTCCAAGCCCTATGATTAAGGTCTGTGGAAAACTAAAACACCCAATCCAGCCAGTACTACTAATGGCCAAGAGCCTTTAGGAATGAAGGATTGGATCATTCCACAGGTTAAAAACCAAGACCAAGTGTGATGCTTGCTGAAGGAGAAGGGAACACAGAATGAGCATTGAAAGAAGATAGTTACTTATAAATAATATAAATAAATAATTATAGGGATCCCTGGGTGGCGCAGCGGTTTGGCGCCTGCCTTTGGCCCAGGGCGCGATCCTGGAGACCTGGGATCGAATCCCACGTCGGGCTCCCGGTGCATGGAGCCTGCTTCTCGCTCTGCCTGTGTCTCTGCCTCATTCTCTCTCTCTCTCTCTGTGACTATCACAAATAAATAAAAATTTTTAAAAAAAATTAAAAAAAAATAATTATAAATACCAGCCATGACCATGTGACTAGTTACAGAAGGAGGAGTGTCATGGTCACGAGTATTTCCTTATTATTTTGTATAAGTATTTCCTCCTTATTTTGTTATGAGTGTGTGTGTGTGTGTGTGTGTGTGTGTGTAGATATCCCTGTATCCTGTAACATAAGATGTACTCACTCTATATCATGGTATTTAAGTATTAGACATTTTCCATTATAGTATTTAGCTACCCGATATCAAGAAGAAGCATAAATATCATGCAAGGACTTCACAGTGTCTTTTGGGGATGGGGTTAGTGCATTTTTGGTTGTAAGCGAGATAGTTGTGTTAAGTGGAAGTGTCACCTTGTTATTGTCTTCATTTGGAGGCTGGTTTAAGGAGGCGTGGATGAGGTCAATTGGACAAGGGGCAGACTTGTGATGGTTCATTTTATGTGTCAATTGGCTACACCGTGGTGCTCAGATATTGGGTCAGTCATCATTCTAGATATTTCTGTGAGGGTGTTTTTGGACGAGATGAATACTTAAACTGGTGGACTCTGAGTTAAGCAGATTGCTCTTCTTCATATAGCTATGTCTCATTCAATCAGTTAAAGGATTGAGTGGAACAAAGATTGAGCCCACCTGAGTAAAAGAAAGTTCTGCCAACAACTGGCTTTTGGCCTTGAACTGACTGCAACATGGGTCTCAGAGCATTTGGAACTGAATCTGGTTACAGATCTGTGAGCACAGAGGGAGAGGTGGGTCTTGGGGAGAATCAGCAGTGTCTCAGGAGGCAACTGCCTTGTGTGTGTGTGTGGGGGGGAGCATTATACTTTTCTCCAGTGATTCAGGGCTAATCTGCTCTGAGGCCCTCCTGAGCGGAGCCTGTAGCTCTATCTCCCTTAGGAGAGAACTCCTAATGGTAGGTGCTCAATAAATGTTGGATTGAAGAAAGAGCAAGGGAAGTAAAAGATGATTTAAAAAAGTAAAGCACTAGACAGTCCCCAACCAGGCACTGTCCTTTTGTCCCAGCACAGTGAGTGCCGGGGAGGAGTGATGATCAATTCTTACTTGTTAGAATCTATTTCACATCACCTCCCCACACTCCTTCCCAGGTCAGTGAAGCAGATGAGCAAGAGTCAGCTTGGTTCAAAATGCCTGCAAACCTCACCCAGCCCTGGCCCAGCAGTCCAGGCCCAGCGGCCCAGGGGCCCAGCCCCGCGAAGGGAGTTGCTGTCTCCAGTTAGGACAGCAACAAAGACCTTCATTGTTCAGGCCTTGGGATGTTTTTTCCTTTTCTTATCCTGATCCCTGCACAGAAAAAGCCCTAAAGACTATGCCTTCTCTAAGAAGTCTGAAAGCCTGAAGGATTTTGTTTGCCTCAGGGGGAAGAGAATGAAGAGTGGGAACAGGGGGTAATTAGTCACTGCCTGGCACGGCTCCAGGGGCTGACAGGAATGCAGGCTGAGAGCAGAGGCAGGGAGAGCAGCCTCTCCCCACCTTTATCTTTCCTTAGCTGTTGCATCTAGAGGCTTTTGGAAAAAGCCCAGCAGGACTTCGGGGTGGGGTGTGTGGAGGAGGGGAACAGGCCTGGCTGACATCCTGTTTCCGAAGCTCCCTTAGGGACCTATACCCAGGTTTGAAGTACAAATACATCATGAGGGGCTCTGCTTTCTGCTCTGCTCCCCAACCTCCATTGACGGAGGCCAGTGGGAGTGTGGGGAGGCCGGTCAGCTCCTCCACGACAGCCAAGACACAGTGCAGGTGCGACGATGGGGGCATACCGTGGTGCCCCGGGGCCAGAGAGGTCTTAGAACAATCTGTGGACTGATGAGGAGGAACTAGCAAGGACACTGAGGCTCAGAGGATGGAGAGGCTTGCCCGAGTTCCCACAGTGCCGGTCAGGAGAAGGATATGCTGAATGTGTCCCTTCATTGACTGACACTTCAGAGCCACAGCTCCACTGCTGCCCCCTCAGCCACGGTCCCCCTTGCCTGCTTTGGGTATCGTAAATATGAGCTTTGAAGGCATTGCCACTTCCATCTACCTAAGCAAGTAGATAAAGGGGGTCCCACCACCTCCTTCATCACTCGCCTCTCTGTTGGATGCTGGGAAAGCACAGGTGAGCTCTTAGGTCCCTCCAGAGTCATCCCCTTGGAAGAGTCCCTCTCCACTAGGTGACCCCAGACCACCTGTGAGCCACCACGCATTTG
The DNA here is from genome assembly GCF_003254725.2 of Canis lupus dingo. Classification (NCBI taxonomy): domain Eukaryota; kingdom Metazoa; phylum Chordata; class Mammalia; order Carnivora; family Canidae; genus Canis; species Canis lupus. Next base: position 25,387,086 of record NC_064258.1, read on the forward strand.
TCTTCATCTTCTGGACCTTTGGGACAGGGACTTCTTCTTCCTGGTGGACTTGGGCAGCCTCTCCTCTGGAAAATTGTCACCAGCTGGCAAAGTGCCTCAGGTGTGTGAACCATCTTTCCTGAGGGGGCAGGAGACTAGTGGTGGATGGAAGGGAGGAAGAGGATCTAAAGTGCACATGAAATAGCCTTTTTTTTTTTTTCATGACCAATTCCTGTATTAAGCTCTTCACACAGGGCTTCCCTCCCACAATATTTTGCTTGTCCTTACACTTCTTGCCAGCTCTTCCCTACTCCCCTTTCAGAAACTTCACCAATGGAGTGTTGGGGCACACAATTAGTTGTCAAAAAATACCACTTCGAGGTGGCCACTCAAATCTGGCAAAGGGTCCGTCAAGAAACTGGGAGAGGCAAAGAAGGATCTGCCCTCAGAAATTTCAGAGGGAGCATGGCCCTGCTAACACCTTGATTTCAGACTTCCAGCTCCAATTCCATGAGAGAATACATTTCTGTTACTGGAAGCAACTCCATTTGTGGTGCTTCCTTATAGCATTGCTAGGAACTAATATAGGACCTACTATTATTTTTCATTTCTGTGTCGTCATAATTCATAGCGAAATTTCCACTCTTGCTCCTGTGCTCCTCCCTCATTTGCTCCCTGGTGGTGCACATGAAGATCAGAAGTGCCTTCTGTGTCTATGCCATAGTGAACTGGACAGTTTGGGGGATTTAGTTTGAAATCCTTGCAGGGACTTCTCTGTGTGCAAATGTTGGCTCTAGTCCTGGCTAGCTGTGTAAGTTTGCTTGTCGAAAAACCAAAATGGAAAAATACAAACAGTAGCATTTGCAAAGTACTTTCTACATGCAGTCTCTACAAGGGTTTCTCTGATCCTCATCACCATCTTGTAAACTAGTCAACATGAACTCAAATGTCAAAGAAACCTCTGGGGAAAGAGAGACTGGCCCAGAGGTGGGCTATGTTCCCACTGGCTCTGAAGCCAGAGTCCATGCCAAGCTGCTGCTTTGGGAGCCAGGGAGGAGGGAAGACAATGGGCATGGCTTGTGCTGGGTCCCAAGACTCAACTATTAAATTTTCAAGATTTTTGCAGGCAAGTTGATGGCATGTTGGTAGCTCAAAATTGGCCACAGTGGGTGCATTTACACCACAGAAATTGGCAGGTACCACAAGTCAGAGCTCCTGCCTCCCCTGCTATGTAGTTTCACTGGAACATGACTTGACTAAAAGAGAGGGGAAGCTGAGAGGAGGCACCCTGAGGCCTTCAGCCTGACATTGGCTGTAAAGAGCTGATGTGGTCTAGGTGGTGCTCAAGGTATCAGCAGAGTGGATGGTGAAGTTGTGCATGAACAAAGCTACCCAATTCTAGTGCTCTAGGAGGGGCCAACCCCTCCCTGGGAGGTTGAGAGGATTCACTGAGGATCTTTAGTGATGATCATCAAAACGGCTTGCCTCTCACCTCTAAACTATGGCAACGTGACAGAGAAAAGAGGCTCATGTCTGAACCAGTTAAATGAACACTCTGGACCTCAGTGCTTTGTCTGGAAAAAAAGAAGGGTCATAGTGCTCCTTGTGTCTGCTCCATCTTAAATTACCCAGAGGACTTAAAAATATCCCTGTGCCTACCCTAGATCTGCTCTGGCTGCTACCTCCTGAGGTAGCCACCTGGCTGCTGTGACCCTCCTGCTCTGCTTCTGTGAAGAGTGGCTCTGCCTGCCGTGGCTAATTGATCCAGGACACTAGCTAGCTGAGTCACATCTCAGGCTCCCAGAAATTTGGAATTTTGGGATAAGGTCCACTGATACCAGACATTGTTGGTAATAACCTGCATAAGGGGCAGCTCTCTGGAGACGTATTACCTGATCGCGAACCCATACATGGCTACTGAGTGCTTGAAATGTGACCAGTGCAGATTGAGATGGCCTGAGTGAAGAATGCACACTTCAAAGACTTGCTGTGGAAACAGGGTTTAAAATATCTCATTAATTATATGCTGCAATGATGATATTTTGGATATATTGAGTTAAATAAAATATATCATTAAGGTGAATTGCTCCGGTCTCTTTTCACTTTTGAAGATACGGCTACTAGAAAATTTGAAATTGCATATGTTGGAATTTTATTTCCTCTTGATAAAGTGGCTCCAGAGAAAAGGTCCATGAAGCCCCTGGGGTTGGATCGTTCCCAGCCCCCACAGATCTTGGGTATTTGGCTTTCTCTTCTTCCTTTAACCAACTCAGCTTTCCTCCATCCTGTTCTCTTTTTGATTTACCCTAGCCAGAACAGTTTAGATTGTTGGTAACCAAAGAGACTTTAATAGACCAACTGAACTAAAATCTCCTTGGGAAATTGCACAGATGATTCTGTGGCTCTGCCAGAGAACCTTTCAATGCTTCCAACAGGTCACGTTCAGGCCTAATCCAAAAGGATGGGGCCACCTGGACTGCATCATTCTTGCCTCCACAGACCCTGATCATGCCTCTGTCTTGGTCTGGCCACAGATCAAGGGACCTTTAGCTCTGGCCACAGGAACTGCATTTGGACTAGGAGGTTCAGCTGGTCAGGCAGGATCAAGGAGTCTGGTTCCAGCTGAGGTTGTGCCTAGGAGCTGGATTATGTCACTAGAGCCTGCTCTAGCAGCCTGGAGTTTAGAATAATAACAGCTTTGTTTGACTCTCCCTGAATCTATATGAAGCCAAGGTTTGAAAAGAGAGCAGTTTCACGAAGCACACACACGGGGTGCTCCCCTCACCCACTCCTCCTTCCTTTTCCCATCTGGCAAATCTGCACACCCTCCGGCATGGTCATCAGAGCAGTTCATGTCTCTGCACCCAGCCTGGGAACTCTCACTCTGGAAATATGGTTTTCCTAAGACATTTCAGTTGTTCCAAGGTGTGAGGCGAAACTCCCACGAAAACCTGTCAAGGGCTGGCTTTGGAGTGGAATGCTCAAGGTTAACTCACTGGGGTGAGCAAAAATGGTTTGCCAGATTTCAAATAATTATTCCTTTAGGAACTTCCCGCTCCAAGCACTTTAATGAAAAATGATAGAAAGAGTTATTGTCCTTTGAGACATTCAATTCCACCACGCAGCTAAGCATCTGCAGTGGATCCGGCCAGGGAAGATTACATCTGCCCCACCATGGAGACGTTGCAATAGTTTATCTTGAAAATAAGCAAAGAAAATGTGTCTAATGAATCCCTAAAGACTGGTATGTGCAGATGGGTTTGAAAACTGCCTTAGGCAATTTTTCATCCTCATTGTAATGGGAATCCCTTGGAAACAAGTTTGAGATCATATGTAAATTTGACTTGCTACACTTATAACATTCTTGGGAAGACTTGGAATGAGATGGTAAATGAAGACATTGCAGAGTTAATAAATTGAGAGAGAAACTTATTAAATTTATTTAAAATGAGCTGAATATGCCATATTCATAGGAACTACATGGTTTAATGAAGTGAAATTAGCCTCCAATGTGTTCCATATGGTTCTGTGTTAGGTAGAAGACAAATGTGGGTAAGATATGGCCCCTACCCTCTAGGAGCTTGCAATCAAATTGGTTTTTAAGACAAAACTTATTATGGAGAAGCCAGATTACCATGCCAGATAGCCTCAGCCAGGGAAAAAGAAACAGTGGGACCCTTAAATCAGAAGGGTGGGGGTGGAGTATGCAGGGGGAACAGAAACCCAATTCAGAGATGTTTCTGTTGTCATTATCAATTTTTCTAACACAGTTCATAGCTCAATTCCCAGCCCCTGTCCCCCATCTGATTCCTTCCCGATTCCCTTCCTTCTCAGAGATAGCTACCACACTGTAATTGGAGTATAACCTCCTAAACAATTTTTTTACTATGTTTAAACAAAGAGCTGAAGCAAATATAGCATTTGATGAATCTGAATAGTGGGTATTGGGTTCTGTTTTATTCTTTTTGTTTTGTTTTGTTTTATTCTTTTTCTACACTTTATTGCATTCTTGAAATGTTTCACAATTTAAAAGATTATAAGTAAATAGTATGTACAATGTTTAATGAATAAATTGGAGAGTTAAAGAAAGAAAGGAAGAAAGAACAGAGGAAGTGAAACTAGTATTTCTAAGAACTCATAGGCCTACAAGGTATTTGCATGGAGATAGTCAGGAAAGACGTTGCCAGGAAGTCAAAGTACCTGACCTGGGGCTCAAAAAATGAAAGATAGGGTGTGTGATCTGAGTGAGAGGAACCCTGTTAAGGAACAACTCTCTATAAAAGGAGCAGGTTAGACTCCTAAGTTCTAAATTCTCACTCAAATCTGATAGCTTATGTCACAAGCAACGTTTGGACAGCTGCCACGTGCCGTCAGTGACATACTGTGTGGGATTCCAGGATGGTGGCCATCCTCAACCACTCTTTCCAAGCTCATCATCCATCCTGCTTAAGTATGAACAATTTACTGTAACTTTTCATCTATCTGTCTATCAAATCTTACCTATCCTTTTAAATTCCAAACTATTTTGAGATGGGAACTATTTCTCCCATTTCTCTGTATCCTCCACAATGTCAAGACAGAACTATAAGCATAAAATGGTATTCATTAAATACTCACTGAATGTTTGATTAACTTATTAATTTAAATAGTAATCAAGAAGCTATTATGTCCTAAAGCACAGAAGGGAGTACTCTGGAGATGTAAAGATAAAATCTTTTCAGTCTCTAATAAGCTTTCAACTCTGGTAGGGAAGATAAATTGCTGTAACTCAGCAAACGAGGTACTAAGAACCAAAAAAATAGTACAGAGGAAGTGTTGTATGGGTCGATTGATTGCATAGGGTGATACATACATGTTTAAGCTTCTGGTCTCCATTAGAAGTTTATTCAGTATTCTATTTTATGTAATAGACATATTACTTTTGGAAGAGGAAACACTTATAAATACCTAGTACCACCTTTTTCAGTTGCAGTATTGGTGACATTAGTGACAGTTTTATATTAGTTTGAGATGTACAATGTAATGATCCAACAATTATACACTTTAGGAAGTGCTCTCCATGAAGAGCCTAGTTACCCTCTGTCACCATGCGAAGTTACTACAATATGACTGACTTTATTCCCTATGCTGTACTTTACACCACCATGACTTATTTATTGTATAACTGGTTTGTACCTCTTAATCCCCTTCCAACCATCAATCTTTATTTATCTTCATCTTACGTTTTTCCCCTTCTTTTTTTTTTTTTTAAGATTTTATTTATTTATTCATGAGATACAGAGAGAGAGGCAGAGACATAGGCAGAAGGAGAAGCAGGAAGAGGCAGGCTCCATGAAGGGAGTCTGATTCAGGACTTGATCCCAGGACCTCAGGATCACAACCTGAACCAAAGATAGATGGTTAACCGCTGAGCCACCTAAGTGCCTCTAGTTCTTCCTCTTCTTGTTAACTGGTAAGGGCTGTTTTTCCCACCTCTCCCTCTTCATGTCTCTCCATCACATATTATTTGAACTTTTTTTTTTTTTTTTTTTTTTTTTAAGATTTATTATTTGACAGAGAGAGAGAGGGGGAGAGCACAAGCAAGGGGACCGGCAGGCAGAGGGAAAGGGAGAAGCAGACTAGCTTGCCTGAGCAGGGAGCCTGATGAGGGACTGGATCCCAGGACCCTGGGATCATGACCTGAGCTGAAGGCAGACGCTTCACTGACTGAGCCACCCAGGCACCCTGAACTTATTTTTTAACACCACAGAAATAGAAACAGATACCATCAATTTAATGTTTTATGTTATTCCTTGTTGCAAATTTTTTTAAATTAAAGATTAGAACAAAACCAAATATTTTTCAAGTTCAATGCAGTAGTCATTCATTTCTAAAAAACCAACAGAGTTCAGTCTCAATACTTGGGTCTTTAAATATGCGTCTTCTAACAGTTGCAATGACATTCTAAGCTCTGTGTTTGGGAAGCCTGCATGGATGAGGAAATGTCTGATTTTGCTTTTTGACCCAGGTGATATAAAACACAAAGTATCAGCTTGTTGAGAAACACAGGGATCACACCATCTAACCTTGGCTGACTTGCCTCCTAGGGTTCTGGGTGGGTTTGCTTACATACCTTTCTTTGTGAAATAAGATCTTCAAATTAATTGTTATTGATCTTTTATTTACTGTTTAGAAATTGTTATTGCTCTTGTTTGTTGATTTATGTATTTGCATAAATAATTACTTTCCAATGTTTGCAATTTTAATTTATGTAGCCTGGAATTTTGTCAGGAGAAGAAGGTCGGGTTTGGGAGTTAAACCCAATATCCCTAACCCATGTCACTGTGGGTGTGTTGCTAGTTCTTAACCACCTCAGCTGGGGGATGTGAGAAGGAAATGGGGTAGAGCTTGTGTTACACTAAAGGAGTTTAATACACATTCATTTCCTTCTGTTTTTCTGGCTAACTCTCTCTGTATTTGTAGTTCTTGGTGCCTTTTTATCTCCTGAAATTCCACTGCTCTACTCACACAAGAAGCCAAATTAAATAAAGACCCTGTCTCTTGACCTCTTCATGTTATCATGCCAGTGTTTTTTCCACCAATTTCTAAATACAGAAAATTGTGATTACAAAGATACAGTGGCATTTTATAGCAAGTGAGATAAAGTTTTTCAGAAAACAGGTTTGCCAATGAAAACTCTCTTTAGTTCTTGGAATTGAAGAATATTATTTTGCAAACCATGTTTTGAAAAACCTGCACGGTAGTTAAGTGGACATTAGTTTTTAGAGTCCAGGCAATCTGCTCTCCAGGTCTGATGGTCTCTGGCTAAGTGACTCCTCTGAGGTGCAGTTTTCTCATCTGTAAAATGGGGAAAAGCATCTATCTTGTAAGGTTGTTGAGGGGACTTAATGAGGTAAAATGCTTGGCACCTGGTGCAATGATTTGAAGCTATTCTTATTTTGTCTGAATATTAGTGAACAACAACCTTTTCATTTTCTCTGAGAAGTCACTTGTATTATCTTAGAGAATGTCTGAGAAAACAAAAGCACCTAAATATGGTACAGATCATTAAACGTGGAACCAGACTGAAAGTGGGGCTTGTCCCATACCACTGCTCATAAGAACCTGACCTTGGATTGGACCCTGCTCAGCCTGTTTTCCACTTGAAATTTGGGTATTATATCTGTCTTGCCTACTTTGTAATTTTATATTTCTCAGAGAAGTTAACTGATTTGAAAGCACTTTGTAAATTTTCAAGTACTGAACCAAGAACTAGTGAAGAAACCCCACAGGGTCTATTTCCCATGTCAGGAAGGGGACCTGTGGACTGAGTGGTCTGCATTTTGATGCCAGTTTTGCCACTTGCATGTTGTGTGATCCTGGGAAAATTTCTAACCCTCTCTGAGTCTCAGTTTTCATACATCTGTGAAATGAGAATAACAACAGCATCTCATGGGATTGTGGTGTGGATAAATGAGTTAATGCAGTCAAGCGCTTAGAATGGTGACAGATTTAAGAGCTAAATAATGTTAGTCATTATAGACTGTATTTTAAAATGGAGGAGTTGGGCTACCTTATCTTCAGCATGTCTTCAAGTTTAAGCATTCTTTGGGGCTTACACATGTCTTACTTTCTAGAACAAGAAGTATTTTGAATACTCCAGTAGTTTTTGCAGTAATGATCTGCCAATAGCAACTTCAGATGTAGGTTTTGGAAATTCCTGATTACTTGGTATTAAAGTGAGGTCCCCAAATTCTCATCATCTGTCACTTTTCAAATGATTGGAAGCAGCCTCAGTTAAAGACCAGTCTACTGTACCTCCCAGTTCCTCCCAGCCCAGAGAGACCCCAAAAATATCCAACCCCAAAACATCCCAGGAGTTGGTTCCACCTTGAGGAACCTGCCCGGTCTCCCACCTTGGGAGTGTACCTTTGTTTTTATAAACTGCTCTGTGCTAGCCACTTGCCCTCTGGTTGTCATTATTTGAGCACAGATCCCCATGTAAAGCTTCTTGTGGGGAGTCCAAGGACTGAGATCTCCATTCATATCAATGCATTATCCTTCTCACCCCTAACAATGTGACTGCAGAGGGTAGGGTAATGTCACCCGAAGATATGCTACTTTGACATATCGATTTTGGAGTTGTAAGAACTTGAGAAACAGCAAAATGCACTGAAATGCTGTCTCTGAACTCCTGATATCTGCCTAAAGATGGAACCTCCAGAAGGACTTAATTGTTGCAAATCCTTCCATGGGAGTTTCATCCCAAGGGAAGATGACACCTGACCACAAAGGAGAGACTAGAAGTCAACATCACACCCCAACTTTGTCACAAACTATAGTATCTTCCATCTATATGAAGGGCCATTCATCTTTCTTTAAAAAAAAAAAAAAAAACAAAAAAAACAACAACAACAAAAAAAAAAACAACTTTCTTTCCCCTAAAAAGCCTACATCTTCTGTCCCTTTTCCCTATTATGTGTGATGTCTTTCTCCAATCAGATAGGGGTCCCCAAATGTGGGGCCACAAGAGCGTAGAAACTGGCAGTAGGAGTGGTGAGAGGATTCAGTGGAGGCAGAACAAAGGAGGTAGAAGTTTGTTGCCTTTGCTGCTGGCAGTGGGCAGGACAGGTGAGGCAGAGGCTGTCTGCTGGCAAGCAGTGGGTGGAAGCTGTGTGTAAGCAGGAATTGTGGGACCCAGGAAATTTAACAAAATCCCCTACCCCTGGACAAGCAGAGCAGGACTGATTCCATTTTGTGCTGCACCTGCCACCTCCTGTATGACCCCCACATAACCTGCTTATTGCTTAAGGCACTGCCCCACCCTAGTCAAGCCCAGGGCACACCCTAATCGGAAATCGGCTCATAACCATGTAACCCTGCTTTGTGCCCACCAAAACTGCGCGCTGATTCTGACCAAAGTAATAGGCCAGCTCAAGTGGATACTATAGGGTAAGATGTAATTCAATTGGCCACCTGCGTGTGGACCGACAGGACTGTGCAACTTTCTGTGTATCCCATGGGCCACTGGCCCCTATAAAGCTGCTACGCCTCTTAGTCTCGGGGTCCAAGTCCCTGCTCCGCTGTGTCAGGTATACGTGGACCCAAGCTCGAGCTTGTAAATAAACCCTGTGTGTTTGCATCGGTGTCGGCTCCTTGGTGGTTTCTCAGATTTGCAATCTTGGGCACAACATTTGGGGGCTCATCCGGGATCCAAGAAACCTCCAGGCCCCCATCCGGAGGGTTTCACGCGTGGTGAGTGTGCACTCAGCTTTTAACACCTTTTGCGCGCATATTTTCTGACATCTCTAAACTGTACTGTACCTGCAGGAATTCTAATCTGTATTAGGTCGGCATTGGCTTAGGCGGACGCGCTGGCGGGCCGGCGACTGGGGGTCTTGAGGAGACGTCCCTTGCCCCTGCCTGGAGGACTGAGGTCCTCATCTGTAGGAGGACGGAGGTCCTCACCTGTAGGAGGACGGGGGTCCTCATCTGTAAGGAGGTCTGACTGCCAGCCCTTCGGGTTGCTTTCTGTTTTGTCTCTGCGGCCGCACTGGAACGTTTGTCTGTGTTACTATGTCCTTGTTAACTTTTTTTGCATTTGTCTGTGTTGTTGTGTCCTTGTTAATTGTCTTTACTGTCTGTGTCTTGGTGTGGATTGGGGACATAATGGGGGAGACAGAAACCACTCCCCTGTCTCTTATTCTCTCCCACTTCTTGGATGTTAGGGAAAGAGCTCATATTCTGAGCACAGACATACAGAGGGAGATTCCAAGTTTATTGCATATCAGAATGGCCAATCCCCTTTGACATGGAATGGCCCCGAGAAGGAACTTTTCACCTACCTATTATCTTACAGGTTAAGGCCGTGATCTTCAGGGACAAACCGGATGGCCACTCTGACCAGGTGCCCTACATCCTGATCTGGCAGGACATGATGGAGAATCCCCCTCCTTGGCTAAAACCATTTTTACCCCCCAAAGCAGGACCCACCGAGATTCTAGCCCTGCGGAAAGCCGAGAAGGAGACTGACTACGCCCCAAGCGCCCCTTTATCCGGTCTTCCAGGATTCCTTCCCGGAGGACCTGATTCTCCCGCCGCCCTACGGGCACCCCCTCCCCCTTCCGCCCCTCCATTGGAGACACCGGGGGCTGCAGAAGGGGCGCCACCCCTCCCTGACGAGGGAGTCCCTGTGCGCAGGCCAGCAGCGGGGACATGCGGTCGGACCCACCGGACGGCCCCACCTCCGAATGCGGGGCCAGCCGACTCCACCGCCCTTCCTCTCTGCGCCATGGGGCCCCCCAATGAGACTGGCGAACAGCTAATGTTATATTGGCCATTCTCCACCAGTGATTTATATAATTGGAAAACCCAAAATGCAAAGTTCTCTGATAATCCAAGAGATCTAATCGGGCTTTTAGATACTGTTCTCTTCACCCACCAGCCTACTTGGGATGATGCCAACAGCTCTTGCAGGTTCTCTTCACCACCAAGGAGAGAGAACGAATTCAGGTGGAAGCCCGGAAGTCTGTCCTGGGAGAGGACAGACAGCCGACTCAAAACCCAGACCTCATAAATGCTGCCTTCCCTTTATCCCGCCCCACCTGGGACTACAACTCAGCTGAAGGAAAGGAGAGGCTCCGGGTCCACCGCCAGACTCTGCTGGCAGGTCTCAAGGCTGCCGCGCACAAGCCTACCAATCTGGCCAAGGTCTATGATGTGAGACGGGGTAAGGATGAGAGTCCAGCAGCCTTCTTAGAGAGAGTCATAGAGGCTCTTAGGCAGCACACCCCTATGAACCCAGAAGCCCCGGAAACAAAGGCCGCAATTATCATGGCTTTTGTTAACCAGGCCCCTCCGGACATTAAAAACAAATTTCAAAGAGTAGGGAGACTGGGAGAGAAGAGCTTGCAGGACTTAGTGATAGTAACAGAACGAGTCTATAATAATAGAGAAAGTCCGGAAGAACAACAAACCAAACTAAGTGACTGGCAGACCTGAAACCTGGCCAAGATCCTGCTGGCCACAACCATGGATGACCCACAGGAAAGACGGAGGTACCTCAAGAAGCTGGCTTCAGGGACAGGTAAGGAGGATGGCCCTGGTCCCCCTCGGGAGCGCCCTAAGCTGAACAAAAACCAATGTACTTATTGCAAAGAAGAGGGCCACTTGGGTGAAAAGCTGCCCTAACAAAAGATCTAAGGCCCCTGCCAAGATCTTGGAAATGGAGGACCTGGACAATTAGGGGAGTCAGGGTTTGGCACCCCTCCCTGAGCCCAGGGTAACTCTTAAAGTGGAGGGGCAACCTGTTGAATTCCTAGTGGATACTGGGGCACAACATTCGGTTTTATTACAACCCCAAGGGAAATTGGCAAACAAAACTTCATGGGTGCAAGGGGCCACAGGGACCAAACAGTACTCATGGACTACCCGAAGAACTGTGGATCTCGGCACGGGCCGGGTATCCCACTCCTTCATGGTCATCCCTGAGTGTCCCTACACGTTGTTAGGTCGGGATTTGCTTACCAAGATGGGGGCACAAATTTGCTTCCACCCCGAAGGGGCAAAAGTCTTAAACAAGAAGGGGCACCCAATTCAGGTGCTTGTCCTGAGTTTAGAAGACGAATATCGTCTCCACCAAATGCCCTCAGCGCCAATGACTGACATTGACCATTGGCTGCGGGAATTTCCCCAAGTGTGGGCAGAAACTGGGGGAATTGGGCTGGCCCAGCATCGACCAGCCATATACATAGAACTAAAGCCAGGGGCAGACCCTGTCAGGGTCCGCCAATACCCCATGCCTCTAGTAGCACGAAAGGGAATCACACCCCACATACAGAGACTACTGGACTCGGGCCTATTAAGGCCCTGCCAATTGGCATGGAACACTCCCTTGCTGCCAGTTCAGAAATCGCACTCTAACGATTACAGGCCAGTCCAAGACTTGAGGGAAGTCAACCAGAGAGTAGAGGATATGCACCCTACGGTCCCAAACCCATACACCCTCCTCTCTACCCTGCCTCCAGACAAAACTTGGTATACGGTATTAGATTTAAAAGATGCCTTTTTCAGCCTGCCTTTAGTGCCCAAGAGCCAAGACCTCTTTGCCTTTGAATGGATGGACCATGATGATGGACGCTACTTGCTCCGGGGGCACCGACCCTGCCTGACACCCCCAACTATACTGATGCTGACTTACACTGGATCAAACGCTTGCCTATGACCCAGTGCTTGCGTGGCTGGTGGAGGGCTGCAGACTCCAGCATCATCTTGCCAGAGGAAGTAGGATGGCGAGTCCTATCCAAAATACATCAGAGTACTCACATGGGAACAAGGAAGATGGAAGACCTCATACGACATGCGAAGATCACTATTAAAGACTCGAGCAAAGATCAAGCAGATTGTGGCAAGCTGCCACGCATGCCAGTTAACTAATGCCACTGCCCATGAATCTAACCCAGGCACCCGGCTCCAGGGGGACCGCCCAGGAGCCTACTGGGAAGTGGACTTCACTGAGTTAAAGCCTGGAAAATACGGATACAGGTATTTATTAGTGTTTGTAGATACTTTTTCAGGGTGGACAGAGGCATTTCCCACCAAACATGAAATGGCACAGACCGTGACCAAGAAACTGCTGGAAGACATCTTACCGAGGTGTGGTTTTCCTGTTAAGATTGGGTCAGACAACGGCCCAGGATTTGTATCTAAGGTAATACAGGGAGTCGCACTAGTACTTGGGGCAGATTGGAAATTACGTTGTGCATATAGGCCCCAGAGCTCAGGACAGGTAGAGAGGATGAACAGAACATTAAAGGAGACCTTAACTAAATTAGCCCTGGAGACTGGCGGGGACTGGGTGACTCCTCCCCTTCACCCTATGGGTATGGAACTCCCCATATAAGATGGGACTGACCCCCTACGAGATCATGTTCGGTCTTCCTCCACCTGTTATCTCCAATTTAAAACCTGAGGTGCTTGCTGAGTTTGATGATCACCAACTTCTTTTCTCCCTCCAAATGTTACAATGAACCCATGAGCAGGTGTGGCCTAAGCTGAGGGCCCTCTATGAGACTGGGCCACCCCCGGATCCCCATCGATATCGGCCAGGTGACTGGGTGTACGTGCAGAGATACCAACACCGGACACTTCAACCTTGCTGGAAAGGACCTTACACTGTGATCCTGACCACTCCCACCGCTCTCAAGGTTGACGGGATTACTCCCTGGGTCCACTACACCCACGTCCGGCCAGCTGACCCACACGCCATTCTCAAGAACTTTGTTCCAGAATGGAAAAGCCAACCGGACAAGGACAATCCCCTAAAGCTAAGACTGCGCCGTTCTCACTTATTTCGCACCTCCAAGACTCCCTATTCCTAGGTTGTCCTTCAAAATAGAAGGGGATTAGACTTAGTCTTCTTACAACAAAGGGTGTGTGTGGGTGGTTATGTGCTGCCTTAAATGTAGGATGTTGCTTCTTCGCTGGAATGTAAATGGGAGCGAGAACAGCAACAAGGCTGGTTAGAATCCTGGTTTAATCATTCCCCCTGGCTCACTCTGAGAGCAACCCGGACCCATGATTGGGTCCTGCATAGGATCCTCTGGAAAAGGGGGGAATGTGGGACCCAGGAAATTTAACAAAAATCCCCTACCCCTGGACAAGCAGAGCAGGACTGATTCCATTTTGTGCTACACCTGCCACCTCCTGTGTGACCCCCACATGACCTGCTTATTGCTTAAGGCGCTGCCCCACCCTAGTCAAGCCCAGGGCACACCCTAATCGGAAATCGGCTCATAACAATGTAACCCTGCTTTGTGCCCGCCAAAACTGCGCGCCGATTCTGACCAAAGTAATAGGCCAGCTCAAGTGGATACTATAGGGTAAGGTGTAATTCAATCGGCCACCTGCGTGTGGACCAACATGACTGTGCAACTTTCTGCGTATCCCATTGGCCACTGGCCCCTATAAAGCTGCTATGCCTCTTAGTCTCGTGGTCCAAGTCCCTGTTCTGTTGTGTCGCGTACACTTGAACCCAAGCTAGAGCTTGTAAATAAACCCTCGTGTGTTTGCATCGGTGTCAGCTTCTTGGCGGTTTCTCTGATTCGCAATCTTGGGCACAACAGGAATGTGAGGAGGTAGACGGGGACGTAGAGAATTTTCCCCTTCTTGGTAACTGTGTCTGGGTGTAGGTAACATTGGTCAGCTAGAGCTCATCGCTATTGAGGTGGGTGGCGTGATGGGCCTGTCTGCAGTCAGCCAGGGGTTACAGTGGTCCCCTTCTACATTCCATTGCTCAAGCCTGTTGCCTAAAAGAAGCTTCTACATTATGGTGCTTTTTAAGCCACCTTGAAGAGTTACTCATTTTCCCCGGTTATGGCCTATGTGTTATCACACTTCTGCTTGTTTTCCTTGTTAATCTATCTATTAACACAGAGGTCTCAGCTAAGAACTCAGAAGGGTAAAGGCAACATTATTTTTTCTTAGTGCTGTGATAACAATGAAGTATCATTTGAAAAATTAATGGGGAACAGGAAATGAGGATGGTGGTGGCCACCCACATGGGCCCACTGAGCACATATCCAGTGGTCAGTAGTTGTGGTTAAGAATGAACTGTAATGGGGGCACCTGGGTGGCTCAGCAGTTGAGCATCTGCCTTTGGCTCAGGGCGCGATCTCGGGATCCTGGGATTGAGTCCTGCATCGGGCTTCCCTCAGGGAGCCTCCTTCTCCCTCTGCCTATGTCTCTGCCTCTCTCTGTGTCTCTCATGAATAAATAAATAAAATCTAAAAAAAAAACAAAAAACAAAAAAAACGAACTGTTAGCTTCCTTTCAATGTATGTGTATACTATTTCTTCAGCTGGCTATTAAATTAGTAGAACATAAATATGCAGGAAGTTGTTGGGAAACTAAGTATTTAATAAAGTGAATTGTTAGGTACTTGTTTTGGCCTGCAGTCCTGGGAAAAAAAAAATTACCGAGACACTGAGGGCACCACGAACATTGAGAACTGGGGAACCTCTGGTTAGATCCTTCAGTTTTGGGATTTTCTTTGAAAAAGACACATATGCAGGAAATAGAGCACTGCCCACAGTTCAGCAAGGCTTACAGGTTAATGAAAGCCTGAGAAATGTTGTGTGCAGAGCGGAAGCTTTGCAAAACTCAGATTTATCTTGTGTACACATCCTTTGATAGTCCAAAGAAAGGCATAACATATTTGGAGGAGGTGGGGAAATCACATTTTCCATAATAAAGTAAAAGATGCTTCTTTGAAGTATGCTCCCTTTTGGCTTCTTGAAAGTTTCTCTGCATTAACAATTTGTACTGATTTTAGCTACTGATGAGCAACATTGTTTTGGTGAATTCTGATTAGCACATGAATGCCTCGCTAGGGCCCCCAGGGAATGCAAAGCAGACACATTTGCAATTGAATATCCACTTAACATTTGGTCTGGAGTTTGAAGTCTCAATCAATTTCCATGTGCCCTGCTTACTCTACTGGGACTCTTGCCCAGATGTGAGTCCCTTAGGATGTAAATGTTTTGTGATCACAGTTTTGTGCGACATCCTTTGAAGGGATTGAGGACAGTGGAGAGAGAACTGCCCTGTAAAATGTTTGAAGGTGTGAACACCCTGCCCTCAGGCACTCTAGTGACTTTCCTTTGTATTCACTCCTTTTGTTTTCATCAAGACAATACGTGCACATCAGGAAATCAGATATGGACAAAGAGTTTGTGATGAAAAACAAGTGACAGGCTCCTCCTCTCCCTTCGAAGTCCTGTTCCAATTCTCCCAAGAAAATCTCTTGGGCTCATTTTTTTTGAGATTACCTTCGTAAGTATGCTTATAAAATGTACTTTTCTATTTCCTGACTTACCAATTTTAGACAGTTGTTGGTGCCCATGTTAGGAAGAAAACAGGTCTGTGAATTAGCGGACAACAGGCAAGCTAACAGAAAAGAGTTTATTATGCATGTGAGAGCATTTAGTAATAAGTAGTAAACTTGCTCAGTAGCCAGAAGTAAAGGTTTATATACCAACTTAACAAAAAAAGGGAGAGGTTAGAATTTTAGTAGGGAAGTATGAAAGGTTCGATTGGACATTTTGATAGGAATAGGTAGCTGAATTCTTGCTTCCCAAGGCTAAGTGTCAGACTTCTCACCAATAGGAAATCTCCTGGGTTGGATGAGGGAGGGTTAATGGCAGCTGTATTTTGGGGGAGCTTTGCTCCAGTTTAGATAATGTTTCTTTCTGTGGCTGCTGATCAGATTATTTTTGGCTTAAAGTGATTTTCATATTGCCTCGGTGGGCTGTTAATCCCTTCATTGTCCCCATTTGAAACTTCCCAAGAAATTTCACAAACAAGGATTTGGGTTGATTGCTATATAGAGAAGACTTGGTTTATAAACTGGTTGCTGAGGGAAAGAATGTAAATTCTGAATCCAGAGGGTTAAAAATTGTGTTCAAAATGGTGGAGAGTAGATGGCAGTGGCAACTAAATGGATTTTCTGGTTTACAATTTGAATACCTTTGATGATGGCATCCCATATATGGTCTATTATGATCAGTCCTTAGAAGTTTGTATCAAGTCAACCAGCCTCAGCTTGCAAGGCTGTTTTAGACCCTTGGGTAAAAGAGCAGCTACAAGCCAATCTAGAGTTCCAAATAGGATCTGGGTGTTGTAAGATAGCAGGGTTCTTGTCACACAGAGTTGAAGAATGAATCTTATGGACACAGAAGGGTGAAGTGAAAGTTCATTAAGTGAAGACGAGAACAGAAAAGAAAGAAAGCTCTCTAGAGTGAGAGGGATCCTAAATGGGTTGCCATTGAGGACTTTTAGTGAGTCTTTTATTTTTTATTTTTTTATTTATTTTTATTTTTTAGTGAGTCTTTTATTGAGAACTGACTAGGAAACTTGTGGCCTTGAGATCCTTGTGCCATCTTGGTTTGTCCCCTTATCTCTTGCACAGCTCTGTGTCAGCATCATCACCTGCCAGGAATAGTCCCAGAGCCTGTGTAGGTAGGGGAGTCAGAGGCCTCCTATCTCTCTCCTGCCTATTTCCAAACCCCTTCCCTATTCATAGGACAGGACCTGTGGGCAGAAAGAGCTATATTGGGATTGTGAGGAGTGATGGATTATAAACTTTTTAATTAGTGGGGGTGAGGGATAGTGCAAGTCTCCAAGGGATCTGGAAGCAAGGCTTTCAGGACATTGAGGGGCCAGTTGCTGCCAAGATAAGTTTACTTTTATTTATTTTTTATTTTAAAGATTATTTATTTATTTATTTATTTGTGAGAGACACAGAGAGAGAGAAAGGCAGAGGGAGAAGCAGGCTCCACGCTGGGAGCCCAATGTGGGACTCCCCGGGTCTCCAAGATCACACCCTGAGCTGAAGGTGGCTCTAAACCCCTGAGCCACCCGGGCTGCCTGATAAGGTTACTTTTAAACATAAAGGTAGGAAGGCAGCCACAAGTTCCTTGAAGGAGGTCACACTCTGCAGGTTTCAGGGATCTATCAGTGGGCTGCAAGCTGTAAAGAGATTTTTTTTTAAATTCTTTATTTATTTATGATAGTCATAGAGAGAGAGAGAGAGAGAGGCAGAGACACAGGCAGAGGGAGAAGCAGGCTCCATGCACCGGGACCCTGATGTGGGATTCGATCTCGGGTCTCCAGGATAGCGCCCTGGGCCAAAGGCAGGAGCCAAACTGCTGCGCCACCCAGGGATCCCCTGTAAAGAGATTTTAATTTAAGCTACATTTCTCTTGCCTTTGTTCCCCACATCACGGGCAATCAGGTCTTAGTTTTCAGGGACACCAAGTCAGTAGGGTAAAGAACAATGGAAAACGTTAAGTTTTAGGGTTTTAAGCAGATAGAGAAGGAAGTTAGAAGAATAGAGAATTTGGTAAGATGGCATGATCCAGTCTGTTTACAAACATATAATAAAATCTCAAAGAAAAGAAACAGAATTAGAATATGATAGCCCACAAAGGTGTGTTATGGTTCTCTATTGAAATGTAAACTCCAGAGCTAACCTTCTGCTTTGATCAAAGATAATCAAAGGGAGATTATTCTTGTTTACAAAATAATTCCTGTCTCATTGAATTCGACCTGATTGTTTACCTAAGTGCGGCAAGAATAGTAATTGACCACATAGACCTGTTTAAATTTGCTTTACTGGAACTTTCATAAGGAAATCTCAGATTCCTTTTAAAAGCATCTTGAGACTAGGAAGCCAAGCCAATAATTTGCCATCAGACTTCACCTGCAGTTCTGATAGATGTAGGTGTATTCCTCTCTTCTGGAGCTTCCCAATCCTTTATATCCAGAAAATAAAACATTAAAGAGCCAGAAATGTTCCAAACAAAAGTTATAAAAAATCAGTTATTCTGCATTAGTTTATTTACTTCCATGTCATTAATTCTTATTCTGCTCGAACTGAGGTTACCATTTCATGAACTCATCAGCTTCTCCACTAGAATTTTTGGAAAGCCTAGCTTAGTCCAGTGGTATGATCTCAAAGTTAGTTAAACCATGCCATGTACCCCAGGCATGGTCCTCTTCACAGATTCCTGAGACATTTCCTCTTTGTTGAAGGTGAGGCACTTTGATTTGTAGCTGATTGCAAGTGTTCTCAGAGAAGAACTGGACAGAAATAGAAAAATGAAACAGCCATGGTTAAAGATCTGATGAGGGTTCATGATAAAAATAGTGTAATTGACTAAGAAATTTGGTTATTTATTTGACATAAAATATTTAAAATAACAACTGGAATTACAACTGATAGCACTATACCATTTAATCTATTATCACGAAAGCAGCACAAGGACATACTATGGACAACTGCGTTATTAACAAATTTCTAAGAATTTTATATTAGTCCTGAAATTTATATGAATAGAATTTACCTATACAAATATAACCCAGGGAAAGTTAAGTATCTTTTCTGACTTGATAATACTTTTCATGCAGTTTAATATACAAATAAACCTAATTATGTTCTAACATTTCTCTTTTTAGGAGGTGAGAGAATGTGGGGAACCTGGGTAGCTTAGTTGGTTAAGTGATCAATTCTTGGTTTTGGCTCAGCTCATGATCTCAGGGTTGTGTGATCAAGCGCTGAGTTGGGCCTCCCGCTCAGCAGGGGGTCTGCTCAAGATTCTTTTCCTTTCCCTTGCCCTCTGCCCCTCCACACCACCTCCCACTCTGTGTGGGCAATCATGTGAGCATGCTCTCTTTCTCAAATAAATAAATAAATCTTTAAAAAAAGGTGAAAGAAAGTATCCTTTAGAAGGTGAAAGGAAAATCTGTGTCAGCTTGAAATACAGATTTAATTTAGAATATGATTTTGAAAAGCCAAATTATCAAAAATTGTCAAATATGTCAAAAGTTTTGAACTTGATTAAATACAATCAGAGGTCATTATGAAAAAATACTTAGTTATCTACGTAACCAAAGTGACAACAAAAGATTTTAAAGGTAAATATGGGAGGTAACATGCTTGATTAAAAAAAAAAAATCCCTCAGCTCTTC
The DNA here is from genome assembly GCF_003254725.2 of Canis lupus dingo. Taxonomy (NCBI): domain Eukaryota; kingdom Metazoa; phylum Chordata; class Mammalia; order Carnivora; family Canidae; genus Canis; species Canis lupus. Next base: position 25,406,571 of record NC_064258.1, read on the forward strand.
AAACAATGAGAAAACATGTTTCTCCTTAGTAATCAAGTCCACGATAAAGCAGGAAATTATTCTAAGACACACAATCTGTTTCCTAGATACATTACTCAAATGGTAAAGAAAAACCTTTTACAATCTCTTATGAAGAGAGGACTAATAACCTAAGAAACTTAATCATTTTAAGAGAGAGAAAGCTCTAGTTTTACATCTATACACTACTGATATTAAAGCCCATTTAAAAACCTTACAAATAAATAAATAAAGCTTACAAATTAATCTTGGCCAGTTTGAGCACTGCCTTTTTTTGTAGACCTCTTACAACTTTCTATAGCCATTCAAACTTTTGTCCAATATTTTTCTAATTCTTGTTTTGGAACAACCTTTAGGACAAAATTACTTTCTTTTCTCCTAACAAGAACACATCTTCTATTCCTTGCATACAAAGTTGTTTTCTTCCACTCATTACTTCCAGTAGTTTCATGTATATAGATTATATTTTTTAACCATTAATAACTTTTATTAAAGTAGGGTGTAAACAGTTGTGAATTGTCTGCCATATATTAGCATTTTGTAGCAGATTAGCAAACTTTATGAGTAAGATATACCATCTCACAATTTAACAGGTATATGTTTCTTTAAAGTAAGCATTTTTTTTTCAGTGTGGGAAAAGAATATATATATATTTTTTTAAGAATATATTTTTTAAGAGATAAATTGTTGGTTTCTTTTAAAAATAAGAAGTCAGAAGTATATGAGCTTAAGCTTATGTTCAGTAATGAATAGTGTAGTAGTTTCTTATTTAGAAAGAATTTAGATTTTTAATAAATATCTATTACTTATTTTAGCATAGCTCTAAGGTTGCAAGTCACCAAAAAGATTTTGGAGACTATTTTTAGGCAGATATAATAAGACATAATCATTTTTCAAATACATTTGACAGCACAATGACTCGATTACTTTCAAATCTATGGATTTTATAATCTTAAATATCTAGTTGATTTTCTATTGGCTTATTTGACTAGTAAGCATGGGTGAAAAAACATACATTCTGTCCCAAGACCTGAATGTATGTCTGAATTATATTTAATGCTGACAACTCTGCAGACATGCCCATTTTTACTAAATTAATGACCTCAACTTAGTCTTACTGATCAAAGATTTATCAAAACCATGTAAACTTGAAAAGCATTTGGGCTAATTTCTTGGTTCTGAGAATTTTCGGAATTTTTTTTTTATTTTTATCAAAGTGCTCATTTTTCTCTAAGCCAATTAGAATAGAGCTCTTGTAAGGGATTTTACAAATTAATTTGGCATGTCATCTGGTGGTAGGAAAATATCACATGTCATAACTATATAAGCGCACAGACAGATATAGACAGAGGTCTTAGAGCTTTCATTCTGAAATGTTAGCCATAAGTTAGGCCTAGACATAGTAATACAAAACTTACTGGTTTATGTAAGAATTAGTTCACATTTTTGCTTGTCTTTATGTTTTTATCCAAGCTGTGTTTCTGGCAGTTAGAGCAAATCAAGGTTATCTGCTCAGAATGTAGACAGAAGCTTTTTAACCAATATTTGTAGAGAAGGTTATTAAGGTATTCACTTGCCCTGGTAGATAATTTTGTGAATGCTGTAGTTTAAAGTTTGGGCAAGGGGTTCAGGAGGTATCACACGGCTGTCTAGGTGTCTCCAAAGCTCAGCTTTGTGGTTAAAATATTTAGTCTGTTTCTGCCTAGCCTCTTTAATTTTAGGTGGCTGCTTTTGGGGAGGGGGTCCCTGAGTCCTCCTGATATAGCAGGTGGTCTAAAGCTTAAGTGATGACAGGGAACTTAAGGGCTGAATGGGAAAATAAAGGTGCTAAGGAAGCCAGTCCTGAATTTTTTTTTTTTTAAGATTTTATTTATTTACTCATGAGAGAGGCATACACAGGCAGAGACACAGTCAGAGACACTGGCAGAGGGAGAAGCAGGCTCCCTGTGGGGAGCTGGATGTGGGACTTGATCCCAGGACCCTGGGATCATGACCGGAGTCAAAGGCAGATGCTCAACCACTGAGACATCCAGGTGTCCCAAGACCTGAAGTTTTCTCAAAGAAGTCTTTGACGTTGTAAATCATTTTTTTTAAAGTCGTGTCAATAAAAAGGGAAACAGAGTTAATGTCCTAGTGGTGGAGAATAGTCAGTAATAGTTCAGGAAGGGGGAGGTGTTCATTTGTGCTTACTCACCAGAGAATTTGAGAAGATAGTTCTGGGTTGTAGAAGATTCTATCTTATAAGGAAAGAAAAAAGGATTATAACTGCAAGCTTCTTTTGAGCAATGGTAGAGAAAGTTGCACCAGTATCAGTTGTAAAAATACCCAGTTACTGATTCTCTATTTTAATTTTAGTAGATAGGGTGCCTGGGTGGCTCAGCCCATTCAGCTTCAACTCTTGGTTTTGGCTCAGGTCATGATCTCAGGATTGTGAGATCGAGCGCTGTGTCAGACTCCATGCTGGGCATCGAGGGCATCAAGTCTGCTTAAGATTCTCTCTCTCTCTCTGTCTCCCTCTGCCCTTCCCTTTCCTATTCTAATTAAAACACACACACACACACACACACACACACACACACACAAATAATTTTAATGGAAAGTTCTGTGTTATGATTAAGAATTGGCTGATCCTGCCAATTACCTTCGATCATAAACCCATTAATCCATGACTCTGAATGGGTAAGACTGAGGTGGTATTTCTCAGCACTATGAAGACAATGAATTAGATAGTAAAGGATTTGAATTTAGATAATCATAGGAGAGCTGGTAACAATAAGAATGCTTAGGTTCCACACCAGACAGCTGGCTGTCTCTAGGTATAGAGTCAATAACTTGTGCCCCTTTGAAAAGAGAACACCCTTTCTGGCTCCCAAAACACAAAATATAACATTTTGGGGAGGAATAATAAAACACCTTTAACACAAATGGTAGTGATAAACAGAGGCAACAGCTATCTCTGGGAGGTACTAATCCAAATTGAAGAATCAAAATGCCCAAAAAGCTAGTTCTAAAAAAAACATTTTAGTCTGTAAATCTGAATTTTAGATAATCCCCATTCTCAAAAAAAGAGAGAAAACAAGAGTGTCTCACTGCCTTCATCCAATCAGAACCTGAGCAGGGATCCAGAATCTGGTAAGAAACCTTCCTTTTGTGGGCTTGGTCAGAGCCCCTAATAGGTGAGCTGCAGTCTGGGTGAGTCCTGACCAACGTTGTTACCAACGCCATTGGGAGAAAAACATCTTTACACACTTAGAGCCAACTGCTTGGACCTGCAAATGAACTGGCAATGAGAGATGAACAGGAGAAAAGTTTATTGCACACATGGGAGTGAGTTACTCAGTAGTGAACAGTTAAAGGTAAAGAAAGGTTTATACAACAACTTCACAAAAAAGGGGAGAGGTTTAGGCTTCAATGTGAAAGTATGGAAGAGTCTATTGATCCTGTTGATGCTAATAGGAAGCTGAGCTTGCACTTCCCAGTCTAAGGGTCAGTCCTTCCCAAACAGAAAATGGTCTTGGAGGAGGGTCAATGGCAGCTGATTGTTGTAAGACCTGGATAGTGCAATATTCATGGTAAAGGTAGAGGATTGATTATTTTTTAGAGCTCCAACTTGGGATACAGTTGTAATAGACAAAAACAAAACAAAACAAAACACAACAAAAACAAAAAACAAAAAATCAAAACCAAAAAACCTACAACAGCGTAATATAAAATAAATAATTATACCTATATGTGTTATAATTTGAAGTATGAAAAACAGCTGTCTATTTGAAACTATATGTTATCATGTAATATTTGCATTTCTGTTTCATATATATTGTTATTTAAAGAAAATAAATATCAACTAGTAAGACTAGTTAATAGTGGCAATTATTAGTAATTAATAGTAAAATAATAGCAAATAACTAAAATTATTGACAGTAATGGGATCTAGCTGGCTTAGTGAGGGGGGGGATCATGAGACTCTTGATATCAGGGTCATGAGTTCAAGCCCCATGTTGGGAGTTGAGATTACTTAACAAAAGAAAAAATTGAAGGCAGCCGGTTGGCTCAGCGCTTTAGCACCGCCTTCAGCCCAGAGCCTGATCCTGGAGACCTGGGATCTGAGTCCCACGTCGGGCTCCCTGCATGGAGCCTGCTTCTCCCTCAGCCTATGTCTCTGCCTCTCTCTCTCTCTCTCTCTCTGTTTCTCATGAGTAAATGAATAAAATCTTAAAAAAAATTTGATAGTATCTAACAAATAGTATAATGTGAGAGAATGTAGTAGTATTTTTTATAAAGTTTCTATCCATGATACAATTTATTTTAACCCCTTTTTAGGAACTATTTACTACATATTTTAATTTTTAGGCTGTAAACATATATTTTTAAAGATTTATTTATTTATTCATGAGAGACAGAGAGAGGCAGAGACATAGGCAGAGGGAGAAGCAGGCTCCCCGCAGGGAGCCTGATGCGGGACTAGATCCTGAGATCCAGAGATCCCGGGATCACGCCTTGAGCCAAAGGCAGATGCTCCACCACTGGGCCACCCATGTGCCCCTAAGCTATAGTTTTAGTAAACAAATTGAGAAAATTCTATTTAACTTGGCTGCTCATTTCTGGTAACAAGTTTTTGAGTTCTGAAGTAGTTCTGTTCCCCAAAAAGTGAGTCACTTTTTTTCTGTATGACTTTTTATTGCAGCCTACATGTAATATCAGACAGTTCAGGTGCAATCCATTCATCCTTTCCTAGGATTCTCATAGCCTCGTCAAGCTGCTTTGGAGAAACGGCATATAAATCATATGTTAAACAGCATATGTTTTACTATAATCCTTTCCCCCATTTTCATCTTTAATATATTTCTAAACAGAGGAGGGCACTCTTCTAGTCTCACATTTAGAAAATATGATCTATGGTAGGCCAACATTTTAGCTTATTTTCTATGGCAGGCAACAATGACAGCTATCTTGTAGGCAGAAACGTACCTCCTTCTACCTTTATGAGGGCAAAAATCTCATTATATGCTTCTGGCATTTTGTTAATTTTTTTTTAAAGATTTATTTATTTGGGAGTGAGAGAGAGACCATGAGTGTGAAGGGAGGGGCAGAGGGAGAGGGAGAGAAAGAATCCCAAGCAGACTTTGCACTGAATGCAGAGCCCTAAACAAGGGTCACTTGGTCCTGAGACCATGACACTGAGATCACAACCTGTGTCCAAACCAAGAGTCAGCTGCTTAACCTACTGTGCCATTCAGGTGCTCCACTTCTGCACATTTTGAATAACATGAAAAGTGATCGAAAACTTTCTGTATGAAAGCATCAATAGCATAGGTTAGTAAATCACATGTCTTTTTTAGCAATGTTCCATACAATGTATGGAGAACATTTAACAGGTAAGATTGTTTTATTTTCTTTGTTAAGCAGCTTGTAGACTGAGGGGCACCTGGGTGTCTCAGGTCATGATCCCAGGGTCCTGGGAAGGAGGCCTGCAATCAGCTCTCTGATCAGTGGAGAGTCTGCTTCTCTATCTCTCCCCCTGCCTCTCCCCACCCTCCTGCTCATGCTCTCTCTCCTCTCTTTCTCGCTCAAAAAAATAGATAAAATCTTAAAATAAAACAATAAACAAAAAAAAAGAAGTTTCTTTTTGCCAAAATATAGGTTTGTGTGTGGTTTGCCAAATATACAGATAGAAGTGCAAAATCTAATTTTATTTGGACAAGGTTGTTGATTGAGATGATTTGAAATTCTGTTTTTAAAATCAAAGTACCTATGAGCTAGGGAAATAATTTTTTAGTAGTTGCAATTCAGTGCTTCATTTGGTATGCAGTAGGAAGCATGATAATTGGTAAGATCTTACAGAATGAACATACAAAACCATGCAAAATTTGTCAGAATCTGCCCTTTGTTCACCTACAGGGTATTTAAGCTGCATTTTCTTAATCAGAATATATAGTTTTACTACTTAATTTTGTTGTAGAGCAATGAAGGGAAGGATAAAGTAATGTGTGTTTATTTGCATGGTATACTGGAGATAATCCAGCAGCCACTATTTTTGAGTGAGCATTGGTATGCTTTGGAGAAGCAAAAAACCTGGAATGGGTTCAGAAGCACTGGCCTATCTCATCCCAGATACTCTAGATTCAGTCTCCACGTGTACTTTCACAGCACTTCTCCATCATACCTGAACTATTTTTGGCATTTTGTGCAGTGTACTGTGTTTTAGTTATTGAATTCTCTAATCCAGGTGTGCATGTCTTTCCATCTGTCATTAGCGTAACACAGCCATTTATCCCTCTTGTTCAGTCACGTCTGGGTCATGAAGGTATGTGTATTGAAATTGTTCTCATATTGATTGTAAGAGCTCTTAGGAAAAGGGATCACAGCATTCACCATGTGAAAAATTAAACTAGCACTATCTCAACACAAAGCACAATGGTTACTCCAGAGACCAAGTCAAAACTACAATGTACTTAAATTGCACACATAAATCACATCACTCAGGGTGACAAAACAATGGAAGATCCATCATTGTGAACTGGAAATCACACTTACCCACGTCAGTACTCGGGAAATGATAGTGATGGCATTGTGGAAGGTGGGTAGTCTATGCCACACTCATTTGGCGCTAAAAAGATAGTGCTTTCAGCTCATGTCTTAGGGGCTGCTGTATGGCTTTGTACTCTTCCTCAGTATCCCACACTTAAGGTACAAAATCAACACTTTTCACGTTGGGAAGGATTGCCCTGAATGTGGGACTTCCTGTGAAAACACCAGGACAGTCCTGAGCAAAATGAGGCAGTGTTTACCTTGGAAAGGTCTATGTTCTGTGGGAGGCTGAGAGGAAGTGCTTGTTCAACAGTCCCCCACACAAACTTATTGTTATTCCCTGGTTTTCAGTTCCTTCTCCCAGAATTACCCTTTCACTTGAGTCACCCTCAAGATCTCCAGGAAGACTGGCAGACAGATTCCTGCGAGGTGTGATCTTGGGTGGAGGTTCTCAGACATGTTGGTCTCTGGACCCTCTGCATTCTCAGAGATTATTAAAGACCCTAATGAGCTTTTTGTTATCTGGTTTATATCTATAAATACTTACCATACCAGAAAATTCAAACTAAGAGATTGAAAGAAAATTATTTATTCACTTATTTTAAGATAATAATAACAAACTCATTACATGTTACTAGAAAGAATTTTTTTTTTACGAAAAATAACTATATCTTCTAAGTCAAAATAATGTAGCAAGAAGAGTAGCATTTTATATTTTTGCAAGTCTCTTTAATGTTTGGGTTAATAAAAGGCACCTGGATTTTCATATCTACTTCATCATTCAGTCTGCCAGGATATGTTATTTGGTGAAGTATACAGAGAAAATTGGAGTTTGCACAAATATGTAGCTAGAAAAGGGAGGAGTATCTTTTTTTTTTTTTTTTAATTTTTATTTATTTATGATAGTCACAGAGAGAGAGAGAGAGAGAGGCAGAGACACAGGCAGAGGGAGAAGCAGGCTCCATGCACCGGGAGCCCGATGTGGGATTCGATCCCGGGTCTCCAGGATCACGCCCTGGGCCAAAGGCAGGCGCCAAACCGCTGCGCCACCCAGGGATCCCGGGAGGAGTATCTTAATAGCTTTTCTAGATAGTTGCGTATATTCTTCTACATCAAAAGTTATGGTCAAAATTAATAAAATTTTACTGTTTCAACATGTAACAATTGTATATTTTTAAGCAAAATTGTTTTGTTTGTTTTCAAGTTTCATGGGAGTGAATAATACAATGACTGCCAGTACAGTTTGGTGTATTGCCTAGATCCATGATAGACTCCTGCAATCTTACCTACCATTGCTTCGGTACTATTGGTGAAAATGGCCAGTAACATTATACTATTAGTATGAAAATGTAACAGTGACCCTATAGACCCTGGGAAAGGATCTGCTGGGTCTCCAGTGTTCTGCAGTCTGCACTTTGAGAACAACTCATCTAGGCCATGTCTTTCTTGTTCTATTTCATCCATTAACTCACTCCCATCCACTTTCCTTCAGAGGTATCTTGAATTCTCTTTTTGATATGGGTTAATTCCATTTTACATTTTCAATCTTTTAATATAGTGGAGTTTCACTGCATGTAGTGAAAGCAAGCATGTCTAGCATAATGAAACATAACCCCTCACATCTCTTTTTAACATTTGCAGTGAGAATCATAAAATTCACAGTCAAAAACTTCAACAAAGATGAGAGATATTATTCTGGAAACATTTTCATTTTTTAAATGTGGTATTTTATTTATTTATTTTAGAGAGAGAGAGAGCATGTACATGTGTGCTTCCATGAGGAAGGGCAGGGTAGGAGCAGAGGGAGAGCAAGAATCTTAAGCAGGCTACACACCCAGCCCAGAGCCTGATGTGGGGTTCGATTCAGGGGCTCAATTTTCATGACCCTGAGACCATGACCTGAGCTGAAATCAGGCATCAGATCTTAAGCAACTGAGCCATCCAGGTGATATATATATAAAATTTTAAAAGCTCAAGACCAGGAAGGTAACTGTTCTCATTTATGTGGACTCCATCCTGTTCAAGTAGGTTATTGAGAAAATATAACCACCAGTTGACTTGAGACCCGGACCTGGGCAATCAGAGGCATCTGATTCTCTCCTTTGTATTTGGAAGGTACATTCTGCTTACTATTGCGATCAGCAGACCTGTTTCAAGAACTTATTGTTGAGAGAGTAAAGAATTGTTGAGACCATCTGGACCATGTGACTGAACCATGTGACTTTAACACAGTTAAAGCCACTGTGTAAGATTGGTGTACTCTTCAGATGTTAGTGGGCAGGTGCAGAGATCTACTTGCCTTGTGATGCCTAAGCAAACCTTGTGTGTAAGTTCTCCTGCTAATTCAACTGCTACCTACCAACCTGGAGTGGTCTACTTCTTTCTTTGGTCTCTCCTTGCCCTCTGTGTATGTTTCAGATTTCACCCTGGAAGCTCCAGAGGTTTCATACCACACTGTCAGCCGTAACTGGATCTCATTTACAAGAGAGATTATAAGATTAGATGGGGCCTGCTTAGAATCTTCCTGTGATAGGTCAACACATGAATTCATGGTGAAGAGTGCCTATGTAACTGACTTCCCCCCTCCCCCAAAATCCTGGGCATCAAGGCTCAGGTGAGCTCCTCAGGTTGGCAGTGCTTCATGGTATTGTCACATATTGCAGTGTCTATATAACTCTATGGGGGAGAGGACAACTAGAAGCTTATGTATGATCTCTTTCTTCAGGACTCTGCTTTATGTGCCCTTTACTTTTGCTGATTGTGTCCTTATGCTATCACGAACTATAACTGAGTATAATAGCTTTTCTGAGTTCTGTGAGTCCTTCTAGCAAATCATTGAAACTGAGAGTGGTCTTCAGGACCCCAACAACAGATCCCTTTGCCCGCTCTGCTATACCTTAAGGTATCTTAAAGAGAGAAGTTAGGCACAAATGCTACATACCCTCAAGATGTTCATGGTTTACTGAGAGGTGGTTTATATTCCCCAAATACAATACAGGAAGGAATACTGTAAGATAGAGGCACAGCATCACGTGGGTTAGCAAAGAAAGGGAACACCTCTAGCTGGGGTCTTTTGACACAAGGGTAGAGGGGCTAGAAATATATTAAAACTCATGGAATAAAAAATTCAAGTTGCATTTGGAAATTAGATCAATTGTCAGCCAAATCCTGAATCGGAAAGTCCAAAGTCTGTAGTTCTTCCTCCCTGACCTTTTCTTTCTTTTGTTTTGTTCCTGCTTGAATTCTTTGCCATCTGGCTATCTTTATCAAAATATCAACAATATCTGAATTTTTTTTTTTTACACTGTGACAGAAACTCATTCACACCAATAAGTTCTGCCTCCTAGGTATTTGCTTATAACAGCCTTTTATCTGTAACAGGTCCCAGAGTGCTCTGCTTCTGGTTAGAGCAACATCTGGCAATAGCAAGGTAATTTTTTAGAGAAATGGAAATAGACCTCTCCTGGCCTTTGTTGCCAAGGCTGCCTGGGAAAGCAAATCTGCTTTGGTTCATCTAGGGGCAGAGCTGGATTAGAAGAGACAGTAAAATACCAGGTAGCATGCTGTCCCCTTTCCTCTCCTTACCTGCCCCTTTGTCCTAACCCACCTTATCTTCTTTCCACATCCAAGACTGCTGCATGCACAAAGTTCTCCTAGAGCCATCTCCTCTCCCCTTCATTTCTTCTCCTTGTGTGTGGCCATCCCTCTAGGTAGGCTACCCACGTCCCGAGACCCAGAGCTTCTGACATGTGGACTTTCTTTCTTTTTTTTTTTTTTTAAGATTTTATTTATTTATTCATGAGAGACAGAGAGAGAGAGAGAGAGAGAGAGAGACAGAGATGTGGGACTTGATCCCGGGTCTCCAGGATCAGGCCCTGGGCTGAAGGTGGTGCCAAGCTGCTGAGCCACCCGGGCTGCCCACATTTGGGCTTTCAAGCAACTAGGGCATCTACCTCAGGGGAAGTGAGCTGGAGGCAGCTGTGTGAACACAGAGAGTGTGTGTATGGGTGTGTTAATGGATGTTTATAGTGAAAAGATTTTCTGTGTTAGGTAGAGGCTTAAATAGAACACCAGTTCCAGTTTAACTTAAAGAGTCTAAGGATACTTGATTAAATGAGACTTAGGAAATACAGGGGAAAGAGGATTGATGCCAATTATAAATCATACAGAGTAGCAAGAAAACCACACTCTAAAAGTTGGTTTCCTTAGTAAGACTATAATTAATAGCAGTCATCTGTGAGCATGATTGACCACTTAAGCTCATTTACCAAGTAATATAATAACACTTCTGTGTAGCAGTGAACATGTTGCTTTTCAATAAATTTGTGTTTACTTGATCAATAAACTCTACATGCATGCTCACTTTTCATTAGTTTCTTCTTTGGATACGGTGGTTGTCTACTCATGACTTAAAGTAAGTGAAAAGGAACATTGCCTGAAAAGACTCCACTGACGGACATGCCATTTTGGTGCTATGGCGGTTTTTGCATTCTAGATGGTTTGCAGATTTCTTATAACCTTCCATTCACTGAATGCCTGCTATGTGCATGCCTGCTATGTGCTGTTCCCCTCTGCACAGAAGTCAGAAGCAAGCAGGGACAGATTGTGGGGAGCTGTTTATAGCTCTTACCCTAGAGAAGGTCTCTCGGATGGTGAGGAAGTGACTAGTCAGCCGCAGGCTACTAGGGAGCCATTGGCAGAAAGTGCTGGGAACCCTCCAGCCCTCCCTCCTGCCCTTGCTCCTGCAGGGTCCCAGTCCAATCCCACTCCACCCTGACTCTATCCCCATTTCACCTTAGTTTTTGTTTCTGTTTTTTGAAAAACAGATGAGGTTTCTGTGAGCTCACTCATCAGATGTTCCTCCTCCTGATCACTTCAGGGAAGCTCCTGGACTTAGTCCTACTTCTTTAGGTCCTTAACTCCATGCTGGTCCCCTGGGGGTGGCCTTGGAGGCTGGTGTTGTGGAGGGGAAATTGTTTACCAGGTTTTTTAGTTGTGATCTTAACCCTATATTCACCTTGTCTTGAGAATCATCCCTCGGAATGACAATCAGAGTAAATGCCCTGATTCTGTATCTCTCTTCAAAATGAAATTGAGTCAGATGTCCTACTGAAACTCTCCTTTTCATTGGAAAGAAGCATGGCTCATCCAGGTGGGAATAAGCCCTGTTAAGGTACTAACCCCTGAAGAGAGTCTTTTCATGCTGTGCCACAGAATCCTGACTAAAATGATGACACGTGTCTTCCTGAGTCTGGTTACACATGACTGGAAAATATCTCTTTCTTGAGACTTATATCATGGCTGCCTCGTGGACTGGCCCAAAGATTTGCAGAAATAAGACCACAGTCCAACTAGGAATGGTCCCACTTCCCACCTGTGTGAACCTGGACAATGTACATTATATCGTTGTCCTTTGATTATTTCACCTGAACAGATGTACTAGTTTCTAAGTGCTAGAAACTGGGTAGGTTAAGACAACAAAATTTATTCTCACAGTTCTGGAGGCCAGAAGTCTGAAATCAAGGTGTCTGCAGAGCTGTGCTCCCTCTAAAGGCTCTCGGGGAGAATCCTTCATTGCCTCTTCTCTGGTGGTTGCTGACAATCTTTGGGGATGCTTGTCTTAGAAGCATGTCACTCCGGTCACATGCCTGTGCATCTCCACATGGTCTTCCCTCTGTGTGATATCAGTCTCTGCAAACAAATTTCTCCTTTTCATAAGGACACCAGTCATATTGGATTAGAGCCCATGCAAATAACTCATTTTAACCTGATTACCTCTATAAAGACCCTATTTTTCTTTCTTTCTTTCTTTCTTTCTTTCTTTCTTTCTTTCTTTCTTTCTTTCTTTTTTTCTTTCTTTCTTTCTTCTTTTCTTTTTCTCTTTCTTTCTTTCTTTTCTTTTCTTTCTTTCTTTCTTTCTTTCTTTCTTTCTCTTTCTTTTTTCTTTCTTTCTTTCTTTCTTCTTTCTTTCTTCTTTCTTCTTTCTTTCTTTCTTTCTTTCTTTCTTTCTTTCTTTCTTAGATTTTATTTATTTATTTGAGAGTGAGAGAGAAAGAGACAGAAGGAGCAGAGGGAAAGGCAGAGGGAGAGAAAGAAGCAGACTCCCCACTGAGCAGGGAGCCTGACATGGGGCTCAATCCCAGGACCCCGGGATCGTGACCTGAGACAAAGACAGACGCTTAACTTAGCCACCCAGCACCCTGTAAGGACCCTGTTCTTAATAAGGTCACATTCTGAAGCACTGGAGGTTAGGACCTCAATGTATCTTTTTGAGGGGACACAACTCATCCCATAATACATGGGAATAATATTTACCTTATAGGTAATCTTGTAGCACAAATATGAATCCTATGAAGGAGAGAGATGATGATGATTACAGAAAGAGTGATTAGAAGCAAGTGAATCTGCAACTGGCATTCATTATTTCCACAGATGCTTTCTGAAAGCTGGCCACATGCTAGGGACTAGGGTCTGACCCTTTGTACTGGTTCCCACTTTAGTCTAGGATCCCCCCAGTTCACAGCAGGAGATCCCTCTCTTTAGTGTAATCTCTTAGCTACCTCAGTGACCCGGGCACTGTACCAGGCTTCTGGCTACAGACCCTCTGCCACCAACATGCATGTTGCCATGTATTCCCAGCCCTGTTCTTCCTGCTTTTGTCTTCCACCACTGCCCCCCAAATTGAGGCTCTGGCTTCACTGTACCCACCACATCCTTGCCCCTGTATCTTATTCCTACGGAGGGAGTGATTTGAATAGGAACTGATGAGGCCCTTAGCCAGAAGCATGGAGAGCATGAGTTCTCTTCTTTTGCCAGCCCTGTGGCCTCATCTGCTGTTCATTTACCTTCTAGACTAAGTCTCCTGAATCCCATGCAGGGCCCCTGGCTGAGTTTAATCCCTGTGCAGCATCTCAGATGATTTATGGATCAGAGGGAGGAGGCTATGTGCACACACACACACACACACACACACCTGCTATAAGTTGCTGATTTATTTAGTCAGGAAACTTCCTCTTAAAAGAAGTGAATGGATCACGTAGAAAGGGTAGAGGCAACATATTTTGGGGTGGCTTTTCCTTGAACTTTACAGGGCATGCAGTTGCTGGTGACACTTGTGTAGGTAGGATCCTCCAGAATTGAGAAAGCAGGTGGATTCTTTTTATTTTTTTTAAGATGTTATTTATTTATTTCAGAGAGAGAGAGAGAGAGAGCAAGAGAGAGAGCACATGAACAGGGGGAGCAGCAGAGGGAGAGGGAGAAGCAGATTCCCTGCTAAGCAGGGAGCCCAATATGGGGCTTGATCCCAGGACCCCGAGGTCATGACCTAAGCTGAAGTTGGATGCTTAACCGACTGAGTCACCCGGGCACCTCCAAGCAGGTGGATTCTTCTTAGGCTGATGTTCTTTTATATTCAGGGCTTACAATGAACAATTCATACACTTTCTTTTTAAAAAAATATGTCAGTTTGAGTATAATGACAATATTATATTAGTTTCAGGTGTATAATATAGTCATTAAACAAGTTTTTACATTATGCTGTGCTCAGTACAATAAGTGTAATCACCATATGTCACCATACAGCACCATACAATATCATTGACTATATTCCTTATGCTGTGCTGTGCCTTTCATTCGGGTGACTTATTCATTCCATAAAACTTTCATCTAAGCTGTGGATCCCAGCCTAGTTGTATCTTAGAATCATCTGGGGTAGGAAGTTAAACAACCCAGGTTTCTAGAAATATGTAGTTAATAGATCTTTGACAAAGGGGCATGTAATGCAATTGAGGAAGGATAGTCTTTTTAGTAAATGGTGCTAAAACAGCTAAATATACACATGCAAAGAAATGAATCTAGACACAAACCTTACACCTTACAAAAATCAACTCAAAGTGAGTAATTGACCTAAAAGTAAAATGCAAAACTATAAAACTCCTGGAAGATAACAGGAAAAAGCTTAGGTGACCTTTGCTTTTGTGACAACATTTATTTATTTATTTATTTTTTAAAATTTTTATTTATTTGTGATAGTCACAGAGAGAGAGAAAGAGGCAGAGACACAGGCAGAGGGAGAAGCAGGCTCCATGCACTGGGAGCCCGACGTGGGATTCGATCCCAGGTCTCCAGGATCGCGCCCTGGGCCAAAGGCAGGTGCCAAACCGCTGCGCCACCCAGGGATCCCTGTGACAACATTTAGCATCAAAAGCATCAAAAGCACAATCCATGGAAGAGAAAGATTCATTTGAACATCATTAAAATAAAAAACTTATGTTCTGCAAAAGATACTATTCAGAGAATGAAACAACAAGGCATGGACTGGGAGAAAATATTTGCAAAACACATATCTGATAATGTGCTGGTATCTAAAATACACAAAGAACTTTATAAACTCAATAGTAAGAAAACCAATGACTCGATTAAAAAAGGAGCAACAGGTCTGAACACACACCTAACCAAAGAAGATATACGTGTGCTTATGGAAAATGAACACATGAAAAGATGCTGAACATTATATGTCATTAGGGAGTTGCAAGTTAAAGCAACAATGGGATGCACTACACACTTACAAGAATGACCCAAATCCAGCACAATGGCAATACCAAATGCTGGTGAGGATGTGAAGGAACAAGAACTCTCATTCATTGTTGGTGGGAATGCAAAATGGTACAGCCACTTCGGAAGCCAGTGTGGGATTTTCTTGCAAAATGAAACATACTCTCACCATATTATCCAGCAATACAGCAATATTATCCTTGATATTTACCCAAATGCACTGAAAACTGAAGTCCACACAAAACCCACACATGAATATTTATAGCAGCTATATTCATAGCAGCCAAAACTTGCCAACCAAGATGTCCTTAGTAGGTGAATAGATAAATACATCGTGGCACATTCCTACAGTGGGATATTATTCAGCTATACAAAGAAATGAGCAATCAAACCACAAAAAGACATGGGGAAATCTTAAATTCATATTGTTAAGTGAAAGAAGCCATTCTGAG
Organism: Canis lupus dingo; assembly: GCF_003254725.2. Taxonomy (NCBI): domain Eukaryota; kingdom Metazoa; phylum Chordata; class Mammalia; order Carnivora; family Canidae; genus Canis; species Canis lupus. The sequence goes on from NC_064258.1 coordinate 25,422,122, forward strand.
ACTTCTACACTGCATGATTCCAACTATATGACATTCGAGAAAAGGCAAAATAATGAAAACAGTAAAAAGATGAGTAGTTGCCAGGAGTGAGAACAGAGGGAGACATGAATTGGTAGAACATGGAACATTTAAGGCAATGAAACTGTCCGGTATGTACTGCAACGGTGGGTACATGTCATTAACACATTTGTTAAAACCCAGAGAATGTACATCGCCAAGACTGGACCCAAGGTAAACTATAGACTGTAGTTAGTAATACCTGTCAATATTGACAGATCCATTGTAAAACATGTACCACACTAATGCCAGATGTTACTAACAAGGCAACTTTTCATAAACAAGGATTATCAAGACATACTGATAACATAGCAAAGCAGAATGTAGAACAGTGTATGTTACATTTTTATATGTAAATATATATGACTTATTGTTTTATTTTTTCTTGTTTTTTTCCTTCTTGTCTATTTTCAAACAATCTCTGGAAGTTGTCTCTGAGAGAAGTGAGTGGCCAAGGGCAGACTTATTATTGTATCATCCCTGTGTACACTTTTAATTTTAATTCTATGTCTTATACATGTAAGAGTTATTTAAAATCAAATAGGATTTTTTTTAAAAAAGACTTTTTAAAAATCCAAAAGAAAAAGAAAACAGTCTGGATACCCAGACTGAACCCTATATCAGTGAAATCAATCTCTGGGAATGAAGTCCAGGCACTAATAGTTTCTAAGACCCCTCCAGTTACTAGATGAGAACCATGGCCTCAGAGCAATGTTTGCAGACATTGAACTCTCCTGGTTCTTGCACCAAAATCACCAGCAGGGCCGTGGGCAGATAAGGCAATGGCAGTGCCCAGGTATCTCTGACTTCAGTTGCTCCCTGGATTCCGAGTCAGAAAACTCTTTTTACCCAGGGATTCCAAAGAGTAACCCTTGCTTGATTTAATTCGTTTGTCAGATTAGTTCCCAAAGCCATAAAAATCCATTTCCTTGAAGCTTGCTACATTAATTACAGAGAATTCCAAATCTCTCTTGCTGCACATGCTCACAGTCAAACTCCTGAGTCTTTGTCCATTGTATCTTTAATTTCAGCTTCCCTCACTCCCAAGTGGCTGCAATCTGTGATCTGGAAGTGTTGGCAATGGAAGCAGCCCTGCATGGCTGATAAGAATTACCCAGCCTGCCTTGGATGTGAATCCCAGTTGTTGTTCATCTTTGAGGAGTTGTGTTTTCTTGCTGAAGTGAAGCTGACAGTGCCACAATACTTGCTGGGTAGCACCATTCAATTCTGCAGGAGTTCAAGGGTAGTATGATCAACAGTGGCATTTATCATCATCTCAGACAATGTATGTGAAAGCTGTCTAAAAATTATGTTTTTATTTAAAAAAAAAAATGGCACTCTAGTGCTGGAGTCCAGGCCCTGGGCCAGGTGCTGAGGGCACAAAGACAAGAAAATCTCCATCCCCCTCAGCCTTCAACTTCATTGCAGGTCATTCACACGTGAAAAGTCTACACAAAAACAATGTTAACTTTTCAAACATTTGAGGAACTAATCAATCTTGTCTCAAAGAAAAATTTGGAGAATTATGAAAACCAAGGCATCTGTTGCCTATTGTTTACTTCTTTTTAGGTCTGTTCTCTGCTTTTCCTTGTCTACCTTCTTCACACCCCTCCCTTCTTTTCTTTCCCCTGTTTCTACAGTGCTTCCTTATCAGTCTGCCTGTCCCAATCTAGAAGGTCATGAGAGGAATTGGTTTGAAATATGTTCTACATTTTGTGTGCATCCTGTCCAAACTATTGTGCTTGAGAATGCTTGTGCTATTTAATCTAATTTGCCATTTGTACCTCTTGAGTTTACTCAACTCAAGAGGTACAAATCTATGGAGATAGTACACAGTCCTCGCTGTGGCACCAGCCCCTCCCACCATGACGGTGACCTCCCTTGAAGAGATGCTTGCTGAGTCTAGGCTGTAGGCCAAGCACTGACTGCTTGGTGACATGGTGAATATGGGAATGAGGCCGTTGGGTCTCTGCCCTCAAGGAACTGATGGTCTGCCACAGATTGTCTCACAGGCATCCTCACATATACCTGCATGAAATCACAGCCCTTCTGAGCCTGGAACCCTCACCACATGCTTGGGGTAACAGGCAGACAGGCAGCTGCTGTGGTCCGTGGTCACTTGGGACTTGAGTGGCTCTGCCAACAATAGATTCCAGTGTCCTGGCAGTATGGCTCCTCCTGGGTAAGAAAAGAACACTTGAGAAAACCATGCCTACTTGAGGCTTGAAGGGCTGGATTCCTGTGTATTAATTGAATATCTGTAATAGAACACATTTGAAGCCAAATTCCGTACTTCACTTCTCAGATGCCTGTGCGTTGAGTATAGTTGCAAGAGGAGAGAGTAGCAATGATGAGGCCACTCTGCCTTGAGAATCTTAGAAATGTTTTACTGCCCAGAAAGCATTCACATCCATTGTTCATCTGCTCAGCCCTTAAATTCTCCTATGTGCCTTGTTTAGTGGCAATAGCCAAAGTTAACGTCATCCAGGACAAAGAAACTGTCGTGAGTTTGGGATCAACCAAGTTTACAATGATGAGTTCTGACTCTAGGTAATTTGAAAGCCAGGTATAGCATGCTAAAGACAACATCCAAAGTTCTTGAACTGAAGCATCTCCCTTTGAGGGGAAAAAAAGAGTTGGCACCTTTAGCAGAGACAGAAGGCGAACTTCAGGGTTGCCCTAGGGACTGGGGTGGCTTAAATGACGTATGTTATTTTTGCCAGCGAGACTCTGCTGAAGCATTGTTTCAAGGGAAAGCTGGAGGGAAGATGATGTTTGTACAGATTTTGGGACAATGATGTTTTTTTAAAATTTCAGCAGCCAAAAATCTCTTTGGATTATACCCAAGGCCAGTGTTATTCCTCACCCTTCCCAGTCACCCCTCATACCAGTGCTGATCCTCCAGCTTTTATTGGAAACTTGGGAGTTGGAGCAAAGCCTTCTGGGAACCTAGTCTTTATTCTGCAGCATGCCGGGCTCCAAACATCAATTTATTGGAAAGTTTAACATTTGGAAGAAAGGTTTTTCTATTTTGTTTTTTAAATGCTTTCATAGTAAACTGGAAAACATCAGCTATTGTGAAGGGAAGGCTTGGCTTTAGGGCAACAATATTTTGAGGATGACATATTTTCCTGCCTTCACACCACCAAACACACACTCACCCTCTCCACATGGATCTCATGCTTTTTCTTGTCTCCTCTCCCACCAAAGTCTGCCAGTCAGAGGGGAAAGGTGGATTCCCACACAGAGAATTTTTAGCAATGTCTGGAAAATTGGTTACTTTTCACTTTTGTTTTGTTCTAAAGGCCCACAGAATAACGTTGAGGTTCTAGAATTGTTTCCCATTGTCTGGATATGGATGTCTTCTCTCTCTCCAGGCCTTCCTTCCCCAGCTCCTCCCTTTACACTAAAATCAACTTCCTAAAATGGAAAACATTCAAATTGTTGATGGAGAATACATACTTATGTCTCAGACATCTTCCATTTTTTTCTTTATCATATTTGACCAATGTAAAGTAATAGAACATGGACGAAAGTCTGGTGCTAGCTAAGAACAAAGAGGCACATCTATCTCGTTGCCCTGGGATTGAGTGAGTCTGTGCCTGTTGGCCCAACATCCAGTTTGCTTTAGCATTTGTTGGATTCTTCATTTTTAAGTGAAATACTATTATCAATAGTTCCATAATAAGCCTGGATGGCTTTGGTAGACTTCTTTTAGTGGTTCCAGCTTCTTCTATGTCCGTGTGGAGCAGCGTGTGAGATGCATATGCAGTATCTTATCTGGAAGATAACCAGCTACAACTCATCTCTTTTCCTGGCCCTTCCAGTTGAAAGACAGTTTGGCTTTCTGTCAAAAACTGAAAAAATGAAGCGCACTCAGACAGGAGCTGCTAAGGACAATGAACTCCTCAGGTCTCAAGTGATTGTGGGAGAAGCTTTCGCCCCTCCTGCACCTGTGGGACCAGTTGGTGCATCGGCCACTTTCATTGACATCTGTGCTGTGGGGAACCCTTAGGTCGCTAGTCGGCATGCAGGAAAATGTGAGAAATTTTAGGTTAGGTGTTTGTGAAACGTATATAGTGTGGAGCATGGATACTTGGCAGTTTAAAAACTGTAACTACACTAATTTTGTTATTTATCTTTATGGGACAACTTAACTAATTTGGAGGTGATTTTTTATTTAAGGCCCTAAACCCAATTGCAAAAATGAGTTGAAAAATTAAGTGCATATTTAATATTAAATGAAATAATTTCTGTTTAAGAAGGTTGATAATGAACATGGAATATGCACAAAATGTTCTTGGCTTTTGAAGTCCACTATGGGAGCTACAGGGAATCAGTGACCCTTCAAACACCAGAAACTTCAAATCTGATGAAAGTCCATGTCTACTTCGAAAGTTATTCCAGTAGTTAATACAAGAAGACTAAACATATGTAGCATTACAAAGTATGTTTTCAAATTAGTCTGAAGAATAGTCTGAAGAATTTCATGTATATCAGTGCATTTATTTACATCACATATATCTCTTAAATTAAATTCGACTCATTCAAATTTTTTATTAAACATTCTTTTTTAAAAATGATTTTTTTTATATAGTTGAGAAAGAGAGAGAGAGAGCACCAGTATGTGAGTGTGTGAGGGGGAGAGAATCCCAAGCAGACTTCCTGCTAAGCATGGAGCCCAACCAAGGGCTTGATCTCACAACCCCAAGATCATGACCTGAATTGAAACCAAGAGTTGGCCACTTAGCCCACTGACTCACCCAAGTGCCTCTACTGAAAATCCTTTAAACAGCTTTACTGAGCTATAATTAGCTTACAATAAACTGTACATGTTCAATGTATACAACTTGATGAATTTGTACATATGCTTGTACCTGTGAAACCATCACCATAATCAAGCCAATAGACATATTTGTTACCTTCAAAAGTTTCCCTTCCCCACTTTTTTGTGGTAAGAATACTTACCATGAGATTTACCTTCTTAACTATTTACGTTTATAAAAAGTATTGTTGACTATAGGCTCTATCTTGTACAGCAGATCTCTGAAAGCATCTTGAATTCCAAGTTTGTCTGGGCTTGTACAAAACATGCAATGGAGTCTGATATGCAGACTCCGTTAAGAGAAGAACTTTTCACACAGTTAAATGATGCCAGTTTTATAAAATGTAATCAGATATTACAAATAGAAAAATCAGTCAATGCCAATAAAAGCTTGCCACTTTATATAATCCATGACATAAAAGTAAAATGTCCTGAAGCTTATTTTTTCAAAGGCAAAATCTGTACATTGTTGTGAATGCATTTGTAAATGCAGTTATAAAGGTTAATACTGAAGATAAAATGATTGTTTCTGCAGTGATAAATGAACAAAGTCTGGTAGGACACAATTTTGTGGTAAAACTAATGTTCTTACTCAATGAAGAAAAGTATGGAACAGATAATATACTTGTAATTGGTTGTGGTCCATTAAAATTTTATATTTGTGTCAAAACAAGCTCTCCTATTCTAATAATCAAAATAGAAGTCGTAAGTGCCATCATTGACAAATGTTTTCAGATATACACAGAATAACTGAAATACGAAATTCTTTTGATGAAGTTGATTCCAGTTCCAAAACTAGGGTGGGCATGTACTTTCTTTCTTCATTGCTTGACACTAATTGGACTTTAGAAAATGTCTGAACCTTTGTGAACCAACTTCTATGATGATTTTGACATTTTTTGGAAATGAGGCCTCTAAATTTTAGTTGAATTGTGTTCAAAATGTGGTTGAAAGTATTTAATGAAAAGTATTGAATAAACAAAACACTAAAAACCATTAGCCTTTGAAACTTTGCAGATTGTTATGTTGTAATTACTCAAGGCAAAGTCTGCAAACAGGAAAACTTTGAAGTTTATCCCCACAAAAATCAAGAAGGAACCGAACAACTTAAACAAATGTGAATGCATATGGTCGACAAGAGCTAATACTGATATTCTCTGATTTTACTTTGAAATAGGTCAATTTATGGGAACTTCTATTTTTAATAGAAAAATATATATTCATTATGAAAATGGAATGCCATTGACAAGACCTACGATACAGCAGCATCTAAATATAGTTAAATATCCCAAAGGATCAGGTAATTTATTTGATGTTTTGTATTATTAAAGTATTTGTCAAAGAGAGCTCAGAATGGAGGTAAAGAAAATATGTCTGTGAAGATATTTGAACTGAAGTAGTTATACATTTCAATATGAGAAAAATGAGAATTGAGACTATCTTTCATTTAGCAGAATTTATTCTTAGAATAAATACTTCAAAAGTATTGTGGTTTACAGAAAAAGTCAATTGAATGTGTCAACACTTTCATTTTATTAATCATAAATGCAACTTGGAAGATGATCATAAGCAATTTTGTAAAAAAATTAAAAATAAGATCATTTTGAAAAAAAAATCAGAAAAATATCTGTGATGTGGGACTTGTGGCAAATGCATTTTACAAACCCATTTAAATTCATGAATATGTACAAAATAGAATTATTCTGCTGATGTTATTTTTCAAATTTGAGATCATTGATATAAATAAGTGAATTTTTTCCCTTATTGTATGGATTTCAGTTTCTAAAAAAATATTTTCCCTCTGCTTGTGTCTCTGCCTCTCTCTCTGTGTCTCTCATGAATAAATAAATAAAATCCTTAAAAAAATAAAAAAAATATTTTTAGTTTTGGAATTTGTATTTACTTTTGAAATAGAAATATTTTATTTTTGAAATTACTTTTTTAAAAAATTATTTATGATAGTCACAGAGAGAGAGAGAGAGAGAGAGAGGCAGAGACACAGGCAGAGGGAGAAGCAGGCTCCATGCACCGGGAGCCCGACGTGGGATTCGATCCCGGGTCTCCAGGATCGCGCCCTGGGCCAAAGGCAGGCGTCAAACCGCTTTACCACCCAGGGATCCCTGAAATTACTTTTATAAATAACTTTATCTTAAAATACAACTGTTTTATAAGTCCCTCAATATAATAAAACCAGCAGGTTTTAATTATTTTAATAAAATAAATACATTATTTATTCTAATAAATGTATATTCAAAAATGTATATTTTTAAATATTTGTAGATGCACCTGGGTGACAGTTGGTTAAGCATCTGCCTTCAGCTTGGGTCATGATCACAGAGTCCAAGGATTGAGCTCAACAGGGATCCTGCTTCTCCCTCTCACAATGCCTGTTCCTCTCTCCTGCTTTCTCTAGCTCTCTCTCTCTCTCTCTCAAACAAAACAAACAAACAAACAAAAAAAAGAAATCCTTAAAAAAAAGTGTTTTTAGCACTGACTTTTACTCTCAAAGGGTCTGAGCTTGAATGACAGACAAATGGTCACTTTAACTGTGAGATCTCAATAGACTTGACTAACCAGGGCCAATTGGGTCTAGTCTATGCAATCCTCATTGCAAACCAGAGTTCATTGGAAACACCAATGGCCCCATTAAAGGTGAATTCCTTCATGTGGTCATGACATGCCTTCATTCAATATATATTTATTGAGTGCCCTCCACAGCTCTACGCACTAGAGACACAGTGGTAAATATGGGGATTGCATTATAAAATGAAAAACAGAAAAAAACCTCCCTGTGGAATTGATGTTAAAGGTTGAATATTGAGAAATTGGAAGAAGAGTAGAATTGTGAGAGTGGACAATAAAGGAATAAGGAACAGAGGAGAGGTGAGGTCATCATGGGAAGCAGGTGTGACTGAGGAGCCTCTGGACCATAGCAAGGATTCATGCTTAGCTAAAAGCCAAGGGAAGTTGCCTAGAGGTTTTAAACAGAAAAATGACTTAATGAGATTTGTTTTTGAATGAAGAATTAATTGTAGGGAACAGATGTTGGAGACTGAAGGACTGATTAGTAGGCTGTGGCTTAGTCTAGGTGATAGATGATGGTCCGTCTAGATGCACTAGCAATGCAGGTGGAGAGAAGTGAATGGAACCATGAGATTTAGGAGGTACATGAGAGGTTTGGAGATGGATTCAATGTAGAGAGGTTAAGAGCAGGAATGACAGGCAGATATCAAGGATGATTCTCGGGTTGCTGGCTTGAGCACTGATGGTGCGATTTAGTGAGACTGTGATGCTGTAGGAATAGCAGACTTTGGGGCAGAGATGATGAGCTTGGTTTTGGATGTGTTATGATGGAACAGTCTGCAGTCATAGATTTGGGGAGTAGAAAGTAGGTTGTGATAAGAACAGAGAATAAAAGACTAAGCCGTTCATATTTGGAAATATGCAGGATGCAAATAGAGGTATGAGGCCTGGTGATTGGAGACCTGATAGTCCGCTGGAGGGTGTGTGACTTTCAGGCCTCAGAGAGTTCAGTTGTTTTGGAAGGAAGCTCTGGTGTAAGGATTCTCTCCTCTTCCACCATCACCCAAGGTCTATGCAGTGGTTTGCAGGTGGTGGCAATTAGGTACAGTCTTGTTGTTTGGAGAGGTGGTGCCTGTGGCTGGGGTGAGCCCTTATGGGTGGAAGTGGTAAGAGCACCATACCAAGACTTATGGGTAGGCCAGCATGGTGCATCCTACTGTCAAAATCTTTTTAGACTACAAATGGGTCTTCTAGCAGGTGTTATGTATATTGTACTGTGCACCAGTAGAATGAATAATTGACACATCTCAGTGTTTTGTGCTTGCAGTATTATGTACTAAAGACCATAAATTCAACATTTTAAAACAGAATCTGCCATTTACTAGTAATCAGGATGCATGACAAACGATGAGAGGGGTGCCATACTTCTGGCTCAACTCTCTGGGCTTGATACCTTCAAGTCACATTTGCTCTTTTCTACATCCTTATGAGAAAATAGCTTAGTTACTTGAACAAGTCATCAGGGGTTTCTTTACAAGGACTGCCTTTATTCTGAGTAAGAAGTCTTTTGATTTTTCAAGAACTTTTTTTATTTCTATATTTATGACAACTGAGAATGATGGTGATTGTTGGTCCAGCTGTGCTGGGGACACAATTGATAAATCCATCTCCTTATGGAAATGGAGCTCATCGGAATTGAGAGCAGAAACCAGATCAGTTAACATCCTGAATTTCCAGTTGAGACAATGAAACCTAAGAGGAGTAAAGTGACTTGGCCAAGGATATATGGAAAAGGTCCGAGATCAGACTCAAAACTTTTGGTACTGAGACCAGTGCCATGTCCACTTCTCCAGCCTGTGTCCCCCATCACCTCTAGTGCCAAGAATGAAATTGATATCCAAGAAAGTGGTTATCCTTGATTCAAGTTTGCCTGGATCTCAGCACCTTCCCTCCCCATCTTCCAAAGAGGAAGTGGGGCTTGGATGAGAGAAGGGTACTGTGCTGTGTGGTGATTTGATTGTGTCTGTCTTGGCTTCTGGGTCTCCCTGGTCTTCTGACTTTCCTGGTTGCTTTTGTACCAATTTGACTGTTGTTTCCTAATCTCACTCATAGGTTCCTGATTTTCTCTATACCCCTTAAATATTTTGTTTCCTTGAGTGCCTCAGGCTTCCTATGTTCTCATCAATCATTACAGCTTGATATAACCCAAATTCATACCTGTAGCCAAACCTTTTTTCTTTGCTTCTGAAACCTGTGGGTCATCCAAGTATATTTCTCCAGTAGATGGTTCACAGATCTACTTGTGCATCACTTCATTTCTTATAATCCCTTTTCAGCCCTGTAATACTTGCAGGAGCATCTAACCTGGCACATGAGGCTCTCCATGAGCAGCCATCTGCCTCATTTTCTAACACGATCACTCTATAGTTCCTGCCTTTTGCTGTATACCACAATACCACCAAATACCGCCACCCATCCCATCCCCATACACACACACCTATCACAGTTTGTAGTTCTCAACTCCTTCTCTACTAACATGTCAACATGAAGACATTACTACCCACAACAGAAGAAGACACTACTACTCATTTATAAACAAAAGAGTCTCATAAGAAAAAGAGTGTGTTCCTAAAGAGAAGGATGTGTCCAAATCTTGGTGGGGAAGGATGTAAAATTTGAGAAAGTCCCCATAGTAACTTTATTTGTTACCCGCTCCCTCACAAGGGGATTTTTCACCTCACGGAAAATAGCTGTTTAGGCAGATAAAATACCCCCACCCTTTTCCCATGTGAGACAGAGGCTCCATTGTCCTGGCTGGATTTCTGTTTCCTTAGACAAAATGAGCTCTCTCTGTCACCCCTGAGACAGAGTTCATTTTGAAACCTGAAGTTTTTTTCCTGTTTAATTGATGAAGAACTAAGAAAGCAAGCTCTGTTCCTTGGACTGCAGCCCTCTTGATGGCAAAATCCTCATATCACTTTTACACACATATTAAATTGCAGCCCAGAAGCCAAATCTTCTACTCTTTGTGAACTTAATGGAAAGCTCAGGAGGCAGGCAGTAGCAACAGGTAAATGATGAACAAGAGCCATTGTGTGTCTGTAGTTATTAAATTTTCTTTGGGGCAATCTCAGAAAATGCTTTGGGGTCTTAGAATAATAGATTTTGAATCAGAATGGACCTTAGAGGTTATCAGAATCTCTTACCCAGGGTACAAATGCCATCTGCAGTGACCCTGATAAATGGTTATATCCCGCTTTTCTTCATGCACTCCCAGTGACAGGGAGCTCACTGCAGCTTGAGGCCGCCATTTATTTTTAGAAAACAGAAAGCTCGTGTTAGCAAGTACTTACTTTGTAGTTGGTTAAAAATATAATCTGTTTCTAGAATAAGCTTCTGGATGGAGCCCAAAATAAATTTTCTCCATATTCATTTCTTGTGGATATACATAGACAGAGCTAGGTAATTCTATCTGAAGACTCATGGAAATGGAGGGGCTCTGAATTTGGTGTCCATATGCTCTGAGTTTGTTTGAAAAGCATTGATTACAAACATTTTGTCAGACCACATGTTCTAGTTGTGGTCCCTAATCACTTTTCAGCAACATGAGGATATCCAGGATGACAGTTTTTCTGACTTCAATAACTATTAAATGGAAAAAGAAAGCATAATGCACTCTCAATAATTCCATTAAATGAATATCTTTTCTGATCCACAACAGTGTTTATATTTATTAAAAAATGTATTTGTAAGCATAGAACATTATTCAATCATTGTGAAGACTCATTCTTACAAAGATGTGGATCTGTGCAGACCCCTGAGTTCTATATGTGGGAAATTAATTTACCATGTTTGATTTTGGGGTTTGGAAATTTTATCCCTTGATACTGGGAACATGTCTTTGTTGTTGTGGATGACTGACATTTTCTTGTATATTTTCCTACCCTTAATAGTGTTTCTGAATCCCCTTTTTTGCTGTTGAGCCCTCTCTATTTATCCCACTTCCCCATTGTATCCTGTGCTGAGCAAACAGATTGAATCATCATCATCAATCATGGTGGCAGCACAGAGTCTCACAGCTTCCTAGGACTCAGAAGGGAACAGTAGAGACAATCTGACATGATGGTAAGATCACAGGTTCAAGACTTGCACAACTAAGCTCACTGAGTGCCACCATTCCCTGTGTGACCTTGGGCAATTTACTATACTGTACTTCTCCAAACCTTTGTTTTTCTTATCTGTTAAATTGGGGGCAACATGGTTTCTATCTCATAGAGGTGGCATGAGGATTGACAAATAAGCCTAACACAGTGTCCACAAACTAAATGCTATATTGTCCTTCTTCTCCATCTGCTCCTTCATCATCATCATCATCTTCTTCATCATCATTGTCACTATCATCATCATCACCCGTGCTTAGGAAGTAACATGTGGGCCATATACATGACTATCTCCTGGCATGAGATAAATTCAGGCAACCAGAGTGCCATGGTTTGAGAAGTGTCCCTTGACTTGACAATGACTGGGGAAGTGAGTTATTTGGACAACAGCTAAAAAAAAGGCCTGAAACTCAAAATACTAGACCTCACTTAGAAACTACTGCCCACCATCACTGAGGCCAGAGGTCAGTGCACTTTCTGCAAAAGGATAGATGGTAAATACTTTCTGTTTTGCAGCTTGTACAGTCTCTGTTGCAACAAACAACCCTGTCGTGCAGTGAAAGCAGCCATTGACAGTTTGTAAATGGATGGGCATGGCTGTATCCTTTCTTTATAGACAATGGCATTTGAATTCATTTAATTCTCACATTATAAAATAGTTTTCTTTTTTTAAGCATTAACAATTTTTAACCATGAAAACTCTAAGAATCATTTTTAGCTCATGGAAAATATAAAAACAGGCCATCAATTTGCCAGTGAAGCCAATTCAGCACAACTGCTTTCTCCCAGGCAAACCTCTGGTTATGTCCTTGTCTAATGCAAGGTACTTTTGCTCGTCTCCTGGAGAGACCTGCTGGGGAAGGGAGGGATATTCAGTGGGGTGAGCCCTGGGCTCCACACTCCTTCAGGGAAGGCCCTTGGCCCATCTTCAAGGGCAGGTCAAGGAGGGCAATAGGTCTTCTCATGCTAAAACTAAAGGAATGTCAGACCTCAAGTGCAAATAAGAGATTTCAAATTTAACTGTTCTCCACCATGGATCTGAAATGTCCTCTTTTGCCTTCCTCTAGGGATAATCTTCCAGGAATGCTTCCCCCAAATTATTTCTTCTTATTAAAAGGAAAGGCTTTTGAAGGGATGTTGGGGGACCTGGGAGAGGAGAAAACAATTGAGCAGCTGTTTGCAGCCAGACAGGCAATTTCACATGGAGCTTTCTGGAGACACATGGTTTAAGTCTTTTGTACTTGCCTCTTCCACATTCCACCAAGAAACTTTTTCCTGCTTGAAAACACGAACAAGTGCACTGGACACACATGCCTCTTAGATAGATGCTGGGGCTGCCAAAGGTGCATAAAAAAAAAAAAAAAATCTAAGGATGGCCGGGAGTTGCCTGCTGGATTGGAACAAGGCCAGATTCTTCCTATGGCCTTGGCTTTTCTTTAGGGGAGGAATCTGCTCTGGCCACATCAGCAAGCTGCTTTTTTTCCATGCCGCCGATTCCAGGCAGGTATGGGCTCAAATGAAGTTTTTTTTGCTTTTTGTTTTGTTTTGTGTTTTGGTGAAGATGAATGAAACAAAATAAAACACATGGCTTATCGTACCTCAAAAGTAGCTTCAGCTTTGATATTTTGCTAAAATCTGTTACTTGACTTAGGTGCCTCTTTGGAAAGTCAAATAGCCCCATGCTGACTTCAGTGTCATGCCACCTTTGGACTTGTGAAATCAAAGATCCTGAGATTACATTGGTTAACAGCATATTTAATGTTAATTATATTCACTTAGTATGTGATTTGAATTTAGTATTAATAAGTGAATATTCACTTTCATATAAAGGTAAGGATTCCAGATGTAACTTGGAGTGGAAGATCTCTGTGTGCTTTATATACTGAAATTCTATTCTATCGGTAAAATGCTGTAATAATATTTGTGAAAGCTGTTAGTTTTATATAAAAATTGTCAAGTACTTTCAAATTCCTAAATAGACTGACCCTATACAAGTTTAAGAGACAGGATGTGAGTAGCAAAACTTTAGGAAGGATGTTTATGTATTTTTGAGACAGCAAAATTGTTATTTTCATAAGCACAAAACTTTATAAGGAGAAAAAAAAAAAACCTTTCCAAATCCTATACTATGACTCCCAAGATAGACTGTCTTTGATCCAAACATAAAAATTATAAAGAAAAGTATGTAGGAAAAAAAAACAGAGCATAAAAGAAACATTAATACCCCTAAACACCTTGCTTCTTCCCCCATCAATCCAGATTGAACATGAAGTTCTATAGAGCAAACTATTATTGTTCTTACCCTATGATATTAAGCTCTTCAGATTTACTACTAAAACTTTTTTTTAAGATTTTTTCATCCATTTGTTCATGATAGAGAGAGAGAGAGAGAGAGAAAGAGGCAGAGACACAGGCAGAGGGAGAAGCAGGCTCCATGCAGGGAGCCTGACGCGAGACTCAATCCTGGGACCCCAGGATCATGCCCCGGGCCAAAGGCAGGCAGGCACCAAACCGCTGAGCCACCCAGGGATTCCCCTACTACTAAAACTTCTAATAAGAGTATAATAATCTAATATGGAACAATGGTTCAGGCTGAAATTCTGTATCTCAGAAATCCATTCTAAGGGGATACTATTTTGACTATAGTCAAGCATCAAATTTAACACTTGGTCATTTGGTGTTTGACCAACATACTTGGGCTTCATGTCTGACGTGGACTGCGCCCTCCTTCATCTCAGGGGCTGGGAGTCTGCCAACTGCACATCTCTGACCGGCATCCCTGCTGTTCTGTAAACACATTCTGCTTGTAAGAGGTGCTGGTGGGAGATGAAAGAAGTGTGGCACTACTGCTTCCAGCCATCCGCAAGACAGCACTGTCTTGCAACAAGGAACCTTGCATCCTCAGGGAAAGGAGCTCAGAGACTCCTGACGCTGGCAGCAGCAATGGTAGTGACAGCTCCAGGGGGCAGCACCGGTCATGGCAATTCCAGCAGACGTGGTTGCAGGCTCCAGCAGCATCAGTCTGTGCAGGGGGGATTGGCAAGACGACTGGCTATCGTGCTCGTTCATATAGGCAGAGGGAAAATATGTGATCAAAATAGGGTGCAGCTGGACTTGAGAGAACCTGTCACCCAGGCAAAGGAGGTGTGTTTTCTTATCTCAGGGATATATTAGAGCCACATCATTTTCTATAGTTAGATCCAGAACTTAGATATTTGGAAATCAAAGTGGGATATTTAGGACTTTCCTATGTGACATGCTCTTTCACCTTCAAATCTCTTACTCGCAGATAGAGGCAGGACAAAAATGTGGAAGATCAGGGACAGTCTAGAAAGGATAGATACTTGTACTGTGATTATTCTGCTAGAGAACTTGGAAGCACAAATACAAATACCTCCATTAATAAGAATTCCTTACATTTGAGAGTATTTGGTGAAAACTTCAGCATACAGTTTTCAATTTATCCTTGCAATAAATCTGTTAGGTAGATTTCATTATAACCCTGATTTTATAAATAAGGACATGGATGTTCAGACTGCTATGTGATTTGCCCAAATATACTCAACCAGGGGAGAGCTGGGATTTCATCTTGGGTCATCTGACTCCAGGTTTTTATTTGCTCTCTAAAGTAGGATTTCTCCCCCACGTTTTTCTTTTCAAACTTCTCATCTCCTGTTTTGAGAAACTTAAACATTTCCTTTCCTTCTCTAATGTTTACTTTCTATCCTAAGCCTATTGTGCTATTAAGATTTCATACATTTATAAATATACATGTTGGAATTATATGCAGGACACTCCCCTCCCTCTCTCCTCTATATTTTCTCATTCTCTGGTTCAGAAATATTGCCTTTTCATTACATTGCTTCTTCATGTTGTTTTAGTTGGTCTTTATGATAATAGCACATCCTTTTACAGCTGAGGTTTCGTTTTTCAGTAACTAATTTTTATTCATTTATTGGTTAGCTACAATGATCTTCAAGTTAATATTCAATAAACATATATGGATATGTGTTTATTTATTATTATTATTTTTTACATATCAGAAAGGTTTCACACATGAAGAACAAAGTGGCTGTCCAAAACTTCTTGGGACATGGGGCACCTGGGTGGCTCAGTCAGTTAGGCAACTGACTCTTAATTTCAGCTCAGGTCATGCTCTCAGGGTCCTGAGATTGAGCCCTGTGTCGAGCTCTGTGAAGAGTGCGAAGTCTGCTTGAGATTCTCTTTCTCTCTCCCTCTGTCCCTCCCCACACCTCAAAAATTCTTGGGACACAGGCCTCTCCCTCAGAAGTGTTTGTATGTGGCTGCATTGTATTCCAGCATTTATTTTTATAGAGAAACATAAAGTCAACTGCCATTTGTTCAATTTATATAGCTTTGCTGAAAAGCTTTATGCTTTGCCTTTGCACTGGTTAAAGTGGATCTTGGATGTTAAAATTCATGGTGTTTGCAGGCTTCCCTTCAGTGCTGCTCATCTAGACTCATATGGAATTCTCTTCCCGCTGCCCAGATCACATGCTCTCTGTCTGTCTCTTTATTTAAGGGCTCATATCTCCCAAGGTCTCACTTTTAAGACTCTTCTTCCCACTGACATATTTTCTGGATGCTATGGTCTTCAACTGGCATAGAAAGAGAGATAATGGATATATGAAAAAAAGACTGGTGCAGTAAATAGTGAGTTCCCTGGCACTCTGTGTTTCTGAGCCAGGGTCCAGAGAGTTGTGGGGGGGGGGGGGCACTGAGGAACCTAACCACCTTCCAGGAAGATGGGATTACTCCATTACTGTCAGCAGGATGCAGGTGGGGTATTTTTCAGTTTAGCTCCATCTGCTTTATAGTTAATAGGAATTCTTCCCAGATGCTGGAAATAGGTTAGTAATCAGTTCTAGTTTTTAGTGTTGTTTCAAGTTTTCATCTTTTCTGATGTCTTTGCAGGCATTTTGAGAGGATACTTTGAGAGGCTGTATCAGAGGCTGCTGACCCCAGGGGACTTTATGATGGTGGGCTTCTTTTGGGTCTGCCCTTGTGTCCCAGCCTGCACCCTACATGTGTGCCTCTCCTCCTCACTGTTGGTAAACACACTACTCACGGTCCTCACATGAATACTCTCTTCTTCTTTCTGTGTCATTACCAGTTCTGACCACCTTACAAGTTTCTCTTCTTGCTTGAAGGTCTCCTGGCCATTCCAGGACAAAGCTTTGTCTGGAATTTGGGCTATCTGTGTTGTGCACTGGAAAAAGTATTTATGAAGGGTCTTGCCCTGTGCATGGGCCAAATGTCTCCACTCGATCATTGCCTTTATCAGAGAAAGGGTCACATCTAATTGATCTCTCTTCTCTCTTCCCCACAGAACTGGACATGTTATACACAGTAGCATTTGTGATAATCACCTATGGATATGGAATTTCAGGACCTTATCTAGAAGGCATCTTGACTCTCACATTTGTTCCCAAACATTAAACATTCCCATAATGATGGACTATTTGGGGGGAATGGGAGGGCACATAAGTTTGTAGGACAAGTTCAACTGCCTATATGTGGGTTGACTCCCAAAATCTCCTCCCAAAATGCCTGCAAAGACATCAGAAAAGATGAAAACTTAAAACAATACTATAAACTAGAACTGATTACTGATCTATTTCCAGCACTCTTGCTGAAAAATCTGTGGTGTACTCGTGTAGATGAGGGTCATGGTTAAGAACACAGATTCTGATGTTAGATGGCCTGGAGTAGAATCGTGTCTCTGACATTGGCTGGCTATGATCTTTCTGTGTCTCAGTTTTCCCATCCGTAAAAAGGGTAAATACAGTATCTTCTCCATAATGTTTTTGTGAGGATTAAATAATGTATTTATTTATTTATTTTGGATTAAATAATTTAATACCATTTAATTACCAAGTTGGCACGTGGCACATATCCTATAATTTTTCTTTCTTTCTTTCAAAACCAACACTGGTCTCATATTTGGATGTTTTCTTCCCAAAGCCAAGGGTCTCTGAAAAAGCGTTTTATAGAAGCCTTTCTCTCCCCACCTCCCCCCACCAACTACCTGGTCATCTTTGCCTGAGATTTTTCCCTCCATGGCCTGTCTCACCCACCAATAGAAAACTTGCTCACATTTCATTCACTGAATTCCTTTTAACTTCCTTTTAGGTCATCTGATAGGGGATCAGGAATAACACACTCATGATGAGGTTAGTGGAGACATCCCAGGTAATACTTTGTCAGGTAACATTTTTATTCACAGCTTTGGCAAGCACTCCTTATTAGCTTGCTATGGAGCTGGCCCTCTGCCAGGCTCAAGACACGCTGTCTGAACCCAGAGGCTTCTGACTGTGCTGTGCACGTGTGTTTGGGCAGTAGTCAGAAACAGCTTCCTCCCCTTCCTGGAAGCAGCGTGATAAAGAGCAAGTTAACCTTTAATGTAGGGTATTACCCTTGGTGTTACCGGAGACAATTTTAGGAGGTGGACAGACATGGCATTAAATTGGATAACAGAATGAGAAAACTGTTTATTGTTTAATTCTTGGCCCGTCCTTCCAATTACCTCCAGGAGAAAACCTTCATGTGACACCTCCACCATCTGTCTAACACTGGCTAATTTTCCTTCTAAAAAATGGAAGAGGAGGCCTGAGGCTCAGCCCATTAGGCAGATAACAGTATCTAACTAGAAAGTAATAACTTTATTTCATTTGTTCTATATTTATCTTCAGAGTTATCTTCTATTTGTGGTAATTGATCCATACATGGTTTTCCATTTACTGAAGAAAAGTGGTGCCTCTTAAATATATATTTATATATGTTAAATATAAATACTATTAAACACATAAGTGTGTAGTGTATTTAAGTTTAAAAAGGGGTCCTCTTAAGAGAAAATCCAAGTGAAAGCACATATGTCTGCATACATGGCAAAACCATTGAAGTGGTACTCAACAACCGAAGTCGGAGAAATAGTATATGTGGAAAGTACTTTGGAAATTATATGAATTATTGTATCTTGGCTCTGTCCTTTAATAACCATGTGACTTTAATCATGTTATTCAATGGCCTCTTCCAGTATTTATCCTCTAAAGTGATTCTCAAGTGAAAATGGACTACTCTATGTTGCAGCACTTAGCATACTTCATTACTTCCCTCTTTCCCCTTAATTATACCATGTGTACCACTTCCTTCTCTACCATGGGAGCTCTGCTGTTTGCTGCTTTCCTCATCCTCCATGAGAAGAATCCGGAAAAGGCTTACAGATGTCCGTAAGAAATTTAATGAAAAGGCATCTGACAAAAATAAGAGTCAGAACCATCATACCTGAAAGGTCCGAGTCTGGGTATTCCTGTCCCTTTTGCAGGTCTCTCTTAACTCCAATCCAATCTAATTTATTTTATTTTATTTTATTTTATTTTATTTTATTTTATTTTATTGTTTAAAAGGATCTACCTATTTATTTGAGAGAGACAGAGAGAGAGAGCATGAGGAGGGGCAGAGGGAGAGAGAAACTTTAGGAGACTCCTTGTTGAACTCGGAGTCTGATTTGGGGTTCAATTTCAGAACCTTGAAATCATGACCTGAGCTGAAACCCAGAGTTGGATGCTTAACCAACGGCACCACCCAGGGGCCCGAACTCCAGTCCAATTTAAAAGGCTGAGGTCAGCAAGACCTGTTTCTACTGGAGCTGCAACACCTGCATGGCCTTGGTGGAGCTGCAGTTTGGGGTGCTTTCCCACTCCAGCCTCAGCCCTGCGGGAGGGGTTCTGAGTCGAAGTCTAGACTTTCAATAGTTTAGGGAGTTCTGTAAGGAGGTGTCCTGATGGTCAAAGAAAGGTGAAGAGGAGGAGAAGTAACGATGCTTCCTGGGGCGGAAAGAAGAAATGACTGGTGTCCTCTGTCCTTTGCTTCTGAAGCAGATGTAATAAGGTGGAGTGCTCAAGTGGGAGATGGATTTTTTTGGTGGGAAAAAAGGCTCTGCAGCTGCCTCAGGGTGGAAAACTTTAACTGCTGGGTCGGTTTCCCTCTCTCTGCCTCTTTCCTGTAGGGTACGGATATCTACTGCCTGAGAGCATCTTATTTCTGGGAAATTAGAGGAGCCAGAGTGGGACGTGGAAGAGAGGGAGATTGGCCGCCTAGTCCCTTTGCCGCCTAGTCCCTTTTCTGGATTCACTGGCTCTGGGGAGGACAGACAGGGGGTATCTTGGTCAGTTTAGGTGACGAATAGTTGAGGATTCAGGACAGAAGTTGTGTTGAGGGGAAGGAGTAGGAGTTTTTGTTTTTCTTTTATTTCTTCTTTTTTTTTGAGTATAGTAAACACACAGTATGACATTAGTTTCAGGTGTGCAACATAGTGATTCAACAACTTTATACATTATGCTGTGCTCACCACAGGGTAGCTGCTCTTAGTCACCATGCAATACTGTTACAATACCCCCAACTGTATTCCCTATGCTGTACCTTTCATCCCTGTGACTTTTTTTTTTTTTATGAGAGAGAGAGAGAGAGAGAGAGAGAGAGAGAGAGAGAGAGAGAGAAAGGCAGAGACACAGGCAGAGGGAGAAGCAGGCTCCACGCAGGGAGCCCGACGTGGGACTCGATCCCGGGTCTCCAGGATCACGCCCTAGAATCACGCCCTAGATCGAAGAAGGCGGCGCTAAACCACTGAGCCACCCGGGCTGCCCTATCATTCCATAAGTAGAAGCATGGATATCCCCTTCACCTATTTTGCATAACCCCTCACTTCCTTCCTTCTGGCAACCATCAGTTTGTTCTCTGTATTTATGGGTGTGATTCTGCTTTTTAAAAATTAATTTGTTTTTTAGATTCTCTATATGAGTGAGATTATTGGCATTTGTCTTTCCCTGCCTGACTTATTTCACTTAGCATAATATCCTCTAGGTCTATCCGTATCATTGCAGATGTCAAGATCTCCTCCTTTCTTATGGTTAACATTTATATATATATATATATATATATATATATATATATATATATATATACCACATCTTTGTCCAGTCTTTTATTAATGAACATTTGGGCTGCTTCCATATCTTGGCTGTTGTAAATAATACTACAATAAACATGGGGTGATTATATCTTTTTGAATTAGGTCTTTGGGTAAATACCCAGTAGGGGAATTATTGGATCATATAATATTTCTATTTTAAATATTTTGAGGAATCTTCATGCTGTTTTCCACCATGGCTGCACCAATTTACACTCCCAGCAATGGTGCATGGGAGTCATCTCTTTTTCTCCACATGCTTGCTAACACTTATTATTCTTTTGATTCTAGCCTTTTTGACAGGTGTAAGGTGATATCTCATTGTGGTTTTCATTTGCATTTCTCTGATGATTGGTGATGTTGATTATTTTCTTGTGTGTCTGTATGTCTTCTTTAGAAAAATGTCTATTCCAGTCTTCTGCTCATTTTTAATCAGATTATTTCTGGGTTTTTTGGTGTTCAGCTATAAAAATTCTTTATATATCTTAGATATTAATCCTTATTTTGCAAATATCTTCTCCTTTTCAGTGGGTTGCCTTTTTGTTTTGTTGATGGTTTCCTTTGTTTTTATTTTGCTTTTGTTTCCTTTGCCTTAGTAATTTTACTTTTCCATTCATTCATTTACAATTGAATTATCCTACAATATGTAAAGCATATGCTCACATATGGTAGTTTTCATTATAGTGAACTCTTCAAGGAAAGTAGAGTATTTCACTATAGACATACATAGTAATTGCAACTCCTGGGAGTTTGGGGACTGAAGCAAATGCTACCTTGGACTCTTCTCGATAGGAATCAGGAAACCAAACCAAGACATCTTTCAGATCTGATGCTGGCGCTCTGCCACCACTGTGAAGCCTTACCTGATGTTTCTACAATACCACAAGCTCCACAGGTTATTGTCTCTAGTACTTATTTGATCCACGTGGCATTTGTTGTCTTGTGGAATCTTATATTTTTGCTTAACCTGGCAATTTTATTATTTTTGCCTCTCCAAAAGTGCATAAGTTTCTTGAAGAAAGGAAAAGGAAGGCAATTTATCAAGTAATTTAAGTACTAAGCTAAGTTTATTTTACATTCATCAGGTGGTTTGATCCATATACCAACTCTGGAATGCATTATTCATTTTGTCTATCTATCTATCTATCTATCTATCTATCTATCTATCTATCATCTATCATTTATCATCCATCTACCTATTTATTTTTAAAAGAGAGAGAAAGCATGTGAGCAGGGATGAGGGTGGGGGTCGGGGAAGGGCAGAGGGAGGAGAGAGAGAAACTTTTTTTTTTTTAAGATTTATTTATTTATTCTTAGAAACACAGAGAGAGAATGAGAGGCAGAGACACAGGCAGAGGGAGAAAAGCAGGCTCCATGCAAAGAGCCTGACGTGGGACTTGATCCAGGATCTCCAGGATCATGCCCTGGGCTGTAGGCGGCACTAAACCACTGCGCCACCGGGGCTGCCCGAGAAAGAGAGAATCTTAAGCAGGCTCCACGCCCAGCATGGAGCCTGACATGGGGCTTGATCTCACAACCCTGAGATCATGACCTTAGCTGAAATTAAGAATCAGATGCTTAACTGAGCCACCCAGATGCTCCACTATCTATTTTAATACTAGTGTAGGTAACATACAGTGTGATATTCATTTCAGGTGTACAATATAGTGATTCAACAGTTCCATATATTACTCAGTGCTCATCATGATAAATGTATTCTTAATTCTTTTCATCTATTTCACTCATCCCCCCACCCACCTCCTCTCTGGTTAACTCCCCCCACCCACCTCCTCTCTGGTTAACTTTGTTCTCTATAGTTAAGTTTGGTTTTTGGTTTGTCTCTTTTTTTTCTTTGTTTGTTTTGTTTCTTAAATTTCATGTATGAATGAAATCGTATGGTGTTTGTCTTTCTCTGACTGACTTATTTCACTTAGAGTTATAACTTGCAAATCCATCCATGTTGTTGCAAATGGCAGGATTGCATCATTTTCCATGGCTAACATTCCATTGTGTGTGTGTGTGTGTGTGTGTGTGTGTGTGTGTGTGTATCACATCTTTATCCATTTATCTATTGATGAACACTTGGGCTGCTTCCATAATTTGGCTATTGCAAATAATGCATAAACATAGGGGTGCATATATCTTTTCAAATTAGTGTTTTTGTATTTTTTTTTGGTAAATAACCAATAGTGGAATTATTGGATCATATTGTAATTCTATTTTTAAATTTTTTTGAGGAAATTCCATACTGATTTCCATAGCAGACACATCAGTTTGCAGTCCCATCAACAGTACACAAATGTTCCTTTTTTCTTCCCATCCTCACCAACACTTGTTGTTTATTGCATTTTTTTATTTCAGCCATTCTGACAGGTGTAAGGTGATAGCTCGTTGTGGGTTTTGATTTGTATTTCCCTGATGATCAGTGATGTTGAGCATCTTTTCATAGGTCTGCTGACCATTTGGATGTCTTCTTTGGAGAAATATCTGTTCATGTCTTCTGCCCATTTTTAAATTAGGTTACTTGTTTGTTTGTGTGTGTGTTGACTTGTTTAAGTTCTTTATGTATTTTGGATACTAACCCTTTATTGGATTGTTTAATTTGCAAATATCTTCTCCCATTCAGTGGATGTCTTTTAGTTTTGTTGATTGATTCCTTTGCTGTGCAGAAACTTTTTATTTTGATGTAGTCCCAATGGTTTATTTTTGCTTTTGATTCCCTTGCTTCTGAAGACATATCTAGAAAAATATTCCTATGGCCCATGTCAGAGAAATTACTGCCTATGGTGTCTTCTAAGATTTTTATCGTTTAAGGTCTTATATTTTGGTCCTTATTCCATCTTGAGTTTATTTTTGTGGATAGTATAATAAAGTGGTCCAGTTTCATTCTTTTGCAAGTAACTATCCAGTTTTCCCAGTGCTGGAAAGAGATTTATTTGTTTTTTGTTGAAGAGATTGTCTTTCCCATTGCATATTTTTGTTTCCTTATCACAGTTTAGTTGACCATAAAAGGATGGGTTTATTTCTGAGCTCTCTTTTCTGTTCTATTGATCTATGTGTCTATTTTTGTTTCAGTACCATGCCTTTTTGATTACTACAGCTTAGTAGTATATATTGAAACCTGAGATTGTGATACCTCCGTTTTGTTTTTTCTTTTTCAAGATTGCTTTGGCTATTTGGTCTTTTGTGGTTCCATACAGATTCTAGGGTTATTTGTTCTAGTTCTGTGTATTATTCATTTTTTTCTAGCTGTGGAAATAAAGGCTCAGAAAAACTGTGACTTGCTTAAAGTCACAAGCACTTGGACCATGGTTTGGTACAAAATATCTAGCATGGATAGTTGCATATAGTTATTGTTCATTAAGAAGTCATGATGGACTGTCCTTAAAAAGAAAACAAAACAAAGCTAGCACTTTTGGACAGGATGTAGTAGGGGGTGTTGGGTAACAAGACAGGATACTTGTGCAATTCTTTTCTTTGCCACTGAATTTAAATTTTTCTTGCTCCCTAAAATGCATGATCTTTTGAGATAATGCTGAGACCAGCTGGGTCAACAAAACTAAGTTTTTTTGTTACACAAAACTTTCCTGGGAAATATAACACTACAAACCTATGAACAACTATACTGTTCTCTCTTACTGGAGATAACTTTCTGTTTATTTGGGTAGACCACCCACTTATTTGATAAAAGTTTACATATTAAGATGAGCTTTAGGATTCTTGCTTCCATGTGTCCATCACTTCCAAACTGTCTTATCACAGAGTCTTCCCAATCAGTTTGCTATCTTAAAAGATTCAACTTCACCACTTGAGCTGAGAGATGTTAAAGCCCTACAAAAAATCCACCTTTAGCTAAGCCTTTCCAAGACACAGCTAAGACTCAATCAAGGTGATGGTCTTCTTTGTGACAGTGGTTTAAAATAAATTTAATTTTACTGTATTATCAGATTTTGTGATGATATTTAGGGTTGTTAAACAGCCCTCAAGTTTTAGTTTCTTTTCACCTTCAGTAAGATAACAACCTTGGGCTGGCTCGTTCAAATAGTAGGCTCTTATGGCAAACCCAAAATGACTATTTGAGGAAAGGAATGCAGTGATGGCTGGTGATGAAGACTCAATTTGGTTTCTGCTTTATAAGCTCATCAAGTGCTGCTACCTTCTTTTAGTATCTAGCCTTTGTTGAGAAGCCAGTTTGTAGAATAAGTCAAAGGCATGTCTTCTATTTTCTTGGAATTGAAATGTTATATACCCAAGGTACACCCTTTTTAAAAAAAGACTTCTCTTGAGAAGTGCCTAAGTGTATAAATTATTTTTTTTATAAAATTTGCATACCTTGTGTTATAAAGGGGTTGTGGGGGAAATGTTCAGTACATCAAAATTACTCCCTCTACCTTATATGCATTTTTACTCTCCAGGTTTGTGAAGATGCAGAGATGTATTTCATGGGGATGAATGATTATGTGTGGACATTTAAGATACAAGTTGTTTATTTACCCACATTATTATATTAGATATTTTTAGTTGTGGGACCAGAAAATTCTTATTTAACTGGTTTAAACAAAATAGCATTTATTATTCCACATAAGAAGAGGTCTGGCTTCATTCTCAGACTGGAACATGATGGCTGGGGCAATTATAGTCCTTCTCTCCATATAGGATAAAATAAGTATTTTTTTCCTTCATCTCATTTTTGGGAGTAAGAAATTCTTTTTTCAGAAGTGGTCCAGGATGTGTCCCATTGTATATTGTTGGCCAGAATTAAACCATGCATCTGCTATTAAGCCAATCACTAAAGGGAGAATGGAATTACCAGAATTGGTTCAGACTAAGTAGGATCTACCCTTGGAAATGGGATCTCTTTTCTCTGAATTACACAGGGTTGATACTTAAACAAAATAGGATTCTATTTGCAAGGCAGGAGAAATAGAAACTGGATGAGTAATTAACAGTGTCTCCTAAATCTGCTTATTTAGTATAACATAGTATATGCATATGGAATATAGCATAAATTCTCATTAGTGACTTCCTAAGATGATAGCAGGGAGGAAGATTAAAGTACTAAGCATAAATTAGATGCTGAGATAATTTTCCACAGGAAATGTATCAAAGACGAGTCCTCTTAAGTCAATGGGCTCTAGAGTATAGAGAAGATGGTGTCTTCCCTCGTGGTCTCAAAGACCTACAGGAAGACCAAAGCTAGAGGCTCTCTCACTTTGCAAATCAGATTATAAATAACTAAGTGAATAAAATTCAAATGCAGCCATCCTGAGACTTAGCAGCTTTTCTATAGAAAACAACCCTCACCATTCATTTGTTTAGGAGCCCAGGAAAGGGTTAGCAAACCAAGAAGTAGAGAAAAGGCTATAGCCTTTTCTAATTCTTGTTTTCTATTTTTGAAGTAAATAAAGATGGGAAGGAGAGCAAATAATAAAACTCCTTTTAAAGATGCCAAGGTCAGCTGCCTTTTCTCTCAGTTTGGTCCCCAAATGGCCTGGTACAAAACTGTCTGTTGCCAGAGGAGACTATTATGAACTAATTTAGGGTTTTGAAATTCAAACACAATACATATATCTCCATGGTACTTACAGAGCATTCCCAGATGATGTTCAAGTTAACAGCAAAGATAATTATTTTTCTCATTCCTTTGTCTCTTGTGTTACATTGCCAATGCCTAAAATAATCTACATCTAAGTTGGTCACTAATCGTACTGAAATACATGATGCATTGATACCTATTTGTTTCTCTCTGGCTTGTATAAAAAAATTCACATTTTCATGACATTGTTCACTTTTTAAAGCATCTTATGTTTCATACAAGCTTTTCAAGATCTCTTAAGGTAAGATAACTATCCAGTTCTATATATGAGAATATTGAATTCACAGGTAATGACCTTTCCAAGGAAATGTAATTAGTTGGGATTGGGGGGATGGATGGATGCACTAGACTGTATGTGGACCATTTGCTCATTTGACTCTCCTTGTGAGTAGAACTTGTCCTCTCACTTACAATGATGACATAAAGGATTATTTTTGGATGACAGGTGGATGAGTGTTGGTTGTAGAAGACAGAAGGGAAGGAGGATATGGAGGTACAGGGTTCCTGTGGGATCTTTGGACACTGCAAGTGTTCTCAACATAGAAAGTGTCTCCTAAGTAGGTTAAGAAAGTGTCTTTTTAGGTTAAGGGATGGCTGAGCTCAACCATTCTATATTACTTCCCTTTTTACCACTCAACACATTTTTATAAGTGAAGCCAAGTTAAAAAATTTTAGAGAAAGTTTTGAAGTAAAAAGAGTCTTTAAAAGTCAGTCTGAGGAACTTTCAAGCGTTCTTAGGATAATGGTAGATGCCAAAATTGGAATGTACATTTTTTGCAGAAATTACACAGAGCAGGAAGGAGGGCAAATGGTAACACCTGTAACCTATGTCTATAACATAACTAAAAGACAGAACATGACAACCTTCAGTGATGTGTGAGGAACAGACATCTGAAACCTAGAGCTTTAGTTCTGGAGTCCTTACCACAGGGTAGAGATCGTGCAGAATACAGGAAAGTACATATGGGTCCTTGCAGTGAAAAAACTCAGATAAAATCTTAGAAATCTTAGAAAGTGAGAAACCTACATGACTGGAGAAATATGAAAACAAGTCTGAGACTTGGAATCAGATACCTACTAGAGAATCAAAAGAAAAGGACATGAAAGTGTAGATGGCCAGGGGTCTTGGGAAAGCACCAATTCAGGTAGATGACTCAGGAGAGTCAGATGTTCCTTGGAGGTTGATGGGAAAGAGAGAGAAGGAAGTAAGAGGTAAAAATTAAGGCGCCTAGAGAAATGAAAGGGTGCTGGGAGATTCAAGGACACACTAAACACACTATCGGGTGTCTTTTTAAACCCGATAAAAAAGAGACATGTTTAATTAAAAATAAATAAACCTTCATCTTACTATAGTGAGAGAAAAGTGAGAACTTGAGTTAAGAAACCCATGGAGTCACCTAAATTCTTTACCTCACTTACCTGCACTTGTTATTGCTGACTCAGGAAAATATAAGACGTTTTAGAAAAACACAAAAGACAACATTCATATAAAGCTACTATGAGATGAAAATCAAAGATGACAATAAATATTACCCTCTTTCCAATCAAAACCAACCATAAGATGAAGAGCATAACTCAACATCCTATCCAGTTTATGTATTCCTAAATAAGAATATTCAGATTTGAAACAAAAGCCTTGGAGCCAAAAATTAAAGATAAAATGACTAAATCAATAAAAATGGGGGCATTGGAAAAGAGAATAAAAACAACCAACAATAAAAAAACAAAATTAAAACAAGAGATAAATGGGATCAGAGAGAAAGTGATAAACAGATAAAGAGGCCAAGAAGGTCCTCATATATAATTGGAGTGGAAGGAAACGGAAGAAATTGAGGACAAGAAGGAGGAGGAAGAGAAACAGAATACTTAAAGCCACAGGTCCAGAAGTATTTCTGAAAATAAGAGAAATCTTGACTCTTTATATTTAAAAAGCTAATCTACCTAAAAGAGGTTGAAATGATCAACTTCAACTATTGTAATATAACAGTTGAACTTTAAAGATAAAGGGGAAAAATCCTCTGGGTCTCCAATACAATATTCAAATCACTCACAACGTAAAGATAATTGCATTGGCATCAGAGTTCTCAATTTCACATACAAGGCAAGTGTGATATTTTGATTTATAATAAATACATATTTAATCATCTTCCCATTCCTGGAATAAACCTCATAATACCCTTGGAATCTCCAAAGTGATAAATATCTTTTTGTTTGCTAATAAGGTGACTGGTGGTCAATGGCTCTCAGATAGCCTCAAGGATGGGACTAATAGGTTCCAGAGCAACTGGCCTCATGGTTAGATTGGAACTTACAACTCCATCACTCAACCTCTGGGGAGGAAGGAGGGGTTTGAAGTTGAGTTGATCTTCAATGGCCAATGATTTTATCAATCATACTTTTTTTTAAAGATCTTATTTATTTGAGAGAGGGGGAGCCCAAGGGAGAGGGAGAAGCAGATTCCCCTTTGAGCAGGGAGCCTAAAGCAGGGTTGATCCCAGGACTGAGAGATTATGACCAGAGCCAAAGACAGATGCTTAACCAACTGAGCCACCCAGGAGTTCCTATCAGTCATATCTTTTTAATGAAGCTTCCATAAGAAACCCTAACTGAAGGGGTCCAGAACATGTGGGGTGCTGGGGGTGGCAAGCCTGGGGAGGATATGGAAGCTTTGAGCCCCTTACATATACCTTGTCCCATGCATCTCTTCCATCTGGCTCTTCCTGAATTATATCTTTTTGTAATAAACTGATAATCTAATAAGTAATTGTTTTCCTGTCTTCTGTGAACCATTCTAGTAAATTATTAACCCTGAGGAGAATGTCATGGGAACTCCCAATTTATAGCCAAGTTAGACAGAAATTGTAGGTAACCCATGGACCTACTAATTGATATTGGCATTTAAAGTGGGGAGCAGGTAGTCTTATGAGACCAAGTCCTTAACTTGCATTAACTCTAGTTAGTGTCAGAATTGAGTAAGACAACCAGTTGGCATCTGCAGAAAAGTGAAGAATTATTTGATGTGGAAAATTTCACACATCAGGTGTCAAAGTATTCTTTGAAGGGATGCAGTAGTAGTGGTAGTAGTAAGGAAAAGTAGAGGAGTTATTTTCTTTCAGCAAGACAATGGAAGAGCAATATATGTTTTTTAAAGATTTATTTATTTATTTGAGAGAGAGAGTGCACATGCAAATGGGGAGAAGGACAGAGGGAGAAGGAGAGAGAATCTCAAGCAGATTCCCCATGGGACTCAATCTCATGACCCCAAGATCATGACTTGAGCTGATACCAAGAGTCAGTTGCTCAATCAAGTGAGCCAGCCAAGAGCCCCTGGAGGAGCAATATTTTAATAAACTTCAAAAAAAGAATGTGTGGATCTAATCAATTTTATATCCAGCCAACTGCTTATCAGTTATCAAGAATATAGAAAAAATTTCAAAAATGGAAGAACTCTAAATTCTGTTCCTACAAACTCTTCTTAAAAATCTACTGGAGCTTCCTGTAAATACTGATTTTCATTAGTGAAAATATTGATGAGGAGCAGCGAGTAGATTGAATCCTTAAACTAAGTCTAAAACAAAAGTATGTGTGTGGCTAGAGAAATACTTTATAAATATTATGTGTTTTAACAAAGTAATAATTTAACTAAAAATTGTGAAGAGAAGGGAAAGAGAATAAGCTCAGTGATTTTTGGGTGGCAATAGGTGGGTGGTAAAGATTCACAAAATAAAAAGCAACTCTCTGCTTTTTAAAAGGAACATGCATAAAGCAAAGTGATTCAGAAAGGCTCAAAATAAAGAGATGAGTAAGTGTATCTGAGGAAAACAGACATAAGAAGCAAACAAGTTGAGATTCTGATATCAGACAAGGTAAAATTTAGGCTTAAAAATCTTAAAGAATAGCAACAACTACCAATCAAGCAAATAAATACTAGAATACCTAAAAATGATAAGAACTACTATTCATAATAAAGATATGATAAAATTATGATATCTATGCAACAAATAACATAGCAACCAAGTTCATAAACTTGAAACAACAAGGAGAAATAGAAGCACATGTTAATATGGGACTTTAACATTCAGTTCAAGACATGTCCAGGAGATAAAATATTAAAGAGAATATAAAAGAACCTATTAAGGTAGATTTAATGGATTTGCCTCCAATCTGATACTGCATTAGTGAAAACTCTTCATACTTCATGTAATGAACACAATGCATTTATGAGGCTGGTATTATCCTGATAACCAGACAAAAACACTACAAATATTTTTTGTTTTTGTTTTTTGTATATTTTTTTATTGGAGTTTGATTTACCAACATATAGCATAACACCCGGTGCTCTTGTCAAGTGTCCCCCTCAGTGCCCATCACTCAGTAACCCCAACCCCCTACCCACCTCCCCTTCTGCTACCCCTTTTTCGTTTCACAGAGTTAGGAGTCTCTCATGTTCTGTCAACTTCATTGATGTTTCCCACTCATTTTCTCTCCTTTCCCCTTTATTTTCTTTGACTATTTTTTATATCTCCCAAATGAATGAGACCATATAATGTTTGTCCTTCTCCAATTGACTTACTTCACTCAGCATAATACCCTCCAGTTCTATCCATGTTGAAGCAAATGGTGGGTCTTTGTCATTTCTAATGGCTGAGTAATATTCCATTGTATACGTAGACCACATCTGTTTTATCCATTCATCTTTAGATGGACACCGAGGCTCCTTCCACAGTTTGGCTCTTGTGGACATTGCTGCCATAAACATTGGGGTGCAGGTGTCCTGCCATTTCACTGCATCTGTATCTTTGGGGTAAATCCCCAGCAGTGCACTTGCTGGGTGGTAGGGTAGTTCTATTTTTAACTCTTTGAGGGACCTCCACACAGTTTGCCAGAGTGACTGTACCAGTTCACACTCCCACCAACAGTGTAAGAGCGTTCCCTTTTCTCCATATCCTCCCCAACATTTGTTGTTTCCTGTCTTGTTAATTTTCACCATTCTCACTGGTGTGAGGTAGTATCTCATTGTGGGTTTTTTTTTTCTTTTAAGATTTTATTTATTTATTCATGAGAGACACACACACACACAGAGGCAGAGACACAGGCAGAGAGAGAAGCAGGCTCCATGCAGGGAGCCTGACATGGGACTCAGTCCTGGGCCTCCAGGATCAGGCCCTGGGCTGAAGGCAGCACTAAACCACTAAGCCACCAGGGCTGCCCTCATTGTGGTTTTGATTTGTATTTCCCTGATGGCAAGTGATGCGGAGTATTTTCTCATGCACTTGTTGGCCGTGTCTATGTCTTCTTTGGTGAAATTTCTGTTCATGTCTTTTGCCCATTTCATGATTGGGTTGTTTGTTTCTTGGGTGTTGAGTTGAATAAGTTGTTTATAGATCTTGGATACTAGCCCTTTATCTGATATGTCATTTGCAAATATCTTCTCCCATTCTCTAGGTTGTCTTTTAGTTTTGTTGACTGTTTCTTTTGCTGTGCAGAAGCTTTTTATCTTGATGAAGTCCCAATAATTAATTTTTGCTTTTGTTTTCCTTGCCTTCATAGATGTATCTTGCAAGAAGTTGCTGTGGCCAAGTTCAAAAAGGGTATTGCCTGTGTTCTCCTCTAGGATTTTGATGGAATCTTGTCTCACATTTAGATCTTTCATTCATTTTGAGTTTATCTTTGTGTACGGTGCAAGAGAGTGGTCTAGATTCATTCTTCTGCACATGGCTGTCCAGTTTTCCCAGCACCATTTATTGAAGAGACTGTCTTTTTTCCAGTGGATAGTGTTTTCTGCTTTGTCAAATACTGGTTGACTATAGAGTTGAGGGCCCATTTCTGGGTTCTCTATTCTGTTCCATTGATCTATGTATCTGTCTTTGTGCCAGTACCACACTGTCTAGATGATCACAGCTTTGTAGTACAACTTGAAATCCGGCATTGTGATGCCCCCAGCTATGTTTTTCTTTTTCAATATTCTCCCAGCTATCTGAGGTCTTTTCTTTTTTTTTTTTTCCCCGAGGTCTTTTCTGATTCCACACAAGTCTTAAGATTATTTGTTCCAACTCTCTGAAGAAAGCCCATGATATTTTGATAGGGATTGCATTAAATGTGTAAATTGACCTAGGTAGCATCGACATTTTCACAATGTTAATTCTTCCAATCCCTGAGCATGGAATACTTTTCTATCTCTTTGTGTCCTCTTCAATTTCTTTCAGAAGTGTTCTGTAGTTTTTTGGGTATAGATCCTTTACCTCTTTGGTTAGGTTTATTCCTAGGTATAAATCATTCTTATGCTTTTGGGTGTAATTGTAAATGGGATTGACTCCTTAATTTCTCTTTCTTCAGTTTCATTGTTAGTGTATAGAAATGCCACTGATTTCTGGGCATTGATTTTGTATCCTGCCACATTGCCAAATTGCTGTGTGAGTTCTAGCAATCTTGGGGTGGAGTCTTTTGGGTTTTCTATGTTACATTATTATGTCATCTGCAAAGAGGAAGAGTTTGACTACTTCTTTGTCAATTTGAATGCCTTTTATTTCTTTTTGTGGCCTGATCACTGAGGCTAGGACTCCTAGTACTATGTTGAATAGCAGTGGTGAGAGTGGACATCCTTGTCGTCTTCCCAATCTTATGGGAAAGGCTCCAGTGTTTCCCCATTGAGAATGATATTTGCTGTGGCTTTTCATTGATGGCTTTTAAGATGCTGAAGAATATTCCCCTTATCTCTATACTCTGAAGAGTTTTGATCAGGGATGGATGCTGTATTTTGTCAAATGCTTTCTCTGCATCTATTGAGAGGATCATATGGTTCTTGTGTTTTGTCTTGTTGATGTGATCTATCACGTTGATTGTTTTACCAGTGTTGAACCAGCCTTGCATCCCGGGTATTAATCCCACTTGGTCATGGTGAATAATCTTCTTAATGTACTGTTGGATCTTATTGGCTAGTATCTTGTTGAGAATTTTTGCATCACTGTTCATCAGGGATATTGGTCTATAATTCTCCTTTTTGGTGGGGTCTTTGTCTGGTTTTGGAATTAAGGCGATGCTGGCCTCATAAAATGAGTTTGGAAGTATTCCATCCTTTTCTATCTTTTGGAATAGCTTTAGTAGAATAGGTATTATCTCTTCTTTAAACATTTGCTAGAATTCTCCTGGGAAGCCATCTGGCCCTGGACTTTTGTGTCTTGGGAGGTTTTTGATGACTGCTTCAATTTCCTTCCAGGTTATTGGCCTGTTCAGGTTTTCTATTTCTTCCTGTTCCAGTTTTGGTAATTTGTGGTTTTCCAGAAATGCGTCCGTTTCTTCTAGATTGCCTAATTTATTGGCATATAGCTGTTCATAATATGTTTTTAAAATCGTTTGTATTTCCTTGGTATTGGTTGTGATCTCTCCTTTTTCATTCATGATTTTATTAATTTGAGTCTTTTCTCGTTTGTTTTTAATAAGGCTGGCTAATGGTTTATCTATCTTATTAATTCTTTCAAAGAACCAACTCCTGGTTTTGTTGATCTGTTCTACAGTTCTGGTCTCTATATCATTGAGTTCTGCTCGAATCTTTATCAACTCTCTTCTTCTGCTGGGTGTAGGATCTATTTGCTGTTTTTTCTCCAGCTCCTTTAGGTGTAAGGTTAGCTTTTGTATTTGAGTTCTTTCCAGTTTTTGGAGGGATGCTTGTACTGTGATGTATTCCCCCTCAGGACTGCTTTTGCTGTATCTTTTTCCCAAAGATTTTGAACGGTTGTATCTTCATTCTCATTAGTTTCCATGAATCTTTTTAATTCTTCCTTAATTTCCTGGTTGACCCTTTCATCTTTTAGCAGGATGGTCCTTAACCTCCACATGTTTGAAATCCTTCCAAACTTCTTCTTGTGATTTAGTTCTAATTTCAAAGCATTATGGTCTGAAAATACACAGGGGACAATCCCAATCTTTTGGTATCGGTTAAGACCTGATTTGTGACCCAGTATGTGGTCTATTCTGGA
This sequence comes from Canis lupus dingo, assembly GCF_003254725.2. Classification (NCBI taxonomy): domain Eukaryota; kingdom Metazoa; phylum Chordata; class Mammalia; order Carnivora; family Canidae; genus Canis; species Canis lupus. The sequence goes on from NC_064258.1 coordinate 25,456,248, forward strand.
GAAAGTTCCATGTGCACTTAAGAAGAATGTGTATTCAGTTGCGTTTGGATGTAAAGTTCTGTAAATATCTGTGAAATCCATCTGGTCCAGTGTATCATTTAAAGCTCTTGTTTCTTTGGAGATGTTGTGCTTAGAAGACCTGTTGATTGTAGAAAGCGCTGCATTGAAGTCACCAAGTATAAGTGTATTATTATCTAAGCATGTCTTAACTTTGGTTATTAATTGATTGATATACTTGGCAGCTCCCACATTCGGGGCATATATATTGATGATTGTTAAGTCCTCTTGTTGTATAGATCCTTTAAGTATGATATAGTGTCCCTTTCATCTCTCACTACAGTCTTCGGGATAAACTTTAGTTTATCTAATATAAGGATGGCTACCCCTGCTTTCTTTTGAGGACCATTTCAATGGTACATGGTTCTCCAACCTTTTATTTTCAAGCTGTAGGTGTCCTTATGTCTAAAATGAGTCTCTTGTAGACAGCAAATAGATGGGTCTTGCTTTTTATCCAGTCTGAAACCCTGCGCCTTTTGATGGGGTCATTAAGCCCATTCACGTTCAGAGTTACTATTGAAAGATATGAATTTAGAGTCATCATGATACCTATGCAGTCCCTGTTTTTCTGGATTGTTCCCTTGGACTTCCTCTATTACAGAATCCCCCTTAATATTTCTTGCAGAGCTGGCTTCGTGGTCACGTATTCTTCAGTTTCTGCCTATCTTGGAAGCTCTTTATCTCTCCTATTCTAAATGAGAGCCTTGCTGGAGACAGTATTCTTGGCTGCATGTTCTTCTCATTTAGGACCCTGAATATATCCTGCCAGCCCTTTCTGGCCTGCCAGGTCTCTGTGGAGAGGTCTGCTGTTAATCTAATATTTCTCCCCATATAAGTTAGGGATCTCTTGTCTCTTGCTGCTTTAAGAATTTTCTCTTTATCTTTGGAATTTGCAAGTTTCATTATTAAATGTCAGGGTGTTGAATGGCTTTTATTAATTTTAGGGGGGGAACTATCTCCTGGATCTGAATGCCTATTTCCCTCCCCAAATTAGGGAAGTTCTCAGCTATGATTTGTTCAAATATGCTTTTTGATCCTCTGCCCCTCTTGGCACCCCCTGAACCCCAATTAAACATAGATTTTTCCTTCTGAGGTTGTCATTTATTTCCTTTAACCTTTCCTCATGGTCTTTTAATTGTTTTTCTCTTTTTTCCTCAGCTTCCTTCCTTGCCATCAACTTGTCTTCTATGTCACTCACTCTTTCTTCTCCTCTTTAACCCTCATTGTTAGGACCTCCAGTTTGGATTGCATCTCATTTAATTGATTTTTAAATTTGGCCTGATTAGATCTAAATTCTTTAGTCATGAAGTCTCTTGAATCCTTTATTCTTATCTCCAGAGCTACCAGTAGCTTTATAATTGTGCTTCTGAATTGGCTTTCTGACATTGAATTCTAATCCAAATTCTGTAACTCTGTGGCAGAGAGTACTGTTTCTGATTCTTTCTTTTGTGGTGAGTTCTACTTTCTAGTCATTTTGCTCAGTGCAGAGTGGCTAAAAAAGAATTGTACTGGAAAAAGGATTAAAAAAAAAAAAAGAAAAAAAGGAGGAGTATCCTCTGGTTCTATATACTGTAAGTACTTCGACTTCCCTTGGAACTTTCCAGCTCTGCTCGGTCATAACTTGCTCTTCCCCTGTCCTTCCAGCTGGTCTTCTGGGGGAGGAGCCGGCTGTGCTTATTCTCAGGTGTGTGCACCTGGGGGAGCTGCCCACTACCTGCCAGGTGCCGGGCTCCGTGGGAGCTGTTGACCCCTTGAGGTCCCTGTTACCTGTCATCCCACCCCTCTCAGGCACGAGGTGACACTAGGAGTAGCAACCACACTGGTGGTGGCCAGCTCTCCAGCTCTAGAGTCAGCTCTTGCAGTAACTACCGCAGCTCCCAGTCGGCTCTGGCCCATATGCTCCCAGGGCGGCAGGGGGTGCTGATCTGCACAGCTTGGGGGCACCCTCCAGGCCTCCGCCTGTCCCTGGGGGGAGATCCTGGGCTGTGTCCTCTTGGCGCCCTGGGATCCAGGGCCTGCGCTGCTGGAATTGCATTCCCGGGTCCAAGGCTCCCGAAGGCAGCAGAGTGCAGCCCCCTCTATCCGGAGCCACCACCTGAGCTTCTCCAGAGGCCCTACCAGGTGTCCTCCAGCCCTTTACTGAGGTCAGCCTGTGGTGTGTGCTGTGCTCTCCCCCAGGCCCACTTCCTCTGTTAGTGACTCCAGGAGACTGGAGGCTCCACTGCCCCTCCTGCAGTTCTGCCGGATTTCCCTGCTGAATGCCTTTCTGTCGGGGAAGAATCTGATGCGGATTTTTTTTTTTTTTTTTTTTTGATGCGGATTTTTAAAGTTCCTGCTTCTCCAGGGCTGGGCTGTCTTGTCTGGGAGGCTTTCGCTACCCAGCCTTAGCCCAGCTCCTAGCAGGGCCCTCCCACACTTGATTCTTTTTTATTTTTATTTTTCACCTTCCTACCTTGTTAGAAGTGAAAACGTTTCTCTCTGTAGCATTCCAGCTGTTCTCTCTTTAAATCTCAGTTCGAATTCATAGGTTTCTCAGGATGATTTGAAAGTTATCTTGGTAAGTTGGTGGGGACAGGTGACTTGGGGACCCTACTCCTCTGCCATCTTCCACTACAAATATTTTGATACAAATACAGAATAAAGGGCAAAACTACACGATAATCTCATAGAAAAATAATTTAATAAAATCCAACACCTTTCATGATAGAAACAGTGAACAAACTAGGAATAGAGAACTTTCTCAAGTTAATAAAAGCCATCTATGAAAAACACAGGTAATAGCATACTTAAAGATGAAAGACTTAATGCTTTTCTCTCAAGACTGGTGACAAGACAAGGATATCTGCTCTCACCATGTTTTTTTTCAACATTGTAATAGGAGTACTAGCCAGAGCAGTTAGACAAGAGAAAGAAATAAATTTTATCCAAATTGAAAAAGAAAACTATGTTTATTCACAGATGACATCATTTTGCATATAGAAAATTATAATGAGTAGACACAAATATTTTAGAACTAATGAGCGCAGCAAGGTTGCAAGATACAAGATCAATGTAGTAAGCAGAATAATGGTCCTCCTTTCAAAGATGTCCACATCCTAATCCTCAGAACCTGTAAATATGTTTGGTTACATGGCAACAGGGATTTAAGATTCTGATGAAATTAAGGTTGCTACTCATCTGATTTTAACATAGGGAGATTATCCTGAATTGTCAGGGTGGACGCATGGGATCACAAAGGTCCCTCAAAGTGGAAGATGGAGCAGAGGAAGAGATCAGAATGATGAAATATGAAGAGTGTGACTTGATGTTACTGACTTTAAAACTGAAGGAAATAGGCCATAAACTAAGAAATCTAGAAGTTGAAAAAGATAAAGAAACAGAGTTTTGCTTAGAGCCCCCAGAAAGGAATTCAGCCTTTCTGGCACTTTGATTTCAGTACAGTATTGGGCTTCTGATCTGTAGAATTCTATAGTTACAGATTTACATAATAAATGTATATTCTTTTAAGGATCAAGTTTGTGGTAATTTATTACAACAGCAATAGAAAACTAATACAATCAATAACAAAAATCGGTTGTATTTATATATGCTAGAAATGAACAATCTAAAAATTAAGTTACTTATACTATCTCATTTACAATTGCATCAAAGAATAAAATTCTTAGAAATAAATCTATAAAAAAGTGTAAGACATGGACACCAAGTACTGTAAAATACAACTGAAAGAAATTAAAGAAGATCTAAATAATGGAAGGAGGGATGCCTGGATGGCTCAGCAGCTAAGCTCTGCCTTTGGCTCAGGGTATGATCCTACAGTTCAGGGATCCAGTCCCACATCAGGGTCCCTGAGGGGAGCCTGCTTCTCCCTCTCCCTTCGCCTATGTGTCTGCCTCTCTCTGTGTCTCTCATGAATAAATAAATAAAATCTTTAAAAAATAAAATAAATAAAGGAAGGACATTCCATGTTCATGGATTGGAAGCCCCATTATTAAAATGGCAATACTTCCTAAAATAATCTACGGATTCAACATAATACCCATCAAAATTTTACCTAGATTTTTTGTAGTAATTGATAAGATGATCCTCAAATTCAGATGGATATACAAGGGATCTTGAATAACCAAAAAATTTTTGAAAAAGAAAATAAAATGTTGGAGGACTTACATTTCTCAATTTCTAAACTTACTACAAGACTATTTATAAGGATGTAGTACTTGCATAAGTATATACATATAGATTAATAGCATATAACTGAGAGTCTAGAAATAAATCCATATATTTATGGTCAATTGATTTTTGACACAGATGCCAAGATAATTCAATGGGGTGGTGGTGGCGGGAAGAATAGTACTTTAAACAAATGAGAGTAGGACAACTGAATATCTACATGCAAAAGAATGAAGTTGGCCCTCTTAATTGCATCATATACAAAAATTAGCTTACAGTAAGTCATTGACCTAAATATAAAACCTAAAATCATAAGTCTTTTAGAGAAGCACATCTGAGTAATCTTCATTATCTTGAAATAGGCACTTGTTTCTTAGAAACTAAGAGCACAAGCAGCAAAAGATTAAAAAATTGATAAATTGGACTTAATGAAAAATAAAAATGTTTGTGCTTCAAAAACATTTTTCATCTTCAGTCAAGTGAAAGGATAACTCACAGAATGGGAGAAAATATTTGCAAGTCATATATCTCATAAGTAACTAGGATCCAGGGGCGCCTGGTTGTCTCAGTGGTTGAGCATCTGCCTTTGGCTCAGGTGGTGATCCCTGAATCCTGGTTCTGCATCAGGCTCACTGCAGGGAGCCTGCTTCTCCCTCTGCCTCTGTCTCTCTCTCTGTGTCTCTTATGAATAAATAAATAAAATCTTAAAAAAAAGTAACTAGGATCCAAAATATATAGTCTTATGACTCAACGATAAAAACAAATATTCCAATTAAAAACTAGGCAAATGATGGGCACCTGGGTGGTTCAGTTGGTTAAGCATTTGCCTTCAGCTCAGGTCATGATCCCAGAATCCTGGGATTGAGTCCTATATTGAGTTCCCTGCTCAGTGGGAAGTCTGCTTCTCCCTCTGCCCCTCCCTGTACTTGTGCTCTCTCTCTCACTCTTACTATCTCTCACAAATAAATGAATAAAATATTAAAAAAAACAAGGCAAGTGATTTGCATAGAAATTTCTCCAAAGAAGATATATAAGTCGCAAGATGCTCAACATCATTAGTCATCAAGGAAATACAAATAAAAATCACAATAAGATTATCAGTTCACATCTACTAGATAGAATATTCAAAAGGACAGAGGATAGCAAGTGTTGGGTGACAATGTGGAGAAAAAGAGATCCTCATGTACTGATGTTGAGAATATGACATTATGTAGCTACTTTGGAAAACAGTTTGGTAGTTCCTCAAAACTTTAAACAAAGAGTTACCATGTGACCTTACAATTCCACTCAAGAGAACTGAAAACATAGGTCCACACAAAAACTTGTATATAAAGGATCATAGGAGCATTATTTATAATAGTCAAAAAGTGAAAGCAACCCAAATGTTTATCAACTGATGCTGTCAAATGACAAAACTAAAACAATTTTGTAACAAGTTTGATGTCCTTTATTCAAGGGAAAACAATCCATGGATTGGGGAAGCACAGTGCCTTGCAAGCAGTGGGGTACTCTTCCCGAGGGATCTGGGGAAAACATGAGTTTTATAGAGCATTAGAAGAGGCAAAGTAGGAAAGAGACATGATTGGAGAGGAGATGGGGAATTTCCTTACAGAGCTAACAGGTTCTATTTTCTAAGGTAAGGTAAACTAGCTTACCCTGAGTTGGAGGATTGTGATTAGTGTGTGTGTTAGGTTCTCCTGACAAGTGTTTCTTGTAAGTACAAGCTGACTTAGGTTTAGATTTGTGACATGGGCCAGGCCACTGGGAAGCCTCCATTTTGTGGGTGTCAATATACATATTTTTTCAACAGATAAATAAAATGTATATTTATTCAATAGAACATTATTTGACAATAAAAGGGAATGAGGCACTGATAAATGCTACAACATAGACAAATATTTAAAACATTATGCTACGTGAAAGAAGCAAGTCACAAAAGGCCATATATATGATATAATTCCATTTATATGAAGTGCCCAGAATAAGCAAATCCATATGTTCTCGAATTAAATACTGATGATGGTTGTACAACTTTATGAATATACTAAAACTAATTAGATTGTACACTCCAAAGTGTAAATTGTATCTCAAAAAACCTGTTTTCTTTTTTTTTTTTTTTAAGATTTTTATTTATTTATTCATGAAAGACACAGAGAGAGAGAGAGGCAGAGACATAGGCAGAGAAAAGCAGGCTCTATGCAGGGAGGCTGATCTGAGACTCGATCCCGGGACTCTGAGATCATGCCCTGAGCCAAAGGCAGATAGATGCTCAACAGCTGAGCCACCCAGGTGTCTAATAAAGCTGTTACTTAAAAAAATTATCATATACAGAGAACAGAGCCAGAGGTTGAGGGGTGGGAGGTGAATGAAATAGGTGAAGATACAAACCTACAATTATTAAAATAGATGTCATTGGGATGTACTTGGCAGCATGGTGACTGTGGCTAATAACTATATTGCATTGTAAATTTGAAACCCACTGAGAGAGTATATCTTTTTTTTCTAAGATTTTATTTATTTATTTTAGAGAGATAAAATGGGGAAGGCCAGAGGAGGGAGGAAGAGGGAGAGAATCTCATAATCCTGAGATCATGACCTGAACTGAAATTGAATCGGATGCTTAACCAACTGAGCCACCCAGGTGCCCTGAAAGAGTAGATCTTCAAAGTTCTCATAATAAGATAAAAACATTTAACTCTGTATGGTGACGGATGTTAACTAGACTTACTGTGATGATCATTTTCACAATGTATACAACTATCAAATTTTATTGTATACCTAAAACTAATATAATGTTATATGTCAGTTATATTTCCATAAAAAAGTTACAGTGAAAACACTATATCAGAATTTATGGAATACAATTAAAGTAGTGATCAGAGGTGTATTCATCATCTTAGATATTTGTGTCAATACAAATGAAATGTTAAAATTAAATGAATTAAGTCCTCAGCTCAAAAAGCTAGAAAACAAACAGCAAAGTAAACTAAAAATAAGCAGAAAAAGAAATAATAAAGATAAAAGCAGAAATTAATAGGTAGAAAATGGAAAAGTAACATTGAATAAGTTAAAATATTATGTCTTTGCATTTATAACTGGCTAGTTAAACTAATCAACAAAGAAAAGATATGTACATAAACACATCCTGTTATCCAAGGGCCCCCAGCCACCAGCCATCTCATTAGCATGCAAAAGGCATTCATATCACTCAGTAGATTCTAAGTGTCTTAGAACTTCCTGTGTCAGGGACTGAAGACTAAAAGCAAATACAACAAAACATGCTCCTATCACCTCTACTAGTGAGGAACTTAACAAAGTTTTAGAAGCTTTGTGACAAAAATGTGGCATGAAAACCGAATATATATATTTCTTATTATATCCCAGTATCACAAAGGAAGTTATATATTTTATATAAATAAATTTTTAAAAGAGATTTTATTTCTTTATTTGGGAGAGAAAGAGACAGATAGCAAGAGAGAGAGCATGAGTGGGGAGGAGAAGGAGAAGGAGGCTCCATCCCAGGACCTTGGGATCATGACCTGCGGCTGAAGGCAGATGTTTAACCAACTGAACCACCCAGGAGCTTCATATAAATAAATTTTAAAACCTAGATGAAATGGATAATTCCCTAGGAGAATGCAATTTACCAAAAATTGATTTCAATAGAGATAATTATTGAAAAGATTAATTTTCACTGAAGAAATACAGAAAGTCATCAAAGAACTAGCCATTCAAAAAACAATTCACCGAGCCCAGATGATTTTGAAGGTGATTTCTATCAGACCTTTAAATACTGATATTATATCATTTTTTTTCAGAGTTTAAAATGGATTACTTTGAAATTATTTTTGTGAAGCAATGCAATATTAATATTAAATGTGCTAAAAATTTCACAAAAAGAAGAGCATGCAGAGTGTTCTCTACTTATGAATATCTTGGCAAAATCCTAAAAGGTAGCAAACAGAATTTAATATCATCTTAAGAAAATAATACATTAAAGGGATCCCTGGGTGGCGCAGTGGTTTGGCGCCTGCCTTTGGCCCAAGGCGCGATCCTGGAGACCCGGGATCGAATCCCACATCGGGCTCCCGGTGCATGGAGCCTGCTTCTCCCTCTGCCTGTGTCTCTGCCTCTCTCTCTCTCTCTCTCTGTGACTATCATAAATAAATAAAGAAAAAAAATACTAAAAAAAAAAAGATTTAAAGAAAATAATACATTATGACCAAGCGAGATTTATTTCAAGAATCCAAAAATAGTTAACTATTAGGAAACCTATTAATATAACCTATAATTAATATAATCTATACTCTAATTAATATAACATAAATTAATACAATTTATGTTAGTGGATAGATATAGGCCTTTAACACAACCCAACATACAATAAAATAGTAATTGATGGATACTTCTTTAACATGATATTTATATATAGCATTACACTGCAAAGTTGTACCACACTTTAGGCCTAAATAGCATCTTACTGGTAAAACACTAGAGGCTTTTCCATAGGTCAGGAGCAAGGGGGATCCCTGGGTGGCGCAGCGGTTTGGCGCCTGCCTTTGGCCCAGGGCGCGATCCTGGAGACCTGGGATCGAATCCGACGTCGGGCTCCCGGTGCATGGAGCCTGCTTCTCCCTCTGCCTATGTCTCTGCCTCTCTCTCTCTCTCTCTCTCTCTGTGTGACTATCATAAACTAAAAAAAAAAAAAAAAAAAAAAAAGGAGCAAGGCAAGATGGACAACATGGCCCCTGCTAGATAATGCTGCATTGAAAGCATTGGCCAATCCAGATGGTAATAAAAAAGGTTAACAACATAAAAAAGTTGGACTACATAAAATTTGACAAAACTTTTTTAATGTTGGGCGGCCCGGGTGGCTTAGCGGTTTAGCTCTGCCTTCAGCCCAGGGCCTGATCCTGGAGTCCCGGGATCGAGTCCCACGTCGGGCTCCCTGCGTGGAGCCTGTTTCTCCCTCTGCCTGTGTCTCTGCCTCTCTCTTTCTCTCTGTGTCTCTCATGAATAAATAAATAAAATCTTTAAAAAAAAACCTTTTTTAATGTCAAAAAACACTATAGAAATGACATCAGAAGAAAATAGTTATAATATATTTCACAGAGACTGGACTAATCATCCTAGGAAATCTTGAAATTGAGGTGGATGAGACAACCAGAAACCTGATAGAAAAATGAGCTAATAAGGAACAGACGGTTCACAGAATAACACATATAACTGACTCCTAATCTTATGAAAGATGTTCAACCTCACTGTAAAAAAAAAAAAAGAAGGAATGTGAATTAAGACCACATTGAACTATAATTTCTGACCTACTGATTTGGGGAAAAGTTGGAAAGCTTCACAGGACACCGTGGGGGTGAGATGTGGCGGTGCAGGCACTCTGCTGTGCTGCTGGGGAGCACGTGCCGGGGCACCTCCCTGTGTGCAGGAATCAGGGAACAGCAAACAAAAGGGCATTAGGTCTTTTACTCTTTGACCCACAGTCCTTCTAGAAATTTTCCCTGAAAAATCAGTCTTCACAAATCTAAAACTATATGTGTGTGTGTGTGTGTGTATGTGTATATTTATATTCATATTTCTTTATTACAGGTATTTAGAAGGGCAAAATACTGGAAACAAATTGCAAGCCTGTTAGTAGGAAACTGGTTGAATAGTTGAATAGACTGGTATATCCACACAGCAGAGCACCATTACCACCAAACACAATTGAGGAAGATTTCTAGGAACTGACATTGAGTCATTTTCGAAATATAGTAACAGAAAAGACCAAAATGAAAAATGGTTACATTGCCTTCCTTAACTTCTGTATATGAAAGGTGGGGAAATTTAAAATATATATGTATTAGTCTATTTTTGCAAAGAGGAAATACAAGGAAGGATAGACTAGACCCTAATAAAATAGTGAACAAGATTGTTTTTGCTGATCTATTTTTTTTTGTAGTTTTGAAGTCAAACAGATGTTGAAAATTTAAGGAACAAAACAACACTCTCCCCCCGTCCCCAGCTCCCCGCCCCAACAGCCTAATGAGAGTAGATGTTGGGGGAGAGGAAGCATCCCCAGGTTTTGCCTTGCTGATTGGTGAGGAAAGCAGTAATGGCTGGACAATTTGCGTGTCCGAGGGTGAAATAAATCACCAGACCACTGTTCTCATCACTGTCTACTTGGAATGTTCCTGTGTCACGTAACTCTGTTTCTTCCTCCTCCCTCCCTGTCTCCTTACTGAGCTGTTAGGCTCTGCAGTTTTCAGAGATGAAGGGATCCAGGCTCAGAGTCCAGGAGGGATGTGGACAGGCACTGGGACAAGTACATCCTTCTGGATGGACTGTGGGAGCAGGTCATAGGGACAGAGCAGGACCATGTCTCCCTCATCGGGGCCATCAGTGCAAACTCCTGGCTTGATTCCTTGTAGGATGGGTGTTATTTACCCCCAGGAAAGGGCTACCTCCCCAGGTGTGTGGTGGGAGGAGGTGCAGAAGGACTGGACTCACCTCGCTGGAGGTCCGCTGTGCTCCCCCCCCCCCCCCTGCTCGGAGAGGCTCTGCACTGTCTAACCTGCCTTCCTGCCTGATCTAAAGGGACTCTGCACTTATTATAAATATCTCCTTGGTGATCTAAGATGATTGAAAATGGGATGGGATTGGCTTTTCACTGATCTTTGTCTGGAGAAGATTTTAGCTTTGTTTCCAGTAAATTCCGTCTGGGATTTGACTCAGAACATCCTTTGCAGAGAAAACCTGCAAGAGGATGTGGGCTTCCCCTTCCTCCCCACAAACACAGGTGCCTGCAGTTCAATTCTATCCCAGAAGGTGGCAGGTTTTGCCTGGAAAAGGGACTCTTCAGGGCCATGCCCACTCCAAGGCGTGGCTTCACAGAATCATGTTCCTTGACAAACATAATTTATAGATTGCTTTTGTTAATGCATCAGAGAGAATGTATGTTCAGGGTAGATTCTTGGTGATGTTTATTGCCTTTTCTATTTAGAAAAAGAAACTAAAGCAAGTAAGTAAGTCTTTAACCCTTTCAATGCGTCCTTATTATACTAGATCAGGCAAAAATAATGGTTAGAATCCCCGGGGCAGGAGGCGGAAGGGAGGGATGGGATAGACACGGGAAGAGCTTTCCATGCAATTGTTCTTTCATTGTGACGTTAGTTAATATCTCCATACTGCCTTATTCTAAGTACTCAGAAAGTGGAGAATGGCTTTTTGGCCGTTCCTTTGTGTTGCCAGGATGATGCTTACATAGGGGCTCTGCACGGATTTGGTGTCACTGTGGCCTTCCCCAGCTCCCACAGGCTCGTACCCCGTGGAGACAGCCTGCCAAGTCCCAACACCGTTGTTCCACAGCTGCTTCCTTGACTAAGTGTTGATACGTGTTCTCAGAAACGACTGCCCTACAAAAACATATTTGAGAAGAAACACAGAGTGAAGGACATGCTGGAGTTCTCATTCTGCTTTTTTACTTTCTGCCCAAAATGCAAAGAAACAAGAAACGAACCCGAAACCCTCCCCCCCCTTTAACTCCCTGTTAATTCCCCATTAACATAGTAGTTTGCTGGGCATCTATTCTTTGCCAGACAATTGTCTTATACCAGTGTTTTTTTTTTTAATTTTTTATTTATTTATGATAGTCACAGAGAGAGAGAGAGGCGCAGAGACACAGGCAGAGGGAGAAGCAGGCTCCATGCACCGGGAGCCCGATGTGGGATTCGATCCCGGGTCTCCAGGATCGTGCCCTGGGCCAAAGGCAGGCGCCAAACCACTGCGCCACCCAGGGATCCCTATACCAGTGTTTTATTTTGGGGGTCTAAGGCAATCATTTTTCATGATACTGGCTTGAAATCTCATGCAAAGGTGATGAATTCATAGAAAACCTGAAACTGAACCATGAAGATGACAGAGTCTCTCCCTCCTGCTGCATGTCCTCCTCTGTCCTATTTTCTTGGTCCCTGGCCCCTGATCCTCTGATCACCACTCATTGCTCCTGGGCTGAAGCCTAGCTGGGGTGATTCTACTCTGGGGACTTTGAGCTGCATGAATCGGAAGGCTGTAGAACCCGAGACCCTGAGACCCTCTCTGGCCAGAGGCAGAGAGCACCTAAATGACAGTTCCCCAAATAGGGGAGAACTCTTATCTGGACACCCATGGCCTGGGGCAGAGCGACCAGCAGCCCTGCATAGACAGAAGGGCACATCAGCTGAGCTGGGGATTGGGCTCCTGACTGGAGAGGCACTGGCTGCTCACAGCTGTTTCCAAATCAAGGAGCCAGGGCACATATTGCTTCTTATAGTCTTGCCCTAGAAGCAATTTCTATGGAATAATACAGACAGGATATCACCTTTTCAAGATTCTCTGCCTAAGGATTCAAAGGTAGTTTTGCTTGGATTCTAAATTTGTTGCTTTTGAAGGGGAGTGTGTAATGGGATTTTAGAGGCGAGGCAAGCCCCTGTTTCAGTGTCACACTCGTCTGGCCTCTAAAACTCTGGGCAGTAGGGACTAGAAGTCTATTCCAGGCAGGCCCAATGGACCCAGGGAAATCCAGCCTGGGCTTGCTCCACATATCCAAGGATCGGTTCCACTTTGTGACCATGGAGCTTGGATGGGTTTCATGACTGCAGACACTCTGCCCTGTTTGGCCTCACTTTCCTCCATGTCTTCCTCTCTCCTCTAATCCTCAAACTTCTCTCTTCCTCTTTCATTGAACAAATTGAAGCCACTGGAAGGGAACTCCCCAAGAGCCCCTGAACCCCTTCTCTGCTGGGAGCGGTGTAGAGTACTCCCCGCCCCGGGCACCCCTCACTGCCTGTGCATCCTCTCTCACCATCTGGGGTCTTGGCTCTACTCTTTCTGCCCTCTCCCTCTCCCTCAGGAATGACTCATGGTCTCCTCTCCTGGATGGGTCTAGTCAGCATGCAAATACGCTATTGATTCTCTCATTTAAAAAAAGTCAACAAAAAATATCTTCTGACCCCACTTCTACCATCTTGCCCTTCAACTTTCACCCTGCTTTGCAAAAAGGCTCCTTTCCTCCAGTCAGGCTGATTTGGCACCACAGCTCTGTGGAACCTGCTCTTAGTCAGGTGGTTGGGGCCCTCTCTTGGTTAAATCCAGGGGCGGGCTCACAGTTCTCCATTTGTATGACTGTGGCCAACACTTGGCCTGTCTGCCCCTCCCCACTCCTGGCTGCACTTGTTCCCCCCACTTGCCTTCAAGGACAGCATGTTCTTCAGCTGCTCTTTTATCCTACTTGGCTCTCCTTCTCTGTCCCGCCTGCTGGGTCCTCCCTGGGGTGGGAACTCTTTCCTTCTCTTCCATGCTCACGCACTCAGTGACTGTATGAGTATCCCTGCCTGCATGCAATGACTCCCAGCCCCATCCCTGGGTCTCAGGTTCCTCTGCTAAACTCCACACTCACATATCCAACTGCCTTCCCAGACTTTCCATTTGGCAGCCAATAGCCACCATAACTCAAGCTGTGCAAAGCTGGACTTCTCACTTCAGACTTGTCCCCTAGTGTCTGTTGCCATCTCTTTATGGTAACTCAATCTTTACAGTTGCTCAGGTAAAAATCTGGGTGTCGTCATTGATTCCTCCCTTTCTTTAACCCATTTGTGGCTCCTACTGACATGACTCTATCTACAAAACACATACATGATCTAACCAATTTCTCAACATTTCTATGGCAGTTTTGTGCTCTGTTCTGTGGGTTCCTGAAGCAGATCACCTGGGTGCAAATTCATCTGGGTGACCCTGCACACATTACTTAATCTTTCTTTAGGGCTCAGTTTTTTCACCTGAAAAATGGGGTAATAATACTTCCTATATCATGATGTTGTTGGGTTTGGTTCATATTGTCACAGCATTTGTTATCGTTGGATAGATGTTTGAAACCTTTTTCACTGCATTCCTGGTTATTGGCTAGGTCCTGCATCCACTAAGTACATGTCTATGGAATCATAGACACTCACTTGATGTCAGGTTTCAGACTATACCTCAATTTTGGCTGTCATGACTCTTCTATTTCCTTCTTTCATATCTCTTGGCTATTTAGACCAACCCAAGCTCAGTCTGTCCCACCTCAGAGACACTAGACCTCTTCTGGGTAAGAGCTGGTTGTGGCACCAGCTTGAGACTAGGTGGTCCTGATGGACTCCCTGGTATATCATGGTACCAGGGGCTTTGGGTCATGTAAGAAGGAGATGCCAGGGGTAGGTGAGAGCCAGTAGTTTTAGAGGTGGGAACCTTCAGGCTTCTGACTTACAGAGGCTCTCCATTCCAGACTGGCCCTGCCCAGCTCATAGGCTCATTTACCCTCGGACTTTGGGTCAACTGCACAATTAAAAACATCTGAAGGGACTTGAGCAGCAGTATGATTAAAGGGTCATGTGGTAGAATGCAGAGGATTCATTTGTACAGAGTCAGCTTCACCTAAACATGTAAACAGCAACTGTTACCGTTTGTTGAAGCCTCTGGGTATTTGCTTAGGAATGTCAAAAGCATGAGCTTTGACCAAGGTCCCCAGGTGCACCTGGGTTTGGAAATGGCTCGTTGCTGCCACTAGACGCTGAGTGACTGATGGGGAGGAGTTGGGGCAGGGCGGAGAGTTGAAAGGCCTAATTTTACTTCTGATCTGTTGTTTACTAACTAATCCTGTGACTTTGGACAAGCCATCTTCCTTTCTCAGCCCTCAAGGTTTTCAATCTTGTTTTACTGGCAGAATCATTTTTTAAAACAGTATTTCATGTGGAAGCCAAATTTATGGTTATTACAGATCAAATCAAAAACAAAACTGCTCTGAATGAAAAGGGGAGGGGTTGAGGTGGCCCAGAGCGTTGACTGTTAAGAATATCCCCTCAAATTGTGCACATGGATGGCTCCTGCGGTGTCTCCACTTTACCTCTAAGACTCTGAATAATACAACTTGAAGTCCCCTCCCCCCAGGGATGTGTAAGGACCCTTCCAGCTCTGACAGGTGGTGTGACTTCTTCTGGTAGAACTGCTGTTGGGGTTGCTAACACAGTAGTTAGGAATGAATGATCTGGCAGTGGGTGCAGAGGGTAAGGGAGGAGAGCATGAGGAACCAGACCATGTATTCCCAGGGCAAAGCCATTCCCAGGACGCCCACTTTATGTACTGTGTATCTGATGGAGCTCTCCACTTGGGACCTCAACCTCTAGGGAGGTTGAAAGAGTTCAGCCATCTTGCTATTCAGGAACCCCTGCCCTGTTTCAACAGATGCACAAGACATTTGCCAGCTGTTTTTTAAATCTTTTATGTCTTACTGCCTAATATCCCAGTTGGAGATGTGAAGATGAATGTGACACAGCCTTGTCCTTGAGGCACTCAGTGTCTGGTGGGGTAATGTCAGAGCACTTGGAATTATTTGCATGTCTAGGTGCTCTCATGGATACTGGGCAAAGGTCATTCTAGCTCAAAGGAGGGGGCCACTCCCTCTGTCTGGGTGGGGGAGGCCAACAAGATGGCTCAGAGGAGCTGTGATTGAAGACTGAGAGACCACCAATGGACTTGGATAGGAGTGGGAGGGACAGAAGAGAGCTGGGAGGAGGCCCTGAGGCAGGAGGAATAGTGGGTGTACAGCCATGGGGACTGGACTGGTTTGAGAGAAAATCTATCTCCTATACAGAAGTTCATACACTTAAGTCCAGGTTTGCATATTCCTCCTGTGGGGCCCACACTACAGAAGGAAAGGCCCCTCCATATAAGCCACAGGTTTGACTATGGTGAATAGTCAGACATTTAGTGTGAAATGATGTCAAGTCATTATTGAAATTATTAGAATTTCTTTACAATTACCTGCCCCTAGAAAAAAAATGACCACATGAAACCCAATCCAAATATTTCTTTTGTGTGCACTTTGTAGATTTCTAATGGTACAACTGGTTGACCTTTCATAAAACAGAGTTTCAAAGAGACTCTTTTACTGTCCACTTTCATGGTGCTCTCTGAAGGCAAAGGAAGGGAAAGGGGCCTTTGGAAGATCCTCATGGAAATTTGAGAGCAAAAGCAGTTGCTTAGGTTCAGTGATTTCTCTCTTTATCAAAGACAAATCCCATAAGAGTCAATTAGGGCCTGATTAGAAGGTGGAGGTCCCGAAGAAAGGGAACCTTCCCCACATTTTTACTAGGTCAACCCCCACCTCCCTGAGTGCATCTCACCTGGGGGAGAATCAGGGTCCTGTTATCAGGTTTTATTTCTGCAACCAAACCCCAATAAACACATATCACTCAGACTTGACAACAATCTTCTCATCCTGATTACATTCCCACCCCCTACAGATAACACGTTTTTCTCTCTTTTGTCCCCCTCTCTGCTCTATTCCTTCTCACATATGTATTCCCTTGATATTTACACCCCATCACTCTGCCCCATTAGGGTAAGCTGCTCTGTGAGCTGATGGTTTTCTCAATCAATGGGGACAGTCATGCCTATACATATGCATTTCATGAAGGCTCCTCCCCAGAAATCCTCGCTGAGGAGGTTTCAAAACCTGAGGTGACCCCTCATTCACATTTGATACAACTTGTCACATTAAAGTCTTTGCAACTGATTCTATATCTGCTGAAATATGTGTAAATATATATTCCAAATATATATGAAAACATGTAAGTACATATATTTCTTTCTTTCTTAATAGTCCTTACTCTGTCTCCACTTTCAAGTCTTTGAGGGTTGGCTAGTTGTAAATTACACATCATAAATAATTGTCTGACCAGGGAATAGGGATTCCTGGAGCCCTCCCTTGCTGAGTGGACTGTGGACAGTGGGCTGAGAGCCACAGGCATGGGCAGTGAACAGACTACCTTTTGCTCATTGCCATGTGCTGAGCGTAGTGCCTGGCACAGAGTGGGTGCTCAGGCATGATTCAGCCAGTGGGTGGATCTGTGATCTCCTCGACAATTTAAATCCTGTGTTGATCAAACAAGATGAGGAGCTGACAAAAGCCCTGTCTTAGGGAGTGGGAGTGCTTAGAATTGTGGCCGTGTGTGTGGTGTGGCTTCTAAAACAGGGCCCTCATGGATGTAGAAGTGTCCCTCTGGTGGGACCTGGGGAACAGTGGGCATAATGGTAGTAAAGGGGACCTGGAGTGGGATCAGTTCTTACCTTCTATCCATAGAGGGAGGAAGAGCTTTGGTGATTTCTCCTCTGCCACCATCTTTCTGGGCTCCATATGGAGCTAAGAGAGAGCTTTCTCTCCATTCCCACCGCTGGGGGAGATGAGTGCAAGGGTCACTGCTGTCCCTGGGATTTGTCCTGAGTAGACTTGCCTCCCGAAGGAAGCTCTGCTTGGAGGTCAGGGAGGGAGATCTGGCATGTCAACTCTTCATGCAGGAGCAAGCAAACAATGTGAGTACATCATCAAAGCCAGGCATTGTCAAGCTTTTCCTGTAAAGGGCCAGATGGTAAATAGTTCAGATTTTGTGGGTTGTACGCTCTTTGTTACAACTACTCATTCCTGCCATTTTAGTGCAAAGGCAGCCAAAGACAATACATAAATGGATGGGTGTGGCTATGTTTAAAATTTTATTTACACAATAGGCACAGACCAGATTTGGCCCATGGACTGTAGTTTGCTATCCTCTTCTTTAAGTTTATCATTCTGACCTGACAACTTGATTTTGATCTCTGTGCTCCTGACCTTTTCATTTTTTTTTTTTGAGAAATTCACAGAATTTTGTTATTCTTAAAAATGATGATATGAATTCGTATAATTAAAGAGTTATTAATAAGATAGGTTCCTTTTTGGTTTTGGAATTTTACATCAAGATTCTTATTAAATTTGAGTTATTTTTAGTTTCCATTGAATTAAAAGGAAATTATAATATTTAGCTCCTAAGGGCAGCCAAATATGCTACTGTAATACAGTTAAACATCTTAGGGATTTAGGAAGTTATGTGCTTCGATCCCTAGGATGGCTGCCTGGCTCCTGACCTTTTCAATTTGCTGAATCCCACAGACCATGACTACTGTTGTTCTGACCCCAGCCTGGTCACCCCACCCCAACCGCCGGCTCTGTCTTTTATTCCAACTGTACTCTTGCTCCAGCTGACACTGCCATAACTACACACAGAGAGACAGAGAGAAGGACAAGGGAGCCAGTCAAGGGCAATGCCAGAGCAGACAGTGGAATATTCAAGAGGAGAGATGCAGGTGTCCACTCTGGGATGGATGGATGAAGAATATAATTCAGCCAAACTTCTTTTCTAAGTCAGCTGAGACTGCTATTTAGAATCTCCCTTGCACAAAACTGATGCTAGAGCTCTAGGTGAGGCTCCAGGGAGAAATTTAGAGAATTCTGGTTTAGGTTGGCATATAGTCTGAGAGTTAGGGGTGAAAATCTTTTGACTTTTTGGATGTCACCTGGAACTAATAGAGACCCTTGGAGGATACACATGTCATTCTGTCCCCTCTGTGTCAGGCCTCTCTCCTTGCCTCTAGCTGGACCTCTGAGGTGTCACTCTACTCAGGCTGGAAGCCTGTTGGAATTAGACCGAGCCCTAGAGGTCACTGGATCTAATTTTATTGTGTTTTACTGATGAGTAAACAAAAACTCAGGGGGATAGAGCAAGTCACCCAACATCACATGGCTAGTAAACAGCAGAGTGGACACACCAGGACCCCAGTCTCCTGACTCTGGCATCTGCCCTCAGCAGTGTACCTACCTTCCCCAATATGCTCTCTTCTCAGTATCTCTCTCTCTCTCTCTCTCTCTCTCTCTCGGATTTCCTGAGGTGTTCATGTTGAAGAATAAGCCAACATATGTGGAAAAGACTCCCAGGAAATCTCTCACCACATCAGCTTACCACGTCTTCCTGCCTGTTGCTCTAACCCATCCCCCACCCCCACCCCCACCCCCACCCAGAAAACCACCTTGGTTCAGATTCTGAAGCAGGTAAAGTATCCTCTGCAGGTAGCTCTGGTGTTTCTAGAATGAGAGTTCATTAGGAAAAGTAATTATTCAAATGCCTCAGGCATAGCAAATTCTACCTTTCCCTTACTCCTCAAACCCCTGTGAGTTCTTAGGACACAGAGCCTCATCATCTGTATTCTTTCCATAAAATATGCTCTCCAGCGGTGTGAGCTGATCAATATTCTTCCTATATTTTTTAAAAAGGCAACCACAAAATAAAAACAAGAGGACCGAGGAGATCTAATTAAGACTCCATAAAGCAGAGGCTGGTATCTCCATGATCTGGCTGGAGTAAGATTGCTGTTTTCTTTCTACCCTGTCACTGATATAAATGAGTTCTTAATTCCTCCTTTTGTGAAGAACAGGTTATCAGGCTCCTATTCATTAAGTTACTTCAGGGCTTGCAGCAGAGCTTAATGGTCGTTTAAATTAGCGGCCTCTGCCTTTAGCAGCATCAGTAGGGAGTCTTGGGAAGGGAAATAAATTTCCCAGGATTTGAGGGCTGGGGGACACAGGGACAGATGAATGACCTTGGAGGTGTATGGAGGGCAGTCCCATCTATCCCTGCTCACAGTCCACAGGACGAAGTTCACACTCCTGACAGTGAATTGAAGGGCCTCCTTGCTGTTTCTCTGCAGCTTGCCTCTCCTAGCCTAACTGATATCTTCTCTCACCCCTGTTTCCCCAGCCATACACAGGGGCCTGAAGGATTCGCCCACTGGGCAGCTCCTGCGGTTTCCTGTTCCTGGAATACTCCTCTTTCTTTTCCTGCTTCCATCTGGCTTTTCTCAAGACTCACCTCAAGACGCTCCTCTCTAGGAAGACATTTCTGACCCCTGGATTCCTCCCTTAGAACTGTCAGAGATTTTGAAAACACCCCTGAGAGCATGTCATCGCACACCCTCCTCACCCTTCCTGGACCCTAAAGCCTTGTGGGTGGGTTCTTCTTCAGATCCAGGGCTTGACTGGCTGTTTGGCTCCTGTTGTCCAGGAGGGATGAAGGAAGAAGGGGGAGGAGAAGGAGGAAGAGGGGCAGGGCAGGCTGTACAGGAGGGAGAATCCACTAGATATTCCACATTCCTCAGGACCTGGTATCTGGTGAAGAATTGAGATGATATCCTGCTTCCTGGTGACATCCCTTGGTTCACCCCACCAACACTGGACACTGGCTTTGAGCACTTTTCATCCACTTTCTTCTCTCCGTCAGCCTTTAGACTTCATCCCAATGCACACTTTCTTACCACTCCACCCCCACTTATTGGGTTATCAAACTCAGATGCTTCTTCTGGACCGCTTGGAAAGTGAGTTTAAAACTGAACAGGCTCCCTTCCAAGAACAACCCACCCATCCACCAGTTAGGGGGGAACCAGACTCTTGGGTGCTCCAATTCTACAAGTCTATTCATTTCAGGTGCAAACCATTTTAAGTTTCAAATACTGCACCTTGGATGCAGAAAGGCTTGTTACTATGGGGACGCCTGGGTGGAGCAGTTGCCAAAGTGTCCAGTGCTTGATTCCAGCTCAGGTCATGATCTCAGGGTCATGGGATCAAGCTCCATGTTGAGCTCCATGCTGGGTGTGGGGCCTGCTTAGGATTCTTTCTCTCCTTCTGTTCCTCCCCCCCCCCAAAAAAAAGCTCTTTTCTATGACTATTATTTTTGCTATGCCTGTTAGATGTGCATTTTAAGTCAGTTTCTCCAGAGGCAGAGAAAGAAAATGTTCCTGGGATCAAATACGAGAAGGAGGCAGATGGGGAAGGGGAAGAAGCCAGGTGAATGGGTAGCCTCACTGACTCTATGTGGAGCTCTGGAAGCAGGAATTATTCTGCAGAGTTTGTCCTGACTCCTGCAAGTTTGCTGGGCTCTCACATTCCCAAATCAGTTATTGGCTAAGGAGGGAGGGAGGCGGGGACTCCCAGGCACTTCAGTTCTCTGGGCTAAGGAGCCAACTGACTCTGATGGTCAGGAAGTGCAGGTAGAGCCTTTAGACACAAGGCAGATATAGGGAAGTGGGCATGCAGAGAGGCCACAGGATCCAGAGAGGTCCAGGTGGACACTTCCAAAGTGTCCTCTACAGTGTATATGCCAAACCTACCACCCCTAGAAACCACAGACCTTATAAACCATAGGTAGCCTAGCCTTGCTATCTTAGACAAGAAAAGTGAGGTCCAGAGAAAGAAAGCAACTACTTCAAATTTCAGGGATTCAAGCAGAGCTGGGACTTGAAAGGACTTGAATGCAGGACTTCTGACCTCGGTCTAGGACTCTTGTCTGACATCTAGCCTTCTGTCATCAGTCTGGTATAAGGAAAAGAGGTCCACTGGTAACATACTTGGGTAAAACAATGTATTGGTTCTAGATTTATCGACCATTATTTTCAAAGTAATTAAATACTGTTGCAAAAAAAGATTTCTTCTCTTTAAAAAGCATTTATAGATTTCCATTAAATTGCAAGGCCTCCTTGTGCCTATAAGGTCAGATATTTTACAAGAAACCAAATACGTTTTATAATTCAGGTGGCTTGTCTCTATCCTGTCATCCCCTTCCTTGCCCTGTCCCCATCTTTTGGATCACTAAATCGGGGTCAAGTGATGGGTCTGGTTTCCTTAGCGCATCACTTGACCCAGTGGATGAAATGGGAAGAAAATCCAGACCCCATATTAAATGAAGTTGAAGGCCAGTACTGTTCTGATGACTAAATTTTTTATTTTTTAATTGCAGGTTTTAAGGAGAACCATAATAAAATTGCTCCAGAGGGCTTATGTGTTTGTTATCATTAAAAGCAGTTTGCTCAGCTAATTGTCAAGAAATGGGTATCACGTTTGCAAATTTATCTTACATGGCATCTGCATGAATTTTAAGCTCCAGCCTGTAAGTACTGCCAATTTTTGAATACCGACAAAAGCAAAACGTTCCTCTCCATTGCTCTAAAATTCTCTAGCGAAGTTTCTCAAGCGAATCACCCTGTGGCTGCAGTGTTCTCCACACAACATATTTACTGTCCCCACTGTGAGCTTTTGAGGGGACAGAAAATGAGTTTGACACAAAGAGCTATCCTTGATCCCCTGCTGAAATAGTATCATTTCTGTGTTAGTCATAAATAAATAAACTTAAAATGCAAAAGGCCATTGGAGTGTCATTTCCAGCAAGTGTTGACAGTGTTACCTCCTTGCTAATAGCATTTTAAAAATTAGGGGTTTTGCGATTGAAATTCTTCTGAGTAGCATTAACAAGTCATATGGAAAAGCAATATAGCCATTTGACAAAGAACAATTAGATTTTACAGCTTGTGTGAGTGAGAAGGATCCCAGGTAGGATGAAAAAACCCAGCGATCAATCCCTGCTCCCAGTCACCAGTGTAAAACTAACCCATGTAGTTTGGGGTGGGGAAGAGTAGAGGGGAGTGTATGTGACAGCATCTAATTGAAAACTGACAAATGAAACCAGTGACTGCCAGGACCACATAAATATACAGCTTCTTAGGCTGGTCTTACTATCTTGGGGAGATTTTTCATTCCCAGGACACGTGCTTTTCTGGTTTGGGTGCTTGTCAATGACCCAACTTGGGCTAATGTCCACTGGGACTATGGATTGATTTTAATGAGATGCTCTTAATAGATTGTCTGCTTTGAGACTTAGATGTCTTTTAAGTGAAACTCAGTGTGTCACATTGATGTTTGCTGCCAATCCACTCACAGCTTTGAGAATCCTCAGACATGTGGCCTGAAACCCAGGAAATGGACCCAGAATTTTGGAGTCCTGCCACGGCTAAAGCACCCACAGGGCCCACTGGTGAAGATCGTTTGCAGTCAGGAGAGAGCAGCCCAGGAGGAAAGCTATTCACATATGCTTCATCTTACTTGAAATTAGAGGTTTGGAATGCTCCCTGTTGCAAAATGTGCATGGGGTTTCTCAGTTGCTGAGCATTACCTGGGGAGAATGCAGTTTAGGCCAATCTGGAGTCTCTTGTTACAGGTTAATTTGATAGGTATTTTCCGTGCTTTAAGACTCGTGTCTGTATCAAAACAAAAACAAAAACAACAAACAACAACAATGAAAGCAAACCAAAACCAAAGCATGAAGAGGTTTCTGCAATTAAGATGTAGAATCTATAAGGGACCTTGTAAAAGTAGCCAAGGGAGGTGGTGCAATTGTCTCCTGAATCCCCACAACTTTTTAGTTTCTCACTCAAAACAGGTTCAAGAATTAGGTCAGCTCTTGAAACCACCCAGCCTTAAGATATTATGATGCCATGAAGTTCATATTTTATATCAGGATTTGTAGGAAGCTTTCCTCCCAGTGTTTTGGAGTCTGTTCACTCATTTGTCAAATGGGAATGACGATAGTATCTCTCACAGGTTGTTTAAGAGCTCTAAGACTTACATGAGATTGTGCACATGAAGACGGATGTCCCGTGTGTAGCTAGTGCTCACAATGTTGACTACGATGATTCTTAGTTCCAAAGGTAGGGTCACTGGACTTAGAATTCAGAGAGCAACATAAGAAGTATGAGAAAAGAACATAATGTATTGTCAGAAGCCCTTAGTTTTCTTGTTCAGACAATGGAATAAAAACAGCCTGGCCTACCTCATGAGTTTTGTTTGAGCATCGAATGAGATCGTGTATATAAAAGTAGAGGTAGCTTATTTGGTGAGAAGTATATCTATATGATTAGCATAAAACAGCTTTCAAGGTCCCCTTGCCCGTGTACAGGGTCACCCTCCACCCCGTCAACTATATGGACCTTTTCCTTCTCACTTTCTTATATGTGACTTAAGGAAATTCTCCTCTGCATAATATGTGAGCTCTAAGTACCCTTTTCATACAGACAGGAGCCTGTTGGTGCTTCTTCCAAGGAGTGGCAAGGAGTAGGGTGAGGCGGGGGTGGCACCGTGCAGTCAGGTAGGTGGACCACTGGCTGTGCAGCAGGTGGGGATTTGTCCCTGAACCTGTTCAGGCTGGCTTTGTTCTGGGTCCCTCTGGACCTGGGAGGGCTCAGTCGTATTTGGGAAATGAAAGTAGCTATTTAGTTTACCAAATGACTGTGAAAGCCTCGACTTTAAAAGCATATGGGGGTTTCTGTTTTTGAAGAACTTTGGGCTGGCGTGGGGGGGCAGGGGGGTCATGTTCACTGGTGCTCAGGGACTCTAGCACCTCCCCAGAACCCATGTGGACTTTTCTCAGGAAACAGCTCCTAAATGAAGAACTAGGTACATCTGGTCACTTTTGCACGGTCTGTGTGCAAGCCCTGGGACCTCTGAACATGCCCCTGGCTCCTCACATGGCACATGTTATACACAGGATGGGACTGGTGTGCTAAGGCTTTGGTACTGGGTCCGATTTTACCTGAGGCAGACATCTGGGTCTCCAAAAACAGCCTTTCCTTATAAGGAAGGCTTCATGGGCTATTCTGGAGAGCTCAAGGGAAAAGCAGCCAAAGTGACTGGGGTAAGGGGTAAGGGGCTCAGAAAGATGTCGGATGTTGAAAGCATAGTTACTGCGGTGGAAGGAATCTGACTCAGACTGACATTCCAGCACCAGTGAGTGGCCTAGAGCAAGTTATGTAAATTACCGCTCTGAACAAGGCTCCTCATTTGTAAAAGGAAGAAGATAATGCTACAACCTGATAGAACAGAGCTCGAGCTATGCTGGAAGTTGGGAGGGTAAATGGTAGAAAAGAAGAGAGAAGAGGAATGTTATTGTTCTACCTGGATAGAATTCAGGAGCAGATATCCCTAGGTGCCCAACAGTCCACGATAGTCTGTTGTTGCCAAAGACTATTCCCGTTTGATCCGGATGCCATCTGTGCCGGTCGTTCCATGTGTCAAATTGGCTGGTTGATTGTTCTGGTTATTCAATTACACACTCACCCAAGTGGTGGTATGGTGACATTTTGTAGCTGTGGTTAACATCTATAATCAGTTGACTTTAAATAGAGGAAATTAGTCTCAACGATGTAGATGGGCCTCATGCCATCAGCAGGAAGTCCTTCAACACAAACCTGAGATTACCCTGAGAAAGAAGGTCTGCCTCAAGACTGCAGCATCAGCTTCTTCCTGAGTCTGTAGCTGCTGGCCTGCCCTGTGGATTTCAGACTTGCCAGCCCCAGCAGTAGCGTGAGCCGATTCCTTGAGTGCATCTCCTTCTCTCTCTCTCTCTATCTCTCTCTCTATATGTATATATTTATATCTATCTCTATCTATATATATGTATACATATATATACACATATGTATACATATATATGGATATATATACACATATATATACACACATCTCTATCTATATATAGGAATACAGATACCTATATATAGATATATACACACATGTCACTCTAGAAATCTCTGTTTATATAGAGATATTATATATGAGAAATCATATAGAGATATGTTAGATATGAGAAATCATATAGAGGGATATTAGATATGAGAAAAATTATCATATATCATATATCATAATATGGTGTATATATATCATAGTCAATTATATATAACATGTTATATACACACAGACATGTATTTCATTTATATAGAGAGAAAGAAAGAATTTCAAGGAATTGGCTCATGCCCTGTCTATCTATCTATCATCTATCATCTATCTATCTATCTCACCCATAGGTTCTGTGTCTTTGGAAAACATTAATATCCCAGATCTGTACTCTTTCTCCCATCCAAATGCACACTGAGCTTATGGAAGTTTAAGTTTAAGTGGTAGAGAATCAGAGGTGATGGCCCTGGAGGCTCCTCTGTCTTTTGACCATGAACTGGTAAGACCTCTGGGTCAGGCATTCAGGGAGGCCCAGGAAGCCATGCTGTGACTTCTAAACTTTACTCCTGTATTGGTTTCGTTTGTTTGTTTTTAATGTAGGTGCAAAGGTTTGAATTAAGCATCCTGAAATGCTTTTCATTTCACGGCATCTTATCATATGTTCTTGCAAGTCCTCTTTTTTGGCTATGCTTTGTCTTATGCTATTCCTTTTTATTCTCCTTCCCTGTCTGAGACCTTTTTAACTTCCTTGATATGTTTTTTTTTCATTTTAGTTTTTTATTTATTCATGGTTTTGTTTTTCATTTTAGTTTGTTTCATTTTAGACTATGTATCATATAGAGTACAAGTATTTTAATGTACATAAATAGAATTGAGTTGTTTTTCTTCTTTTCTTTTTAAATTCAGCAATATGTTCATAATATCTCTTCCTGTAGGTCTATGTACTACTGGTCTGTTGCTTCTAACATGGCAGAGTGCATCATTGTGTATCTACCATGTTTATTCCATCTTTCCTCCAGAAATGAACCCTTAAGTTGGCTTTCACCCTCACTCCACAATCAATGCTGGAGCAAGCAGCCCCAGGTGGGTACCTCTGAGAATTTCCCTGCCATCTATAGCCATCAGCAGAATTTCTGGGCCAAAGGGTATCTGAATGCTGAATCTAAGCACTTCCAGAATGGCAGAATGATCCCCAGAATGGCCATATCTGTCTGCACTGCAACAGCACTGCACAAAGGTTCCTATATCCTCATATCCTTGAAAACTTCTGGCATTATCTAGCTTCCTGAATTTTGCCAAGCTGGTAGGTGTTAAGTGATGGAGCCTTGATGTTTAATTTACATTTCTCTAATTACTAATCAACATGAGCATTTCTTCATGTGCTTGCTGTGCTTGCTGTGCTTGCGAGACTTCTCTGCTGTGAACTGACTGTTCATGGTTATTGATTATTTTCTTTTGGGGCCTCTGACTTTTTCTTGTTGATAATTTTGATTTGCGGGAGTTCCTTGAAGATTTTCAATATTAATCTTTTGTCAGTTTTAGATGCTGTAAATATCTCTTTCCATTTTGCTATTTTGTCAATGAACTTTCATTGTACAAAATTCCTTAGTTTTGATGTTCTCAAATCCATGAATTTTTTCCCTTATGCTTTTTAGATTTTTTTAAAAGAAATTCCTTTGTAGCCCTGGAGTCCATCTTAAAATGCTGGATTAAGTAAAGAGCAAGTTCTATTTTTCTTAATATAGTGAGCCAATTCCCCCAACCCTTGTATTAATAGTTTATTCCAGCTTATTACCATATCTACACAGGGCTCCATCTTGGCTCTTGCTTCTCTTCCTTTGAATTGTGTTTGTTCACATATGTTCTATACTGTTTATTCCTATGGTTTTATAGTATTTTTAGTAAGGAAAGTCTTCTCACCTTACTCTTTATTTTCAAAGTTGACTTAGCTTTTTGTAAGTTTTATTCATCTATATATTGTTATTGTTTGGATACAAACTGGAAAGATACAAACTCTTTATAAAATATGTTTATGGTATGAAGCATAAAAATACAATAGATACCTATGTACTTATGCCCAACTGATAAGATAAAACATTCTTTTAAGTTCCCAGTGCACTAGCCTACAACCTCTTCCTGTGGCTCTATCCTCTGGAGACAGCCTTCACCCTGAATTTTGTGTTTATCACTCCA
Source organism: Canis lupus dingo (assembly GCF_003254725.2). Classification (NCBI taxonomy): domain Eukaryota; kingdom Metazoa; phylum Chordata; class Mammalia; order Carnivora; family Canidae; genus Canis; species Canis lupus. Next base: position 25,483,870 of record NC_064258.1, read on the forward strand.
TTGCTTGTCTTGGTAGCTTGCATAACTAAATATAGATGGTTTAGATTTGAAGTTTTGTTTTTACCTTTGATTATTTTTTAATTGTGTATAAATGGACTGATAACAAATGTCTTCTCCTTCCACTTTCTTTTTTTCCCTCTGCCTTATATTAGCAAAATTAATATCTGTTGTTACATGTGCTTTATATAATTAATATTCACTAATGTACAGTATTCCATTGTATGAATATCATATTTTATTAATGATATATTAACAACAATTGAATGGATTGTTTTCAGTTTTTGACTACTAGTAGTAGTGCTGCTAGAAATATGTTATAAATAGAAATATGTTCTTCCTGCTGCTCATGAACAAGTATTTCTCTACGATAGAACTTCCTAAACTGTTGGGCCTCAGGACTTTTATTTCTAAAAATTATTGAGGACTCTAAGAAACTATTGATTATATGGGTTATGTCCAATTATGTTTATTTACTGTATTTGGCATTAAAATGGAGAAAATTTAAAGGTATTAATTCATTTAAAATAACAGTGATATTGGGGCAGTGAAAATACTCTATATGATACCATAACAATGGATACGTGTCATTTTATACTTGTCCAAACCCATAGAATAAACAACACCAAGAGTCAACCCTAATGTCAACTATGGACTTTGGGTGATTGTGATGTATCAGTGTAGGCTCATCAGATGTCTCACTCTGGTGGAGGTTGTTGATAATAGGAGAGGCTGTGCATGTGTGCGGGCAGGGGGTATATGGGAAATATCAGTACCTTTCCCTCAATTTTGCTGTGAACCAAAAACCTTCTCTGAAAAATAAAGCCTTAATAAAAAAATAATAAACCCCTTAAGGACTGATATAAATAACATCTTTGTGAAACATAACTCTACTTTCTAATGTAAGAAAAATTAATGAAGAGTATTATTGTTTTACAATAAAAAAAAACCTCTTTAAGAGAAGATAGCTAGATCTTCACAATTACTTCTACAATCTTACTATTATTTTTAAATTTTATTTATTTAATTTATTTATTTTAGAGGGAGAAAGTGTGCATGTGGGGGCAGGGATGGAGGGAGAGAGAGAGAGAGAAAGAGAGAGAGACAGAGAGAGACAAGCAGACTCCCCACTGAGCACAGAGCCCAGCATGGAGCTGGATCTCATGACCCTGAGATCATGACCTGAGCCAAAACCAAGGGTCAGATGCTCAACAGACGGAGCCACCCAGGAGCCCCTTCTATAATCTGTTGTTAATTATTGTTTTAGTTGAAGTATGCGAAGAAAATCTGGCTTCAGTCAAATATTTATTAGGAAAAGGCAGTGATATTTTCATAGCCTTTTCAGATGATTGTGGATATTTTTCTCTGATACTACAGTAGATGTCCCCCCCACCCCACCCGGTATCTGTGTTTTGCTTGCCACTGGCCCACGATCAACCACAGTCTGGAAGTAGATGATCTGCCTCATTCATCATCAGAAGGTTGATGCCTATGGCATTCACCTTACTTCATCTCATCACATAGGTGGTTTATCTTCTTTGCATCACCACAAGAAGAAGGCTAAGTGTAGCATTATCAGATATTTTGGGGGAGAGAGAACACAATGACATAAATTGTATTATGTATGGTATATTGTTATCATTTTTTATTAGCTATTCTTAATCTCTTACTGTGCTTTTAATTTATAAATTAAACTCTATCATAGGTGTGTATATATAGGAAAAAGCATAGTATATATAGGGTTTAGCACTCTCCATGGTTTCTACCATTCCCTGGGGGGATCTTGGAATGTATCCCCTGTGGGTAAGGAGGGGCTACTGTGTATCAAAATTTGACAACGATTAATATCTCTAAAGGTTAGTTGCAATGTGAAATCTGAAACCATATAGATGACCCTTTTGTACTCTCTTACATTAAAATTGATTGGCCTATCTTGCACTTTGAGTGGATCTTTTACTCATGTATGATTTTGTGATATCACATGTTGGTCATTGGACGTTGGTTTCACTAAATTATGCAGATATTATAAATAGTGACATATTTCATTATATCAGGAGATGACATTCATTAATATCTCCACTGATCTCATTAGAAACGCCTTTAAGTATTGGAAAGTTGTCAAGCTCATGGTGGTAATTACAAGGTTTTCAAGATTCTGATTTTTGCTTGAAAGATTGAATTTTACCATTGGCAACACATAATGTTAGTTTTCCCTAGAGTGAAAGGCTCCCATTGTTCATTTTTGAGAAAATGTCTCTCAAATATTCAAGTCTGAATAACCATAGTTTACCTGTCAGTATTTGCTTCAAACAAAAATGATATTCTGTGAAATAAGTAGTTAGTTGAGCTCACAACCCAAGCAATTACACAAGGGCTTTTTCTCAAGACAATTTTCATACTTCAAAATGCAACTGAAGTGTTTCAGGTATATTTCTCATTTCATCATTTAGAATTTTAAAAAGATGTTTATCAAGGGTTGAGATTTAATAAAACTAATACCTTTTACTGCTTTAAGGATTTTCTTTTATTATTATTTTTTTGCTTTAAGGACAAGTCATTACTTGACTTTAAGTAATGATGGCATTTAAAAAATATGAGTATGTGATAATGTGTAATATAGACAATGGAAAAAGAAAATATGTCTGGGTATTATAATGAAAATAGCTTTGACCTTGCAGACCCCCTGAGCAGGTTTCAGGGATCCTTAGGAGGTTGTGGACCATGTGTGGAGTGCTTCTACTCTACAGTACCTATATGGGTATTCATATCTTCACACTTACTAGATAATGTCAAACTATCATTATTTTTTAAAGATTTTATTTATTTGAGAAAGAGAGAGAGCACAAGCAGGGGAGAGGCAGAGGCAGAGGGAGAAGTAGGCTCTCCACTGAGCAAGGAGCCCGATGCGGGACTTGATCCCAGGATCCCCTGATCATGACCTGAGCTGAAGGCAGACACTTAACTGACTAAGCTACCCAGGCACCCCTATCAAATTATTTTTTAAGTGATTGTAACAATTTCCACTCCTATCAAGGGTGTAAAGGATTCTCATTTCTTTGCATTCTCACTGTACTCGATGACTAGAGTTTTATATTTTGGCCAATATGATGGAAAAGCAACCGTACCTCACTGTGGTTTTAACTTTCATTGCTCTGTGTGAGCACCTTTTCTTATCTTCATTGGTTATTTGTGTTTCTTCTTCCATCAAGTAGTTATGTGTTTTGTCCAATTTTGTCTTGTTTATTTATTTTTTGGTCTGTTGATATTCTTTGTGCAATACAGATTCATCTGCCTTTTTCTCTTTCTAGAACCCTTTCCCTTTCATTTCTTCTCTTCTTTTATCCTGGGGTCTATCACTTTTCCCTATAGAAATTATACATTTTTAGGAGGTTTTGGGGTTCCCCCCCCCCAGACTCTTTATATGTCTTGCAAGGACTGTAGTCATGTATTGTTAGATAGTCCTGTGTTTTTCTCCTCCACTGTGACTGCTGCATTCCAATGGGCTCTGATCTCCATGACTGAAAGCTTTCCTGGGGAGGGAATGGGGGAACTCTGTTCTTCACATATTGCCTACCAGGCCTTTGTTTTCTTTTTCTTTTCTTTTTTAAGATTTTATTTATTTATTCATGAGAGACACACAGAGAGAGGCAGAGACATAGGCAGAGGGAGAAGCAGACTCCCTGTGGGGAGTCCAATGCAGGACTCTATCCCAGGACCCTGGGATCAAGACCTGAGCCAAAGGCAGATGCTCAACCACTGAGCCACCCAGGTGTCCCGAGATTTTATTTAATTATTTGACAGAGAGAGAGAGTGTGTGTGTGTGTGTGTGTGTGTGTGTGTGTGTGTGTGTACACAAGCAAGGGGAGCTGAAGAGGGAGAAGCAGGCTCCCCATTGAGCAGGGAGCCTGACTCCGGGCTTGATCCCAGGACCCTGAGCAGATGCTTAACCAACTGAGTCACCTAGGTGCCCCCATTTTCTTTAAGGCCAGTGCTCACTGCGCAGGTTATATTAGTTGTCATGGATGAGAGACTTGGAGAGAGAAAAGGAGAGAAAGGAGAGCTTTGGGTGAAGAGGGAGAGTGAAGAGAAGGAAGAAGAGATTTTGAGTGATGGGGATAAAGGGGAAAGGGAGGTGGCTGGTGGACACTGTGAGCAGTGAGAAACTACACATCCAACTATGGCAGCTCACTGGAAATGGAAGGTCATCCCGTAGGATCCGGAGATTCCCAGCCTCAACGAGGATTTCTATGCTTGCAGGACAGTGTGCACGATGCAAACTTCTTGGGCAGCCTGGTGGCTCAGCAGTTTAGTGCCGCCTTCAGCCCACGGCGTGATCCTGGAGACCCAGGATGGAGTCCTGTGTCGGGCTCCCTGCATGGAGCCTGCTTCTCCCTCTGCCTCTCTCTCTCTCTATCTCTCATGAATAAATAAATAAATAAATCTTTAAAACAATTTTTTAAAAAGATCAAACTTCTTATCTCCAAGTCTACTGTGACTATGCACAATGTGGATGCCAGCATGTACCATGGCTAAAGCAGAACCAGTGGTCCTTGTGCAGTTTCTGGGCACCTCATGGAGCTTAGCTCTCTGAAGTGAGGTTATTACTTCATCCTGGAGGGATGAGGACTTAAAATCAGATTGAAGGAGAATAAAAAATTAAAAAATGAATATTTCTGAAACAAAAACACCAATTCAAAAGGACATCTTTATCCCTATATATATTGTAGCATTATTTACAATAGCCAAGATACAGAAGCAGTCTAAATGTCCGTGCATAGATTAATGGATAAAAAAGATGTGGACGATACACATATATACAATGCAATATTACTCAGCCATAAAATGTGGGACATTTGCATTTGCAACAACATAGATGGATTTACAGGGTACAATGCTATGTGAAGTAAGTCAGTCAGAGAAAGACAAATACCATATAATTTCACTCATATGTTGAATTAAAAAAACAAAACAAACAAACAGAAAAATAAGACAAACAAAAAACCAGACTTAACTACAGAGAACAAGCTGGTGTTTGCCAGAGGGGAGGTGGGTGGGGGGATGGTTGAGAGAGGTGAAAGAGGTAAAAAGAGGGAAGAGCACACACTTACTATGATGAGCACTGAGCAATGTGAATCCATTGTTGAATCATTATATTGTAACATTTGATACTAGTATAACATTGTAAGTTAACTGCACTTGAATTGAGAATAAAATGAATGTTTCTTATGCTCAAGTGTTGGGACTGATATTTATGACTACTAAAGTCTTAGCTCTGATTTTATTTCTTATGAACAGATTCTGGCTTTCTAATGCTGAGAACACTTGCTTCTCCTTCTGGCTCCACGTGATTATTCCCAACTTGTTTACGTTGACAAATAGTAACAGGCCCATGCCCAGATTAATCAGTGAATTTGTAGAGATGTGTGGGGTTTGGGAATCTGTCTTTTAATAAGCCTCCCAGTGATTTTGATTCAAGAACCTGTGTTTTATTTGCTAGATTTTTCCTAAATGGTTGGTGAGGGATACAGTTTCATGTGGCACTGCCTCAGTAACTGGGGCAAGATTGTTGCCACCATTAAAGAAAATGTTTGCAAAATGTCCAGCGTGAAGTGACAGGCAATGAGTGATGGGTTCCGTGACACTGGTTACCAAAGGAGGTGATGCTTGGCTTTAGTTTGAAAGTTTGAGTAGAAGTTGGCCAAAGAAAAGGGGAAAAAGTGTTCCAGACAGAGAAAGATCAGGACACTTGTGAGAGAGCACGGCACATACCTGTGGCCCAAATGTAGTGTGAAGGGTGCTCCAAAGGGAAGCTCCTGGAGAGGTGAGTGAGGATCAGGTCTTTGCATGTCAAGGGCTTTGAAAATGGAAATGGCCAATGGATTGGCAGGGAGAAGGCCTGGAACATGGAGACCTGTGAGGGGCTGTTCTAATAATTCAGCCTCACCCACCGTGCAGAGCTGTGCTGCCTGAGCTCAAGCGTCACTGCCCCTTAAAGTTTGGAATTGATGCATTAGTTGCCGGCTTCCTTTTAAGACATGTCTGGTGGGTCATCTTTGGGTTTTTGTGTGTTTTTTTTTCTTTTTTATTCATTTGTTTTTACTGAAGTTCAACTTGCCAAAATATGGTATAACACCCAGTGCTCATCCTAGTGGGTCATCTTTGTGATGATAGTGATTAGTTATAATTGGACTGACAGTGTCCAGTGAAAAGGAAAGCCACCGTGCGTTATAAAGCCAAAAGAATGGCCAGAGCTAGCCCCATGGGCTGTGTGGAGCCTGAGGCCTACACGGGCGTTTGGAACAAGCGTGTTACTCTCTGTGCCTCTCTTGGCAGATTATTTCCTGAGCAAGGTCGGGTACTACCCTTACCCTGCGGCCGGTTGGCTGTGTCCCAAGTCAGGGATGCATAATTCACTCTGGGGTCACCTGCCTGAGAAAGAGAGGCAGAGGGACAAAACCAGCAGAGGAAGTCAGCTTCCTAAACAGCCCCCCCCCCCCCCCCCGCAAAATTTTCCTTTAGATCTCGCCCCTTGAGCCCCTTTTAACCACCTGGCTTCATCCCTTTTCTTTACCGCCTCTCGACCGCGTGACCCGTGGTCGCCTGAGTCCCTCTGAATGTCTGTGGGAGGGACGCACCTGCAGGTCAGCCTCCCCTCCCGGTAGCTTGGAAAGGAGCTCAAGTCTCTCAGGTAAAAATAGCAACAGTCTCCGGGGCCCTCCAGCTAAGATTCTGTCTGCCTGGTCTCATTTCCCGTCCGCTCCTCAGGCTTCTCCCCGCCGCCCTCTGCGGCCCCCGCAGCTCCACAAGGTCGCCAGGGGCTGCTGCCGTCACAGTGCCTGTGGCTGGGCCCCCTCGGCGCCCCCGGAGGGCGGCTTCCCCGTCCAGACTCCCCTCTCCTGGCCAGGAAATACTGCGCTTTACTGCTGTTTCCCGGGTCACGGGCCTCCTGCTGCCCCCGGCCCCAGGTCTTCCTCTGCAGGCCGCCTCCTCACCTTCGGGGCCCCCGGGGCCCCCCTCGGCCCTCCGCCTGCCGGCCCCGTGCTCCCCGAGGACCCAAGGCCCCGAGGCTGCGCCAACGCCCCCCCGACTCCAGAGGCTCCGCGAGACCCCGAGGGGCGACAGGGACACGCCCAGGGGCTCGTCTCGGGAGGGGGTGTCCTCCCTGAGACCACCCTGCAGGCCAGCGACTGTATCCCTTTATTAGAGTGAATTTAATATGGGACATCGGTGAAAGGTCACTAGCCGGGGGAAGAAGCAGCGCAAAGCAGCCCCCAGCACCGAGCCAGGTGCGCCAGGTGCGCCAGGTGCGCCAGGGAGAGGTGGTTGAGAGAAGCCAGAGGCGCCGCAGAGGTGGCCCGAGGCCACGCACAGAGAACACGCGGTGGCCGCTGCGGGGCCCTCAGGAGCTGGGAGACGCCACGGGCTGGCACGCAGGGCTCTGAGGAGACTGAGCCCCCGGAGGTGCTGCTCTCTCGGAAGGGACACACCCGGAAGCAACACAACCGGCTGCCTCTGGGAGGTGCGAGGTGCGAGAACATCCGCACCTCCTTCTGCGGGCCCGGGGACAACCTCCCTGGCTGCGCGGGAGGAAGCGAACCTTGCAAGGCTCCCCCTCCTCCCTCTCTGTCGCCCTCTGGCGGCCCTGCTGCTAGAAGCCGCCGGGAGCCCGCGGGAAACCAAGCAAGGTGGTCAGAATTCAGGCTCACCTGGACCTGTTGATCCTTAGCGTTTCATCATTCGCTTCCAAACCAGCTCCTCTCTCTGTGCCGCCCTCGTGTCCCAGGTAATGGTCTGCCTGTCCATGCTCCAAGCCAGTCAAGTGAGGTCCTCTTGGATGCTGTCTTTTCTCATAGCTAGCTTGTGGCCCCCTAAATTGTATTTTAAAGGTTTTATTTATTTATTCACAGGAGACAACAGAGAGAGAGGCAGAGACACTGGCAGAGGGACAAGTAGGATCCCTGTGGGGAGCTGATACCGGACTTGATCCCAGGACCTGGGATCACGCCCTGTGCCGAAGGCAGACGCTCAACGACTGAGCCACCCAGGTGCCCCCCGTAAATTGTGCTTTGAAGTTGTTCTTTCCTTTTTGTTCCCAGTGCTTTGCACTCAGGTCGACCATTGTCATCATCAAACTAAGCAACAACTGCAGTGGCCTCCTTCCTGGCCTCTTTGACTTGTTTCTTCTTCCCTCCAAGCCATCCACGCCCTAGGCCAAGTGATCTTCCAAAAAATTAATCTGCTATATGGCTCCACTGTTGTGCCCTCATCCAGGGCTCTTCCTTGTGACATAAGAAGGCGTGAGCACCCAGGAATGGCATTCTGAGTGTTCTCATCACCTTGCCTCTATTGCCCCCCCTTGTCTGCCTTACACCTTCACGTCACCCATGCAGAACCACAGGTGGTCTCCCTCCACCATCAGTGGCCCTCTGAAATGCCTACCTGCCATCCCATGTCCTGGCTGGCTGTTAACTCCTCCTCAGGTCCTTAAAACCAGTTGCCAGTGCTTTTTCTGAGAAGTCAGCCCTGATCTACCCAGGGTGAGTTAATCATTTACCCCCTTGTGCCCCTACCATGCCCTGTCTCTATAATATTATTTACGACACTGAATTGCATATTTGAATTTGTAAATCTGTCTTCCAATATGAATTAAGATTAGATTTAGCAGCAAGTGGCAGGAAACCCCAAACTGCAGTGGCATAAACCGTGTAGGTGTTCATTTCTGAGTCACGTGTAAGTCATCAGGCAGAGTCCCAGGCTGGCATGACTGCCAGATGCTTCTACCTGGTTGACCCACCTCCCTTAATGTACAGTTTCCATTCCTGGTCCAAATAGCCAGCTAATCCAGCTCAGCCCATTGGGTTTACGTTCCAGCCAGCAGGGAGGAGGCAAAGAAGGGTGAAGGACACACCTTCCCAGACCACAAACTTCTGAGAAGAGGACTGTATTAACTTCCCAGGGGGATCCCTGGGTGGCACAGCGGTTTGGCGCCTGCCTTTGGCCCAGGGCGCGATCCTGGAGACCTGGGATCGAGTCCCACATCGGGCTCCCGGTACATGGAGCCTGCTTCTCCCTCGGCCTATGTCTCTGCCTCTCTCTCTCTCTCTCTCTCTCTCTCTCTGTGACTATCATAAATGAATTAAAAAAAAAAAAAAAAAAAAACTTCCCAGGGCTGCCGTAACAAATCACCACGCACCTAAAACAACAAAGTTTATTCTCTTATAGTTCTGGAGGCCAGATTTCTGAAGTCAAGGTGTTGGCAGGGCCAGGCTCCTTCTGAAGGCTCTAGGAAAGGATCTGCTCCATGCTTTTTTCATCGGCTCTGGTGGTTGCTAACAATTCTTGTCATTCCTTGGTGTATAGACACATCACTCCAGTCTCTGCCCCCATCTTCACAGGGGATTTACTCCATGTCCGTGTCTCTTCACCTGCCCTTCTTATAAAGACACCAGTCGTTGGGTTTAGGGTCCTCCCAGAGTATGACCTGCTCTCAACTAATTATATCTGCAAAGACCTTATGTCCAGGTAAGGTCATATTTTGAGACTCTGGGTGGACATGAATTTTGGGGGACACTATTCATCCCAGTAGAAATGTGTTGACCTCTTCATCTTGCTCATATAAGACCCAGTGTCTGGCACATAGTAGGAGCTGAACAAAAAGTTTTCAGAATTGAATGCAACTGATTATTGGCTTCCAGTGTGTTTGGCTACGGTTCTCTTCAATTAACATTCACTGAGTTTCCTTTTCACAGGGCTGGTTAATCATTTTGTGACATTTTCTCATGAAAAATTAGAACCAAATCAGTGTGGGATGACTTCCTGGTGATATTCACACTCATTTAAAATTCATCTTTTTTTTTCAAAATAAGATATGGACATAGTTTAAAAGTGAAATAATGCTTTAAAGAATCAGAAGAATTTATGGCAACACAGAGCAATTTCCTTCCCATACCTCAGTCCTGTTTCCCGGATACAACTCCTCTTCCCTCTCCTGGCTGCGTCTTGCGGTGCTTGACTCCATGTTTCTAAGTAACCTATGTATTTTATCAATTTCAGGCATTGCAACGCCTGTCAGCGCCTGACCCCTGTTCCTTGGGCCTTCCCTCTTCAGTGCAGATGGCCCGCTTCTACTTGCCAATATCTGCATCTCTTTGCCTGAAGACTTTTCAGAGACCTCTCCACCTGTGCTTGGGGCAGGCCAGAAGTGCCAAGGAATTAGCCTAGAGGTGGCTGCCAACCTGATGGGACTTGGCGTACAATTCCCTTGCTCTGGCACGCTGCTAGACTAACCCTAGGCATGTGCTACACTATTCCCCAGACTTTCTCTGCCCAATTAAGATCTAGTTGCCCCAGGTAGCTTCGGATTGGTCATGAACCCTTATTGCTGGCCTCTCTCCTCTTCACTCCTCTGTGGTGTTTTATGTACCTCCCAAGTGAACTTTTTTTAAAAAAACAAAAAAATCTATACCACTGGGATGCCTGGGTGGCTCAGTGGTTGAGTATCTGCCTTCAGCTCAGGGTGTGATCCTGGGGTCCTGGGGTCGAGTCCTGCATTGGGTCCCTGCATGGAGCCTGCTTCTCCCTCTGTCTGTGTCTCTGCCTCTCTCTGTGTCTCTCATGAATAAATAAATAAAATATCTTTTTAAAAATGTATATGCTATTTTTTATTGTGATAAAATAGACATAGCATAAAATTTATTATTTTCATGAGTTTTAAGTGTATATTTCAGCAGCATTAAGTACATCACATTGTTGTGCAACCATTACCACTACCCATCTGCAGGATTTTTCACCATCTCAAACTGAAATTCTGTGCCTACTAATGAAAAACTCCTGTATGAGTCCTGGGCTAGACCATGGCATTGAAATGTGTGCTCTACCATGTATGAGCTGTGTGTCCTTGGACAAGTCACATCCTCTCTGTGTCTCAGGATCGTGTGTGAAATGGGATTGTAATAATATTTACCTTAGAGGTAACTAAGATAATGCCTGCAAAATACTTTGCTGTTTTGAGTACAGAGTAAGGACTTAGCAAGTTGGAGCAATTGTTATCATTAATGCATTTAATGCATTAATGTATGTCTCAGAGATAAGAGATAAGAATGTCTCTGCAAGTATTATCATTATTACATCTGAATTTAGACCAATTATTGCAAGAAAAAGTCCCTAACGCCTTTAACAAAGCAAGCTACTCATTAAATTATTTATTTATGATTATTTAATATTTGGTTTTTTTCTTTAATATTTGTTCTTTGTCATTAATTTACTTAGTTATTTATGAAGCACCTAGTACATAGCCAACACGACATAACTAAGCCCTGCAGGAACACATGGAGGTGCAGCCTCTTGTCTGTAGGGAGCTCACAGTTCAGCCGGGGAGAAGAGTTACAGAACAGCTCTATAGGGAGTCACGAGTTAATGGCGGAAATGAAACAAGTGAGCAAGGAGCTGTGGGGTTAGATTAGGGAAAGCTTGGCTTCGTGGAAGATGTGGAATCGGTCTGGGCTTGGAGCAAGAGGCAGTTCCAGATGCCAAGGAAGGAAGGGGTCCCCAGGTGGCAGAAGCAGCTGGAGTCCCCCGGGGCAGGAGGAGAGACTTCGGGTTGGCACATCCTGGTGAGAAGAGGGTGGGGAGGTGTGGGTAAATTTGGATGGGTGAGGTGTAGTCTGACTGTGAATGGCTTAGAAGGTGAGGCGACAAGAGGGCAGGTCATGCGGCAGGATTCTCGTGCAGGACGGTGGCCGCGCGGCCTTAGAGCAGCAGGGCCCTGGTGCTTTACTCCGGTCTCCACCCACCCTAAGGAGAATGAGAACTCAAGGAGGGAAGTTTCCAAACTCGCCTGAAAAGCTGAGTGATGGGATGGATGAAAAATTGATGTGAGGCATAAATATTGCAGGAGCGAATGTGCCAGATACACTTAAGGATAAAGCTAAGGGAGAAACTTCCTGCTGTAGAGAGAACTAGCTCCTGCCTGTGGGAAGAGAGGGGGGCAGGGGTGGGATTCCCGCGGGGGGCTCCCTGGTGCCCCGGCCAGGCTTGGGGGCTCCCAGATCCTCGGCTCAGTGAAGCTCCGATGTAAGGTGATTGCAAGTGTCCCCTTGGTGGGGGTGGGGGTGTGGTGGAGTGGGGACAGGCGCCACCTCTCTCAGCCTCCAGGCTGCTGCTCTGGGGTTTCTTCTAGCTCCTGCTAAGGGAAATGCAAATCTGGCCTTAGGAAAGCTGCAGTCTCTCTAAACTTGCAGGTACTTGAAGACACTGGGTAGGTTCCCCTCTCCACAAGCCCCATGAGCTCTTCCTCATGCAGAGACTTCCTTCTGTGCTCTGGGTATTGTCTAAAAGTCCCTGTCACCCAGTATGGTCCCCCAGTGGTCAATGTTCCCATGGTCTGAGTCACTCTTCTGTTTTCCCCTTTGATGTCCAAGCACCCCAGAGAACCTGCGGGAAGATTTTTCATCCCTGATGAGTGGGACCATCCTTGCATCTAAATACCAGCTAACTTCCTTCTGAAAGGAGTAAAGGGAAAGACCCGGAGTCTTGACATCAGCTCAAAAGGAGCATCCTCTTACACCTCAAGCCATTTCTCATCAGCCTGTCTCTGGCAGCTTCTCCCAGGACTACTGGAGGTTTAGCTGGCTGGTCTGGAGGTGGGGTGCGCAGTAGGAGGGGGCAGTTATGGCAGCCGAGGCAGGTGGTGAGAAAAATTGTGTCTAGTGCAATGCTGATCAATGTTCAACAACCCGCTTTGGGGGACAGAGGAGGACCCTTGATTGGGAACATCTGCTGACCTCACTGGCGTCAGTCCTCTCCCCCCGACCCATGTCACACCACCAATAGGATGTCTAGAGGCTTGCACAATTCCCAAAGACATGGCAGTAGTCTCACACAGCCGGTAGATGTTTTCTCCAGCACATCACTGGTCCTGCTGTCTCTGGAGGCTTAGAAACCCAAGCTACCATCATGCCCTTTACCATCAGCCATGATAGAACGAGGTATCTTGTCTCCCTGTGCTTCAGGGCCTCACAGGGCCAGGAATGTGGGTTTCTCTGGTCCCAGCACAGGTCACTAATGTAGAAGTTAGGAACTGGGAAATCACATGGAGCTTTGGAGACTGAGTTCCTCTGAGTTCAGTGACTGCTCTGTGACTTGTCTGGTGGCACCACACGGTCAGGTGCAGGAAGGAAGGAGGGTAAGTGGAAAAGCACTGCAGTCACTTGGGAAAGCCAGCCATTGATCTAGCTCTCTCGACTCCCAGTGATAGACATTGCAGCTCCTCTCACTGGCTGGAAGTTTTCTGACACCGTTAATGCAAGCCTCAGAAGGTTGTGGTAACGAGTGGCTAACATGTATCAAGCTCCATTAAGAGGCCAGGCAGCATGCTAGCTGCTGTATAGACATCTCCACAACATCCCCAGGAGGTAAGTGGAACTTTATTCCACTTTACGCATAAGGAAACTGAAGCTTGGATTAAATGATGTGCCCCAGGTGACACAGCTGGGAAGTAGCATAGCTGGCATTTGAAGCTGGTTTCATTTGAATCTAGAGCCCATCTTCCTAAACACAATCTCCTCACTCCTAATGACGTATCACCAAATACAAAGTCAAGGCCCTTTCTGGAACTCAAGACAATCAGGTGGTGGCCACGTCCTCTGTCCTTTCCAGTGTCTGGTTCTCTGCAGCAGGAACTCACAGGATCTTAGTGACCTGGCCCTGGAGGCCAGGTTGCCATGCTTGGCTCACCCTCGGCTGTCTCCAGCTCTGACCCCACTGCAGTCAGGAAGGAGTGTGGAAACCCGGATAGCAGGGACCCTGAGGATGGAGGCAAATGGCACCCTCGGTTATGGCAGCAAATTAAATCCTGCCAACCGTGAATGAGCTCAGGCTCTGAGAAAGGAACCCGCTTTCAGGAGCAGTTTGTCTCTGTATTGCTGGTAAGAGCAGAGGGTCTGTGGCCGTCGCGAGGAACCTAGGGGCTCTCTGGAATGCTGTCGGGAGGACCAGGACACACGGGAACTCGTGCAAGGTAAGCGACGGTCTCAGGAGCTGTAGGACACTGTCGTGGGTCCTGTTGCGATGACAGAGGAGGTTAATGACTGAGAAAGAATTAGGGTCTGAGCACAACAGATTGAAACATGTCAGGGTGTCTCCCCCGATTCACTGAAGATGCAATTTCAAGCAGCCGGTGCTGACGACATGGACAGAAGGCTCCATACCCTGGAAAAAGCGACTTTGTTGAGTTTTCCTTGCTTGGTTGGCTGTGCCTGAAGAGCTCCCTCTCACTGCATTCTGTGACCACGAGGCACAATCTGGTACCTGCTTCTCTTTCCAGCGTCCCCACCCCCCCGCATTGAACCTATACCTCACTTCCCATCCTCTGTGTCCTTGGAGTGACCCCCAACCCCAACCTTGGGTACAAACCTTCACAACTCCTAGATGCAGCTCAAGCGTAGCCTCCTCCTTTGGTTCTGATTCCTTCCCCACTCCCTCCGCCTCTGTGCTCCCCTAACAGGGCTCTGTATCTTTCTTGTGGCATGTTTTTATTTGTATCATATCTGTGTGCGAGGAAGCTTCTCGAGGGCATGACCCATGTGGAACTTATTGCTGTACCCACCAGAGTACCTGGCTTGGTGCCTTGCTCATAATAAGGATTCAGAAGATATTTGCTGAGCAGAATTTTTAATCTTATTTTGGGTGTAAATATACCCACCAAAAATTAAATTTGGGCAATGACCTGAATGGGTTACCTGCTGGGCATGCCTCTGCCGATACAAGGATTATCAGCCAGTACCTTGTGGACTTGATGGTTATGCATTCATCCCCAAATATGTGCTCATCCCTAGATGAACCAATAAAATTTAATTTATTAATCTCTAGCACTGAGACCCAGACAGACCCTGACCTTTGGTGAACCCACTGCATAAAAAACACACAGAAAGCACCACCTAGAGCAGAATGAGGCTTCTGGTTAACCTTCTGAATGTCAATCTTCCGTAGAACTTCTGCATTAGATGCAAGAGCCTCAATTAGATGAGGAAAGTCCGTGATAATGTGTTCAGTGCTACACTTCAAAATGATTAAGCGCAGAGTCTAGCCATGCAGGGGATCCCAGACATCTAAATGTGTCGTTGTGTTGAATTTCAAGTATCTCTTCTTGGTCTGCCTTGTAAAAATTCCCTCTGCCGGTTTGAATTTCTACTCAGCTGTGCAGCAGGAAAGGTGAGGGCCAAGCAGCCAAAGTTGCAAAGGGAGTGAGAGGACCTGCCATCTCATAGCTATAGAGAAGAAAGGCGCCCGTTGTTCCTCATGGGGATGTGGTGGTGGTAGGGGTGGGGTGGGGGGTGGGCAAAGCACAGGGGCAGAGCTCAACGAGAAAGGGTGGCCTGTGACATGCAGGGCAGCCCTGGATTGGCTCCACCACCGAGGCCGGCAGGACCCAGCAGCCCCCAGCCCCACACAGTCCGGGGGCCCCAGCACACCCAGCCAGCACCTTGCAAACACATCAGCTGATCCCAGCAGGGCCCAGAGCCAGGAGAGACTCGCCCTATCTCTTCCGTGCTTGAACTTGGATTTGGGCCTCTGGGTCTCTTGCCGACAACTTTACTAACAGCCTTTGCCTTCTCCTTTCTACTCCGTGCCTCTGTCCTTTGCCTTTCTCTGCACGCGCTCTGCAGTCCTGCCACCCTGGGAACCTGCCCACATCCCTGCCCCTGCCTCCCCACGGTGCTCCTGCCACGCTGCCAGCTTCCCACTGTCCTCCAGCCTCCAGGTCAGTTTTGCCCAGTGTCAGGGGTGATTGAATTTGTGCTCACCCATGGTTCGAGAGATGTGGCCTTGCAGCAAACATGCTGCCAACAGGCTTCAGTGTCTTTGCTCCTTTTGGATGGGGTTCTGCTTTACTTTGTGTGACCAGGCCTCCACATGTCCTTTCGTGGCCTGGGACCAGCAGCCAGTGTCACTGAGCCCACCTGCCAGGCCTTGCTGAGAGCTTCTCACAGCTTGTTGTATTGACTTCACCCTTAGGATAGTCAGGTGGGATTAAAGCTCTTTTTTCCCCACATTTTACCCCTGAGTAAATTGAGACCTAGAAGATTTAAATACTAGGCCCAGGTGGACTTTCAGCCCCACTGCCTTTTCTTTTTGAGGTCTATACCACCTTACTTATCCCCTGTACCCCAGCTTCAGTTCCTCCCCTGAGCCATATGCCTATGTCTTTGCTGCACGGCACACGAGTGGACCCTGGGCTCCCAGAGAGCTCCAAAGAGAGATCTCTAGTCCACCCACTGCACTGGGCTCTCTCTGTACTGATCCTGGAGGCCCTCTTAGCTCCCTGCCTCAACTTCTCACTACTCTGTGTTAAACGCCGGCCTCTTTCCCCAGCATCCAGAACTGTAACCCTCGCCACCATTCCCAGCTCCTTCCCACTGTTCCCTACCTTGACCATGTGGCTGCCCTGATTCCTCACGGTTCCACATACACATCTGGATTTTGCACAGGCTCTTTCCCTTCTGAGAATACCTTGCCCTCCTTCTCTGATAGACTCCTCGTAACCCCTCGGAGCCCACTGCAAATGCCCTCTCTCTGGATGCTTTTCCTTGTGCTCTCAGTTCTGCTCTGCTCCCACCTGCCCGGTACCCCTGCCACTTGCGTCTGTGAATGCCATTTGCATCCTGGTGCCAGCTCCTTGTGAGCGGGGCCCCTATATCCTCCGTTTGTGACTTGCTAGCATCCCACACAGCACACATTCCTAGTGGACAGATGTTTATATGATGTTCATTCAAAGCTTGTTCACATTCAGTGTTTCATTTGATCTTGACAATAAACTGTGGAGAAGAAGGGAGTTTAGGGCAAAAGGGACATGAACCCATGAAATAAGAAGACTGGCAGTCCTCCTCCGGGAAAGTGAGGAAGAAGGCACAATCCCCTATATTTGTCTGCTCTCACAGCCATAACAAAGGGCCACAGACTGAGTGCTTGAACAGCAGAGATTTCTTTTCTCATAGCTTTGGAGGCTGGAAGCCCTACATCAAAAAGTATTGACAGGGTTGGTTTCTTCTGAGGCCTCTCTCCTTGGCTTGGAGATGGCCGTCTTCTCCCTGTGTCCCCGGGTGGCCTTCCATTGGCGTGTCTGTGTCCCAGTTTCTTCTTATAAGGACACACCAGCCATTTTGAATTAGGGGCCAGTCATATGACCTCATTAACTTAAACACCTCTTTCAGGGGCTCCATCTCTAAATACAGTCACATTCTAAGGCACTGGGGGTGAAACTTGAACACATGAATTTGGGGGGGCCCAAATCAGGTGACAACTTCTGTTTGGCAGATGGGAAGGGGAGGAAGGTCATGCAGGTGGTGTTCCCACCAGCACCATACACTGTGGGTAGAGGGTGTTGCCCTTACCAACCCCAGACCCCCTGCCTTCCTACAAGGCCTAAGGTCACCTGGTAGGGGATGTTGCCTCGGCCTTCCCCATCCTTCTAGACTCCGCGTCTACCAGCAGGTGCGCCGTCATCTCAAGCTCGTAGCCCCCTCGCTGCGGGAAGACTCTCTGACTGTCCTTCTGCAGGAAGGCCCTCCTTCCTCCAGCTGTCTTCATAAATGCAGTCCCTCCCAGGCCCTCCGTGCCGGTCTCCAGGTCTCCGTGCACACAGCCCTTGCCTCCTGAACGTGCTGTTTTCCTCCCTCTTGCTCTCGGTGAGTGCCTCCAGGCCTCTGATCCTTAGCCCGTGTGCTCTTGTCCCTCCAGTGGCACTGCCATCTCTTTGTAAGCTGCACTGTGCTGCATGCTTTCATTCCCTAGCCCCTGACTCGGTGCTGGCCCCATGGGAGGCACTCGGCAGATACTGGTGGAAATGAGCTGAAATGCTTAGAGATGCAGGGCTCCGTATACTCCTTTTACAGAAGTAAACACCGAACCTAAATGTTGGAAGCAGAGCCTGGTCTAGCGTGTCCTCCAGTCTTCCTGCAATTTCCTCCCTCACTCTTTTAAAGGCTGAGGTGTGTAGGGGGTGAGGACGGTGGTCCCGGGCCATCCGAGGAGGGCAGCTGACCCACTGAGCCATGGCTCCTGGCTCCCATCCCCTACTGTCGTCCCCAGTCCTCTCTGGGTACGCCTCCTACATGGCCCCTCTCTTTCCTCAGCCCTCCCTCTCCAAACACACAGCAACTCCTTGCAGGACAGAGCAGTAGGGACAGGGGTCTTTGAAGGGGGTACTTTCTGACCCACCAGACATGCAGCATTCTTTGCTTCTCCCAATCCCTCCTGTTACCTCAGGCCAATTTTTATGCCCAAATAGGTCTCCAAAATCTGGCTCTATAGCTGAGTGCCTTGAAAAATACCTTCCCTTGTGAAATAAGTTAGGAGAACACTATTGTTTACCTCTTGGGATTCACATCTAAGCATAGATACTAAGGGCTCTGAGAAGTCCTGCAGTAAAGAACCCTGCTTACCTTTCCTTTGCCTGACTTTCCCTACTTTACAATATTCTCCCCATGATCCCTGGATAGCTTCCCCTCACAAGACAACTCTTAATATGCTGGGGACTCATATGAACTTTGGAGCTTGCAAGTAGGGCTGCAAGTAGAAAGTGGAAAAGGGAAACATCAGGAAAGGTGCTATGACAGCAGCAGTAGGTGACAAGGCCCAGCGTGCTGCCTATCTGTGGGCCTGCAGAGCAGTCTATGAAGTGGGAAGAAGCAAAACTCCTAGTGCCTGCCTCCTTGGCTTATGCAGTAGTCAGAGGCAGGAGGGAAAATGAAGTTTCCTAGGAAGGCACAACAGCAGGGCCACTGGCGGCATCCCTGCCTCCCCTCCAGAGCTCCCCGGCACAACTCTTGGGCTGGCTGAGTAAACACTCAAAATCCTGGGGGCTCAGCCATGGCTCTGGTCAAGAGTCAAGGAAGTGGAGCCCCGAGCTGCTGTCAGGTGCACCTGCAGTGGGAGAGAGCAGGCTTGAGCTTTGGTATTCTGTTCAGAAAGGCTGTCGGGACCTATATCAATAGATTGATATTCTTCTGATGAAATTTCTTCCCACAGCTTCAGGGAAGAGCCTGGGAGGTGGAGTACAAGGGAAATAGCTCAAGATCTCAGTGGCAGCAATGACTTGCTCCTGAGCATGCAGAGCAGGTGCTGAGGCTCTTGGGGGAGTGGGAGGAAAGTCAGTGTCCCCACAATGAAAGCACTAAGCCGTCTCTGCATTCCTACAGATCCTCCTTGGCTCCCCTCTTCCCTTCCAGCTCCATCCTCGTGGGCAGCTGAGGGGCGGTGGGTGGGGGGTTGGGGGGGCACTATGTGACCTACCATGCTGGTGATGCAGGAGCAGGGCTCACTCAGGGAGCTCCATGGACTCCACCTGCAGCCTTGGTCAGCCACAGGTCAGGGCACTCGGTTCTAATGGGAGGGGAGCCGTACCTTCATTGTAACAATGGAACTGCAGTACCAGCCAAGCAGAGGTCGCACTGCTGAGGTGGAAAAGGCCCTAAGGAACTGAGCTGGGTTGCAGTTCCCGGGGTAGATCTCCTGCTCTTTTCCATATCTCATCATTAATACAGAAGCCAACAGCATGCGTAGAGAGTAGGCTGAAGGAGGTGCCACAGCGCGACTGTGGGGAACCTCCAGACTTACTGGAAAGCCTTGCTTTTCCACTGAGGTAGATGCTCTGGAATCTGTGCCAGCTGCAGACATTTCAGCATCTCGATTACAAGAAACAGAAGAGGCAAGGTGCATGGCCAAATAAATTCTCACACAGCCTGTGCCTCGTCTCTAACTGTTGCACCTGCCTGCATATTTCCTGGCCGTGACCTCTGAGAGCTGTTCACTTCCTGAAGGTGTGAGAAGAGCCAGGAAGAACATGCAGATAGTTGTTGTTTTAGACATGATGGGGGTGGTGCTCCCATGGGGACTGGACACCGAGGCAAGACTACAGTGGAAGCCCATGTGCCTGGAGCCTGGGAAACTTGGGTGGACATCCTGCCTCTTCCACGTACAAGCCTTTGACAGGTTATCAAGTTCTAAGAGTCTCAATTTCTTCATCTGTAAAATTGGATTAAGATACCTGTAATTATTTATTTACCAAATAATAAAAACAGCTATAAAAACATACTAAGGTGTATTCTGGGTACTGGAAGTAAAGCAGTAAAGGAAATGCAAAGTTTCTCCTCATAAGATGCTTATAGTCTAATGTGGGAAGATGAAAATCAACAAACAATTATACACTGTGTCAGGTGGTAGTAACACTAGTAAGGAAAATAAAACAGGGTGAGGGAACAGAGAAAGACAGTGTATATGTGTGGAGCCGATTCTTTCCTCAAGTATGATCGAGGAAGGCATCTTTGGGTGCCTGGGTGGCTCAGTGGTTGAGTGTCTGCCTTCAGCTCAGGGCGTGATCCCAGTATCCTGGGATCGAGTTCCACATTGGGCTTCCTGCGTGGATCCTGCTTCTCCCTCTGCCTGTGTCTCTGCCTCTCTCTCTCTCTCTGTGTCTCTCATGAATAAATAAATAATTTTTTTTTAAAGAAGGCATCTTGAACAGAAACTGGAAGAAAGTGAGGTGCCATACAGACATCCAGACACAGGAAAGAGCAAGTTCAAAAGTACTGGGTTGGGAGAGTGCCTGGCAAGTTCAAGCAACATGAGGGTGCTGTGTGTGGCTGGAGGGGTGGGGCCAAGGGAAGAGTGGGAGAGAAGAGAGTACAGAGGTTGTGTGTGTGTGTGTGTGTGTGTGTGTGTGTGTGTGTGTGTGTGTAGTGGGTGGTGGAATCACGTGGGCCTTGCAGAGTTACTCTAAGTGAGATAGAAAAGCCACTGGTGCCTTGATCAGAGAAATGACAAGGCCCAATGTACATTTTAGAAGTATCACTCTGATAGCTCAGTGGAAAATAGATTTTATGACTATAAGTGGAGAAGCAGAAAGACCAGTTCGGGGGGCTCTTGCATCTTCAGGTGAGCAACTACAACAGTTTGGAATATGGCTGTGGTGTTAGTGGTAAGCAGTAGTCAGGTTCTAGATATATTCTATCGGTAGAACCTACAGGATGTGCTGGTCAGTGGGATGGGGTATGTGAATAGCGAGGTACAAAGACAAAACCTTAAGGTTTTGTCCTGAGCAATTCGAAAAATGGAATTGTCATATGTTGAAATGAGGAATATGATGGGAAACAGACACTCGAGTTACGTGTGGGGGTGCTAGAGGCAAGAGTCTGGCTTTATGTGAGGTGGCAAGCATCTGTTGGACACCCAGTAGAGATAATGAGCAGACAGTTGCATATGACAGTCTGGGGCCCAGGGGAGAGCCTGGGGCCGGGATACAAGGTTGGAAATCATTGGTGTCTAGACAGTTTAAAAATTTTGTCACTGCATGAGATCATCAAGAGAATGAGTGAAGATAGAGAAAAGAAGCGGTCTGTGGGACACTCTGACTTTTAGAAGTTGAAAAAAACCAAAATCTCCAAGAGAGTCTGGGAAGGTATGCTTAAGACAGGGCATGGGACACAACACAGGGTAGGTGCTCAGTAAAACATAACCACCAGCCTCCCAGCCACCGCTGTCTTTATGGTTAAAGTCCTGGAGAATGAAGTTTGAAGCACAAATAGCAAGATTCAGGAACATGCACTTTACCTACAGTTGTCCTCTTTTCCTTCCCTTTCCTCTTTGGTTCCTCATTACCCATGGCCTCAGACTCCCGTTTACTTAATAAAAGCAAAACAAAATAACAAAAACTTCTGGATACATTAAAATGCCCAGCATGCAACTCAGTTCAAAATAATCAGGAAAAGCTGAACCTTTGGGTAGTCAGTGTGGGGTGAGTAATCATTGGGCAGGGTCATCACGGGAAGAGTCAGGAATCCTCTTACCAACTCATGGTGTGACCTCAGATGGGTAAGTTCATGCCTCCTGTCCTTGAGGAGAATGGACATTTCCATTCAGATAAGAATACCGATCTCATCAATTTTCCAACTCAGATGGCATCTTGCCAATTGCTTGTCTTGTTTTCAAAGCATATAGATCCTACCCTCAATTATTAAAGTAAGATAATGCTTCTTTTGTTTTCCCTCTGAGAGTCTAACCTCAAATTGTTGGCTATTTAGTATTCACCAAAGTCTGAGAGAGAAGTGCTTTTTAGGGGTGACTGTCTAAGGACCCCCAACTTACCCACCCCCATGGGCACTAGAGACCTGTGGATCTCATTGGACCACCAGAAGGCCAATTACTTGAACCATATTAGTTTATTTCCTTGCATAATTATCTTCTTTGAATTGCATTTTAGGAACCATGCCCTTGGCTTTAATTAAACATCCTTGAAACAGCCATGCAAAGTTCACTGCTGCATTTGCAGAAGAACTATTGTTGCAAACATCATCCTATGCCATTCTGGAAAAGCCTTTCCAAGTGTTTCTGTGGAGCACGAGTCTGCAGGATAGTAATAAAAATTTCATTATGGGGAAAGGTTAGTGAGTTTCGAAAAAAGTAGGTGTCCTTCCTGAAGGTCATCTAAAAGGCTTTACTAACCAAAAATATGTGGATCCCTAGAAAGGGCATAAGCTATGCAAGATTTCCCACTTAATTGACCATAGAATCCTATTTGGGTGGCATATCTCTCAGGACCAGTGCTCCATGAGCCCAGAAGAGGTTCTGGATGCTTAATGCTCAGGCAGTCCAGCATTGTGGAAGGGCCTGTGGGAAGGTACAGAGAGGAGGGGCTTGTAAGCAATTGACAGGGGAGCCTGCAGGTGTATGATCAATGAGTAGGCATGTAGATCATCAGTGCACAGTGGTCTTGGGCAGTTGGGGTCCTAGAAGGCTACACAGCATCCTGGCTGTATCAGTTATTAACTCTGCCATTCACAGAGGCAGGCCATGTGATCTTGGTGTAAAACAACACTCAGAGTTAAAATATTAAAAAATATGTTAGGTGTTAGGAGAAGGGTGTAGAGATGTTTGTTAAATTAATGTTTCATGGTAGTGTTGGGGAGGGAGGCCAATTGCTGTAAGAGCTTGCTACCTGGGAATAACAGAGAACCTCTCTCCTCTCCTACAGTTCCTTCCTCCTTCTTTCACTTCAAACCTATATACTTCATCAATCCTCAAATTTCAGTCTCTGAAGCGCTAAGAAAACCCTGGGGGAAAGCTCTGTTCCTCCCCTCACTGGGCAGATCGACCAGCATAGGTGTGCGTGCAGATTACATACCCTCCTATCGATGTAAGGTTAATTATTTAGATGCTAATAATTTCACTTTAAAGTGGGAATTGAAATATGTTTTGCTAAAGCTTCCAAAGGGGGGAGGAAGGAAAGAAGAAAATGGTAGATCAATGGGTAAATAGGATTGCCTGCTGGTCTGGGTCCAGGAGGCCCCAGAAACTTCATCTTTAGCTAGGAGGTACAGAGAGACAATCAATATCACAAGTATCCTTGACAGAACTACACTGGCTGGGAGGGTGTGAGCTGGGTGTCAGCCCAAGGCGCTTTCAGATGGGCAGATGTCTATGTGGTGAGATAGAAAGGATGCTTAGTAAGTCCTCTAGCTCTAGATATTTGCCAGACTACCGGTAACTTCATCACTAGACTGAAATTCCTTGGACTCCTAGACCTATCTCTGCATCCAAGAGCCCTTGGAAATGTGAAACCTCTGGGATGGTTCAGACCTTGCTACCAGCCAACAAACACTGTGGCTAAAGGTTTGTACCCTGGGATCCCTGGTGTGTGTACTTAAACTAAGAAAGTCAGGGTGGCAGTTTAAGAAAAACCTTCAGGACCATGTTATCTATTGTAGGCAGAGTATGGATTTTTTTTAGGGAGTTTTACCTCTTTTATCATTTAGTGGGTCTGAGACATAAGACCCTGGTGAGTTTAGCTGTCATGGCATGGCCTGAGCCTCACCCACAGGGGTCTGGAGGTGAGGAGGGAGAGAGAGAGAGAGAGAGAGAGAGAGAGAGAATGTGCTTTGACCTTGTGCAGAGCTGTTTTCTCCAGACCATGCCCTGGAAGGAGGTTTAGCTTCTATCTTCAGAGGGGGCATGAGAATAGGTTCCCAGGTGACTGAAGACGGGTCAGAGAGGGAGGCTGCATGACTCTCTCCGAGGGACCCAGCATCAGAGAGCCTAACTCTGGGTGCAGGTCATCTGCTGCCCTTGGCCCCTTCCCCTCCAGCCAGGAAGAAGCTTCTGTGGGGTTCCATCTGTGGGATTCCATCGACTCCCTGAGGGGGAAACAGACTTAGAAGCAGCCACCTGCAGCCTCTCAAAGCATAGATGTCTATTGTGTGGCTCACACTGCAAGGGCTGTGCTATAATGCCACCATAAGGGCAGCCCCTGTGATAGCCACCCACAGCAGGGCCAGCCTGGGGAGCTGTCACTCCTACCATGGACAGCCGCCTCCCCCACCCCATTCCATGCACACCCGCAGAGGGTTCTTCACCCCGCCAGAGCCACTGTCCATGGCCAGTTGCCCGAGACATGGTCAGCCTGACCACCCTGTTGCTTATCCCCGTGGGTTCTCCCAGTGTGAGTCCTCCTGCGTTGTGTCCAGATCCCTGTGCAGGGAGAGCACAGAGCAGTAAGGCAACCCCCTTGTCAATGCTGCTTGGAAGCTTTTTCTGGGGAAAACAAATATACATGTTGGGGGATGTAGATGGAGTTGGGAGGAAGACAGAGTTTTCAAACTTGATGAAGCTTCGTATTTATAAAGCTTGCTCTGTGGTAATGTTCTCAGAAAGGCCCAGTAAGAGCCCACTAGAGACCAAGTGGTCCCACGGGCCTCCTGAGGCTGCTGGGGCTGTGCCAAAGCCAGTACCAAGGTTTCCCTTGGGGATTGGGTGGGCAGGGTGAGTGGTGGCCTGGGCCTCATCACTGCAGCAGGAGCACAGGAGGTAGGCATTGGAGAGATGCTTCTGGGCCTCATCACTGCAGCAGGAGCACAGGAGGTAGGCATTGGAGAGATGCCTCAAGCACCCCATCTTTCCATACCCTCCTCTTTTGGGTCATTCTTTATACCTTTAGACCTTCAGAACTTTACGTGAGGCAGGTGCTCAATAAATGCTCACAAAAGAGAAGGATCACTGAATGTGGCAGAGAAGGGCCCTGATGGGGGAAGGGGATGGGTGAGGGGGCCGTCTGTACAATTTTGTTCAAAGCCCTCCCTGAGGCAGCTGACACTGGCTTTACGTTATCTGAAGGGCAGGCCCAGTGACTCTACACAACCCAGGAATCCTGAAATATTTAGAAGCTCTAATGTTTGTGCGAGGAGAGAACAGAAACCTCCTTTGGATGGGAAGTTCAATTATTCAGTAAGGTGAGGGCTCCCTCGGAGTCTGGGAAGGCAGGAACATGGAGCAGGCCCACCTCCCTGTTAGGTGGAGGGGGCTGCTGAGCCCAGGGGGTCTGCTGGGGGGTCAGTGGCCCAGGCCTGTCATGTGCCCTGGTCTGTGAATGATGTGGGGCTTCTCCCCAGAGTGCTTGAGCTCTAGGGTGCTTCTCTGTGACAAAACTCATAATTAAAGTGTGGCAACAGCCTATTTCTTTGAACAGAGTCTCTTTCTGAGTCAGTCTGGGGTTGGGTTTGAGGCAGTTTGTTGCAAACACTCCTTTTAGCTGCTATCGGGGGCTGGCACCACGAGCTCTGTGTTTTAAGCTGATTTTTTTTTTTTCGTCCTGACAGAGCTTGTCATTATCTGAATATGTAAAAGTGTGTATGCAGGTGTATACTGGTCGGATCTTTCTCTTTCTTGGGGAAGCATGGTTTTCAGCAGCGTGAGGCTGGGAAGACAGACATTTCATTATTTCCAAAGTCCTGTGGGGGCAGCTGTCACACAGCGTTACTCCTGCTGCCCACAGCCTGCGCAGAACAATGCGATGGAGAGAGCTCCATCTTGCACAAGCAACAATGGGGCATAGTTGAGAATCCTGCTGTATTTTACATGTCTCCTGAGGGAAGAACTTCTGAAAAGATGAGTGCAAGTAGGTGTTATTGTGGTTGAAATAAGGCTTGGTTCATTCACTCCTTCAAGAAATGTTTATCCCCCCTGTGCCAGGCATCTCAGGAGAGATGGAAATGTCATCAGAGTCCATAGCTGTATGGAGGAAAGCTATATAAAAGTGTTGTTTTGTTCATTCATTCATTCATTCATTCATTCATTCATTCATTCACCCATAGCAACTGCAAAGGCTTCAACCCATCCTAGGAACTCAGTGCCTTAAACCTGACATTCTACAACTATAATGATTACAACCTGTACAAAGTGCCCCCAGTGGAGAGAGGCACGGGGCAGGCGGTGGACTTGCACAGAGGAGAGAGCTTTAATTCTAACTGCTGAGGTCAAGTTCTTCAGGGCTGTTCTGTGGTTTGCGTTTATTCCCACGGGTGTCGTAGGGTTCTTTTCCGGAGCATTGCTCCCCCTTCTGATGTGAGACTACCAGCCTTCTTTCCTCCTGCTGTGTCTCAGGGTCACATGGAAGGTATCTCTGCCATCTGCACGATGGTCTGCTTGTGTGCTGGCCGTTCAGCCCCACTCCTTGGGGGACAGCCACTGCTGCGCCTCCACGGCAATTCTGGGGGAAATCAGTCACTGGGAGGGTCAAGTTCTTGAGAAATTATACACTACAGAGTTAGCCTTGAGTCACCAGTCCTGGGTACCGGTAAGTTTCTAAATACAGGGACCTGATCATTTCTTCAGAGCCACTGTGCTTAGGCTGAGGGGACATTCCATCCAGCGCCCCTGCCAGACTCTAGGGTGCTAATGTTTGCTTGGTATTAAGGAGCAACCATATTTCTCGGCCAGAGGACTCTGTCTCATCTGGAGCAGAAGCACACTAGAGCACTGAAAGGTTCTGAATGCCAGTAGCTCCAAACAGTGATGGGTAAATGGGAACAGGACATGAAGGGACATTCACAGTAGAGCAAAAGCCTATGCCCAATAACCAAGGAAAGCTGTTCAGCTTCTTTTCATGAAAGAAATGAAAGGCATGAATCTATAATTTTTCTGCTCATCTAATTGGTAGAGAGTTTTTAAAAAAACTGCACAGAATTTACTGCTGAGGATATAGGAAAGAGGATGTTTTCATCCATTATTGCTTGGGGGGGGGGTTGTGGATATAAACTAGTGCAAACCTTCTGGAGTGTAATTTGGCAATTTTTGTGTCACCAGCCTTAAAATGTTCATAGACATTGAGCCAGTGATTTTATTTTTAGGATTTTGTCCTAAGGCAACAATCAAATTTATGTATAAGATTTATGTTCAAGAATATTCATCTCAGCCATTAGTGTAATAGAAAAAATATGAGAAGCTACCTAAAAGTCCCACAATAGGGGGGTTGAATAAATAATTGATGGCACAACTAAAAAATGGATAACAGTTCATTCATTAAAAATGATTTTCTCAAAGAATATTTAATGATGAGAGGAAATAGTGAAAAAGCAGGACACAAAATACTAGATGGAGTATTTCAATTTTGTTAAAATTTTAATAATACAAGTACAGAAAAAAATGATTAAAATAGCAGTGGGGATCTGATTATGAGGGATTTTCTCTTTATATTCCTCTGTATTTGGTGCTTACAATAGGGTATGGTGTATCCTCTTGGAGCCTCGGTTTACTGCTCTGTAGAACAGGGCTCTTCATGCCCACGTTGCCACGTGTTTGGACACATCAGCCATGGTACTTGCAAATCCCCAGCCCATCATGATACTCAGTGAATGGTTATAGTATCATTGTCAGCAGTTGCCAGTTGCACACCCCTAATCCAGATACTGATTCAGAACAACTACTAAGACTATTTCTCCCTCGGCTTTTATAAAGACAGCAAAAGGATTAATTGAAAAAAATCTAAGTAATTTTTCCTGCAGTTCTTAATATTAACCTTCTTCAGAAGGATTGATGATGCTCAGCTTTTTGTATCTAGTACAATCATCTACATTCTTTCTAGTTCAGAGTTCCCCTTATTCAAAATCCAGGTCTGTTAACTGGCAGCACCTTATCACTTGCCTTGTCTCGAATATTCTCCTGAGATGATGCAAACTACATATTTACTAATTAGAGAGAATGCTGGTCCCTGCAGCTGAAGTAGTTCAAAGTTCTGTTTTCAGTGGAATCCTCATCAGTGAAAGAGCAACAGCGGTTTTCCCTAAAGCAATGCTCTCTGCAAAATGCCTGTTGCTTTCCTCCATAATATTTGGTCTTACCTCTCTCTTTTTCTCTTTCTGAGGCCTCCTGTTTGTGTCTGCTTGGGTGCCCTGTTCTTTTGAAGCTGAAATTTACAATTGGTGGGAAAAAGTATCTTTCAGGTGGGGTCAGAGTTGAAAAGGACTGCCACTGTGCAAAAATTATTAAAAAGGCCGAAACACCTGTCCTATGAGCCACTGTTAATTATCCCTTCGGCTGGCCTAGAGCTTTATTTTTTAACTCATCCACCCTACCATCTATGAAGGCCCAAATAATGGGGTCATTTTGGAGCTCTGAATGGGTACCCTGAACTGGTGGCAAGGCAAAGGTAAGTGGCACTCTGCCTTTTTTACATACAAGTATTGGGGCGTCTTCTTTTCAAAGTAACACGTTCCCAGCCAATCTGACCCATGTAGAAGGGAAAAACACTTTCCCCGGCAAAGTGATAGAGAAAGCTGGACGTAAGAAGGAAGAGGGCTACTAAGGTGGGGAAGCATTTTATTATTAATCAGTGTGTAAGCCTGAGCTCCTAGTTTAGGCACACAGTCATAAACACATCATGCAAACTGGTGTATGAAACTACTAACAAGCGAGGGTGACTCACTCAGGGTCTCTGCCATTGACCATCTGCAGATGAGAAAGCCTGGGTTCCCCTGACCACTGTACCTACTCCCCCTTGGAAGGAAAACAATAACCACGGTTGGGAGTGCACAATCTCTTCTTTACTCCTGCTTAAGTCTCAGATTCAGGGTTGGGAATGGATGACTGTGGGGGCTCGGGGCTATGTGTGCGTGTGTTGCAGATGGGAAAGCTTCCTATTTCAGGCAGCTCTGGCCAGGGGCACCTGAAGTTCCAAGTCAATGCTCTGGACTCTCATCAGGATTCTTTCACTAGGAGCTCAGGTGGCTTTCTTACCCTGCTACTAATCTCTAAAATGAGGACGATACCCACCAACTGCCCAGGGCTGCTGTGAAGACTCAGGGAGCTAATGGAGAGCTGGAAAAATCAGTGGTGCCCACAAGTGGCATTATTATTCCTGGGATAAGCTTCTGCTCTACTTAATTTATTTGGGGGAAAAAAAATCCAGCTTCTCTTTGATGACACCTGCTCAGGAGACATTCACTTGTAATAGGATTACAGAGGTTTTATTTATAAATGATGTTTCTTTTGTTCTCTTTGTGAAAAAGTTTATCCTCATTGTAGAGAATTCAGAAAATACTGAAGATATAAAAAGAAAACAAATTTCGCTCTTAATCCCATCACATAGAAGAAATCACTTTTAATATTTTTGTGAGTTTGCTCTTTGTGAGTTATCTTGACTAGATAACTAGGTAAATTTTAATTACCTATTTAGTTTTTAAACACACCCACACAACGTTTTGGTGGGCCATTTCCATCGTGGGGAAATGGAATGTCCCCTGGGCTATGCCTGTAGCTACCCTCTGGGGAACTGAGGAGGCCAGGTTGCTTGTCCTTCATAGGGTGGTTCTCGCCATCCAGTGTCCAAAGAAGATGATACTATCATCTACTGATGATTCCAAGCCAGGTGCCATTTCCCTAAGCCTTAATGTGTGAGACCCAGTGCAAATTTAAGCGATTCTTTATTAAACACTTCAGGCAGTTGGCCCAGTACAGTCCCCTGGATCAAATTACTTCACTCCCTTGGATGTAGTCATGGTTGTCTAAGCATTTTGTGGGGACGGGGTGTCCCATTTGACACCCCTTTTCTCTCACTTTGCATATTCATTTCCTTTCATTCCTGCAGTATCTTTTTCTCCAGGATATATCTCCCTTCCCTGTTAAATAATCCAATGCCATTCCCTCAGGTCACTTCTTTGGCTTCACATTTTTAAGCTTAAGCCATCTGCTCAATACTATTCAACTGCTCCAGAAGTTGGGGTAATTCCAACTCAGGGCACCCTCCCCCAGGAGGTGGGGACATTGTTCCGTGGATGGGGTTGGAGGGTGTGTATGATGGTGGCTGGCATTGCGGAGGCAATTCCAAACCAGGCTGCATCTGACTTTTTTCCCTAATATGAAAAATAAAAGTTATGCTGCCATCAAGAAAATGATTTCTCTCCATTTTTCATTTATATATAACTTTGACCCTTTTCTTTCCATGTCATGGCTAAGACTGATGCAGGCAGGCCAGTTCTGAGGACCCACAGGACCAGCCAAGAGGGTCCTTGGCTTCTCACAGGAAGAAAATCAAACATGAGCCAGCAATAGAGAGAGATACAGATAAAGCATCCAGATTAGGAAAGGAAAAGAGGGAGTACAATCTTTACTTGGGGTCTGGGATTTTTTTTTTATTGATGATTGTGGTCTGGTGCATGTGTCCTCTCAGGTATGCAGGAACTGGTCAGAACGAGGACAAGGCCCAGGTGCCCATCATAAGTCACTTATTCCCTGAAGCCAGGGGTCTTGGCATCTAGCATCAGTGATCTGGAATACATGTGTGATAACTTACTCTGGTCATCCTCCCCTGGTTCTTCCTTAGGTATTATCTGTTCCAGAGAAATCATTAACTCCTTGTTCCTTACGAGGAGGATGTATGCTATTTGCATTTGGAGGCATGTGTAGAGTGGGAGGGGCACAGTGCCTAGCAAGAATAGAAGCTGGATAAGGAGCAAAGTTAAAAAAAGCAACTTTCTCTCATGTAGTTTCCTGGTCTCAAGACCTTTACTTGGCTACACATTCTCACCTTCCCTGCCTGGAATTCACCAGAAGACATTCCTTATTTTAACTGGCAATGGAGAATTCCTTCATTTTTCTCCAATGACAAGAATTCCCTTTGACCCTGGGGGAGAAGTGAGCAAGATTCTGATGTTGGGAAAATGTCGAAAAGTGAAGTCTTTCTGCCACAAGTATGATGAGCGGGGGGGGGGGGGGGGGGGGGGGGGCGGCAAATGGATGTATGACTGTTACCAATCTTTGCCTTTCTCCTACTGCTGCTTCCTTCTCTGCCTGGTAGACTGTGCCTTGGATTTGGGGTGCTGTATGAGGGGAGGAAAAAGGAAGGAGGGGCCACAGGTGAATGGGTGAGTGGGCTGGTGGAGGAGAGTTGGTGCAAGAAATCTTGAAAAGTGTAGGAGCATTTGCTGTGGTAAGAAGAGTGCCCAGAAGAGAAAAGGCGAATTTAGAAAAGAATTCTGTGATTTATAGATCCCCCTCAAAGACTCTAACGAACGTGCTTGAGCTATTTTACGATTCCTTTTTGGTTGCTGGACTCTGCAGAGAAAAAAAAAGTTCAGTTCACTTAACTTTATATCGTGTCTCCATGTCATTAAGCATTATTTTAAAGATATGTGTCTTAATGGCTATATCGTGTACCATAATACATTTAACCAATCCTCTGGTTTTGGACAGTTAATTTCAATTATTTTCTTGCTTATGAATAGATCCGTAATGAATATTTTTGTCTTTAATTCTGATCATGTCATTTTGTTAGTCAGGGTACTTAATGGTACCTGGTGTAACAAAAACCTAAAGTCTCAGTGGTTTAGCAGCTTAAAGGTTTATTTTTTATTCAATTTACTGCTGAGTGTTGGAGTGGGGGAGTTCTGTTCTTTGCAGATAGCTCTGCAGATACTTGGGCCCCTTCCATCTTGTGGCTCCACCTTGCTCAGGTCTTCAGAGCCAGGCACTGAGCCCTCTCCTCTGCCCTGGAAGGCAAAGAGGAAGGAAGCTCAGAGACTGCTGGTACGCCATCCACCTACATGCAAGGAGGCTGCAAAGGGACTCTGGCTTCAGGTAAAGGGGAAAGGACATGGGTCATGGTTAAGAACCAACCATACTGGTTTACTCTCAGAGCTTTAGAATATAAAGGGTTACATTCCTGTGATCCCTTGCCAATGGTAGAGAATTGTGTTTTGCTTATAGAGACATTGTGCTTGGTCTTGCCACATCTCCCTATAAGCTCTTCTCAGTCTCTTTTCTCTACTCTGTGGCCTCCTTGTCCCCCCAGAAGCTCTGGCAGGATACAGGACACCATCTGGGGGAAGGAGATCATACCTGCTGCAGATCCCACATCCCTAACTCCTTCCAGATCTCTTTGCGGGCTGATTTTCCCAGATACAGAGCAAAACTGTAGTTGACTCTGTGGGTGTTTCAAGGTCTCTGATTCCAGGACCGAGGGATCACTCCACGCCCTTGGGAAACGCTATTAAATATCAGGACCTCTGACTGGGAGGGACAGTGAGAAGGGGGCAGGTGGTTGCAGGGGAAACGCACCAACGTTTCCAACACAACTGGCTATTCCAGCCCCTGGTTTCTGGCTTTAGTAACTTCGCAGCTAACGCCTGTGATTAAGCATCAAGACTATTAAATGCTAATTGAGTTCAAAAGCGTCTCCTTCCTGCCCTAAACCTCACTGGCTATAACGGGCTCCTGGCCTCCTGGCCGTGGTGTCTGGAGTAATGCCCCAGGGCCCGTGCAGTCAGCTGCTGCTGCTCACGTCTATCTTGGCTGATTTGTGTGTGTGTGGTGGTGGGGGGCGGGGGGGAGGGATTGTTGTGCACAAGCAGACTTTCTCTTTTTAAGCAGAATACCCGTTGCTGTGGCTAAATCAATACTCTGGAGAGAGCTGTTTGCCCTCAAAAGTGCTGCTGCTCACAGGACTCTAATGTGTGCCCTAACATCCATCTGCTTTTCGTGATCTGTTTTTTTCGGATATGAAGATTTGGCAACCTTGGGGTTTGAAGTGTTCCTAGAGGGAAATTCAGGGGATTTATCCTGGACCAATGCAATTCTCCTCCGTCCAAGCAGCTCCTTTTCCTAGGGCCCCTGGAGAAAGAGCCTCTATCAAGCTCTCGCTTCCAGATGTACCTCCCACCATTCTCCGTGGGAGAATGCTTGCCCTCTTGCTTTGGTACCTCACTCCCTCATCCATTCCCAGGAGATCTAGGAACCGGATCCCACCGTAAGATTTCTGGACAATCGTTGTATTTTATGCTTATCCTGCAACTAGATAAATCCTCGTTAATTAAGTGAGGCATCAGAGCCAGGTGTTGGTGGAGTATTGACATTGCAGGTGGGCCCCCTGCCTCCCCACCCTCACCAGCCATCATGCTCGCCCCACCTCTTCTCTGAGGAAGGCCTGTGCCATCATTTGAAAATATAAAGCCAGCCCCAGGGACCATCTTGGCTGATAGGGCAGGCAGAGTGACTGCTGCTGGGGTACCCCCAAACTCCTGCCTTTCGGGCTCTGTGCCGTTACCTCCTTTGTGTACAGCAGGGGGTCCACTCCCCAGCACCCTTCCCCAACTCCCCCCACCTTCTGCATGGGGCTGACAGAAAGGAGCAAGCACAATGCCCACTACTTCCTGAGTGCTGAGGCCGTGAGGCAGCAAGTGGCATTAGCCATTGTTGGCCTGTTGGTGGGTAACCGCTGGAGTCCAATCATTCAACCCTTTGGACAATATTGTGAGTTAACATCTACTAAAATATCAATCTTACTGAAATGGAAACTAAAGTTCAGTGTGATTAAGCAACAGAAGTCCATGTTTTGACCCCTTACCCTAATATATATTGTGGAATATATATATATATATATATATATATATATATATATATATATATATATATATAATATTTCTGCAACATATACCACACATGTTACATATATCATCTATTTTATGTACCACGTATTTTTTACAATCTTTGCAAGAGCCTTGCAAGGTGGATATTATTATTTTCATTTTATGAATAAGAAAGCAGAGGCTCTGACAGCCTAGGAAGTTGTGTTGTTATATCACTATTAACAAGTCCTTGAACAGAGATTTGAATCCTAGTAATCCTTTTTTTTTTTTTTTTTTTTTTTCAGAAAAGCTATGCTCCAAAACATATTTTGGTCAAGTGGCTTAAGTAACTCTCCCTCAAGCTTAGCACTACAGCAGAAAATAGGACACTAGTGCTTTACCAGAAATTACCAAAAGGCAGAATCAAGCAGAAATAATGAAAAAGGGCCCAAGGAAATGAGTAATGCCCCCACTGGCTAAATAAACCCCTGGAAAACAGAGTCTCTGGTGCCTTGAAGAAAAAAGAGCAAATCATTCTCAAAGAGAAGCTAACAGGAGGTGAACAATTTTTTCCAGAACATTGTCTTATCTTTTAAAAGAATCTATAAGGGGAAACTACTTTATACCTACAGTTTAGACCTAAATTTGGCCATGTTTTAAGTTTTGGTTAGACATAGTTTGGACCAAAAGAATACTAGCTTTTAGGAAACAAGACAATAGTATAAAGTATGTAAATATAAGCTTTGTTAATTAAAAAGAGATAGAGTCTATTCATATAAACTTGGCTTAAGGAAAGGTTGATGAGGGAGCCATTTTATATAAATGAAGAAGAAGTTTCAAGCAATAGTTAGCATCTGGTAATCCCTAATTTTGGAGCTGATGTTGAAGCAAGTAAATAAAATGACCTCCGGGAAAGATCAGAGTGATGTTTTATAGAAATCTGGGGCTAGAGGGACCTTGGGAAGTATCTAGTCCAATGATCTCATTATAAAAATGCAGGAATGGAAGTGGAGCAAGGCAAAACCTCCTTACAGTCATAGAGATACAGTTGTGATGCACAAACTCTCTTAAATATTATATTTTGAATAGCTGTGTGCATCAGAAGCAGAAAAGGTGGTGAACATTTGTGTTTCTAGGCTTAGACCATATCTCTGGTACCATTTGCCTTTAAACCCCATTTTGGGGACGTCTGGATGGCTCAGCAATTGAGTATCTGCCTTCAGCTCAGAGTGTGATCCTGGGGTCCTGGGATCGAGTCCCACGTCGGGCTCCCTACAAGAAGCCTGCTTCTCCCTCTGCCTATGTCTCTGCCTCTCTGTGTGTCTCTCATGAATAAATAAAATCTTAAAAAAAAAACAACCAACAACCCATTTTGTCCCTATATGAGGCTTTTTTCTCTTTTTTTGAATTAGCTGTAATCAGTAAGGTCTCCTTAAAGAAAAGACCAAAGTCAAGGACTTCAAATGTTATTTATTTTTTGAAACACTATATGCATAGGGTACAAGATCAAAAAGTTATCAAAGGTAAGGATTTACAAAATGGTCTCCCTGTTATTCCTGACTCTAGCAATGCAGCTCTCCATCCTTGAGGGGCTCCCTGCCAACAGGTCGCTCTGTGGCTTTCACAGTATCCTACCCATGGACAAGCACATGTGTAAATATGCATTTCTCCTTTTCTTTCTGGTTTACACAAGGGACAGCACACTCTTCATGGTGTCCTTCATTTTGCTTTTATCATTTAGCAATGATGGTGCTTAGGGCAGGCTGCCCCTAAGTATGCCAATGTCGCATATTGATTATTTTGAATGAAAGTTGCTTGAGAAACAGGTAGTGCAAGAGGGCATTCTGACCCTCCTGTCTGTCCCCTAAAAGCAGGAAACAAATCTCCCCAGGTGAAAGGTACTCTCCCTGAGCCAAAGATAGCAAGGAATTCTTATCACCAGAGATCTGAGAATTCAGGCCTGAGAAGGAAGGCTATGTAAACAAATTGTGCTTGGTTTTTTCACTAGTGAGTACCCAAGCCTAAATCACTTTTTCTTGTCAGTTCTTTACAAATGTATTGTTTCTCTTTTCTTTTTTAAATTTTTAAAAAAGATTCTATTTATTTATTCTGCGCACGAGAGAACAATCAGGAGGATGGCAGAGGGAGAAGCAGACTCCCCACTGATCCGGGATCCCCAATGTGGGGCTTGATCCCAGACCCAGAGATCATGACCTGAGCTGAAATCAAGAGGCCAATGCTTAACCAGGTGCCTCACATATGTATTGCTTCTTTGCATAAAAGGTATATAAACAGCGTGCTATAGTCATTTTTAGGTGCTATGGAATGAGACCCCTATACATATGGAATTAATTTACCCCCCCCTTCTATTAATGTGTCTCGTGTCAGTTTAATTAGACCAGCCAAAAGTATCTAGATGTTTCAGGGAAAATATTCCTCTCCTCAATAGCAACAGACCTTGGGGAGTGCTAACATGTCAGATTCCATCCAGTGCTTCTTTCCTTTGAAATGGCTACCGTCTTTTTTGTCTGGAAGTACTGGGATTTTTTTTTTTTGATTTATTATTTTTTTAACACATTTGAAGGTTGCGTCCTCTCTTGGCTCTTTCAAACAATGCTGTGATTAATATCTTTATACACACATCATTTTACATGTAGGAATAAATCTGTAGTATGAATTCCTAGAAGTGAAATTATGGGGACAAATGGGATGTGTTTTACATTTTGGTGATTTTCCCAGCTTTCTATACCACTAGAAAAGAATGGGTTACCTATTTCCCCACCCCACCTCCAACACATAGACTTATCAAGATTTTTTTTTAATTAAAATAATTTTTTGTTCTTACTTTTAGGTATGTGAAATTATAGTAGGTGCAAAATATCTGATTGTATTTCTCATTTGCATTCCAAATCAGGTTGAACATCTTTATGTTTTAAGTCTTTGCAGAAATAAATATTCTGTTTCTTTTGTTCATTTTCCTACTGGTTACTGGCCTTTTACTAATTCATAAAACATTTCCCTATATGAAAAAAATGAGTTGCTTATCTGTATTATTATTTATGAGCATCATCTCCATTTTGTTACTTGCCTCTGATCTTGTTTATTGCATATCTCCCCCCTCCCCCCCAAATGGCCATGCGGAAGCTCTCTTTATTGTGGATCTTTCTCTTTGTGTTGGATTCCATGTCATGTTTACTAAGACCTTTCCACAAAAAGCTATAGTACAAAATCTCCTCATAGTATACTTCTAATACTTTTTAGTATTTCTATTATTATATTTAAAGTTTTGATCCATCTAAACTTTATTTTATGGGAAACATACATTAAAGAATATATCTGTGTTTTTCAGATGGTAACACAGTTATCCCGATACCATTTCCATAAAGTAATCCACGTCTAGTGCACTGATTTAAAATGCTACTTTATTTCATGAACTCAAATCTACTTCTGGCCTTTCTGTTTGGAGCCATTAGTTGGTCTGTCTAGTCAAGAAACAGTACAACATTCTAATTTTTATAGCTTACAATATATTTTAATAGTTGGTGAGGTTCTACTTTTTAAAAACATTGCTCATTCTTTTTGCTTATTTATTTTTTATTATGGAGAATAAAACCCATTTGCCTGTTTGCCCCTCTCCTTCCAGAAATACTATGGGTTGCATTATTTTATGATTAATTTAGGGGGAATTGACATCTTAATGATGCTGAATATTTCTGCTCAAGAACATGGCATGCCTTTTATTCATTAAATATTTTTATTTGTGTCCCTCACTGTACTTTAAAGTTTTAATCACATAGATGTTACATATTTTTTTATGTATCTTCCCAACTATTTTAACTTTATCCCTACTATTTTTTAATTATATCTTCCAACTAATTTTTATTTTTATTTATACAAAAATTATTTAGTTTGATATATTAATTATATACTCAGATATATTTATCAATATTTTTATTGGCATTATTTTTAAGTTTATTCTCTTATGTTTTCTAAGTATACCCATATATCATACACACATAATTAATACTAGTTGTATTTTGTTTCCTTCAGAACTTGTATCTCTTCTTTCATTATATAATTGTATAGACTAGTGCCTCCAGATCTAGGTTAAATAAAAATGTGATAATAGGTATCATTATTTCATTCTTGATTTTATTGGGAATGCTTGTTCTATTTCTACAGTAAGCCCCTCACACTAGCCTTTGTGATGATATCTATATACAGATACATGCAAATACATGCATAAGTGTTTATACTTTCTAATGAAGTACATGTGTATTTCTATTTCATAAAAAATTATCAATAATTGATTCCAATTTCATCAAGTACTTTTTTGAAATCTATGGCAATTATTATGTGATCCTTTCTTAAGGGTTGGATTCATTCAACATATGAGCCTACTCTGTCCCAGGAATTATTGCAATCACAGGGAATATAGTAACAAACTGAAGAGATAGTTCTCCACTTACTTGTAGTCCAGTAGTAATCAAATCTATTTTGATATGATAATATGGTAGATTATGTTAATCAACTTTCTAATGTTCAATCATTCTTTGATTTCTATGGTAAGCCTCATGTAGTCCTGGTGCATTATTCTTTTAATATACTGTTTGATACTGTTTGTCTTTATTCTATTTAAGATTTATGCTTTAACTCAGAAGTAAAATTAGCTATTATTTTCTGTATGTGCTCTTTTTTTCCAGATTTTGGTATCAGTATTACTTTTTTTTTAATAGAAATATTTGGGTGATTTCCTTCCTTTTAATATGCTTTGAGTCAGTTTTAATAATGTCAGATTTATCTTTTTCTTAAGTTTGTGGTAGTATTCGTCTGTAAAACCAGCTGGGCTTGTTGTCTCTTGAGGGTGTAGTTCCTTGACAATTTTCTCTATTTCTTTTTATGGTAACTGGTCTCTTTGGATTTACTGTCTCATTTATGTAACATTTTAGTCTCATATTTTCTGTTGTGTCTGCGTTTTCAAATTTGTTTGCATAAAGGTATGCAAAATATTCTCTTTAGATAACTTCTCCTGTATTTGAGATTGTTTTCTCCTTATCATTTCTTATTTTGGTCATTCTACTTCCCTCTTTTGCTTGATTGGCTGAGTTAGAAGCTTATTAATTTTATTGTTTGCTTTTGTCAAGGAACCATTTAACTATGTATTTATCCTACCATTTTGAGTTTCCTGACTTATTAATTTCTAGTTTTATTTTAATTAATCATTGTTCCTGTTTATTTTAGGCATATCTTGTTTTTTATTTCTAGCTTGCTTATAGTATGTTTAATTTTTCAGTCTCTTTTGATTATTAATGTATGTAAGACATTTTATTTTTTTAAAAAATATTTTATTTATTTATTCATGGGAGACACAGAGGGAGAGAGAGAGAGAGAGACATAGGCAGAGGGAGAAGCAGGCTCCCCACTGAGCAGGGATCCTGATGTGGAACTCGATCCCAGGACCCCGGGATCTTGACCTGAGCTAAAGGCAGATACTTAACCACTGAGCCACCCAGGTGCCCCAAGACATTTTATTTATTAATACATTCTTAAGGAATTTTCTTCAAAACACTATTTTAGATGTTTTCCATAGATTCTATTACATAGTGTTTTCATAGCTAAGGACAATTGATGCCAAACTGACATATGTCCCCATAATGCCAGGCAGTGTCATCACCTTAAAGACTTTTGATTAGAGGAATAAATATTAAGACTTATAAGCTTATTTGAAATAGTTTTCCACTCAAATATTTGGGATAATAAAATCAGGTCACATTAAAATAAGTGTGATAATTGTTAAAAGTGCCAAACCATATTTATGATTTGATTTTCTTAATACATTGCTCCCAAATACTGTATTTTGAATTAATGTTCATATCTAAATGGATTAACATTTTTTCTTTACTAAACTACTAGAAAAAAAAGGAAGTTACTATTATCTTTGGTCTCTCAAAATCCTTTTAAATAACCATTTTCAAAGGAGCTGAGTATTTTATAATAGTCATATTCATAGGGAAGAAACCATAATTTACTTTGTAGCAGTGTACTTCAGTCAAGGAGAATTTACCTAAGAGGTAGTAAATAGTCCAGCAAACTTCTATGTGTACAGTAATGAGAAGTAATGTATTGTTTTCATATAACATTATTCAGACTCGAAATACATTTATTGAGAAGGATTTCATATTCAGCACTATGCTGATGAATCAGATACGTTAGCTCATGTAATAATCCTCCTAACTTTATTTTAAGGTAGGCATCAATATACCTTTTAATATTTTGGAAACTAAACCTCAGAGAAGGTTGCTTGCTGTGGACAGGACAGGACATAGCTGGGAATTAACACCAGATCTTCTGATTCCTCATCTAGCTTTTGTCAAATATCAGTCAACTAGCATATCTTTTTTCTAGTCTTCTCTGATAATGGCAATTCTGTCAGACTGACAGATGTTTCATTCTTTCTATAAGCATTTATTGAGCACCTACTTTCTCTTTTTTTTCAAGATTTTATTTATTTATTCATGAGAGACACAGAGAAAGGTAAAGACAGAGGGAGAGGGAGAAGCAGGCTCCCCATGGGGAGCCGGATGCAAGACTGGATGGCAGGACTCTGAGATCCTGACCCAAGCTGAAGGCAGACGCTCAACCACTGAGCCACCCAGTGCCCAGAGCACCTACTTTCTACAAGACCCTCCTTGCACAGAGATCTCTTAGTGGGCGAGCTGCTTTGCTACCCAGAATGTTTGCTTATGCAAAGGGACGGTTGTAGGGCTTGGGAGCCAGGAATCAGAGGAGGCAATCACTCAAGAAAAATGCAGACCCGGGATTCTGAGGATATTCCAAAGGCTGAAGAAGGTCAGAGGCCATGGAAGGGAGAAATAAAGCAGGCAGGAAGAAAAGTTGCAAATAGTGTGTCATTTATTGTAATATACAAATAGTGGCTCTTTATTTTATGTTTTTTAAAGGTTCTAATACTGAAAGTTAGCTAATTCATAATGACAAGAGCAAGAAGAAAAAGAAGAAGCTAAAGAAAAGGAAAGGAAAAAAACAGTCTCCAGAAGCCACTGAAAATTACAATTTGGGAAGTATAAGATATTAGGATATCATCCATTCCATTCCTTCATCTTCAGGCAGAATGAAAATGTTCTGATAAGATGAAAGAACATAGTTCTGGACTAAATTGTGTCTTCCCAAAAATTCCTTTTTTGAATCCCTAATGCCCAATGTGATTGTGGAGATAGGGCTTTGGGGGAAGTAATTAAAGTTAAATGAGGTTGTAAGGCATGGCTTTGATCTAATAGGATTAGTGTTCTTATAAGAAGAGACCCCAGGAACCTCTCTCTCTTCACCCTGTGAGGACACAGCAAGAAGATGGCCATCTGTAAGTCAGGAAGAGAGCCCTCACCATAACTCAACCCTGCCAGGGGTTGACCGGGGAATTCTAGCCTCCAGAACTGTGAGAAAATAGATTTCTGATTTTTAAGCCACTTAGTTTATGGCATATTTTATGGCAGCTCGAGCTGACTGATATGAACATATTATATTTTAGAATAGTTCCCTATAACTTGAACTCTTTACTAACTCTTCATTAGCATCAGTGACCTTGACAGCGATCGGATATAGATAAAGGATTGGCAATGAGGTGAGAAGCCTCCCGAGCAACTGAAGGAAGTTTTGTTAATCACATATACCCTGCATCTGGGGGCAATTTTAGGGAGTGCTAGGGAGCCCTTGAAACTTGGTGAAGATGTCTGACGAAATAGATTGGAAAAAGTGAGGGTAGTTTTGTGTAGAGTTGCTTGTGTGTACAGGAACTCACAAAGATGTGATATTTAGGGGGCATTCCTAATCTTTAAATATGAAGTCAAGAAAGGAAATCATTCCCTCATAAAGACATATGATTTGTTATTCCAGAAGATGAAAAGTCACAGTAAATGGGCCAAAGATTTAAGCCAGTGATATAATTCAT
Organism: Canis lupus dingo; assembly: GCF_003254725.2. Lineage (NCBI taxonomy): Eukaryota > Metazoa > Chordata > Mammalia > Carnivora > Canidae > Canis > Canis lupus. Next base: position 25,525,492 of record NC_064258.1, read on the forward strand.
TCATCCACTCATCCATTCTTCAACAAATACTTAACGGTGCTCTAATGTGTATCAGGCCCTGTGCTCTCATCAGGTCAGGAAGCTTTTCTTGGATTCTCCAACTTCCATTATCATTACATATTGAACAGCAAATATTCTTTTTATTGATCTTGGTTTTTAAAATGTTCTATTGGTCAGGTCTCTTTGATAAACCTTTGTTTATGACGCCCCCTCTTCCCCACCATCTTAAGATCTTCACTATCAGAGTGAGGAGTCCAGTAGAATTTTCCCAGCTTAGTTTTGGAGAAGCTTTACATTTACTTCATAACCTCAAGAAATATGTTTCTAACCTGCCAAGATGGAGAATCCCATCTGGGTCTTTCTGTGCAGCTGATGATTAGCTTCATTAAAACTTACACTTACGAATCTGCAACATTTGTGCCCTTATTCCCATAGACTGGGGCATTGCACTGTGCCTATTTTAAGGGCAGAAGGAACATATTTCTTTACAGAAATGCTGCCCTCAATGGAGCTAGGAGGGGAGAACTATGAAAGGAACACCAGTTCATAGAAGCTGTAGATCACAGAAGCCCAGCAGTGCCTTGAAAGTTGGGGAAAAAAATTGAAGGTTACTCCTAATCATGGCAGTGACATTGCTATAAATATATTGGCATATCTGTTCTTTCCTAGCCCTTCAATGTCTTGAGCTATGGGGACTGTTTTAAGGAGCTTGTGTCGATTTCAAAGCTTTCCTCTGGAAGCTTAAGACCTTCTTAACAGCTCTTTAATAGCTAAAAAGCAGAGTTGGATTCTGAACCTCATAGCTCAGACGTTTTGTAAAACCAGTGCAAAGAAGATTTAAGCTGAAAAGTTGGCGCCATCATTCTTTCCTTCCTCATCTGCCAACCTGCTGGATCCTCCAGCCCCCTCAGACACCCATGCTGCATGCTTGGAAATGGGGCTGGTTGTGGTGAATTTGCTGATTTTGTAGTTAGTTGCTGAAGTTACCTGAGAATAACCCCCCAAACCCAACTCCTGAGAAAAATCAGGAACATGCACAATATGGCTTTATGTCAGCCTGCCCTCACAGACACCACGTAGCCTAAAATCTTTTAAACACCAAATATCTGTTTTTCTTGTTCTTTCCCCTCCAGACAATCTAGGAAAAGAGGGCGCATTTTATTTATTCCATTTAGTTACAGTTTCATGCCTTCTTTTCTGTAAATGGCTCAACGATCAGTTTAGGTTGACTATAAGACAATTTTAGGAATATTTATCATGAGGTCTAAGATTGAAAATTAAAAAGGAAAGCAGGAATTGTAAGAGAAGAGAGGAGAGAAAGAGGCACAAGGGAGAGGAAGGAGGGGATGAAAAAGAAATACACCATTGGAGTTTAGAGATAAGAAGGAAACAGCAGGGAATGTGGGAACCTTACTTTGGGAGGACTGTTCCAACAGGAGAGGATTTTCTTGTTTCCTAAGATCTGGGAAGAGCTAGCATTGCTCTCCAGTCTGGATCCCAAGACTGCCTCTTTACAGTTAGCCCATCTGTCTTGCTCCATGGGACAAAAGCTAGGCCCTCTGCCCTGGTCTCTGTGGCAATCAGCAATAATTGGTCATTCCCTACTCTTCACAAAAGCAAAGAGACCTTGTTTAAAATAGGCCTTGTTTGTCTTATAATCCTGAAATAAAGTCAAAAGAAAAAGTGTCTGGTTCCCTTAATAAACTAGGTGGTAAAACAGAAGCATTCCTCATTGAGGAGAAAGGAGATTTTTGTTTTCTTTGATAGGGGGTGGTGGCTAAAGAGAACCTGATAGAATCTTGTCAACTTCCTTTTAAGATGAGTCAGAGCCTTTAAGGACATAGGCTGAAAGGCTAATAACTCTAGCAGCAAACTGATGAGGGTCTTAGTGGGGAGAAATTAAGGGAAGCTAGTGTTCTGGAAGTTGTTTCAGAGGAAACCAGCACCTGTCTTCTGGAGAGTAGCCCAGAAGGGGAAATTGAAACAGCCAAAGCAGATGGGAGTCTGAGGGAAGGAGAGAGGTGCCTGGCTCTTGAAGTCTGGCTATGGTCTCATTAGGAGATGGTGGTATGTGAGGAGCAGCCAGGGGAAAATCAGGAGGCCAGAATGAGCTTGAATGGGAGGTGGCTGTGAAGGGCTGGGGTGTGTGAGGATGGGGGTGGAAGAGGTTAGACAGGTGAGATGGAACCAGGTGTCACTTAACTGCAGAAGTCAGACAGAGGGGAGGCCAGGAATCTTACTTAGGCCTATGTTTCTCAAACCCCAGGCTACTCATATGTGTGAAGCATCTTCCTAGAAATTCAGAATTACCCAACTATTGGGGGCAAATCGTTCTTTAACTCCCATACTAAAACAAACGGATGTATTTTGGAGTAGAACACAAAATCAGCATGACTTTCATAATAAAATATGCATACATAAAAAAATGTGGGGTTGCAGCAGATCACTTGGATGACACTTTCATACCCCAGGTACTCCATTCCACATGGTATATGTCGATGGGGCAGTTTGAGAATATCCTCAGGCAGGAGGAAGTGAAGTGTCATTGCCTAAAGCTGTGCCCTGTGCCTGGAGTGTATTTTCTGCCCCCCTAAGCATCTTCTGGTCTCAATCCAAGAGCTGATCTGACATCCTGGACTCGTGGAGCGAAATGGTTATGCATCACATTCATAGTGGCCCATGCCAGGACGTCACTGCTTAATATCAAGTGGCAGGACATTTCTGTGATCCTTTGTACGTGGTTTGCCACCATTCTCTCAACAGCCATAGAAATAATTATTCTTACTCTGATTTACAAGAGAGAAAATCTGTGGCAGGTATTGTCAACATGTTCAAGGGGTCCTTTCAAGAAAACGTCTATGTTAGGACATGGGTTCTCGTAGGCAGGTGGTCCAACAGCTGCGTCCACGTGTGCGGACCTGTATTCTGGAAGAGGGCTGGGTGCCACATGGATCAGCTAGCCTCAAGGAAGGCATGCTGACCTTCTTAATTCAGTGCTCCAACTTGTGTCAGTTGGTGCACTGCTGGACAATATTTAATGACAGCTTTTAGCTCCATATTTCTTAGGAAGAATTTAACTGAAGCAAAACAGAACTTAGGTAGGCAATTTAATCTTGCAAATCTCTGTCTCTGTCTTTCTCTCTCTCTGCTTTAGGTTATTTACAACTCTGGCTCACTAAGTATAAGTAAGTATAACCACAACTTGAACCACCAGAATCACCTGTTTTTATTTAGCAGGGTATTTTAAATAATAAAATGTTCCTTACTGTCTTCAAACCTCATGAAGCCCTGTCTATTTTAATACCAACTTTCTGAAGACTCATTAGTAATTAATGAAATCATTAAGAATGGTTCATGGTGACTGACACCTTCCTGGCAACCACAATCCCCTCTCGTACTTAGTGGAAATGTCACTGGCTCCACAGGTTTGATTGGGGGGGGTGGAGTGGGCAGGTGGAGGGAGAGGGAATTAGATTACATCAAGTTTCACAACAGCCATCAGCAGGAAGGGAAAGCTGTGAGTATGTTCCTCCAAGTTTCTCTACTTAGGGAGCTGTGCTGGGAGAAGTTTTCTGAAAAACCTTTCCTTCATCCAATGCTGGTTGTAAGAAATCCTGCTAATATCATGCTTTCACTGAAATGGCATTGTGTGGCTCAACTCAATTAGCAAAGATGCAGTGTTGAAAGTCACCCTCTTTTTTTCCCCCTCCTGTTTTCACACATTTCCTTCTTTCTTGGCATTGCCTAGATTTATTCTCCTCTTCTCCCTTTTAGGAACGGAATTTGGCATAAATAAATGATAACTGAGAAAATGGTATAAACAGAAGCGTAAACGCAGGGTGTCTCCAGCCTCACACGGAAGGTCAGGGTGATTTGCTGTAGCAAGTGGTTACCCACAAGAAGGTGATAGTTCCAGCGGTTGCTATTTCATTTGTGTTTTAATAAAGAAACCCACTTTCCTTAATTACTCAAAGTGGAACATGAAGCCCCCAAAGCCCCGCAGACCACTAATGCACCGAAACTGTTAAGTCAAAATGGACTACTTTACCAGGGTACTGGCCACAGAATTGAATTCCGTACATTTCATACCCCAGTGCATTTAAATTGTATGAAGCTGATATTTAATACAAATGTAAGTGCCAGTGGAATCTGCATATTTAATATGCATTCTCTAACTCTCAGAAATAAGCAGTTGATCTATGGGACACAAAGGGATCATCCTTCTCTCAAAGAGAATATTTTATGACCAGGCAGTTTAAAAGGCACTGACATAAACAACTGTTTGCAGCTCTCTCTCACTCATCTTCAAAAGGCAAATAGTACATGTAAGGACAAGCTGTTTTAGACAAAGCATTTTAGAAAATCACTTGAAATGTTTTCCTTTTCCTTTAAGGACAACTGAACTTTTGATAGATGCTCAGGAGAGTTCTAATAATTTAGTTTATTTCTCATATATTTTTTTTTTTTTTACAGGGGACGGAAGGATAGTTTGAGGGAACAAAGCTGAAGCCTGCTTTCTCTTGGATGTGGAAATCTTACTGCTTAAATCATAAAGGTGTTATTTATGGTTTTTACACCATGACCGAACATGCCAGATTTTCTGGGGCAGTGTCAATTTTAAATGAATAGCTAAGTTTAATTTCATCACTGCATCCTTGTAAGAATTTCACCTAGACAAATGAATAAAATATAAAACAAATATTTTGCTACATCCCCTGTCCTAGTTTTTCATTCTTAATATATGGTCACTCTCCTTTTAGCTATACTGAGATTTGCAAAGCCATTATGGAAATGACTTAATTTGGAGGTATATGTCTCACAAATAAAATGTGCATCCCACATCTCATTTCCTTCTAATGCTTGAGGGAGAAGGAAGGCATTGATGAAGAGCTGCCTCATTTTCTAGAGAGAACCAAGGCTCTGAGAGGTGGGAGGGACTTCTGAGGTGCTGGAGTGACAGTGTCAGTCTTAAATTTTCGCCTCCTGGACTCCAGGCTGGGCCCTCTCCCCACCCTGCCCCGGCTGGATGAGAGCTCACTGCAATGATGATTCCACGGGGCATAGTGCCACTCACACTTTTTGTTTTGATTGGCTTTTATTAGTCATCCCACCCCTGGGTGCTGGGTGCTGTCTGTGGGGTTATAAAGATATAAAGGAGGCTGTCTCTGTCCTTACAGAGCTTGCAATATATTTAGGAAAGCCAGACATGTACCCACAATGCAGAAGCTCACCCTACAAGGCAGGAGGGTAATGCCATCGTCCTCCAAGGATGCAGATGGTGATAAGGGTTGCTGACCTACAAGGCCACGGAGAGGAACTGGAAGTACAGCTTAAGCTCAAAGATGTGTTGATCCCAGAAGGTGAAGGCTTGTTTTCTAATGAATCTGAAACTTGACGTTCTAAGGGCTTTCTTTAAAAGACCCCCTTTTTTTCTTCTTAAAAAAGATTCACCTACCAATTAGCATCTTTGCATATGGTGAAAAAATACATTTAGGGAAATAAAGGCCAGACTTTGTGCTTTATGATTTTTGGTTGAACAAGAGGAAATGCGTAAGCCGTCCCCACCTTGGCGGATGACACAGGTCTAAACCACGAATTGAAGCCAGGTCAGAATAAGCCAAAGTGAGGGTTCAACAGAATGGTGAGCTCCGGCGTGCCTGTCTCTCTGGACCTCCCAGCGAGAACAGTGAGGAATTCCAGACTTTCACTGACTTTAAGTGCTGCTCTTCCCAGACTCTGCATAGCCTGCAAAGGGAAATCGGCTCCCAGGTTGGGGGCTTCCGTGGAGCGTGAGTCCAAGAACTGATGGACCAACTCCAGTGAAGGCGCCTCATTTGTTCCCCCAAATAATCTAAAATGACCTTCACATGCCCTCCAAGGTGGCCCCGGGCTAAACATCACTATATTTCTTCAGCCCTTCCCTAGCTCTGCTTTCCAGAGCCTGACAACGGCAGAAACCCCGCTGTTACATTTCTCTCTGCCCTCAGGAACAGGCACCAGTTTGGGGGCGGGGGGGGGTGGGGAATAAGGCCAGAAAATTGTTGCTATGGGCTCTGTTTTGTGGAAGTTAAAATGCTGGAGCAAGAATCTGATTGCTTGATAGCTCCATCTCTCTCCCTCTCTCTCCCTCTCTCCCCCCCCACCCCTTCTCGAGCTCTCCTCCCCCCCCCCACACTTTTTCTACTCTCCCCTCCTCCCTCCCCTGGACTCCCAGTCCTGCCCCCACCCCGGGGCCCGAGGAGAGCCTTACAGGTTGTCAATGAAACACGGAATTATTTCCTTTGATGGCTTAGATAATAGTAGGAGCCGAAGCAATGAGTGAGGTCGGCTGAAGCCAATGCGGTCCTGCCCGGGCGCGGAGAGCCAATCGCGGGAGCAGGGGGCGGGGCGTCGGCGCCCGCAGATAATTGCCAAGTGCCTCGCTCGCACAGTCGGGCCGCGCCGCCGAAAGGTCTGGTCGCCGAGCCGGGAAGGCGTCGTCCTCAGGGGCTCCCCCGACCGCGTCCTGCGCCGCTCGCGGGCTCCAGCCGCCGCCGGCCCGTCCGCCCCGCCGAGAAGGTACTCCCGCCCGCGCCCCGGGGGGGCTGCTCCTGCGGCCGTGCTCCGCGGCTGGCGGGGGGCAGAGGCAGAGGAATTGCGGGAAGAAGAGAAAAGTTTAGGGCGGGAGACGCGGCAGAGGTGGGAGATCGCCGTCTTTTGTCGGGATGAGAACCAGCTGACGATCTGGAAAACTTCTGCGCTGCCGGGAACTGGCTTTGTTTACTACTCTCTCAATTAGCTGCACTCAGGTCTGTGGAAATAGGACTGGTCAGGGGCCAGGTGACTGACTGCACGGCCGGGGGGTGCATCCAGGTTCGTGGGGTGAAGGGAGTGGGACCCCTGGATGCGCGGCTTCCTGGCCGACCCATCGTTGCGAGGCCGGTGCCCAGAAACAGGATTGGTGGGGTGGGTTTTGTGCCGGAGGGTCTGCCCCTTTCCTTACCTTGACCTGCCTCCCCCTAACTCCGTGACCTTCAACTTGAGGCCTTCCTCAAACTTCTGTCTCCTCCCGCCCTCCCACCCTTTGCTTGCTCTGTCTCTGTTCCTTATATTGGTGGAAAAAGAAATCTCCCGGGGGTGTGGGTGGCTGTCCTGTTTGACCTGATGGGCATCCGTGTGACACACAACTTGGTGAGAAACCAACGAGACACAGTTCTCAGAGCTTGAAGAGAAATTACTTAATTGATTATAGCTCCCGAAAACCGGAAGGCTTTCCAGGCTTGGTGTGTCCTGAAGTAAAGGGGGTGAAGCTCAACGGATCCCCTGTGAAGGTTACACCCTTATCAGAGAAGGGCTGTCCAGGGCAGACAGGCCAGTGGCTCTAAAGGGTGGAGGCTGGTGGCAGGGGCAGACTCCTAGGAGCCGCCTCCGCAGGTGCGCAGGTAGGTCCCCGCCCCAGAGGGTGCTGGAGCCACCGTCTACCCTGTTTCTGATCATCGCTCTTCAAGCAAAAAAGCTCGCCACGGTCAGCAGCTGGTTCGGCCTCAAAACACCCTCGTGCATTCTAAATTGTGAGACCGCAAGGGCCTCCCTTGCTCTGAGACCCGCTTTTGGGTCCGGGGCAAACTCCTTTCCCCGGGCTTCTGCAAGTGAGAGGTGTTAGATAGGCCTCCTAGGAAGCGAGGTCCCCATGGAGAGAAAGGTGATGTGCTTGGTCTTGAACTTCCTGCTTTGGCGCAGGCAGCTCCTATTCGAATGCCCTACAGCACTTCGCCAGGTGTGTCCTCTGACCTGCGGGATGCTCTGAAGCTGCCAGTCCGGGTCTGATCTTAAAAGTCTCAGGGGCTTTGGGCAGCTCAGGTGAATTGCCTCACCCCAATCTCTCTCCTAGACCTGAAGCTGGGGAGTTTGATTCCCAGTCTTGGCGAGAAGTGAACAACCTGGGAGGGAACCTCTAGCGACCCCTTGTCCCTATGACATCCTTCCTGCTGAGGTGCCCGTGACATTCACCCTTCTCTGGCTTCACACATCACTTTCAGCTTTTAATTCTTCTTTAACTGCCACAACAGGTCCTCCAGCTCCTTTATGCAGCTATTTTGGGTGGGAGTCCTTATTGTCGGAGCTCTACTCACAATGGTTAAAAAAACAGCTGCCTGACTTTTTTTTTTTTTTTTCCTTTGGTCAGGATACAGTCAGCTTTCTCTTCTGCACATGTCTGACAGTAAACAAAACAAACTTGCAGCCCTGCAAATTATGCCTTTGTGTTTGGGAGCCTGGAGTGGACACTGAGCTTTTTGTCTGCCACTGGGGCATATTTGGCCACACACCTTCTCTCCTGTGGTCTTTCTAGGGCAGGTGACCCCAGAGAGCCCAGGAGAGGAGGCCCCCAGTGAGTGGAGGGAGTTGGAGAGGGGGCCCTCTTTGGTTTTCCAGAAGGTAGTAATGAAACCAGAAAATGCTTTTGAGTTTCTGGGGTGCCTTGAACCAAAAACCGGTAGTGAAAATTGAGGGTCCTTTCAATTGATGCTGATCTGCTAGATTTCTATCATGATAGAGGACATTCAAAGTAAGGCTTTTAAACCAGCTCCTGAATGGTGACTCATGCCGGGAGAGGAAAAAGGCAGGGTGGGGGGAGGGAGCAGAGGGAGCAAGTGGGACACACTGGAGCCCTCGCCTTGTCTTCTCTCTCCTCCCCATTCCTTTTCCTTGGAGTTCCCCATTTGGAACAAAGATTGTTAAAATAACAACTCTAGACTAAAAAAAGGATAATCGGAGCTGAAGAATAATTGATGACATGCAAAACACCATCATTGCCACTTCACCTTGGATGGGGCATGAAATCCAGGATCCAGCCCCACTGCTGTGATCCACTTTGGAGAATTCAGTCTCTTGCGTTAGGCTGATTGGTTCCTTGTGAAGCATGGCACCTGTTTATGTGGGAAGGGACTGATTGGTGCTCAGAAAATTAAATTTGTTACTCGTCATGTCATCAAACATGGTAGCTTTAGCCAGGACCCTGGACAAGCACGATCCTTAGATCTGCATTTTTTCTTCTCCCTGTTTAGGCAACTAGGCTTTCTCTCTTTTAACTACTATGCTGAGCAGGCATTGCCCCTTTCTGCCTTCATACAAGCCCTGGGTGACTTACCTGGCAAGTAGAAGTCCCTTCCTTACTTTTCTGTTCCTCTTTCCTGTCATTCCTTTGCATCATAAACACATCAGTTAACAATCTCTTTGCCAACCTACTTTGATCTCACCATTTTGTGCCAATATTGCTATTAAAGAAAACTGTCCTCTGAGAATAGGGTTGAAAACATGAAATTTTTTTTTTTGAAAAAATTTTTTTTATCAGAGTCCTTCTATTTTAAAATTTAATTTTGGGGTTTTGGGGAGATCAAATAAACATGTTTATCGTGTCAGGTGTTTTTAAGTGCCATTGAGACCTTTTCTTTCTTCTTGGGTGGTTGCTTGTGAACTCCCCAGTTATTTGGGGGGGGGTGTCTGGAGGTTTGAAATAGTCTGGAATATCCCCTGAAAGGTGAAGAGATTCGAGTATGATGCTTCTCTTTATTCACCACAGGGGTGAAGGCTGTTTTGAAATGTAGGCTCTGAAATGTGCTCATCACACAAGGTTATTTCCCCTTAATTCTTCGCTTAGGGAAATTTCATACCCTAAATTATTAGTAAATAGTTCACTTGACTTACTTTTCCTTACACCCACATTCCTCCTTCCTCCCTGCCCACTCGGGAGCTATTGCATGAGGAACGATCTTACTTAAAATCTGATATGTGCCTTTCTTTCTTTCTTTCCTTCTGATTCTTCCTTCCTGTCACTTAAGGGCACCCTAGAGGTTGAGATTTAATTTTAGACACCCTGCTCACCTCACTTCTCCAACAGTTAACCAGGGGAAGTCAAGAATTCTGGGATGCTCCTGGAGTTGCCCTGCAGGAGCAGTGAAGCAAGACTTCACCGTGTTCTGTTCCACGCAGACCTCACCAGAGCACCTGGGGTGGTGCGGCGACCCCTCAGGAGGCAGGCAGGGCAGATGGCTCTGAGCACAGGCCTGTTAGATGCGCAGGGACTCCATCGGGTAGGACCCTCGCTGCTCCACTGTCTTGACACTTGCCTGCCATCAGCCCTCATGCACAGGACTGACCCTAGACACAGTAGCCAACAGGGAAACGTGCCTGTCATTCTCCCAGTTCCTTTGTTCTTTGTTCTCTTCTCACCTCTAAATCTCCGTAGCAAGAGTTAGATAGGATCAAATCTACTTATTCATACTAAGGTGTAAATAGTTAAGAGTGTTGCCACTGACTGTGGTGTTTGAGTTCCTAATGGAAATCCGAGCCATTCATGGTGGAGTTGCAGACTTCTGCCTCGGGATTCAGGATTCAGAAGATGGAGTTTGGGTAGGGGAGTGCCTGGGCAGTGGTGGGCTTTTGCTTTTCAGTGAAGGCTGGTCCTGCTCTTGCCGCATCAAGGACATGCTGCAGCTGCTCAGGACAATGCGCCGGCAATATCTGGCGTCTAGCACCTGGAGCCCGATCCCTCAGACTTGACCTTGGGCACTGCACTTACTCGTGTGTTCTGACCTTAGTGTTTTCATATATAAAGCCAGGGGCTTGGACTATGTTCTCATCGATCTCTTTCTGCACTGCCCTTCTCTCTGGATGTTGCCTCTGGAGTCCTAGATCCAGCTGGGCACGATAGAACTCCAGAAGGACTCGGAGCTTATGGAGCCTACTCCAATGCGGGCCACGGAGCTCAGTGATGCTCAGAGCTAGAATCCGTAAAGGCAGGTCAGAGGGATGGTGGATGCTCTGCCACAAGAAAAATAGGCTGAGGGGTGATGTAATAACTGGTTTTGGTTTAGGAGGGGATGTTATATGGAGGATGGCGACCAGCTGTTCTCCATCTCCAGTAGGATTGAACGAGAGAAAATAGACAGAAATTGCAGCAGATGGACTTAGATTAGGTATGAGGAAGAATTTTCCGTCAGCAAGAGTTGTTAAAAAGGGAAGGTTGTAGAGCCTCCGTGATGATCTTTAGGAAATGGATAAGCAGAAGATTCAGCTGGAGGAGGAGGCGGAGCGCTGAGAGGAGACTGTGGGAGGGGCTGTCTGGTCCAGGAATCCTGGCCCTTTCCTGGGACAGCCCTTTGTGGCTTCTCAGAAACCTCACCCCTGTTCTGGGGCTATCAGAGTGACTGGGAGCCAAAGTTCCTGGGACAGCAGGAAGGGGTGTAGGCATCCTGCATGGCCCCCTCCCCGCATACTGTCTCAACCGGCAGGGCCTGTCTGCTGCGTGAGGCCCTCCCTTTAAGTCTAATCTCTCATTTCCAGATGTGGCAAAGAGGCCCAGAGAGGCAGCGGGCCTTGGTGTCCTCACACACTGACCAGATGGCAGAGACAGGACCGGAATCAAGGTCCTCTATCCTTTGAGTCAGTGTTATTTGCTTTGTAGCTCATTTTTTCTCCAGCTTCCAAATTGAATAGACCATTTACTTTTTCTGGGCTCCTAATTTTTCTCTAACCAAATGGTGGAGACAGGGACACGTGCATTTGAGCAGTGTTTATTGAGTGCCCTGTACTAGCACCATATACCGGGCTCCACCTCCCCTGATTCATACAGCAGGCTCTTCAGCCTCAGTGATTGGGAAGGGCTGCTGCAAGGGCCAGGGCTGGCGGAGTGCCTGCCAGAAATTGGAGCAGAAAAGATTGGATGGGGTATAGTGGGAGGAGCAGCAGGAGGTGTGATGTGAGAAATATTATTTAATCTGAATCTTGAGGAGCTGAGAGACTTGAGGCATATAGTTCTAGCATCTTGTTGGATAAATGAAATGAGATGTCCGCAGCAAGCACAGGATCTGGATGAGGCCCTGAAATCACCCATTACTTGGGCAAAACAAAACAGAATTTGGAATTTTCATTCAGCTTCTCACTTCTGAGAGAAGCCTCTACAATGTGGGGCTGTAATGCCACATTCCTTTCAGCCAGACTTGATTCTGTTACCGGGCAGACGCATCTCCTGGGCGCGCTTGGAGCCCTGTGGGTGGTGGGGAGCCTTCGGGGAGGCCCCAGGAAGGTGCACACTGCGGCCAGGGGCTGGGCTATCTTGGGTCCTGGAGGCTGGCTCCCTGGGGGGCCAGGGGAGCAGTGGGGTGCTGCTGTCTGACTGGCAGCCCTGGGATGAAAACTCCCTCACACTCTTGAGAATGAGGCAGAGGCTGTGCCGGCTTTGCCTTGCAGGGGTTTGAGCCAGGTAAGGAGCAAGATGAGTTGGTGAGTTGAGCACCACCCGATAAATTCCTAATGAAGCGCATGTGTGTAAGTCGCTGAGTGAAAGGGAAAGCGCCAGGGCAGTCCCTCTGCGGGGCTAGCTCGAGGTTGGCAGGGGCTGCCCAGTACCCCGTCTCTGTGCCCAGTGCTGAGGGCGGCCCTGGGGAGTCCATCGGAAACGGGACAGGTGGGGTCCCTGTCCAGCCGGACCCTGTCTAGGGAAGAGTGTCGGCTCCTGGGGCAGCCAGGTGGGTGGGTATCTGAGGAGCCCAGGGGAAGAGCACCCCGTGGGCACAGGGGGCCGGGCTGCCTGGATTGTGAGACAGGCTAGGAGGGTGGAGGGGTTTGGGTAAACTGAGGGGGGGCGCAGCCCAGGAAAGGACAGAAAGGACTGCTGAGCCTGTCCTGGAAGGTGAAAGAGCCCAGGTCCCTAGAGAGGACCTCGAGGAAACAGATGGGCAAGCTCACCTGGGGCAGCCTCGTGTCAACCCTGCTGCCACTGTTCCTCTCCATGCAGCAGGACACTCAGCTGGCTTCACACGCCTGCCTGGGACTTCAGCGGCACAGACCGCGCTAGGACACAGTCAGGTGTGGTGGGCACGGTGGTCGTACATCCTAGAATGCAGGGCACACACAGTTCCTCTTGCTTAGTATGGCCAGAGGGGGCCTCTTGGAGAGAGCAGCCCCTGACAGAGACCTGAGAACTAAATAAGATCCACCCCCTCTCCCCGCCCAGGTGGATGGGGAGGGGCAAGAAGGAGGGCAGCCACCCTGGCAGGCCTCAGAAGCTTGAAGCAGTGCAGTGTGTCAGAGCACTACGAGTAATACTTGGGTGTTGCTGCGTCTGAGCACATGAGGTATGCTTTTGGGGGGTGCAGGAGAGAGAGGGAGTGGGAGTGTACCCAGGTAGGGAAGGACCAGCTGGCCGAATGGAGGAGCAGAAGGGTTTTAGGTAGGAAAAGGCAGTCCCATTTGCATTTAGGACAAACGAGTGGTGGTGGAATGGTGGGTGGCATTGAGGTCTGGGGGGGCCAGCCTGGGATATGGAGGCTGGTCCTGAAGTAATTTGCTGCCATCCAGGTGAGCAGTGATGAGGGCCTGAAGAAGACCCTGGCAATGGAAGGGGAGGAGACAGCACCGAAGGGTGATGCTTTGACTTCCTAAGTTATCCTCAATTGGGCAAAAATGAGGAGGAATTTTTCATCTTCTGGAGAAGCTGACAGGTGACAAGGAAAGGTCATACCGGTGGATGAGAGACAGAGAGCAGTGCCCCCCACTGAAGACAGGATGGGGGCAAATGGGTTTCAGTCACAGGAAAAGGATATAAGCTAGACATTAGCATTAATGCCTTAATGGAGCGATTGTTAAACACGAGGACAGGGTCAGCAAAGATGGCTATGAACTAATTCTCTTCCCCATGGAGTATTAAAAAAAATCAGTCTGTCTCCTGATGGAAAAGTAGGCAGAGGATGTGAATAGATAGTTCAAACAAAGAGAAAAAGCATGCAAATGTCCAGAAAAAGGTATACAAGCACACAACCTCTGTAATAATTAGAACATTGCATTAGAAACAAGATATCATTATCCACCTACCAGATGAGCAAAAATGAAAACGATACACCCTGTGTTGATATGAATGCCGGGATGCGGACATTTGCAGACTTAGCTGGTGGGAAGATCATTTGCAAACACGAGAGACATGTCTCAAAAATATACCCTCTAAACCAGCAAGCAATTCCTCTTCTAGGAATTTATCCTACGGAAATAATCAGAGCTGTGCAAAATAGTTCTAATCAAGGATATTCCTTTCAGCATTATTCATTATAACAAAACATTGTATGGGGGGATTAATTAAATCTAATATGGCTCATCCATCAAATGGAAAGCAGGGAAGCTATTAAAAGTACATTGATAATATATAAGAATATGAGAAATTGCTAATAACATATATTAAGTGCATAAAGGTTTAAAAGTAAATAGAGTAGAAATACAATTTTATAAAAAAAATGCATACGGTCATGAAAAATAGAACGGAATATGATAAAGCAGAGTGATAATGGTGGTTATCTCTTGTTTTAGGAAACACCTGATTCTTTTATTAAAATTTTACAGCGAATGTATTGTTTACACATCAGAAAAACATGCTCTTTAAATCGGTTATTCAAACCATAAATGTGAGCAGGGACTATACATGTAGCGACGTGTCAGGCACTGTGGGGCTCCTTAAACTTCATGAGGCAGCTGCCTAGGTGCATTGGGTGAGGTCAGCCAGGTGCACCCCAGGAAGTGCAGCATGGGCTACCCTGCTCAAAGTTGGCTGGAGAGTTTGCAGGTGCAGGATATCTGTGCCAGGAATGGTGACCACTGGCAGTGACGACCTTGCTCCCTCCTCCTCCCCCCTCTCCCTTCCACACACATCCCCAGCCTTGTCCCTTATGGTGTTCAGACCTTACTTAGCCTTTAGATGGTGCATTTACGTGCTTCACACACACCTGCAGATGCCCTAAGTGGAGAGGTTGAAGCTCAGAGAGGCTCTGACTTGGTCAGGGTCAGGGTCACAGATCTAGTGAGTGGCAGAGATCGGGGACAAGGAACGTGGGCATCAGAGCCTAAAGTGGGCTGTTGTGTAGAGCTGCTTTTTTTTTTTTTTAAGGTTTTATTTTATTTATTTATTTATTTATTTATTTATTATTTATTTATTCATGAGAGAGAGAGAGAGAGAGAGAGAAAGGGAGCAAGCAGAGACACAGGCAGAGGGAGAAGCAGGCTCCATGCAGGGAGCCTGACGTGGGACTAGATCCCGGGACTCTGGGATCATCCCCTGGGCCGAAGGCAGGGGCTAAACCGCTGAGCCACCCAGGGATCCCCAGAGCTTCTGGTGCTAGTGAGGACAGCTGGCAGGTTTCCAGCAGGAAGGTGTGGAGCTACCTTCCCAGAAGCCATGCCTTATGCTTAATTCACTTATTAATTAAGGTTGAGGGAATGCACCGACAGCTCCCGACAGCTGTCATATTTAGAGGAGCGACTTTGGGTGCAGAGGGTCTCCAGCGGTGCCCTCCTGGTTTTGCTTCCTGACATAGTGCCTCATTTGTGGCTGGTTTTCCAGAGTGCTTTTGCTTCCCATGGTGCTTTCCTTTGTTGCATAGACTCCGGGTAGCCTGAGAGTCTCGCCTTCTGTGCAAGTCACAGCTGGCTGGCTCCGTGGTGTGTCCAGGCTTATGTGGGGGCTCCGAGGCACTTTCCTTCAGCGGGGCAGGTGGCCGCTCTGAGGGGCACATCCTTGGGCTTTCACAGGCTTCACCGGGAAAAGTGGAGAGGCCTGCTGGAAAGTCGGCCTGGATGAGGAGTGATGTGGGCCGCGTGGCTGATTTGCTGCTCTGTTTATTTTAATACTAATGCACATGTGTATGGTGTTTTGTATTTGCAAGCCTCAGAGGTGGATGGGGCAGGCATCTTTATCCCCATTGTGCACAGGAGGAAAGTGATACTCGGAAAGGCAAATCCCCTTGCCTCAGGTCGTATGGGCAGTAGGCAGAAGAGCCAGCATGGAACAAACCAGATTTTCTGCCCACAGACACCACCCTACCTTGTAATCAACAGGGGCTTCTTGGTGGCCACATGTCCTGGCTGCAGCAGGGTGGGGCAAGCACCTGTGTGGCCCTGGCAGGTTCTTGATGAGTTAGTTGACACTAGCACACATTGAGGTGATGTCTGGAACACGGGTGCATTCAGCTGATTCCTGCTGTGAGGCTGAATCCAGGAAGTGTTGAAAAAAGTGGATGCCAGTGAGAGAGAATCTGGTCACAGAAGGCTCTGGAGGCATGGGGTCCTAAGCTGTGAAGGATGAGGCTGATTTGGATAGAGGAAGGATCTTCTTGGTGTGAGTGGCTATCCAGAGCCAAGAGCTAGCACGCAATACTGGGGGCCACAGAGGGGTCCTGTGGTCGGTCAGGAACTGATGGGAGAGGTGCCTTGCATGTCCCCTACGCCAGGCTTTGCTTTGATTTCAGAATCTCTCACTCCTGTGTAATGAGCTCGGGCCATGCTGCTGGGAGGGGTGAGGGAATGGGTTGGGGTTCTCCTGAGGAGTCCCTCCTTTTTTTTTTTTTTTAAGATTTTATTTATTTATTCATGAGAGACACACACAGAGAGAGAGAGAGGCAGAGACACAGGCAGAGGGAGAAGCAGGCTCCCTGCAGGGAGCCTGACATGGGACTCGATCCCGGGACTCTAAGATCAGGCCCTGGGCCGAAGGCAGTGCTAAACCGCTGAGCCACCCAGGGATCCCCAGAGTCCCCCCTTCTTGCTGCCTGTCTTGGCTTTGCTCCTGCAGAAAGCGATGTTGCCCTGTAGGGTCCCAGAAGACAGGAGGGGGTGTTGGGATGCCAGTCCTCCCCTGCCTGCCTGGAACTTAGGGTCTTCAGAATGTGAGGAGAGGAAGGAAAAGTTATGAGCCAAAAGGAAAAGAAAGAAAAAGAGAGTAGAATGGGGAGTAGGTAGGGAACTCAAGAGGGATGTTCACTAGCACACTGAAAAAGCAGAGGCATAACCTCTTTCTAAATTGTAGATTTTTTTTTTTTAAGTGTGATGAGGCACAAAAAAGAAGAGGAGAAAGAGTCTGAGACTACCTTTATTTTCAAATTTCTAAACATTTGGTTGTCAGCCTCATTTTACCAAGGAACCTGAGGCTATGGTATGGGTAACACACCTGGTGAGTGGCGGATTGCAGCCTGGTGCTGTCCCTGTGCCATGCCCTGTGGCTCCCCCTTTCCAGGTTCCCGCCTGCTGACTGAGGTAGGGGGTGCTACAGGAGAGTAGGAATGGGGCTCCCTCTGTCTGCAGAGCAGCCCCTTGTCTAATTCTCCATCCTGCCTCCTAACGTCCTGCAGGAGGCTCTGCAGACAGGTATGGGGAGTAGCTGGTGGGCAGGCCCCTTGTCGCTGGGGACCAGGTTACTTGTCCATTCCCTGGGACAGGTTGGTGAGGGATGCTATAGGCTATAGGGCTGGGAGAGCTTGAGGGTGGCCCTGCTCTTTGATTTCATCATGATGGAAGTGATGGGCTTCTCTCCCTCATCCTTCAGTTTTCTGAATAGGGATGTGAGTTTTTGAAATGTTATGTGTTCATTTATTCATTGCTCAAAGTATTGATAATTGATCATCACAGTTCTAAGATTTTAGGATGCAGTAGTGGACAAAACTGACCCAGTCCCCATCCTTCCAGAGATGATATTCCAGTGAGGGGAGACAGATGGCAAACAAATCAATCAATATGTAGGAAGGCCAATATGTGAAATGGGGAAAAACAAAGCAGAGCAAGGCAGTGGGGGAGAGTGTGTGGAGAGGGTGTGTCCAGCAGGGTCTCAGTGAGAGAGTAACGCTGGAGCAGAGACCCAGGGCTGTGGAGGGTGAACCATGCGGATGTTTGGGGTAAGGGCAGTCCAGGCCAGGAGAGGCCCTGAAGCTGGAGACATTTGTGGTGTCAGATGTAGCCATGAGGCCAAGGGGGGCTTCATCAAATCCTTGGTAAGTTTTTAGTAAAGAGGTAACAGGGTGTATGATTTAAACAGGTCACTCAGGCCATATGTTGCATACCCTGAGGGCATGCAGGAGAGTCATATGAAGGCAATGATCCTGGTGGAGGGGGCTGGGGGTGGTGGTGGCTTGGATTAGTGTTAACAGTGGGGGGTGTGGGACAGTCAGATTTTGGATATATTTTAAAGGTAGAACCAGTGGGATTTCATGATAGATTGAATGTAGGGTTTGAGAGAAAGAGGGTTCAAAGATGAATTCCAAGGCTTTTGGCATGAGATAGAAAAGTCTGGGGAAGGAATAAATTGGAGGAAACAGGAGGTGAGAATTTTGTTTGGGGAGATATTAGACATCTACATGAAATGCCTGCTAGTCAATTGGGTTATAAGTCTAGAGTTCAGAGATGACGTTGAGAAGACGTTTATGCTAGAGAAAAATCTTGGGAGCTGTGAGTGTATTGATACTATTTAAAGTATGGGGTCAGATGAGGTAACCTCAAGAGTGAGTAGAGAGAGGAGGTACAAAGACTGAATTCTGGCAACCCCAGGACTTGTAGATCTAGAAGAGGAATTGGTGAATTTTTGTTGAAAAGCCAGATAGTAAACATTTTAAACTTTCCTCACAAAAGCAGCCAGAGACAACATGTAAATGTTCGAGTGTGGCTGGGTTCAGTAAAACTTTCTTTACAGAATCAGGCAGCTGGCCAGTGGGCCTTGTTTGCTGGCCTTTGTTCTAAGATGTGAAGATGAACCAGCAAAGGAGACTGAAGAGCGGCCCCTGAGATAAGGTTGCCTCAGAAACTAAGTGAAGCATCGTCAAGGAGGGTGTGATCAGCAGATCACATAGTGCTGGCCTGTGACGAAGGTGTGGATTGAGAACCAGACATTAACAGGAAGGCCGCCAGCGAGCTGCTGGTGTGTGAGGTGAGGGCCTTGGAGGGGTTGGTGGAGAGGTGTTGGAGATAGCTCGTGTAAACAATCTATGGAGGAGTGGGGTGTGTGTGCTTGAAATGGGGAAAATCCCGGGATGTGTGTGTACGGTGGAAACAGTCCAGTCAAGAGCACAAAGGTGATGCAGGAGAAGCAGGTGAGGACTGTCGCAGCCCTGGTCTGGAAGGAGGGAGGGAGGGAGAGGCTCGGATCCAGAATGAGGTAGGGGTGGCTCGGCTGGCGGTGTGGACAGCCAGGGGAGGGAAGGGCAGCCATGGTCACAAGGCAGTTGGCTGGGTGGGTAGGTAGGGGTGTTGTGGGACGGGTGGCGGCCAGAGTGGGGACTCTCTCCTGTTGCTTCATTTTCTCAATGACTGGGAAGGAAGATCAAGAGCTCTGATGTAGGGAGGGGACCTTGGGCAAGGGCTGTGGAGACAGATGCCCCCTGAGCACAGGAGGAGGGGATCGGGAGATAAGGACAGAGGGTCTGAGTTTCTAAATCAAAATTAAAAGGTTTGTGCCGATGCTACCACTTGAGCTTCCCACTGTAATAGGGCCCCTGTAAATTCTGAAGAATTATGACTGAATTAATAAGGCCAAGATGAGGGTGTGGATTCAAAGTCCTCAAAAAATAGTCTCAGATTCCCGCAGGCCTGGAGCTGCCTACCCAGGTGGCTCTTGTGGCTGTATTTTTTTTGTTAATTGAGGTATAAGTGACATATAACATTGTATTAGTTTCAGGTGTACAACATAATGATTTGATATATGAATATACTGCAACATGATCACCACAGTAAGTCTAGTTAAATCCATCACTATGCATAGTTACTTTTTTTTTTTTTTTTTGGTACGATTGTATTTTGAGGAAATGGACTTGCTCACTGGAATTACAATCCCTCCTCTGAGATCAGACAGTTGTGCTAGGTGAGAGAGACTACTGGCCTGGGGTTGGGCCAGTTAGGGAAGGCCCACTGCATTTTTCTCTTTCTTCTCCTAAAGCTTTTTTTTATTTGAGACTCCTTACTTATTTTTTTTTACATCTTTTCTGAGGCAGGAGAGAGGAGGGAATGGGAGGAAGATTCCTCTCCCTGATTTTTACCTAATATTGTCCTGGAGAGAGAAGGGACCTACCCAAGGTCCTTGATCTGAATGTGGGGTGAAACCCATAAAGTGGGGGCCAAACCCTCTGGTGTCTTCCTCTCTGATGCCCGAGGACAAAGGGAGGAAAGATGGAGAGGCCGCCTCCTGGAGAAGTCCCTACAGTTTGGGAAGAGGGACCTGTTCATATAGACTGGGAAGAAGTAGAACACCTCCTTAGTTGTAGTTAGAGGCCTGTAGGGAGAAAGCAAGCAAAATGGGCCAGGGAACAAGTGGGATTGGTAGAAGGACACTGATTTGGTGGCTTTAGGAAAGAGAACAATGCATGATGAGAGATGCAGCAGAGAAGCTGAGCAGATGCTGACCTTGGAGACTGCGTTGGGTCTGCGATGCACCATCAATGCGGCCCCAGGAGGGACGTGACCTTGCACAAAACCCGTGTGTATAGGATATGTGACTATACCAGGCCCCTCTGTGCTTTGGAGAGGATGCTCTTCTTCTTGGATGGCAGGGGTCCCAAACCCTGTGCTCACTTAGGGAACGAGGTTGTTTGTGGGAGCGATAACGGCAGTAAGGAGTTTGTGTTTCGGGGCTACCAGGCAGGAGGACACATCCAACTTTTCTCCAAATCTTATTTCCGGTGGTCTTTCTGAGATGAAGCAGAGAAAATGGAAGTGCAGAGGTGTAAGGACCCGGAGTTTATCCAAACCCAAGTTATCTCCACAGGCCTGGCTCAGAGAGTCCATGTGGCTGCTCCAAACCTTTGTTTCCCCAGCTCTCAAATACCTGGTGATACCCATCTCATAGATTTGTTGTAGGGATTAAGTGGAGTACTGGCTAAAAAGTATCCAGCGTAGTGCCTATAACATAGCAAGTGTGCAAGAATCTGTAGGAATACAGGGTGACAACGGTGCGAGTGGAAGGGTGGCTTCTCTTCTAAGGATGGGCCAGGATGGGTCAGGCTCATGGGCTAGGGTGGGCAGGAGCCAGGTCATGGATTCCATGTGGTTCTGTGGCAGTAGCCATCTTAGAGTGATTAGTAAAAAGGTTGGAATACTGTTTCTGAATTTCAGAGCTCAGGAGCTTCTTCCGAAATATTGCTGGTCAAGGTACCAGGGAGGAACAATATAGGATTGCCAAATAGTGCCATGCCTTCAAAAAAGAAATCTTGGGAAACAAACTCTGAAAGCTGCAAGAACCATACTATTCAGAGAGATTTAAAGGGAACCTAAAATCCCTGCAATGCTTAGAACAGCAGGAGCATAGATTTCTCACACTAATCAAGTGATTTGTGGGAAAATCCTATCCATCTCCCTAACCTGAGCTGAATCAAGCAAATGATGGCTGCAAGTTGCGGAGTGAGCTCCGAGGCAGGCGAAAGGCTGGTATATGACCCTGCAGAACTTTCCTGCAGCATGAATTCCAGGCAAGCAGGTAACTAGGTGGTTCCCAAGGAGGGGAGCCCCCTTAGCCAGCTCCCTTTCAGCTGTCCGAGCGGGGCTGTTTGCAGGGTAGGCGGGTGTCTCTGACATGGGAGCTCTCTGTCAGCAGATATTCCTGTCTCTGCATAGGGAGAACACTTCTTGCTCTGCCTCCTACAAGGAAAGGAATGGATGCTCTGATAGGATGCGCCCCTGTGAGGGCTGTGTTTTCAAACCCTTGCATGCCATCTGGTTCCATGCGGTTGATATTGAGGATCACTTTTTTGACTGTGAATGTATATTTCTCAGTCTAGGTTTAGTTAAATTCCAGGGCATTCTGAGTAATCTCTAGAGGGCTTAGGTGAAGCCAGTTTAAACTTTTTTGCAACGTAGAGAGGAGACACTTGATGTGTCACACTTGACGTGTGGGGAGATGGGTAGGTGGCTGGGTTGGGCTGAGGAAGGAGAGGTTGGGGGTGATGTGTGAATCTTGGCACAAGCTTATAGTGTCAAAACATCCAAAATGCTGAAGGCTGTTTTTCTACACAGAAAAATAAATTCACTAGAGTTCAGAGAAAGAGAAATACAGTGGCTACAGACACAGAAAAATGTTTGATTCTATGACTAATCAGTAGAGTAGAATGGTTAGGCAGATGGGGTTCTGGAGTCAGGCTCTGGTCCTGGCTCCAAAATTTAGCTGTTTGACCTTGTGAAGGATCATTCAGTTGGGCCTCAGTTTTTCTCTCTGTGGCAGGAGGAGGAGAGGGCCTGCCTTGCCAGGATGCCATGTGGCAGTGACGTAAAGTCCGGTTGAGCTCTTACCACTGATAACAGTGCCAATAATAACAATAATAGAAGTGCTAATCAAAATGGAAATGAGATGCCATTTTTCCAGCTATAAAATTACTGAAGGTTAAAAATGACATTGCTCAGTGTCATGGAGATATGATAGAATGGTATAAAGTCCTATTATTAGAACTGTAATTGGTGCAACCTTTCTGGTAAGCATGATTTTGGGGAGTTCTGTACTTTAGATCTACTTCTAAGATTCTATCCTAAGGAAACGATCAGAGATGCAAGGAAGCTTGTGTCTATAAAAGTGTACACTGTGGTGCTCTTAACTTTTCTGAAACACTGGAATCAACTTTTCCCCCACAGCAGGGAACTAGTTAAAGAAACTATGGTACATCCATACAGTGGAGTAGTAGGCAGCCAAATAAAATAAAAATATTTGAAGAATGTTAGTGCCATGTCCATTAAGCTGTAGGTTAAATATCTTCTAAACTGCCTGATGAAATACAGTACCCCGAGATGCTAACAGAAATTCTCACCAGATTATGGATGATTTCTGTTTTCCTTTTTATATTTTCTTCTGCAGCTCTAAATATCTCACAGTGAGCTTTTATTAATTTTTTATAGTAAAAGTAATAAAAAATGATGGAAAGATATCCAGTAGCCTGAGTGGATTAGGTGTTTGCTGTCTCCGGGAAGTATTTCTCTGGGGATCAGGCCTGTTGTGGATCCTTGGAAGCTTGCTAAGAGGCTGTGTAGGGATCCTTCTCTTCCCCTTCCCCAATGCAGAAGCACCAGGTGTTTTGTAGCTAAAAACAAACATTTAGAAAAGTGGAAGCAGATGCAGGTATGTTGTGAAGAGAGCACTAAGCAGAGGGGATAGCCTGCCCTGGTTTGCTCTCAGCCCTGAAATCCATTAGCTTCCTGGGAGCCACAGATGGTGACAACCCACATATCTAGTCACTCCCAAAGCCATAGCCAGACTGGAACCTGCTGCCCTCTTTCCTTATGGTTGTCGCTGGGAAACTAGGAAGAAGGATCTTCAAACAGCAGCCCTGCCCACATAATGCTTCTAGAACACGGGGGCCGAAGATGCCAGGGACGAATGTAGGAAAACACTTGGCAGCGGCAGCGGGTCCAGGGCAGAGGCGTCTCACAGGACACAGTGGTCCCCAAGTCTGGGCCATGTTAGAGGGCCGTCTCCCCTATGGTACCTATATCTTCCCGCATGTTGAAGGATGGAGCATCTGAACAGAATGTTTGCAAATTTTATAATTCATTAAGTGTACTGATGGAACGGACTGTTTAATAGAAATAATTCTTTTATTCAACAAATACCTTTTGAGGATATGTAATGTGTCAAGACTGGGGTTAGGTGCTGGGTATTCCCTGGTGAGTAAAGCAGAGACCTCAACTTCTATGGAATTTACTCTCTCCTATGCATTGGACAATTTAGTTCTGATATATATCTTTCAAAATCTGGAATTTTTTTTTTTTAATATATTGGTTTTGCTTAAAGTAGGACACTGTCGCTTTAGGTCTGCAAAATATTGTAGAAATAGTGATTTTTTTTTTTCTCTTAGTGCAGATGTCCCGAATGTTATATAAGTTTAAATATTTTTCTTTAATTCATCCTTATGACATCTCTGCGAGTTGGGGCAGGGAGGGGGTGCCACCCGCCTTCCAGTGAGGGGCGTGAAGGGATGTTTTTGGCTCTAACTTTGGCCCTGCTGGGAACGTCAGCGCAGCTGCTGACTTGAGTTCAATGAGGCTGCTTCTCTTCATTGCCTGCTGGTGGCCACTGGCCACTTGGCGGCCCGTCGCTGAGGCAGTGTGTGTTCTCTGCCCTCTGGAAACCACTCGTTCACCTGGGAGCTTTTTTAAACTTGAGAATACGATGACTATTGTGTAATTTTTTTCATTACACTGAGCACCAGAATAAGGTTCCCGAAGATCCTCTGAGGTATAGGATTATGTTTAGCAAATGTAATTGTAACTTTTGTAAAGCTGCAGCCTTCTGCTGTATAATATGTTGTGACTTAGGTTTTTCCTCTCTGCTTTGGAATGCACCCAGATGTTTTCTTCTTTTAAAGATCTGACATGGCCATGGCCGGCTCTATAAATAGTACCAAACATCAGCTATAATGCCGGCATGATGCCGATTTTTTTTCCTGCCACCCACTGAAAGTCTTGGGAGAAAAATCTCTCTCTCTCTCTCTCTTTCTCTACAGGCGCATGCGCGCGCGCACACACACACACACAGTTATATTTAGACATAAGTAAAAACCCTGAATGTGTTCAAACACACATGTATTCTGTTTCTTTTGTTTTTTAGGAATTAGGTAAAAAGGAGTTAAAGAGCTTTCAGCAACAACAGAAAACAAAATGACTTTCCCAAGTCTCTATGATTTCCAGGCAGAGTACTCAATTAAATTACTCCCTGTCACCAAAACTCCCAGTCCAATGAGAGGACAGCTCTATTAGTAACTAATCCTACCAGGCTTCCTGGGCATAAAAGATGAAAAGATTCTTTTTATAAATTCCTGGGGATTTTTAATAGTTGTAGAAAGAGTCTCTAATGGTTGTTTTAGTTTGCTAGGATTATGGGAACAAAGTACCATAGACTGAGTGGCTTAAGCAACAGAAATTTCGTGTCTCACAGGTGGAAAGGCTGGAAGTCCTCTGGATACTTCCTCAGGGATTGAGGGAAGGAACTGTTCTAGGTTGCTCTCCTTGGCTGGTAGATGACCATCGTTTTCCCTGTGTCTCTTCAACTTGTCTTTCCACTACATGTTCATCACTGTGTCCAAATCTCCCCCTTTTTTATAAAGGTACCAGTCGTGCTGGATTAGAGCCTACCCTGATGACCTCACTTTAGCTTGATTACCTCTGTGAAGACCCTGTCTCTAAATAAGGTCAGGCTCTGAGGAGCTGTGCATTAGAAGTTCAAATATAAATTTTCTGGAGGAGGAGACACAATTCAACCCACAACAATAATCTTTTAGGTTATACTTGTACATCTGGGAACAACTTTCCTTAAACCATCCAAGACTGATAATAGTTCTTCCCCTCTTCCCTCACTGAGGAATGGGTTTCCACTTCTCATATTATTTTCAAATTTAACTTTACTTACCCAATCTACCTACTACTGTAGCCAAACCCATTTCCTCTTCTGGGGTATGAAAGGGAGGACAGCTGGTCACCAGCCTTGATCTAGTGGCTTAGTAGCCATCTTGAAGGATGTGACATTTTCTCTTCTCTTTCTCCCTCACATCTTGGCCTTCCTGCAGCCTGACCAGTGGGATCCTATAAGGAATGTCTTGGGGGAGGTCCTGTCCTTTTCCAGTTGGGTGCCCTTGAGTACTGTGGGCAGGCTTGGCACCATTGAGGGGAGTGGGGAGCAGACAGGACAGAGAAGAGCTCATCTATATTTAGCTCCCAGCCTAGCTGTCTTCTGGGGCCCAAGCCCTGACTGCCACTTCTCATACCCTCCTCTACACCCGGTGAAGACACCATATAACACACACAGAGCACCTGTTTCCCCATTGTTCTTCTTAACTCAGAAATCCCATAGGTAATAGCTAGTATTTTTACTGCCAGTGGAGGGCTGCAAGCACCGATGTGCTATTACTGTAGTTAATACTTTTCAGACACATGCTCATTCATTTCTTTCTAATGGGCTGCGAGCACCAATATGCTGTATTGTGCTTAATACTTTTCAGACACATGCTCATTAGCTATTTCTTTTTAACCTGTTCCCTTGTGTGAACCAAATTTACATGCTCCTTGGTCTCATGCTCAGTGTTTCATGTCCTTATACCCATAGTCATCACACCCAAGGGGATGGTATAGGGCAGAGGCAAGACTTTGACTCACGGATGCCTTTGTACTGAGGGTACCTGCCTGGACAAGAGATTTTATGTGTCCTCTCATGGGTGACACTTGGACAGGGAGCCAGGGGGTGAGATATGTTTGCTCAGGAAGAATCTAGAGTTATTCTAGGGAGAGCTAGAGACCTGAAGTACAGGGACAGAGCCTGGTGTGGCTGAGAAGAAAAAATTTAGTTTCATTCCTGGCTGTCCTGCTACTTTCCTAGATGCTGCAGGTGGATATAGTGGCCAGGTCCAGAGACAAGCACACAAACACATTCAGCATATGGAGGATCAGCAGGTATATATTATTTTTTCTGAGTGCTTTCATCTGCCCTGCTCCTGAAATTCTGAATAGTACAGATGGAAAATCCAGTAGAGGGCACCCGGGTGGCTCAGCGGTTTGGCGCCGCCTTCAGCCCAGGGCGTGATCCTGGAGACCAGGGATTGAGTCCTGTGTCGGGCTCCCTGCATGGAGCCTGCTTCTTCCTCTGCCTGTGTCTCTGCCTCTCTCTCTCTCTCTCTCTCTCTCTGTCTCTATGAATAAATAAATAAATAAATCTTAAAAAAAAAAAGAAAATCCAGTAGAAAAATGGGAACAAGGGGAGACATTTTTTTCTTCTGTTGAATTATGAATACAGACACCACACCACCTTCTTTGCTTCTTTGGTTTTCCTACCAAGATAAGCCATGTCAGAAGTGACACCTGTTGCAGCCAGTCAGGGCAGACCAAGAGTTATAATTAGGGGATGCCTTGGGCCGCTGATCAGATACAAGCACTAAAGAAGTTCCAGTAGCAAAAAGTCATTCATGTGCAAAAGTGTAAACATTAAGAAATGTGTTTAAATTAGATATGCTTCGCTGCCCTGGGAAGGGTGCAGAGAACAAATGCCAAAAGTAAAGCAGACTTTTATAATGTTGCCTGGGAGTGGGAATGAAGGGAAAGCTTAGGAAAGCTCCATCTCATTAGCTTGGGGGTGGGGAGCATTCTTTTCTGGGGGTGTCAGCCACGTCTGGGAGATTTAGATTTAGCAGATGGATCATTCTAACCACACAGCAGGAAACTGCTAGGTGTGTACTGGAGTTTACTGCACTTGGGAGGTCCTGGTATATGTTACACCCATTCTTTTACTTTACCAGTACCTTCCACCCCCATCATCTTGAGGTGAGCCCAGAATGTATCTCTTGTTCTCTCAGAGGTTCTTTTCTTCAAGAGAATGCCAAGAGATGCTGATCTTAGCAGCTGGATGTGATGGATGTACTGTTACAGATGCCACAGTGGCCCACATCAGTTCTGCTTCTTGAAGAGCACCTAAACATAGGCATTAAATGTGACATTTCCTGAGTGTTCAGGAGTGTGTCAAGGCCACAGAGGTGAAGGCTTTGGCCCTGCCCACAAGCTGCAGTAGATGAGGAGACAGACGTACGTCACATGACCGGAGAAGAAGGAAGAAGGTACCCACTAGTACCTCAGTGGGTACTAGAGGGTACAGTGAACATGCAGAAGAAGGTGACATTGGGTGGTGGCCACAGAAGGCTGCAAGTATAAGTACAAGGAAGGGCTGAGCTAGGGCTTGTTTGGTCTTAGGAAGTCAAGGAGAGGGAAGAAGCTAGGGCCTCAGGCTAGGAGGGTGGTGTGAGCAGAGGCCCCCACACAGGTATGAATGTGGCAGGTGAGATGAAAAGGGGAATGACCTGAGGTCTCTTGGCCACCAGCCTGTGAGGGTTGATGATGCTTTGCAGAACAGTCCTAGTTTGTGTTTCTATAAAGCAGAAGTGGTGAAGGGAGAAGACATTTCTAGCTCCTCGTAGAGTCCCTGGCAACTGCCATCAGCAAGCCTTTTCTCTGGCCAGCAAGGCTGTGGCTTTGTTCTACGCAGTTCTCCACCACCTCCCTGCACACTGTGTGCACACTGGCTCTCCTCTAGATGCCCTCTGTTGGCCCGCTATCTGAACTGGCCCTCTGTACCAGAATGCCTCCCCTCAACTGTACAGGTTCAAATCCTACCCCATCCTTCAAGGTTCAGTTCCAATGTCATGTCCTCCATGGAAACTGCCCTATCTCTCCTCTCCTGTCCCTAGTCTAAAGGATGACTCTGAGTATAGTCACTTTTGTGTACTTCTCTTAAATGCTCTTACTATTTCCTAGTTAATATTGATTGAATACTATGTACTATTCTCTGTACCTTGGATAAATCAATGAATAAATTAAAAACTTCTGCTCTCACTGAGTTTATGTTCTAGCTGGAGGAAACAGATAATAATACAAATGATACATAAGTAGAATTATATAAAATGTTAGAAGGTGATAACATAGAAAAAAAAAGGAAAATTCAGTCATATGTAGAACATAAGAAATAGTGAAAGGGACTATAAGGGAAAGGAGGGGAACTGAATGGAAAAAGTTAGAGAGGGAGACAAACCATGAGAGACTCCTAACTCTGAGAAACAAACAAAGTGTTGAGGAAGGGGAGGTGGGCAGAGGGTTGGGGCAACTGGGTGACAGGCCCTGAGGAGGGCAGTTGATGGGAGGAGCACTGGATTTTTTTTTTTTTTTAAAGATTTTATTTATTTATTCATGAGAGACAGAAAGAGAGAGAGAGAGAGAGAGAGAGAGAGAGAGAGAGAGAGGCAGAGACACAGGCAGAGGGAGAAGCAGGCTCCATGCAGGGAGCCCAATGTGGGACTCGATCCCGGGACTCCTGGATCACACCTTGGGCCAAAGGCAGACGCTAAACCGCTGAGCCACCCAGGGATCCCAACTGGGTGTTATACTATATGTCGGCAAATTGAATTTAAATTAAAAAAACGTTTTTTTTTAAAAAAGGAAAGCAGAATACAGGGAAATGGAGAGGGGTTGGGAATGCTGACCTAGGGGGAATGGCATCAGGTTATAATTTTAAGTAGGGTAGCCTATAAATAGTTCTCCTGAAGAGGGTTACATGTGTAAAGACTTGGGCCAAGGTCCTGAGGTTGAAGCATACCTGATATGTGTTCAAGCAACAGCGAGGCCGATATTGTTGTATAGTCTGAGAAACGGAGAGAGAAGGGAAGGAGGTCAGAGAAGAGTGTGAGTGTTGGGGGGAGGGACATCATATAGGGCCTTGTAAACCAATTTTAAGGACTCACAGAGATAAGCAGGATTTTGAGCACAAGAGTGATATGATCAAGATTTATTGTTTAAGACTCACGCTAGATGCTGTCTTCAGAATAGACCAAAGACAGGGAAAGGTGGAGGTGGAGACCAGTCAAGAGGTTACAGCAATGGTCTGTGTAGCCTGTCCTAGGGAGGGGGCAATAAGAAAATGGTCAGAGACTTTGTATATTTTGAATTTTATTTTTAATGAGTGGCTTGTGATAGAGGTAAGAAGGAAAGGAACCAAGAATGATTGCAAGGATTTTGGCTGGAGCAGTTGGAAGGCTGGAGTTGCCATTGCAGGTGATAGGACAGGCTGTGAGAAGGGGCAGTGGGCAACTGAGGAGTGTTTGAACTGGTCCTCCTGGGCTGGAAACTACGTAGGAGTAGGTACACCGTATGAGGTACTTTGTGGTCTTCTTAGGGACTCGGGAATTGTACTTGATGGGTGTATCATATACCAGGGCTGTTAGGATTGCAAAAAATTCCTGCTTTGGGAGGACAAGTTAATTTTTTAGGGATCGTTTAGATCAGATCCCTATGTCTGGCTGCTTCCCCAGCTGGGCATTTTTGCCTCTTTGACATCATCCAGAGGTTTAGTGACAGGTCTCCAGCAGAGAAGAGATAGTTTGGTGAGGATTTGACCTTAGGTGGGGTAATCTCCTGAGCCACCAGGACACTTGATCTAGGTGCAGAATGTTTTGTTGGAACTAATCTTTTCTCTCCCAGTCATTATCACACCTAATGAAAATGATTAATTGGTGTTAATTAGTATGCCAACAGAGTGTGAGTCCCGTTAAAAACTAAATGTTCCTTTTGGATTCTGGAGAGACTGGAATGGGGGTGAGGAGGATAAGGAGAGTGTGTTTGGCTTTACATATAGCCCCGTGCTGCAGAGATTTCTGGTCAGAATCCTACTTTGTTAGTAGAGAGATTTGGCTGGAAGCATACCCAGGCTAACTCAGGGGTTACTTTGTTAAAAATATTCCTAGTGGGGTTGTATGAGTAATTAGAATTGTTGACATTGAACCTGCTTATGTTTATGTCATTGGAAGAGCAGACTCTTCACCCACAGGTACTTATTGAACATCTACTCGGTGCCAGCCATCATGCCAGTCACGGGGAAAAATAAAGATAACTGACACACTGTCCTTTCTTTAACTCTCAGTCTATTCGAAAAGGCAGATGTGTAAACAGGGATACGTGGAGTGGAGTCTTAGAGGAAGTAGAGGTCAGTTACTCAGTCAGAGCCAGAGGGGCTTTCTAGAGAAGATGGCAATTGAGTTGTGTGGAGAAGGATGATGTAGAGTGGTTCTGGCGGATGAAACAGGAGGCTGTTACAGGCAAGCAGGAACAGTGTGATGGGAAATGAGGTTGAAGAGGCAGGTCTGGCCGTAAAGAGCCTTTTAGGCTCTTAGAACAAGAAATTTGGACTTTATCCAATAAGCAACAGGTAGATATTAAAGGTTTTTAAGCAGAGGAATGATGTAATTACATTAATGACTGGGTCCCTAGAGTGTCATGATGGAGAGGTGGGATTCTAGAGTCAGAGAGATGAAAGGCTTTTATGATAGTCCAGGCCAAAAGTGATGATGACCTAGATTAAGGCATTAATGGTGAAGACCACTTGGAAAGGCATTGGTACCTTACTGTAACTAGGTTACTTTTGATTCTTAAAACTCCTCTATAATGATAGTGACATTTACTAAGAGTTGGGCACTTTCCTCTCTTAATCTTTCCAATGACCCCATAAGGTAGGTACTGTTAAGAATGGGTATGTGAAAAAAAAAAAATGGTATGTGAAGGAAACTGAGACACAGATTTGGATAAGCTGCCCAAGATCTCCCACAACCAGGGATTTCACAATCCATGCCCTTAACCATATCACTATTACTACCTAAAGGATAGGTAAAATCATCCCATTTCATGGATGAAGGGATAAGGAAAACAGAGGGGTCTCTGGGGAATGAGGAGAATGGAAGAGTCTAAGACAGCCTTGTTTGGGGATTCTCAGATATAGGGAAATATGAAAATCCTGTCAACAGGTGTGAGTTTTCTATAAGGGGTAGTGTCTGGGGTAGCAGGTAAAGAGAAGAAAACACATGTGAGTGTGTTCCAGTAGGGAAAGAACCTTTGACATGAGAAAATACAGTTCAATTGTCACCCTGTCACCAACTCCCTTCACCTTTTCCTCCTCTGGTGTGGGAGCAGTCAGTATGGGGTGGGAGTGGAATGCCCTCCTGTGAGCTTCTCTTACTCGATTAATATTAACCACCTGACTCTTCAAGTGTCTGAGGGTGGAACTCAGGTTGTCAAAGTGGAATTGACGTCATCAAGAACAACGCAAGTCGAAAACAGTAGGGAGGGCTCTACAAGGTCGCGTTTCCTAACTCCCAGTGCTGCTTAAACTAGTTGAAGAGCTTCTGAGCCTCCTTTGGGGGGACCTTGTTTGACCTGTTTCTTGTCTCTGGATCTTCCAAGTGACGGAGGGCTCTCTGTGTGGGCCTGCCTTTGTCACTAGTCACTGGATGACTTGGCTTTCTCATCAAGAAAAGCTGAGGGCAGCAGCCTCTTGGGGAGAAAGTGTTCTGTCTGAGTATGGCTGCAGGAGCTTCCTCTTCTAGATCTGTGGACCGTTTGGGGGCCCGTCACCCCCCGAAGCAGAAGCAAGGGGCTAGCCATTGATCCTACTCTGCTGCAGGAGGGAATCCCAGCAGAGGCCACCAGGAAGGCTGCTGTTGATTTGGAAATACCTACCCGGTGACAGGGAAAGGTCAGAGCGACAGCTTTCAGCGACTCATTTGCATCTTGGATGATGTTCTAAAATAGCTTATTTCTGAGAGCCATTAAATACTGATAAGTGGGCATTTTTGTAGACAGAAAAACAAATAAGGAGCGACATTAACATTATCTTTTCTGTGCACATGTGCGTGTGCATCCACGGAAGACTGATTTGGGGCTGGG
Organism: Canis lupus dingo; assembly: GCF_003254725.2. Taxonomy (NCBI): domain Eukaryota; kingdom Metazoa; phylum Chordata; class Mammalia; order Carnivora; family Canidae; genus Canis; species Canis lupus. The sequence continues at coordinate 25,557,490 of NC_064258.1, forward strand.
GTTGCCAGTCAGGTGACACTGGGGCTTTCTGAGACGGGCGAAGGCAACACATCCCTCAAGGCTGTGGCTGCCCCTTCCTCTTCCCTGACGATTCTTCATCTAAATCTCTTTGTCACCTTGCATGGAGGATTTTTTTTTAACCTCTCAGGGCTTCAGAGACTGAGGTTTATTGGTACTGACAGCCCCTGATTATTTAAAATCCTGGAGGCCACGATTTCTGCTGTGCTGGTCCACAGAGAGTTCAGCTGGCCAACCCCTGCTGACCGCCCCGATAGTTCATGCTCTAAGGGCCACATGGAAGAGAAAAACCTCCCTTTAAATTCTAAAATAGCTAACAAAAACTAAAAACAAGCCTGTCCCCTGCACTCCTCCCTGCCACTGCCAACCGGCAGTACTTCTTTCCTTAAATTCAAATCTAGTCCTCTGATGATAGTCTGATAACTTTAAGCAGCAGAAATGTTGCATGCAGTTTACTTCGGGCATAACCCACGGGGGTGCAGGATGAGAGGCTACTGGAGAGAGCATCACATTGTCACCCTCATGAGCCCCCAGGATAGGGCCAGAGGTGTGCCTTCCCAAAAGGGGGCTTTGAGATCACACTGGAGGCATTTACCAGGATGTTCATGCTCCTGTCCAGGGAGGGAAGTCAGGAGGTGTGTGTGTGTGTGGGGGGGAATCACTGTTACCTAGCAACAGCCACATCCTGTGATAAGACTTGGTCTGAAGGAAAGAGGTTTTCACAGGCACCTGGAGAGGTTCCCTGTGCCCCTCCGCAAGCTGGGGAGATCTTGGGTTGCTCTGTGGGCACCCCCTTCAGGGTTCCTCACTGTGGGTGCTTTTCTTGCCCTGAATAGAGGCTTCCTGTTGAAGTGTGAGGTGTATATGAGCCTGTGTGTACTTGAGCATGCGTGTATGAGCATGCGTGTGTGTGAGCATATGGGTGTGTGAGCATGTATGTGTGAGCATGCATGTGAGCATGTGTGTGAGCATGCATGTATGAGCATGTGTGAATGAGCATGTGAACCTGTGTGTGAGCATGCATGTGAGAGCAAACGTGTGAGCTTACATATGTGAGCATATGTGCATGCATGAGCATGGTTTCCGTGTTGGCGAGTAGAGTGCCAGCTGCAGCTCCATGGGTGTGATTCTAGAGATCTTGAAATTGCCCTCTACTTTCAAGTAGAAGCCTCCCCTTTTCTTGATTTCCCCTTGACTCCTGCTGTGACCACACTTCTCACACTGGCCTATGTTGGCCCTGATTTCAAATATCCTGTTCTACTTGGAAATCATGTCACATACTTTCCCTGAAAGCCCAAAATTGAGATGAATTTCTTTCACATTGGGCTTTAATCTGAGCTGAAAAACACATATATTTAGGAGTGGTAACTTATGAGTTCTTATTATCATCTTAGACTCAATAGGAAGCAGTTTATCAAATCCATTCCTGAGAGCACTGATTTAGTGGAGGAGAAGAGAACATGAGGGAATGGGCCCATCCAATGGAAGGGTTGGGCCGGCTTCCATTGCAGAGGCAGAGGAGCACCAACTGGAAAACGGGGGGGTCATAGAAGGTGGATAGATCCACATCTCAGCATTATCCCAGGCTGGCTGGTGCATCTCATTCTTGTGAAGACTGGTTCACTATTGGTGACGTTGTCAATCATGTCCTCATATCCTGGGGAGGAACCCCTCTCATGGCTTTTCCCCCAAATCTCCTTGCTTCCACTCCTCCCTAACCTTCTCTGCAGTGCCATGAAGGTTTTGATAATTCCTGTCTATTGCAACCTAATGCTCTTGATGTTTCTGGAAAGATAAGGTGTTTTTTTTCTCCACTGCCCCCAGTTATTCATGTTGTTTTTGCATTCTTGTGGAAGAGGAGGGAGTACTGCTCCTTATGAAATTCCTTCTCTTTTTCATATTCCTTACCTGCCTCATATCACTCTTAAGCAAATGGTGTGGCAACTCTTGTAAAGTAGAAAATCTTGCCGGGTGTCTCTGTTGGGCAGTCAGGCATTAGCTCCCTGTTCACATGACAGTGGAGTAATGACGCGCTTCCTTTGGAGATTCCTGTTCCACTGGGGATGGAGAAGGTTTCAAGTAAACTGTCTCACTCATCAACCAACCTCCTTGGAAGGTCATGGAAAAGTCATGGGGCTTGCTTTACAAATAGGTGAAGAGAGGGACGGGTGACATGTGCATCTGGATAACTATGAAAAATAAGCAGATGGCCCAGCAAACAAAAGCTCCTCCTCAGAGTTTAAGCCTGTGGTTGCTCTAGTATCCTCTTCCTTAGACTGGAAGACCACAGTCTAGCCTCATTTCTGCCATTCAGTTTTAAGGTCCACAGTCGCAAAACTGGCTTTACTTAATAAATTGGCACATTCATTCAATTACTCAACACTTAGTTTTTTTGGCATCTATTATGTACATGATATTCAATGGACAAATATATGCCAGAACTGCTCTGTGGCTCTACGAATCCATCTTCCGTCTGGGAGGAGAACATATAACATGTAAAGAAAGGCTAATACAGAGGTGTTTAATAATGCAAGGAAGACACGGAGGAAATAAATAACTTCTGGGAGGGACAATCTTTCCTTCTAGAAGTAACCAGACTTCTTAATTTTTATCTTGTGTGAAATTGGAAAGATCCTCAAGGAGGATGATGAAAAGATTAGGGAATGAGATCAATGAGAAAGAGCTAATGCGTTTGCACTGCCTCAGCCAGAAGAGAGTGGAGAAGTGTCCTGCTGATGGCTGACAGGTGCATGGAGGGGTTCTTCATTAAGAGGTTGTACATTATTCTAAGTTTGCATCAGAACAAGGCTATCAGTGATAGCTCTGTTTTTAATTATCTACCACTCACCAGATCATATGAGGAATTTTATGCACATTATTCACTCACATTTTTTATTACTGAAGAGAACCGTGTGTCAGTTACTATCTTGGACTAAGGCAAAGTCGCCACCCTAATAGAGTTTGGAGATCATCTCATTTTGTTCCTGTAATAACCTTGGGAGGTATATATTTTTATTCATCTTTTACAGAGAATGAAATCGAGATTAAAAGAAGTTAAATCTGTAAGTACTCTACCAAATTCAGGCATAGTAAGTGGCAGGCTGGAGGTTTAAATCCAAGTCTGCCTGACACTGAAGCCCAGAGTTATGCTCTCAGGCAAAGAATAATCCTCTAGATATCAGTACAAAGGCAGTAGGCACCAGTCAATTGGTAAATATTTATGGGAGGCTTATATATATCCAACTAATAGCATATTATATAAGATAGTGGTGTTATGCAGACAAAACCAAATGTGTTATAAAGTTGCAGAAGAGAAGTAAATTTCCTTTGGTGATGATGAAGGTTGAACTGGATCTTCTAGAAGCATGAATGGTTCTTGTATGGCTAAAGGGAGGTTCTTTCAGTGAAAAGCAATAGTGCAAACATGAGTGAATAGAGGTGGGGACAAGCATGAGATGTGCAAGGTAGGACAGAATGAAGAATGGTGTGTGTACTCTAGTGTGTGGGAGTACTGTGGCAAATGGGGTTGGACAGGTGCAACAAAGTCCATCTTGAAGGACTGGGAGGTCAGAAAGGAGAGCTTTGGTTTGATGTAGTAGGTAAAATTATGAACTTTTTAATAAGGCAGCTCCATAAGAGTGATGGTGTATAAAGTCATGACTGGTGGTGGTATGCTGAAGAGACTGGATGAGCAGAGACTGGTTGAAGTCAGGGAGGCTGACGGGTATACCTGTGTTTGTTGGCAATGGAGAGGGATGGATAGATGTTCCTCAAGAGCTTGTTAAGGTAAGCATTAAACCTTAGGCCTCACCAAGTTGCATTACAAGCAGGAGGGGATTGTGATGATCTTTGCTTAAAGATGGGGTGGGGTACAGGGAAGGTCTCTGACCTTGGACTTTGTTCTGCCTTGAAAAGTCCCACCCAAACATTGTCTTTCCTTCAGCTTTCATGTCCTGGCCCTGGTTGAGCCCTGATAATGTCTACATGTAGTCTGTGATTAATGGGCTTTCTTGACCCTGGTCTCAAGGCAGGGAAGTTTATGTCCTGAGAAAGCCATTGGAGTAAACCCTCAGACAGTGCAGGACAGGAGGTGCGTGCCAGATTTAATTCTTTGTTCATGGTTCTGTAGCAAAGCTTAGCTGTTCCTGCAGACAGTGTCCTAGAGCAGCTGGGAGAGGTAGGCTTGGAGGAGGATGACTTGTTCCCCTCACAGAGGTTTTCAAGCTGCTCTGGCCCATGCTTGCTTTGCCTACTGGTCTCCCAATAGCCCTTGGCTCTCTTGATTTTGTCCATTGTTACTATTTCGAATATAGGAGATTTGCAAATATAAACTTAATGGGATTAAACATCTTTATATGACTACACTTGCAAATCAGAGCAAATCATTTGTTGATTCTTCATGCAACATGTGTATTAATAATATATTATTATTTATACTATACAAATATGTTAATATAGTTGACCTTTGAACAATGTGGGGGTTAGGGGCTCTGACCCCTGTGTGTTCAAAAATCCTGACTTTTGGCTCCCCCGAAACTGAGCTATCAATAGCCTGCTGTTGACTGGAAGCCTTGCTGATAACATAAAGTAAACAGTTGATTAATACAAGTACATATTTTATATGTTATATGTATTATATTCTGTATTCTTATAAGAAAGTAAGCTAGAGAAAAGGGAATATTTTAAGAAAATCATAAGGAAGAGAAGCACATTTACAGTACTGTACTATATTTATTTATACCATAATTATTTATATTTATTGAAAAAAATCTGCATGTGAGTAAAGTTGTGCGATTCCAGCTTGTATTGTCCAACTTATATGTGCCAGACATTGCTGGCCTCTGCAGTCTAACTGAGGACAGCAGTCTCTACTCTTGTGAAGCTTACAGTCTGCTAGTGGAGACAAACAAGAAAAATAAACTGGCAAATTCTACAGTATTTTACAAGGTGGTAGGTACAGGGTGGAAAAATAAAACAGCATAGGAAGAATTGGAATTGCGGGGGGAAGGGTAGCAGGAGAATTGGAATTATACATAGGATGCTTAGGTGACATTTGAACAAAGACACAAAAGAAGTGAGTGAGCCACGTGGCTATCTGAGAAGATCCTTCTAGATAAAGGAAACAGCAAGTGCAAAGGCCCCGAGGTAGAGCTTGCCTGGCATGTTTTAGAAACAGTCAGAAGGCCAGTGTGGCTGGAGCTAAGGAGCAAGGATGGAGCAATAGGTGACTTAGACAAACTGGCAAAGAGGGAGGAAGCATGCGGACCATACACATCATGTGGGGCTCTGCAGCCTCTGTAAGGATTTTGGCTTTTGCTCTGGGAGGAATGAAAGCCACCGGGGAGGCCTGAGCAAAGTTAGATCGTAGGATCTAACTTCTGTTTCTCCAGATCACTCTGGTTGTTCCTTTGAGGACAGAGTAAGCTGCAGGGAGAGCATGGAGGGACCTGGGGGAGAATAGCCTGATGATGCAGGTGAGAGACAATGGTGCCTTCTGACAGCGCAGCTATAGGGATGGTGACAAGCTGGGTGTATTTTGAAGTTAGAGTAGGAGAAAGGTGTTGAGGATGATGTTGTCAGCACATCTGTTCCAATCTAGTGCTTGCAAACCAGTCACTCTGTGGGTAGCCATTGGGCTTACTGTGCCCTCAGGGTGTGGCTTAAATGCAGTCCAGTGGAAATAAGTATAAAACTGTTTCTCCACTTGAGTGCCTGGTGTGTGTGTGTGTGTGTGTGGGCGCGCGCGTGCGCGCATGTGTGCATGCATCTACGGGCGTGTGTGTATGTGTGTCACTTTTCCTGCTGGATCCATCCACATCCACAGCACTGAATCCATTAACAAAGGGCATTATCTCTGGACTCTCAGGCTCTTGCCAGCTACTCACATACTGGAGAGATCAAAAACTTCCTCTTGCCATGGGTAGAGCATTTTGGTTGCACATTTTGCAGGTGTTGCCCTCCTCTTAATTATCCATCTACTTCCTTTTTCAACCCCCTCCTTTTTGGAAGTTATAAAAAAAAAAAAAAACCACATAAAACAGCCAGATGTGAGCCCAGTCTCATCAGTAATCCATAAAACACCAAACACACCCCACTCATCTCTCTTGCTTTATGAAAAGTTAAAATTAAATCAGGGCAGCGTTATTAAGCTAAGTGATTTTTGCTGGATTCGGATGAATTCCTGTGTGTGCCACATCATTTGTTGGAAATGTGCCTGGGGTGCCTATGGGCTCCGAATGCACATCCACCAGCTATTAGTGGAAACGGATCCGCTTACAATGGGGCGCTTGAGGTTTCCTAGCCCTGGGGCGTCGGCACTGTGTGTGGAACCCTCAAGCCCAGCCCTGGATCCTCCGGGGCCCACCAACCCCTAAAAGGGGCAAAGGAAGAGAGGACACAGCAAAGAGGCACAGCAGCAGACATCATGCCTTTGCACTGTTGGATTTAGATTCCAGAGGGAGAGCTGCGTGAATCACCTTCCTTCTAGGTGCGATATTCTGAGGGTGCCGTGTTCTAGTTGTGGAGCAGGATTGTTGAGGCTCGTTCTTGGCCATGAGACAGTCGGGCACACGAGGCTGCCTTAGAGCGTGGCGTGGATGTCTAGGGCGGCTCCCGGAGCTCAGGCTTTGGGATACCCGTTCACTCGTTCACGGCTCTCTTTCTTTTGGAGAAAGTGAAAAGTTGGTTGCTTTGGCACCCTAGAATCCAAACATTTGTTGGGAAAAGCAGATTGATGCTCAGCAAATAGTCAGAGAAGGAAGGCCATCTTTTAGGACTCAGACTTTCACATTTTGCCAGGTACAGTGGAAACAGCCTAAGGTGAAATCACAAAGCTTTGCTTTATAAACCGAGGCTGAGGACATTAGGTGACTAACTGTCTTAGTTCCAGTTTCCCTCTGGTCCCAGCTACATAAGAGTGCTGTAATCCCTCTTAGGTTATCCCTGGGAGAGAGAAACTGTGTATTTAAATCACCCAGCTGGGGGTCAGCATGGAACAGATGTGGTGTCAGTGTTCATTGCTCATCCTTTGTGGACCTGGGAGGAGAGAGGCCTGGGGTCACTGACAGGTTGCCCTGGGAGCTGGATCACGTCCTGCCTGGAAGGCCTGTCTGTCCTCTGCTGCAGACACGCACAGCTCTCCTCACGCTCTGATGGCAGGGCCAGCAGAATCATGTGCAAGATTTTGTTTGAAGGGGACGTTTTCTGAGGGCTATCAGTCTTGGCATGTATTGGCACATTTGATTCTGCATTCACAACTTCCTTTTTTGTCTTGGACTTTGTAGTACAAAACATTGTGTGAAGCTCAGAAGTGGGAGAAAGTAGCATTTGCCACTCTTGCTACGAGCTGTTTAGAACTTGTGAATTCAGCAAAAGGTTGATTCTTTCAGCCTTTGCCTTTGCCGAGATACACACATACACCCCCCCCCCCCCCCAGTGACATTTTAGGGGAATCTTGCATCAAAATTTGCCAATACAATTTAATTTCCCATTTTTGCCTGACCCTGTTCAGAATCCATTCAGTAAAATTCTGTAATGTGTGCAGCGTTGCTCTTTTATTCAAAGAACCAACTTCCTAAGTAGAGAAAGAATTTCAATAAAAGTGCTCAGGATTTTATATTTTTAGGAACTTGGTATTTCATAAATATTGGAATTTCATATCCTCCAAATCAGCATCAGTGCATTTTCGATTTTTGATATGTGGTGACACAGAGTTCAGTTTTTGAGAAATGTAATTTGGTAGACTTTTTATAGCCATCTCCTAACGTGCTAGAGGCTGTCTCTATATTTGCTCAAGTTCAACTTATATCATCACAGTGCATAAAAATACCAGTCCCTTGGGCAAGTCATGACCCCGCTGTTGTCAGAGACCAAGAATTTAGAATTGAGACATTGTGCCACCTGAATGACCTCGAGTCATGATGCTGTCATCAGTCACGGCTGCCACCAACTGTGGCAGGTACCCACAGGACACAGGGTAAACATGGCATTTGACCTCTTTTGCCCTTAGCACTAAGAAGACTCAGCCATCAGAGTTATCCCTTCCCCTGTATGGGGAGAACTTGAGGTGTGCCAGCATGGCTACCTATTCTAGGGTCACCTAGGGCTCTTTATCCTAGATCCACCTCACCATTAGAGAGTGGCGTTTCTCAATTATTCTCCAGATGCTTTTGAAATGCAAATGATATCAGGTAAGTAACATTTTACCATCATTTTCATCTGTGGGCATATATACAGTGTAGTAGGGGGAGAAGAGGAAACTCTCAAAGGAATGTGCATCATAACCTAGGCCATTTGCTGTTCACTTTCAGGACACTGGCAGTTGGACTAGCCTTTCTGTCCAGGGTGAAATGGCCCAGATTTACTAAGCCTGGAACAACACAACTCTGCTATATTTCTATTCAATCAGAAGTCAGATGCATTCATTTACCGGGGAAGGCCATTTCATCCAGGCACATAATTCCATGCCATGTGCAAACATTGCTTGTGTACTTTCTATAAGTTGAATGTTGTGTAGGGTACAAGAGATACAGATATGAATAAAATATGAATACAAACATATTCCTATAGTCTAGGATTTTATGATCTAGTTGCTGGGCAAGTAATAAAGTGTGATAATTACTTTATATAGGTAAATGCTGCAATAAAAGTATGTGTATAATTTTTAAATGAATACTTGATCATAAGTACTCATGATAGATAGCTTTACTTTGGTTTCTGACATAAATTAATGATTTTCACTAGGTCTTCCATAATTGGTATCTCATAAAAGTCTACTATTCTGATTAATTTGGGGTGGATTTTATTGATTTCCCTGTTTCAATGACTGCCATTATATGGATTTCTCTTAAATCTCTATCTCCAGTTTAGTTCTTACTCCAAATTGCTTCATTCTTGTACATTTTGTTACTTACTGGGCATTTCTCCCTGGAAGTTCTATAGGAATTTAAACTTAACCAGTTAAATTTGAACCTATCTACATTCCTCCTCCCAGCCTCACCTTCAATCTCCTTCTGGGTTTTTCTCTGCCACAACGAATGGCACCACCATTCAAGCCAAATGTCACAGCATAGGTCTTGACTTTTCCTTTTCCTTCAATCATTTCAAAGGATCCTCAACTTCTTATTTCTTTTGTACCTCAATTTTCTCAAAATTCTCTTTCAATTCTAGAGCATCCCATCATAATCTTTCATATGATTTTATACATATACTCTTAACCAATTTACCTACCTTCAGTGTTGGTTCTTTCTAAGCATTTTCCTCACCATAGTAAGAATAATGCCAATCTGATCACCTCATTTCCCTACTTAAAGCTCTTCATTGTCCTTAAAGCTCTTAAAGTCCACATTGTCCTTGTGATAGAGTCTAAAGTCTTTGTAAGACTTACATGGCAGTGTCTGGTTTGTTCCTTGTTTTCTTTTCTTTTCCAGACATCTCTTGCTACTATGCTTGTCCTCCAGAAGATCATTGGATCACTTGAATGGCTTTCTGTTCCCTGAATGCACCATCTGTTTCCAACCCTCAATCTTTTGCACAGCGTATTCTTTCTGCTTTTCAGTCTTAATTCATCCAACACATACATGCAGAGTGCTTAGCATGCACCAGGTCCTGTACTGAGGGCGGGTGAACAAAATAGATATGGTCCCTTCTCTCATAGGGTTTTGAACTAGTCAAGGAGGCTGGTATTAAATAGGAGTATGCAAATAGTGATAAGTGACAGAAGGGACAAGGACTGTATGAGAGTTGGGAAGGGCCTCATTTAGGTTGGGGTGAATGGTTGGGAGGGCTTCCTTGAGGCAGTGAGGAGATTGAAACCTGCCCCTCTTTGGGGTCTTTCCTCCAAGAAGCTTCTCCTGGCCTTCCCAAATGTGGGTTTATTTTTTATTTTTAAAAAATATTTATTCATGAGAGACACACAGAGAGAGGCAGAGACACAGGCAGAGGGAGAAGCAGGCTCCTGCAGGGAGCCCAATGCAGGACTCGATCCCAGGACCCCGGGATCTCCCTGAGTCAAAGGCAGATGCTCAACCACTGAGCCACCCAGGTGGCTGTCCAACTGTGAGTTTAGTGGCCTCCTTTGGGCTCATGTAGCACCACACACTTCCCTGTTAGATTTTTTTTTTTAATCTATTATGTTGCAATATAATGCAACCTGTCAATCTCCAGACTGTAAGCTCATGAGGGCAGGGTGAGAGCCTGGTTTGCTGTAACTCTAAATTCTAGCATACAAGTAGATGCTCATGAATATCTTTTGACAATTTTAGGAAAAGCTGGAAGCTCTTTCCAGGAATGTGAGAGATACTGTGGTATGTAGTCTGTGTTCCCTGCCAAAATTCTACATGGGCCAAACAGATGCAGGAGCCATTATCCTAATGCCCAAGGTGGCCAATCCATACTTCTAGGGCTGTGTGTCACTCTCCACTGTGGCTCTTTAGAGCTTCATGTGTGTCCCTGGAAGCAAGCAGGAAGAGACATTTTCATTGTCCAAAGTAACAATATCATGATGAAAAGAGAGAACATATTCTTTGAAAGGACCTATAATGATAGTGGATATTGTAATAAGTGAAAATACATCCATTCTAATCAATAAATTAATTATGCCTGTAAGTTCTGAGGGGCAAAGTATGATAATGATGCTGGTGAATACTGCCTCATATCTGGGTTCAGTTGGTTCACACTCATTTGATGGATCCCCTGCCTCACTGCAGGCTAGTACTAAAGCCATGCCAATGATCATTTTGTTTTGGATTAGAAGATCTCTCTCTCTCTAAAAAAAAAAAAAAAAAAAAAAAGGCTTTTGTGGCTGGGTCATTACCAAACACTGTGTATAAACAAATATTATTACCCATATTTTCAGATGTGGAACTGAGACTGAAACAATCTGTGACTTGCCCCAGGCACAGATCCCAGAGCTGGGTTTAGTCCTTGGTCCAACTGGCCTCAAAGTCCTGATTCCTTTTGTTGTGCCGCATAGAATTTTATCCCTTCTTGGTAAATAGATTTAACAACCTCTTCCTCCAGAGTAACCTCAACATCCTTTTTTAATTGTTTTTTAATTTTAGGGTTGTTTGAGTAGTAAGGTTGAAAAGTAGATGTGGGAAATGATGAAGAGAATGCACCTTTGTCATCACTACACTGAAATGTGAAATTCTGTAATTCTTCCAACCCTCTTACTCCATTTAATCGTTGTAACTTAACTCAGCTGTTTGCAGTTATAGAGAAGCTTGATAAATACTGTCAGATAACTTATATTCACCACTGCTTTTTCAGTTGATGCATCTCTCACGTGAACATACAACATTTGCTTTGACACCGATGGGACATGTGTGGACTGATAGGAGAGTTACTGCATCTTACCTTGAGCTTCTGCTCTTACTCAGAGTTGTTAAAAGCCCACTAAAGGCAATAGCTGGCCTGTAATTCTCTTTGTCTGCCAATTAACTCAGAATCCTTAAGATATATGTGTGTGTTATTAGACCCTCCAACAACCACTGTCAGGGCATTGAGAAGATTGGAGATTTGGGCTTCCACGCATATACTGCTTTTGGGGAGGAGGGGGGTGGAAAGAAAGAGCAAAGAGCATCAGTTTTCTTCCTGTGGGCTTGTATTTTTGGTTAAGCCTCTTCATCCTCTCCTGAGGGTTGGACGGACCATCCCTGTTAGGGAGAGCTACCTGGGATTGCTCCTGTGCCACTTCTGAGGCAGAAGGGAAGCAGGGAGGTCTTGAAGGCAGCAGACATGTGACTTTACTAGGTATTTTGCATAAATCTAATTTCCCTGGAAAACACATCCTTCTGAGGTTGCTGAGGTCAGGAAGGCAAGGCAGGCACTGGCAGCCCTGGCCCAGCTGAGGAGGAAACAACATTTACATAGTGTTTACTCTGTGGTCAAGGGCAATTACAAAGGCTTTCTTTGGACCTCAGGAAACCCTGCCTCAATTTAGTTACATGTAAGCTAGATGCATCTTAATGATAAAAAGGATGCCAGGACACAATACGCTTTACCGTTGGTTATAAACACGGCTATCCTTTGGGGCCACCTTTTGTCTCCCAGAGCAGGTAAATGGCAAAGATCCATGGACAGTGAGTGTAGACAGGTTTCACGTGTTTGACCATGTTGACAAGGAAGACAATGGCAGGCAGATGAACATGGTAGATGAAAACAGAAGAGCTGTGAAGAGAAGGAATGAGAGGCATTTGCTAGTACCTGAAAACTCAGGTGAAATCTTCATGGATAGAGTGGACAATGTGAGCTGAGGGATAGGGAAGGCCTCCTCATGCATCTGCTGCTGGCCTTCCATGGAACCCACACTTTTCCAGTTGGTTGTTCCTCTAGATCAATGTATGAATCTAAGACCTACAGAAGTGAAGCCATCTTCGCAGATGCACATAACACTGACCTGTCATCTCTCATAAATGCTTCCATATACTTGCTTACTATACCTCTGGATCCAGAGGAAAGAGAAGAAAATCACCACCTGATCTCAATGCCCAGGCAACACTCTGACTGAGAGCTGTTCTGCCCGAGGCCACCTACTGAGGAGCAATCAGGGAACTTCTGATGTAATAGAAGGCAAAAGACAAAAACCAAACATTGCAATTATAAAGAGTATGTTTCGAAGGAGGTGAAAATGAGCACCGTCTTACCCCCTCATTGATTTCCCTGCTTTATTAGTGGCAAGTTTCTTCTTCTTGTCTGTCCAGTTGAACTCTTGAGTCACTTTTGACTTTCTCTTTCTCCAGATTCCTCATGTGAAAAAAAAAATCATTGAAGTATATTTTGAAGCCTACAGTAAAATGCATAGATCCTAAGTATAGAGTTCAGTGAATTTTAGTATGGGTTTATCTTGTGTAACTCTCAGCCAAATCAAAATATACAACTTGTCCTTCATCCCTGAAAGTTTGCCCCTGCTCCTTTCTAGTCAATGGCTTCCCCTCCCCAGAGGCAACCATCATTCTGGTTTTCTATACAGAGTAGTCTTGCCCGTTCTTGAACTTCATAGAAATGGAATCGTACATTAGGTACTCTTTTATTCCTGGCTTTTGCTTGCATAGTATTTTTTGAGATTGTTCCTTATGTCAGTAGTTCATTACTTTGTATTATTGAGTTGTATTCCATTGTATGAATATATTAAAATTTGGTTATTCATTTTCCTGATAATGAGTATATGTAATATTACCAATATTTTAGTCTTTTTTAAAAAAGATTTTATTTATTCATGAGAGACAGAGAAAGAGAGAGAGAGAGAGAGAGGTGGAGACATAGGCAAAGGGAGAAGCAGGCTCCCTGCAAGGAACCCAATGTGGGACTCGATCCTGGGACTCCGGGATCACACCCTGAGTCAAGGCAGACGCTCAACCACTGAGCCACCCAGGGATCCCTCCAACATTTTACTTTTATGGGCAAAGTTGTTATGTATATTCTTGTCTGGGTCTTTTCAGGGACATATGTTTTCATTTTTCTTGAGTAAATATTTAGGAATGAAATAATTAGATCATAGAATAGGTGTATATTTTGTTAACAAAAAATTACTAAACAGTTTTCCAGAGTGGATGTATCATTTTTCACTCCCACAAGCAATGCATTAGAGCACAAAAGATTCTGTTTCTTCCCTAACACTCAGTATTGTTAGCTTTTTGTTGTGATCATTTCAGTGGGTATACAGGGAATCATCCTGGTTCCTCATGTAAAATTAACCAAGTCCCAGTAGACATTTTCTTGATATTGTCCCTTAGGTGTGTCTTTTCCTTCTTTCCTTGCTTCCTTCCTTCTTTCTTTCCTTCTTTCCCCCTCCCTCTTTCTCTCTTTCACAGTCATAGCCCAGCCTTGATCATCTCTCATCTGAACTGAGCAATGGTCTCTTCACTTGCCTCCTTTTCTCTAAGCGACCAGACTGCTCATATTGTTCTTGTGGCTTCCTGATCACATAAGTTCTTTGCTGCTGAAAGCCTGTAATGACTAACACTGATATAATTTTCAAGCTTTTAATTAAGTAGAATTGTATCAAAAAATTCTTTCTTTGGAGCAGAGCTCATCTGGTTGAAGGGGGATGGGAACCTGCTGGTTTATTATTCCCATTTATTCTCCATGATGTCCAGTTGTGTCCTGGGGTTCCTCTGTGCATTCATTGTGTTCTCTGCAGTGTTTGTGGGGAACCTTCAGCTGCCCGGCCATTCCCGGACCTGGTACCTGTCCTAGAGCACCAGCTCCTCTGTCTCCCTTACATTCCCTTCTAGCTGTGTATGAGTGTTTATAGTCTGAATGAACATGAGGTTGCAAACCTTAAGGCCTCTGCTATTCCCTGTCCTTGGAAATGGCTTCTCTGCCCATCTCCTGGTGTCTGCCCAGGGAAATGTGGCATCCTTTGTGCCAACATGCTCAGCTATCTACCCTTCTTGAGGTCTCCCTGCTTTATGCTGCTTGTACATACACTCCCACTGGGCTATAGTGGTCTTGGTCATCTCTGCCTCTACAGTGCCCAGTCATCCCATGTTCCATTTCCTTTACATTGTGGTCTCAACCTAATTTTCTTATATTATGTTCACTAACTTCCAGGCTTTAACCTTGCACTTCTGCCAGAGTGGTGCACACACCATACTGTACAAGCATCTCTCTTCTGACTTTTGCCTGTAATGCCTTCCCTTATCTGGAATGCCCTGTTCCCTTTATCTTCTTTTCTCAATTCTTTCCACCTTCTATCGGCCCCCTGATTCCACTTCCTCCATAAGCTATCCCCAAATACCCGATGTAGCAGTGAACTCTTTCTCCTCTGAATTATACTTAGTATTTCTAAACTCCTGTATCACTTATCATAACCCTCCTAAAGGCCTACCATCTATTTGAGGGTTGAGGTGAATTCAGAGGAAGAGATAGTAACAGCTGGGCTTCATCGAACCCTCCCCTTGTCTCACCTAGCCTGTGTGGACTCTGACTCCCCGGGGCTCATGCACTGCTCAAAGTGTGAGGGTCTTATGGGAGGTGCTCACTGGGTGGGACTCCTCTTTAAAAAGTGGTGTGAGCATTATGATAGCACCAAATGCTGGAAGGATAGTGCTATTCATGTAAGTGATTGTTGGGGGGGGGGGAAGGCTGAAGACAATTTTTATTGTCATAGATATTTGTCACTGGTCAATTCTCTTTGGGAAAATGCTCCAGCCTCCATGAGAATTGGCTCTGATTCTGCCAAGTGCCATTGGCTCTGTGGTAGAGGGCTGTGGCTCCCTGACCCTATTGTGCCTGTGGATTTGCTGGAAGAGAAACAGTTTTTATCTCTTCTGAAGATATCTCTGGCCCTCTGCTCGGAATCCTCAGAACTTAGCAACAGAGAGCCTGGGGGGTTTTGAGTCATTTGGCACCGAGGCGGTCAAAGCAGCCAGCAGAAAAGCCCATAACCACCTCTGATGGGCTCTAGTGGGCTCCATTAGGATTCAGGACATGCTGGTTTTGCAGGGTAAAAGACCACAGCTTGTCAGAAAAATAATGCAGGCTCAAATAGCTTCTGGTCTGGACAAACCATTTACAAAGAGCCTAAGTTAAGTGGGCAGGTGGCCAATTTTTGAAGTCTAGTGTCATTTGAAATGAACACAAACAGCGGGGGATGGAGAAAAACCGTGAAAGCTGCTGTGTTCAAATTAGCTGTGGGAGTTTCAGATCTTGTTGGTGTACAGTGATCGTCTGGTATAAACTTCATCTCAAAAATGCCCTACCTGTCCTTGGATTCTGATCTCCCATTAAACAAACTCTGTGGGTCATTTTGTTTGGTTTTCCCTCAAAAGTTAGCCCATTTGGAGCATCCCATAATATTTCCTTTTCTTTTTTTCTTTCTTTTACCCCAATATAGAAATTGACTACCCCTGATATCTGGTCAGGGTCTTTTGCTTTTCTTTCCTGTACTGTTGTAACCTCCAAAAACCATTTTCACGCATCCTGCTGTCCTTCTTCCCTGCCTGTGTTGGCTCTAGTTCCACCTGCAATCTTTGGGCTAGGCCATGGTCTTTAGAACTCACGTTAGGCTGACCACTGAGAGGGAGGTGGGAGGAGAAATCCAGAAGCCTGAGCTAACTCTGCCAAAGGACTGACCTGGAATCCCTACCTACCTAATCTACCTGGTCCTGCAGGTCCACAGTCTGCATTGTCTTAGTGCTTTGAATTCTCTATTTTATTATCACTGACATTCCCTTATATTGCTCAGGAAATATTACTGTTGTTTACATAAGTATGTTTTAAATTCCCAGGGAAGGGACTTTGTCTTCATTTCTTTTGTGCTGTCTTAGCCTCAATATCTACAGATATTTAGAGCTGGTCTACATACAGCTGATGCTCCATAAATGTTTCCCTTTTGGGGTATCTTACTGGTAAATCATTTAGAACACTGGTTTATGAAATGTGATTCCAAAGACCACTGGGGTTTCCTAAGATCCTTTCAGAATCTCTGTGATGATGGGTTCATTTCATAATAATAGTAAGGGGTTATTTGTTTTCTACACTTAGACTGATGAGACAGAACAAAGATGGGTGGAACCACTGGTGTCTCCTTGAATTAAGACAATGGCATCAAACTGTCCTAGGAGTCAGTGTTACTCCCACATGCTTGTAATAATAAATACAAACAAAAATAATAACTGCCAGTTTCACTTAACAATGTACTAGTTCAAGTTTTAGAAATGATTAATTGTATTATAAATACCAACCCCTGAGTGCACATCTTTTTAAATATCCTGTGTGACAAAGTGGGGATGATACATTAAGGACTTCTGTTCCACATCAATGTACCTATGTAATTGTTTGGGTTATGAACTGACTTAAAAACTCTTTTTTTCCTTTTTTTTTTTTCTCCCTAAAGATTTTATTTATTCATTTGAGGGAGGGAGGGAGGAAGAGAGAGAGAGAGAGAGAGAGAGAGAGAGAGAGAAAATGTATGAGCATGAGTAGGGGGAGAGGCAGAGGGAGAAGCAGACTCCCACTGAGCTGGAAGCCTAATGTAGGGCTCAATCCCAGGATCCAGGATCATGACCTGAGCCGATGGCAGATGCTTAACTACCAGAGCTACCCAGGCACCCCTAAAACTCTTTTCTTGAACACTGTTTTTATTTTTAAAAAATGGCTGGCAGACAAATTATGGCTATTCAGATTTAAATATTTGGGAAACATTTTCTCAAAAGTGAATAAAATAAGCCTGCCATTTCAAGGCATACAACTGAATGTATTTTTTTTTTAGTGACACAGTTTAAGCATTCAAGCAAAAATTAGAGTTTTGGAAAATTTATATCCCTTACGATGAACTTGACAGCTTTCTAAACCTTAAAGACTTTTCTGATGAGATGGTTGATATTGGGGAATGTTCTTTTTTTTGACATTATATAATGAAATTTGTCAAAATTTGGAAGATCTATATAACTCAGTGACTGTTTTCCAAATGATCAGTGCATGTTGTTACAAAATCATTGATGGGAGAAAGATCTGTCCAAAATGCAAGATAAAACCAACAGAGTTTAATATAATGGAGTACAAGGAGTTCACTGATCATGGTTTCATATTTCACACTGCAATTAACACTTAACCCTTGTCAAATTTTGGTGTAGTATCAAAGAAAAATATGCATAATGATCTGATAAGGCTATTCAGTCTTCCCTTTCCAAGTACATATCTGTGTGAACTGGATTCTCTTCATATACTTCAACTAAAATAGCACATTGCAACAGAATTGAAAACACATAGATATGATAATTCAACATTCTTTATTAAGCTAGACATAAAAGAGATTTGCAAAAATATAAAACAATGCTATTCTTCACACTAATTTTTAAAAAATAGTTTAAAAAATAAACCTTTTATTTTAAAATAATTTTATACTTCTAGAAAAGCCCAAAACATAGTCCAAAGAGTTTGTGTGCTCTTCACTTAGTTTTCCTTAATATTAACATTTTACATGACCGTGGTATATTTTTAAAACTAGGAAATTAACAATACCACACTATTAACTACAGACTTTATTTGGATTTCTCTGGTTTTCCTATCAATGTCTTTTTTTTTTTAATTTAAATTTTAATTTTTTAAAAAGATTTTATTTATTTATCCATGAATAACAGAGAGAGAGAGAGAGAGAGAGAGAGGCAGAGACACAGGCAGAGGGAGAAGCAGGCTCCATGCAGGGAAGCCGACGTCGGACTCGACCCTGGGCCGAAGGCAGTGCTAAATGGCTGAGCCACCCAGGCTGCCCCAATGTCCTTTTTATGTTCTGGGGTCCAGTCTAGTATATCACACTGCATTTATAATATAATTAATTTTATATAAATACATATGTGAGAATATAATGGTTTGCTGTTATTTTAAAATAAATTAATAAATATTTTTCAAAATTTCAGTATTAATTTCTAACACAGTAAAGATGGATGGATGTGACTCACCAAAGCCCTTTTGAATTCCCAACAATTTTCAAGTACGTAAAAGGGTCTAAGAACAAATGTTTGAAGACTGTTGACCTGGAATATACTGTAAGAGGAGAATGATCTTATTTGCAAACAGCTAGCCTGTAAGGATAGTCATAAGGTTGAGGGTTTATATAATGTCTCTGGAGAGTTTATTCCCTCCTCCCCTCTCCCAACACAATCTATAAATACCCATGGGTGTGCAAAACTAAATTAATTGAGAAAGAACCTGAGTACTGGAGATAGCACAAGATCAAGCCACTTAGTTTGGTCAGCCCACAAATGTTTACTGAGCACTGACTATGTACCTTGTAGCATTCCAGGCCCTAGAGATACAGCTCTCCATAAGATAGAAGGAGTCTCTATCTAAAGAACTTAAATTCTTTTGAGGAAAGTTACACAACACATGTACAAACAAACAAAAATCATATCACTTTATGTACTGGCATTTGCTATAAAGGCAGAGGAAATAGGGTGATATCATAGAGAGCCATGGCAGTAGGAAAGAGGTGGGTGGGTGCCTATGTTGGGCTTGGTCATATTTGGAGGAAGCTGGCCAGCTGAAGATCTGGTGGATGAACATTCCAAGTATGAGCTTGGTGCGTTCCAGCGGATGGAGGGAAGGTCAGGGTGGTAAGTGAGGAGCAGAGTCGGGGAAGATGGGGCCAGCAAGGCAGGCAGCATCCAGATCAAGTAGGGCTCCTGCGTCAGGTAGAGGGTTTGGATATTACTCTCACTGTCTGTGAAGCTCTATTAGGCTGTAAGCAGGGGAGTGAGAGGGTCTGATTGGTGAACTCACCCTGGCTATATGAAGGATGGAGTCTCAGGTGGCAAGATAGAGACAGGGTGAGCAGTTAGGTGCCTTGCACTAGCCAGGGGAGAGAGGATGGTGGCTTGGGTTCTAGGTATGCTGCTGAATATAGTTGAGACATTGTCAGGTTCAGGATCCATTTTTGTGTTAGAAGCAGCATGTTTTGCTAATAGATTGGATGTGGGCAGGAAGAAAAAACAAATCAAAGAGGGATCTGAAGTTTCTGTCCTGAGGAGCTGGGTGAATGGTTGTACCACTTACTGAAATGAAGAAACCTTGAAAGCAGTGAATTCGCAGATGTTATTCAGTAGTGCTCTTTGGATTCAGGTTGGATTTGAGCCCTGTTGAATATCCTAGCATATACACTACAATCTGAATGTGCAGACATTGATTCAGTAGCTACTCTGTTCAAGACGCTGTTCTAAGTGTTGAAGGAGATCATCATCATCACACACACACACACGCACACCATATTTATTTCTCTCTCTCATAATGCTTTGGAAGCAGAGGAGATAGAGTGAGTAATACCATCTGGGTGACTTCTCTCTTCCTGTGCTGATTGGGGTACAGGGGAACATCTAGAAATCAGGGTAGTGTGTGCTCTTTGGGAAACAGGTGGCATGTTTGGGTAACCATTTTGCAATTTTTTGGAACGCAAGAGATAGCAGTATAATGTCTTTTATCTTTTTCTCCTTAGAAGCTTAGAGCATTTCATCTTACTCCTCCTTCCTGTGTCTGCGGAAGAGAGGTAGGCGGGAGAATGTCATTACTTACAAATATATTATGAGTAAATAATGAAAGTACTCAGAAAATCAGAAAAGAAGACTGTTCCTTGTGGAGTGTCTGGCCAAGTTTGTTTGGTTTAAAGATGATAAAAACAGGGCCATTGTGTGTTGAGAGTGGCCTGCAGTCAGCCATGGTGCTGCAGATCAGAGAAGAGCCCAAGGGGCTTAGCTTCTTCCTCAGTCACCTCCTCCTACCCCTACATCATTCCTAGATTTGCAGGTTGGGCCCTCTGGTTCTCTCCAGGTAGCTGTGCAGGTCTCGCCTGGCAATTTGTGATGCCAGCATGTGGTGGCATCCACCAACCTGACAGCAGCCTGTCTCCTCCCTGCATGACTTGCCATCTGCCAGGAACAGAGATCACTGACCTGCAGGGGACCTCTGAGCTCTCCTTGGTGCCGAGTGTGGAGTCCTCTCCAAAACAGATTCTTTGGGGGTAACTGGAATGATGTGGGCACTGGCTTTCTCTTTATGATCAAGAACCATAGTGAAGGGAGTTTTGATGTGAGGATGGCAATGGCCAAAGAATTATATAGTCCCTCTGCCAAAGCAGTAATATTATTGGTGGTAATAAAGATAATAGTAGCTACCATTTATTTAATCCCTACTATGCACCAAGAACTTTTAGGCTTATATTCTTTGTTCTCCTCATCACAATGAAATAACTATTAATATTCTTATTTTATTGATAAAGGAACTGAGGGTCAGAGATTAAATGACTCCCCCCAATGTTGTATAACTAGCAAATGGCAAAGGCAGCCATGTACGTGTCCCTGGGCTCTTGTTCCTGTATTATAATCTGTTGCCTGACTCATGCCTACCCCAGCTCCTGCTTTTTCTTCTAAAAAGTTAAATAGCCTTAGAGTCCTCCAAAGAACTAAAAACAATCACATCTTTTTGGGTGGTAGTGTTGGTGGGGGCCTATATTTAAACACAGTGTTCTGGGCCCACCCAGGTCAAACACCTGACATGACGGACACTGGCCACGGTATAGAGTCTGGGGGTATGGAGAGGGAAGTGTGACATAGAGATGTCTCACTTTCAAGGTGGCCTTCTTTCTCATGGCCAGATGTTGCTTTGGGACAGAATCATTTCCCTCTAAAGATCCCTGCTCACCATTCAAGGCCCTTTCCCCTGGTTTCTCTGGTCTGCTGAATTTCATTTCTTTCTATTTAGGTTAACGCTGATTTCCCAGGACAGCCGGTGGCGTGAAGAGGTAGATAGAAGGGGGCACCTAAATCCAGGGTTCCAGGAGATAAACCTCCCCTCATTGTCAGAATTACTGCCACTAGAAGGTTGCCTGGTCCCTGTGGTTCTGAGGGAAAGACTCAGGCTTAAATTAGAGGCCATATCATGTGTGCTTTTGAAATAGATTTCTCATAATCCTTGGGTAGGTTAGCGCTCTCTGGAGGCCCAGAAGTGCTGACCTCAGGTTTTCTTGTCGGAGCCCTGCCACACCAGACTTGATTGAAGCAGGCTCAGACTGCATCAGGTGGGTGGACTTGCGCTCCCACATAGGGGTGATGCCAGGGAACACTCCTGGGCCAGAAGTCACCTTTGCAGGCACCTTCATTTGCCTCACAACCCAATTACAGAGACCAAGTACGCTATTAGAGGAAGGGTATTTTTCTTGCAGTTGCCAATGGAGCGGAGCTCCTTGGGAGAGCAGCCTGCAGTATGAGGCCAGCCGGCTGCCCAAGGCCTAAAGCAGAACCTTCTAGATGTGTGCAAGAGGAATGGGTGAGCTCCTCTTGCTACAGAGAGGAAAGTGTGCAGATTTCCCTGGAAGGCCCTTTGCCCTCCTACCTCCTCCCCTCCCCATCCTTCCTCAGTGCCAGGGCTCTCACTAGAGAGACTGTGTTGCTTTGGGAACCGGCCAAGCTCTCTATGTACTTACTGGCATGGGGAGGCGAGAATAATGCGAGGAACTTACTGACGTCACATTGAGCGCTGTGGTCTGTGTGGCATTTTCATGTACGATGTGACATTTAGCTCTCATTACACTTTAGTGTGATCAGCAGGGCAAATATGAGGAAGTCTGTTTTCTAGATGGGAAGACTGGAACACAGAGGCTGCTTTCTCCGGGGTGACTCAATGGCCCCATTTCTCTTTAGGACGGCTTGAGGCGGGGGGGGGGGGGGGGGTGCATTTAAAAGCCAAACAATAGCCTAAACTTGTACTTTTCATTTTCCTTCTGAAACAAAGACCTACCTGGAACCTTACTACCCTTCAAAGGTTGCAGGGACAGAGCCTGCTGTCCCCGAGGGGTTATCTGCAAACTCCTTCCCAGCAGCTGGGGTCGGGTCCATCCCACACAGTCCCTGCTCCTGTGTCCCCCTTCTGTCCCCGCCTAGAGGGGAGCAAGGCACCCCTGCAAAGGAGGAAGCCAGGGTGAGGCGGAACCTCAGGCCTTTCGCTCAACACTTTCACCATTTATCAAAGGAAATGAAAAACAAACAGTACAGCAATTTTAATTACTCTGCATCAAGGAGGTGATCAAACACCCAGTGACTTTAATTATGGACTCCAGAGGCAGGCAGCTGGGAGGCAGCCTCACAGAGCTCCGAGGCTGCCGGCTGGCCGGGGATGCTCTCCATCTGCAGAACAGACCTGCGCCACCCCCAGCCCCCAGCCCCCGGCCCCAGGACACGTGGGAGCAGGGGCATCTGGAGATTGGATTGAGTGTGAGGGTGGGGGCAACGGTGGAATGGATCGAGCAGAGAGAAATATGTGACCTTCAGGTTGTAGGAAAAAGCAACCAGTGTTCTTGGGGGGTCCTCGGGAAGGGAACTCACGAATCGGTGCTAGCTCCCAGGCCTCGGCCAGAGCCAACCGCTCTGCAGACGACTCGGTGCCGCGTTGGCAGATCCGCGCTCTGCGGCTTCAGGAAGGTGAAGCTGCTTCTCTGGGGCTTGAGGGGGCCCAAGTCCCAACCTCGATGCCCAGGGTTCTCAGCCGAGGAGAGGTCGTGGCTCCTCTGCATGTCAGCTGGCTGCTGCCTTCTTTTGACATCTCTCCTCCTTTCTGGGCTGCTCCTGATTGGTGCCCCGTTGTATTGCTGTTAAACACCTTTTCATCCTTGCTGCCCCCTCCAACCTTCGTTTTTTGTTTTTATTTTTGTTTTAAACTAGCAAGTGCCTTTAGCCTGGGAGGTCGAAACATTTCATAACAGGCTTTTTGCGATTCCTCGGCACCGTGAACACAGGTTTGCACTGTGTTCTCCCAGCGGTCTCTTGGGGTTCTTGCCGTGTCAGGACTATCTTGCCAGAACACGAGCAACTGTCTTGCCTGCAGTCAAGTTATAGGATGCCGCTAGTTTTTCTGAAGCTGCCACAACCTGCAGGTCTGATAGAGCATCTCACCAACTGCAGCAGGGCTGCATTATCTCTCAGAAGCAGCACAGTGCCAACTGGCACATAGCAGCTGGGTAGACCAGAAGCCTGAGCGAGGGCACTGTGTTTGTAATTGCCTGGAGATAGCCATTAATAACTTTAAACTTTTTGTCCTCTTCCATGGGCAATCAGCAGAGTGTTGAATCTTGAGAGTATTTTCTCTGGAGAAGCAAAGCTTTTGAAAATAATAATGAAGATGTCTAAAATGTGCTATTTGATGCTGTTTAGCCATATTGATCTGGGAATGGGTCCAGGGCATGCACACAGTTCTTTCAGAAGACCCAAGTCCCAAGGAAGTGGGGGAGCTGAACTAATTGGAAGGCAAAGGTCTAAGCACCAGAGATGTGATTTTTATTGGTGGTTGATATACAGTTCAGAGCCTCACTCAGCATGTGCAGTCAAGATCGCTTGGGCCCCTCTCCTGGTGCACAGGGCTGTCTGTATCTTTGCTTTTGTTCCTCTGATACAGTCTGTAGTCCTGAAGTTACCCTGTGGACTTCTGCCTGAAAGAACCTGTTATTTCTGGTCATATCAATGCCATGAGTGCCTGGGTTCATACCTTAACCTTGCCACAAGGCCACGTGACATGAGGCGAGTCACATAATTTCTCTAGGCTTCAGTTTCTGCTTTGGCAGATGTGAGATCGAAATACTTTTATTACCCTTGAGTATGTTTAAACTGTGATGATGGTATGTGGAATCACTTTAGAAAGTTAGACTTATTACTAAATCAAGGTAAACTATTATTTCATTTAACTTCTATGGGCGTACATATTTTTGTTCCTTTGCTTTTTACTAATGTCCCCTTCTTCATTTTTCAGTTGTCCGGTCTGCAGGTTATTCTTCGGGAATTTTTCAGAGGTCCCAGGATGGGCTGAAGAAGGTGTACAGTGTCCATTGGTCAGGGTTTTTGCTAAATTGTTCCAATTTTGGTAGGGTGAGTCTTGGTTGTTTGGATGCAGTGTATACACAGCCTGTAAACCTGAGAGGAAAGAAGGCATAGATCCTGAGAATGAGTGCATTGCCCTGCTGGACTTATTTTCCAGTTACACTCCAAATTGCCCAACCACCCCAAAAATCACACTTGGCAGCAAATCCATTCAACTGATTTTCGTTTCACTGATAATTCTTGAGGCGGTCTTCATTTGAGCCACTTGTGTCATTGGGATGTGTTGGTGACCTGCAGGTGTACATTCCCCAGAAAGAAGACAAGGAACAGTCTCAGGTGTGACACTTGAGTACATAGAGCTGGCAGCCATTGAATAAATAATGTGCTTCTGTGGAATAACTATTGTGGGTGCTGAAGGTTGGAGAATTGTTAAGGACCTGGAGATAAAAGCCTGAAATATCTAGAACTGCTCCTCCTGCTGCTTTGGGAATATCAGAGGAGAATTTTCAGTCCAGCATGTAGAGGGGGTATCCATGCCCATGGAAGGCCTTCTGTTCCCTGGAAAAACAGGGAGCCTTAGTCTGATTCTTGGCTCCTTCCTGATTCTATGCTCTTTTCCAGCCCAAAATGCCACCTTGCAGTGAGCTGGACACAGGGGTCCTGAGATTGCACTGGATCTCTGATCCCATTGAACCTGGTCAAGTGTATAGGTGGGGCCTTTGTCAGGAGCTGTGGAGCTGAGTGGTATTGGCAGAGATCACCCATATGATGTGATAGGATGAAGGGTCTGGTTCCAATTTATAGTCAAGTTGCTGGCAGTGAGGGACTTTGAGACAGTGAGGCTTCATGCAGAAGGAGAGGGGAGAGGGAAACTCATATTGTTCCCTGGCCTTCCCATCCTGCACAGGGCTTGAATTCAGGGCGGAAGATGCTTTGGAAAAGTCATTAGGAAATGCATTTTCTAATATTCTGTAGTAACTCTGGTTGACTGAAGACCAACCAAGGACCAGCCAGATTGGAGCTCCATAATTATTACCTTCCCCTTGCAGAGATTTGAAGTGGATTAAGTGATTAGAAGTGCCTAATTGCTCATGGACTCCCTTTATGATACTGGCAGGTGAAGACAGCTTGTAAATTACTGCTTTCTCCTGACCCCAAATCAAGTGCCACCACCCAGGCAGGATCTCTGACAAAAGTAGGCAGGCAGCAGCTGCAACTGACTTTGCCTTTCCTAAACATGAGATCTGGAATTCCATCAGAGCCTCAAATTATTTCTCATTTTGACAAGTGGGAAGAAAGGAAGATAACCAGAATGTTTTAATAAAGATGAGAAGATACCTAAAGCAAACACTGAAACAATTTGATTTAAAAGCTTTGGAAGGGCAGCCCGGGTGGCTCAGAGGTTTAGCACCGCCTTCAGCCCAGGGCATGATCCTGGAGACCCGGGATCGAGTCTCACGTTGGGCTCCCTGCATGGAGCCTGCTTCTCCCTCTGCCTGTGTCTCTGCCTCTCTCTCTCTCTCTCTTTCTCTCTCTCTCTGTCTCTCTGTGTTTCTCATGAATAAATAAATAAAATCTTTAAGAAAAAAATAAAAGCTTTGGAAGGACGGCTGGATTTGGAGTCAGGAGACCTGAGTTTGAGTCCCTGCTCTATTTATGCTAGTTATATGGAACTTATACTGACCGTTCCTTGGGCACATCACAAGGGCTTTCTGGGCTTTAATAACCACCTTTCAGTATGATTGTGAGGTTTGTGTAAAGTCACTATGTGGAACTTCTGAATATATACACATAAAATGCTTGGTCAGTGTGTTAGTTTCCAAGAAATCAAGGTGTCAGCAGGACAGTGCTCTCTCCCTGAGGAGTTTAGGGGAGAACTTTACCTTGTTTCTAGCTATTGGACGATGCTTGGCATTCCTTGGTTGTTGGTGTATTACTCCAATCTCTGCTTTTGTTTTCATATAACATTTGCCGCTATTTGTTTGTCCAAGTTCCCTTCTTGTTATAAGGACACTAATTAGGATCAGCATTCATTCAGTGTGACCTCTTTGCTTCATTACATTACCAATAAGGTCACATTCACAAGTCCTGGGAGTTAGGATTTCAACATACCCTTTTTGAGAGACACAATTCAACCCATAAGTCAGTAAATGCTGGCTATGAAGATGAGTATCTAGTAACATTTTCCCAGATGCCCCACGAATGTGGTCTGAATAGTGGATGAGGCTCAATTAAGGCCATGGGATGGGATGGCTTAGAACAGAGGTTCACTTGCTGGGGAGAGGAAGAGTTGGTGAACTCACTATTTCCCTTGGGATGCTGCTGCCATCTGAAGGCACATTTATTTCCTGTTCCAGCTAAAACCTGGTGTGAAGGAGGGGCTAGTGCTGGAGGAGGGAAGACTTTATACTGACCTCTCCTTCCAGACCTATTCCTAATAAAAGAGCCTCAGTTTCTAATTAGAGAATGGAGCCCCTACATGGGCTCTAAAGTACTGAAATGTCTGCACAAGTAGATGTGTGCTGCCTAGCTCTCCCTGGAGAAGGCCCTGCCCAGGACAGCTCAGAGATATCCTGGAGGTGCTTTTGGAGTTGTTTTCTTTGGGACCACCTTCTGGACTCTTCTAATAATTTTAAGAATAAGGCTCAAAGACTGAAAACAGAAAGTGCTGTTTAGACATGGTTGGCCACATCATGCATTTTGGTTTTCCTACTGCAACACTAGCTGACATGTCTACAATGGTGTTGGGTACTGAGTACAAGGAAGAGAGGGTTCTCCTTCTAGAGGCTCCTAGGGAATGAGGGTGCACATCATTACAGAGTGTATTGTGTCTGTCATTTGTGGGTCTAGGGAGCTAGGGGGCAGCTAGGAGAGCCTAGAAAGGAACTCTGAACCGGCCTGGATGAGAGAAGGAGGAGGGTGTCTTCAGGGAAGGAACATCTAATGCACAGCCTCGCCAGGTGATGAAGAGGTGAAAACACAGTGTAGCATTTCACAAGATAGGAGGGAAGAGCAAGCAGGGCGTGCAATCAGCAAGGCATGGCAAACCTTGGGTATGGCTGGAATTGGTTTGCAATGCAGCTGGACACGAGGCTTGCCTGGTTCCCAGATGCATTTACATTTCAGTGGGAGTTAAGAGTTGTGCAGGTTTCAAACTGGTTCTCATTAGAAACTGTAAGGGCAGCTAAGGTCCTGGAGGGAAGCCAGCCAGTAACTGGGGGCTGTTCCTCTGTGTGTTCACTACAAACACACATAGCACTGTCCTATGTTCTCTTAGGGTCACAGTGACTGTTGTTGGTCTAATGACATCCCCAAAGAACATCTCTTACTGTAAGATAAAATAACCTGTGTTGTCACTGCTCTTCTTGCCTCTGACACCAGCATCCAATGGGATTCTATTGTATACAGCTTCCATTTTGTGGGACTCCATAGACGATTGGCCAGGGAACTCCCCCGGGTGCCAGGTGGCTTGAAATATCTCATTAGGAATAACTGTGTGGGAAGAAACAATATTTTTAGCAATGGGTAGGAAGTGTTACTGAAATATGACTTATTTGACATTATGGAAATTAGAATCATCAGTTCAAATCAGATGGTACAATAGTAACTGTAACCACATTGGAGGCCACAGATCAAAAGAATAGAATGGGATTCAGCACTAGCATATTTCTCTTTCTGTTGTGTATTATTAAATAGTGTGGAGCTTGTCTCAAGGTACAGCATTACCAGCAACAATTCTTTGCCTAGCATTGCACGGTGATACTCTGGGATTGTGTTTATGGACCCTTGGAGGAGTTCTGGGGCTTTAGGAATTGATAAGGTCTCTGAATTTCTGACAAGCTGTGGTCCATAGTGGAACCACCATGGGAGATTTGCCAGGAGACAGGTTTGAGAAGAAATGTCCCAGTAAGGGTTTGCCAGGAGACAGACCCTACAGAGTTTAGTGCCCAGGATGTTTGCTAAGAATGGCTCCTGAGAGGGATACCCAGGGAAGGGAGGAGCAGAAGCAGGATGAGACAGCTGGGCTTTGGTGCAGGTGTAGTGGTTTCAGGGGCCCCTGAGGAGGGCTGGGGGCTACCGTGGCCTGCTGGAGTTTCCCCATGGTGGACTGCAGTGGCCAGGCTTTTTCATCCCTGCATTTGGGCCATCCTGGGTAGGGGTGTGACTTTGGGTGGGACAGTTCTCCATAGCAGAAGCCATTCCTGAAGGGGAAGGCAGCTGAAAACTAATGCCAGCCTCCCTACCAGCAGTTGAGGCAAGTTCTTCCTCAAAAGGACATCTGGACACCTCCCTGTCCACCACAAGAAGTTCCAGGTATTTTTAAAAAAATTTTATTTATTTATTCATGAGAGACACACAGAGAGAGAGGCAGAGACACAGGCAGAGGGAGAAGCAGGTCCCATGCAGGTCTCCAGGATCCCACGCGGGTCTCCAGGATCACACCCTGGGCTGAAGGCGGCGCTAAACCGCTGAGCCACCCGGGCTGCCCAAGTTCTAGGTATTTATCTTGATGTGGGTCCAGACCACTCAATCAGTGAGCAAATCACAGTCCATCGACTTGGGAGGGTGGCCTATTATTTTTGGTTTGTGAGAAACAGAAATTGCTGCTTGTGATAAAGTTGCATTGTGAGGGTTCTGTTTTATATGGAATTGGTACTTAAATTTACTTCCCACTCAGACCCTAACATCTTCGCATGTCACAGGTCTCTGGGCTTTATCATTCTTGACAAACACTTGTCTATAAAATCCAAGAATGTGGTAGGAGCAGTGAGCCTGCCCCTACCCAGATGCTGCTCCTCTCGGCCCCTCTCCCTGGCCCTCCTGGGATATGACCTGGGAAGATGGTCTTTGTTGGGCTTCTCTCCATCACTGGCTCCCACCAGTCAGTCACAGGTGTCTGGATTTCCCCAAGTTTAAGAGGGAAGCTTTGATTTCCTCCTTGCTCAAAATGATTCCTAAAAGGAAGATAGTAAATATTCTGGACTGGCAGTAGGTGTGAGGAAAGAATGTTATTTTAGCAGTTAGGTACACACCATTTTGCCTTTGACTTCCAGGCAAAATGTGACTAAGCCATGTAATGTTCCTGGGTGCCTTTTCTAAGTCTCTGTATGTGTGGAGGATGAGGTTAGGTGATACCTCAGCTCCTTTCTAGTGTTGTGATTTCTTTATATACATCTCTGTTGGGACCTGGAATCATCCCTCTCTCATCCCTTCACTTCTGGGTAGCCTGAGTCCCATGCCCCTCTACTTTTTCCCTGCCTCAACCTCCACCTCCAGCTAGCATCCATGTTCCATGACACTGATCTACGGTTCCACTGAGCAGCAACTCTTCCTTCCCAGCAAGGGAAGGTAGGTAGGAGGGAGCAGGAGTGTTGGCATTGATTTAGGGTCCATCTGGCTCTAGTAGAGGAATGAGGAGTGGCTTTCAAAGGGAATCACCTAGCCTATACTTGATATGCTTGCTCTTTTCCCCAAAGCCAGAAACTGCTCAGCCAGGTGATGGATCTAGATCAATATGGTTTCTTTCATTACCTGGAAACTTCCCAGTCTGTGCTCACCTCAGCTGAAAAGATGAGAAGAATTGATTCAGGGCAAGAATTTGAAAGTATAACCACATTAGGAACTGAAGTGGTGAGATATGTGCTCACTCCCAACATCAGGGCTGTTGCCAGACAGCCAAGCTGTCATTTCTGGCAAGGTGACAAGACCCCAATGCTCTGATGTGAGGCACTTGCTCATTACCTGGCATCCCAGTGGTCATGACCATCTGCTCAGTTTGCCCCCTCACAAGATGGCAAAGCAGATTTTTCAAGATACCAGCACCAACATGCCAGGGGATGTATACACAGATATGCTCAAAACTGGAGAGAAACGGAGTGGCCTTCCTAGAAGGTGCTGCTGGTGCCTGGTCAGTGTCCCAGCACACAGGCCATGTCCTTAAATGCTCTATCTTTCCCATAAATGTCTTGATTTTAGAGCCCCTATTTCCCCATCACATTCCCTCTAAATGAGGAATGGCTTGGTACTGTCCTGAATGAGCACTGTCTTGAGGTCTGGGCTGTTGAATGCTATTGCCCAGAGCACTGACTGAGTGAAAGAAGCAATGCTAAAGTCGAGGCTCTCAAATTTCAGACCTCTGAAAGTCTTTGGCTTTTTCCAGCTTCCTCACAAAGCACGTAGAAAGTATACTTCTGTGTAATTGTTTTCCAGGTAGCCACGCTACTCCGGTTGGAGGTGAGCAAGTGGAGGTAATACCGGAGAAAGCCTGGAATCAGTGGCTTAGCACGGTAGACGTTTACTTCCCAGTCCCCTGAAGTCCCGTGCGCGCCAGGGCTGGGGATCGCGGAGCTTTGCTCACTTGCTCCTGCAGGAACTCCGACTTTCCCCTGTTTCTGGTGGCTTCCCCCGGGAGCGGGGCAGGGTATCCAACCCGCAGAAGAGAACGCAGGAAAAGACCCCGCGCAGCCTCCGAAGGCCCAGGCCTGGACGGGAGCGCATCCCTTGTGCCCGTGTTCCCCTGGCCAGAACTCCGTGGCATGGCACGCTGACTTCAGGAGAGGAAGCAAAGGTTTGCCGAATCTTTTGTGGCTGGGAAAAGGGAAAAACAACTGGGTCTGTTAGAGTGAGGATTCATTTCCAGAAAATCCTGTCTCATCAGTGGTGCATACATGGTGTCTATCTACCCACCCGGCATCACCTATCTATCGTTTCCCATCTTTAGTAAAGAAAGGGCACCCCCATGACTCTTCCCAAAGCAAAGGCCTGACAAGACCTTATATCTTGTATGATTTTCTCTCATCCTCCTCTTCTGAAGTAATCATCATCCTGAATCTTGTCCTCATTTTTTTTTTTTGCCAGACATTTTTAGAGTTGTGTCTTATCTACATGTATCCCCCCAAGACATATAATTTTATTTTAGTTGTTTTGTGTGTGTGAAAAGGACCTCAGTGTATGTGCTCTTTGACTTTTCTTATGTAAATACTAAATCTGCGATTCAGATGCGGTGCCTTTCCTCATTCGTACAGGATTATACCTCCGTGTAGTCACTCATGCTCCCGGAGATGCTCCCGGAGATACGCGCTGGGAATGATGGCAGGTCTCGCTATTTGAACAGTGCTACTACCATCATCCATTACATGCCTCGTATTGTATGTGGGTGGAAGTTTTTCTTGTCTGTAAACTAGGAGTGCAGTTGCTGGGTTGTTTAACTTGGTGAGATGACGCTTAACTTGCAACTGGCCCTCTAAAAAATCCCGTGTCACAGCTTTCCTACACTGGATGTAGTCAGATATTTTAATTTTTTACATCCCTTTATTGTTTACTGTTGAGCATAAAAGGCATACTTTTATCTGCTTATTAGTTTCCCCTGACAGTCGAATTCCCTATGCTGTCACTACTTCTGCTCCTTCTTGTTATATCCCAAAGTAAGAGGTGGAAGGAGATTTCAAACCATCTCTCAGGTCAGAAAATAAATTCTGACCGAAAGATTTCACAGAAGGAGCAGACCTGTATGCAGCCACTTGTCACTTTATGGATGGGTAGTCCCTAACCTGGCAACATATGAATTCCTGTGTCTTCCCATCTTGGCCACTCCAGATGCTTATATGTGGATGCTACAATTTTGCTGATTTTAGGAAAAGCAGCAGACAAACGGAGACCAAACTGGATTCCTCAGGGAAGCCAAGGCAAATCTGTCTGCTGTATCAGAGAATGGGGCTGAAAATGTCTGCATGCTGACCCACGGCCAGTACAGCAGTCCCATAGTACGGATTAAAAGAAAAGTAATGGTTTTCCCGGCAGCAGCTTGGTCCGGCTCGTCTGTGTCCTCCTCTGAAGTTGGATGCAGGTGCAGAACTGTGCCTTCAAGCCCTGGATGTGATAGCTGCATTTAAATCTGCCCTCAATCTGTCTGGTTCAGTAGGGGCAGTCTTGTGAAGATAAATCATGTAAACAAGTTACAGTAATGGAATACTTACTTATGCACTGTATTTTCGAAGGCTGTTGTAACAACTGTTAAAAAGAAAGGTCTTGTTGTCTTTCAGCGTGTTAAGAAAATCCACCCGTCTTTTGAGTATGCACCTGCTCTGCACAGGTAGCTAATGTATTGGAAAGGGAGCAATCCACGCTGGCTTTCCTCCTTTGAGTGGTTGGGGGATGGTGGGAGCCTATTCCTTAAAATATGAGTGGCTTTTCCGCTGAGCGCACAGCCCTTTACTTTGATGGAATGAGCGACAGAAAACATTAGATGCATGTTCTACTCCCTCAGGTTTTCTCCTCCTTTCCTCTCCTACTCTTTTTGGGCTAGTGAGCCTTTTGTTTCTCTCTGCCTCTGGCTTTTCTCCTCTGGCCGGGGCTCTGCTATTGCATTGGTTTAAGTGATAAGCCAATGGAAAATCCAAGCTCTCTATCTACCACCCATGTCTCATCTCTGAAAATACAGAAAAGCAAAAAATGTTTCTGACCCACCCCGATTGGCGGAGGTGCTGAACTTTACCCATTAATATCCTACCAAAGCGAACCGTGTTTTCCCTATGAGCACACTATGGCATGCCACCCAGCTGAGCGCTGTTCTTGCCAGACACCGCAGGCCCTGCCCGGAAGTGGCCTTTGAAAGGGCCTTTTGGAACCCCAGGCGGAATAGCCTTCATCCTTTGTAGTCCCTGCTAGTCCTGACCGCCTCTCCACTCTCAGTCTTTACTGTTGAGTGGAGGCAAAGGTCCTACACTGGAATCATAGTGAGGACCATGGACCATGGGGCAAGTGGAGATTCTAGAATGACATGCAAGACAGCAAGAGCCATTGTCTACCAGCTGGTGTGAATATTTTATTTATGTGTAGATGGAGATGGGAATCCTGTGTGTTTATGCAGACTGATGTTTGCTAGATCCCAGGATGTGAACCTTTTCCACAAGATCAACCTTTGTAGGTGTTGTTCACTGCTGCAGACCTAGTGCCTACACAGTGCCATGCGCATAGCACATGCTCTGTAAAAATCTGTTTAATGAATAAAGGAGGAATCCTAGTGAGGCTGTATAATATGCTAGACTTGGGCAGAGGCCATTTGGTGAATTGTCTCACAAACTCTGGGAAGGGCTAGAGGAGCCTGAAGCCTCGGACTCTCCATGGCTCCAGGAGTCCACAATTCAGACTTGCACATTCAGGCAAAAGATGAGGGACAGAAGAGGGGACAAGGGGCAAGGAACCAGGCATGCATGTCTCCTCAGATGTGGCAGAGGCACATATGCATGCCCACAGGATGGGTGCAGGCTGGGGGCACATTTGCTGTTCTCCTTCCCCAAATGTCAGCAGGCTCACCTGTACCATATATGAGTGAGACTGACAGACTTGGTTCCGCAGCCCTGGGGCCGAGGGGGAGGCATCGGTACCCAGCAGTGGCGTACACCTCAGAGTCAGGAATCACAGAACCTGGTTTTACACGTGAAGAAAATGGTTCCATTAAAAGGCAATTATTCAAGTGGTGTGAGTCAGCCATGCAGCTTCTGGCAATGCTGAGCAGGAAGAGGGAGTGGTGTGGGGAGGGTTGTCTCTCTCTCTCTCTTTCTCTCTTTTTTAAACAAAGCTCAGGCTGGATAGCAGAGCTTGCACCTGCATGTGGATGATGTATGATAAGGGCCTGGACTGCCAGATTCCTTTGTCTGAGCAACATCAGGAGTGGGGGCGGTAGCTTCAGACAGAAAAGGCCTCCATCCCCAGGAAGGAGGAATCCAAAGATTCTTTAAGCTGATCCTGTATTTGACCTTCACCAGATCTTGGCTGCCTCTTGGGAGGTTCCAGGTTCCTCTGTCTGGCCACCTGTGGGAGGTGTGGTGAATTCAAGCAAGTGTGCAGGCCCTCCTGAGCCGGGCTGGGGCATCTGCTTCATCTGTGCTGCCTTGTATGGCTCCCGGCCCCCTCTCTCTAGACTTTCACTGAACACCAGAATGCTTTCTTTTCTGGAGTACTGTTCATGGTTCTTTGTCTTCTAAGGCTGCTTGGTCTGCTGCCACAGCAGCCGGCCCTGCATTGCCCCTGTCATGTAGAGGGAGGTGTGAAGGAGACAGGACAGACCTTGCTTCCAGCTCATCCTCTGGGCTCCTGGGCCTGAGTGAGGATGGGTGGTCACTGTGGAGATGCATGCTGAAGCCACAAGCTTGTCTCACAAATCTTCCTCCTTTTGTTGCTAGGAGGAGGAAAAGGACAGTGGCAGGGTCTGAAATGGTAATGGAGCAAAGACCAGGCAACAGCCACAGAACACCAAAGGGGGATTCTGGTCCAGGAACCCTTTTGCAAGTGAAATGAAAACTCAGATCACAAAGGCTCATATGTTTTGTGCTAAAGATGGGCCAGTTCTAATTCTCATATCTTTTCCCTTTCTGAGCAGCGGGAAATCCCCTCCAAAATTGATAAAACAAAGCAGGGACAATTTCAATAGCTCTTGGATATTAGTAATTTTAAAATGTGGCTGAATTGAGACAGCAGTGTCATGGCTCATGTCTGTTTCACATTCTTAACCAGGAGAAGGTTTGTTTTAGTTGGTGGCATTTTCATCCACTGTTCAGCTTGTCAAATTTGAAAGAGACAGAGATCCTGTCTCTCTGCATTGGGCAGGGGGAGGCAGAGGGCCAGAGCTGTTGAGAGTGGTGGCCTTTGGAGCCGGGCCCCTTGGAGGGAGTGGGCATGTGTCATACGTGGAGGGTCTTAGACTAGATGATGAAGGCACCAGCCAGACTGGAGAGAAAGGAGTGGTGGCTTTTCAGGGTGTCACACCAAGTGGGAGGGCAGTAGCGGCTACTGGATCTGGGGGGAGTCAGTCAGGTTACGGAGGCTCCGACTCTGGACGTGCAGGCAGAAGCAGATCAGGATGTCTGGGCAAATGTCCGTGCATCCTATCTTGGTTCAGATAAATGCTGGGAAGAGAGTGTGGGCCCTAAGCAGTTAAAGTTTGCATGGCTTTGTCTGGACAGTCAGGGCTCTCCAGACCATAGCATGTCAATTCTGGGGAGAATGTCTGCCCTCTGCTTTCATGTTAGTATGTTTAATGGTGCTCCTCAGACTGGCAGTGGGGGACTGGCTGAAGGGCTCTTCACACAGAGTTTTGCCACAGGGAACTCAGTGGAAGTGAGCCTTTTCTGTGGCTGATATTGTTAATACAGAAGAGAAAGCCTGTGACAACAATCAGAGTTATGACTTCAGTTCACCAACTCTGTAATCTGCCCCTTTAGTTTTTAATGTGGTTCTATTTATTTCTCTACTTAAATATTTATAGCATCCCTTCTGAAAATAAGAATAATGATAATACAAAATTAATAATATTCATCATAATGGTGGTAATATCCATTTTTTTCAGGGTCTACCATATGCCACAGTCTTTGTTAGATGCTTTTTATCTGCATCATCTCTAATCCTCACAATGAGCCTGTAAGAATGTTTCCCCTGTTTCACAAATGAGGAAATGGTGGTTCAGGGAGGATATGTAACTTTACACTCAAAAATCTTCTTGGCAAGCAACCAAACGTGGATTTGAAGTAATGTCTTTTTTCCTCTGAAGAACCCTGCATAGGTTTTGGGATCTTTGAGTCAGAAGCTATTTTGGCATTATCAGAAATGGAATGGAGTGAAGAATGTTCCTCTTGGCCATGAAGCCTCAGGTTTCTCTGGCTTTTCAGGCTGTGTTCCTGAAATCTGTTCTTGAGAAGCAGAAAGCAGCAGAGGAGAAGGCTTCCCGTTGCGTCTAAAGATCCTAAAAAAGGCCATTCCTTGCACCTTGAGAAACATTTTGGGGCCTGCTGTTTCCCTTCAGTCTCCCCTCCTTCCATCTGGGTCCTGATCTTTGTATACCCTTCTCTCCCTGCATTTTGCTGCCTCCTTCCTTTATGTTGCATATTCTCAAACAAGCCCTACTGAAGCCCTTTGTATGTACCTTCTCATACCTACTAGTAGTAATATTTTTCTCCATGCTAACAAAAACAATTGGAACCTATTGGATTTAAACCCATTTCCCTTCACTCTAATCCTATTCATTCTTAAAATTTTTAACTGTCCTAGAACCTCCCTGAAGGGTTCCTTATAATCCCCTTGTTTTCTCAAATCCTGTATTGCTTTTTACTAGCCAGATTACACTTGCTGCCCCTGCCTTAGCTATTTGTGTGCACGTTTCTCTTCTCACTCAATAGCTCATAAAGATTTGGAAGATGGGAGTTGTGTCCTTTGTTATCCCTGTGCCTCACACATAGTAGATGCACAGTAATCATTATTGAATAAACAAAAGCTTTCCTCCTCTATATTCCTTTAATTTATTATACTTAGCTACACCTCTGAGTCTTATACTGTCACTGCTACCAGATGTAAATAGATTTATTGCTGTATAGAGACCTGGGACAGCAAATGAGAATCTGATCAGACTCCTGTTTTAATATTGCTTCCAACTTCCCTCTGGACTTCTTTAGTAAAATACAGGTAACACTGTCCTCTGTGAATACTGCAGAGTGATAGGTTATTCAGATCTTCAGTGTTTGCTTTGGAATGTGCCATTGTGGGGAGCACTGTGGAAGTTTGCATTCAGATCAGTTTCAAATCCAGGAAATCAAACTCCTCCCCTTCCCTGCTCTTCTCTCCCTCCTTAAAATGCCCCAGGGCCTCAGATGTAGTGCAGCAAGCACGTCCTCAGGTTGGGGGTCACCACACATTGGCTTTTGTGAGCTGGTGGGACTGACCAGTTAGTAACTGATTAACGACCCTGCTCTGTCTCTGCTCGAGTTGCTGATTCAGGACCATGGACAAGGCTAAAGACAGGTAGTCGGATTTTCCTTGTTCTTACCAGCTCATCTGTACACTTTTGAAGACAAGAGAAGCTGAGAATTCTATTCTAAGCAAGGCAGAGCAGGCAACAAATGGCAGCCCTCTTCCTGGGGAATTCCACTCTTTGAATCATAAATCAGGCTCTCTAGTTGTCTAAAGTGACCTACACAGAGAGTTCTCTTTTCTTGGAGAAAAGACCTTATGCACAAACCAGGCTGACACTTGCCTACTAATTGCTTCCCACTGGAATTTAACTTATTCAGGTTTTCTATTTGGGCCTTGCAGATTTCAGAGGGGTCTTTATTGCCATTTTACTGCATATGGGCCTGTTCCAATCAATATTCTTATATAAAACAGTGGAAAAAGCCATGATATTCTCCTTCCTTTGAATTTTTTTTTTTTTTTTTTTAGTATACACATTTTTATATTCTGCCTTTAAAGCTATTTCTGCTGCACAGCTGTTTTACCGAGACTCAGACTCCTACGGGCCCCACTCGGTCCGACACGTACCTTGAATATCCTTTCACAGTGTTTGATTTCTGCAGTCGGTTGTATAATGAGGAAGGAGTGTGCAGTGAGTTTGGAGATTCCTATTAACCAGGTCACCCATGAATCTATTTTTGTGCACTTCTTTATTAGAAATAGCAGGGAACATGATGATATTTAAACACAACTACTTATAGAAGCTTGGCTTAAAAAAATACACCTTAGTAGGTTTTCTTTTCCCATTTGACATTTCAAAATGTTGTACTACATTTTGCCATCATCAAAACCCCTCTTTTCCATTTGCATTCTGGGATGTGAATAGAGACCATTACACATGTCAATGGATATTTTGGATGCTCATTTGGATTTGTGATCCTCTGCTTGATTAGGCCATATCTGAAATGTTCATTCTGTTCTTGGCACAGCCTTTGAAAATGGGCCATAAAGAAATAGACACAGACCAAGACGATAATTCAGGAAAGAGGTAGAGTATAGATGGAAGGCAGCTATTCTTCAAGCATTTAAGAGAGGATATCTCATGAAAAAGGAGAGCAGAATTTTTCTGTGTTGCACCCAAAGACAGAATCAATGAGTGAAGTAACAGTGGAACAGATTTTGATTCAACCTGAAGAATACCTAACTACTAGAGTTGCCAGACTCTTTGTAACAGGTTGCCATGTTAGGTAGTGAGTCTCCAGGCATTGTAGGTGCTAGACTCCAGGCTGACTGAGCTTTCTGCCAGGAATGAGCCTTCCAGAAATAACAGATCCACTTCAGCTATGAAAGTCAGTGGTCCTTACTATCTGCCATTACTGTTGGTACTCAGGGCATTGAAATACCAGAGCTACCATTGTCTCTTAGGAGCAAAAATTGTGAATCATTTCGAATCTTGAAAATCAAATGCTCTGAATGGGCCATTATAACCAAGGACAAAGATAGAAAGTGAATTTGTAGTTGTTGAGGAAGGCAGCTTTTTATTTCAGGCAGATACTTTTTTTTTGTAGACCAGCTATTTAAATGGTTTTAAAAATCACATAAAATGCACCACTGTCCTTTATTTTGTTGTATTGGTCAAGACTTGGCCATAATTAGGATATTATTAAGAATGT
This sequence comes from Canis lupus dingo, assembly GCF_003254725.2. Taxonomy (NCBI): domain Eukaryota; kingdom Metazoa; phylum Chordata; class Mammalia; order Carnivora; family Canidae; genus Canis; species Canis lupus. Next base: position 25,596,200 of record NC_064258.1, read on the forward strand.
CATGATGATCCTTTTCAAATGAAGAGTTTTAGAGCTTATATAGTAGTACCTTCTCATATTTCTTCTTTTGATTTTCACCACAATTCTCTAAAAAGGCATGGCTAATATTTTATCTTAATTTGTGTAGGAGGAAACTACCTAGAGGGTTTAGTGACTCATCTAACATCACACGGCTGGCAAATAGCATGAGACCTGAGATGGATTTGGAATGTGGAAATTGGAATCATGCAAACCAGGCCGCATACATGGCCATGCCAATAATTGACGGTGTGACTTAAACAGTCTCACATATGAAATGAGGGCGTGGGAGCAGGATGAACTCCAAGCTTCCCACCACATCCCTGTTGTCTGAAATTCATTTGCCTCTCCATATGTATGCTGTCTGGCGGAATCCTTAGTTTTTACCTGGCTGGTAGGAGGTAAAATGAGAGTTTGTGGATTGGAGGAAAGCATTCTGATGCTCTGGTGTGTGTTTCTACAGTGGCAACATTACGGTTCAGATGCTATGAAACACCTTTGTGACAGATCACTTTCACCAGCTTGAGACTCTTGGCTGCATTTTGGTTCAGGTTTTGGAATTTGATGATATGTTTATTTACCTTTGTGGGCTTAATTGCAGTGTGGAATGATGGAGGTGGCTTTTATGAATATCAGTAACCCTAAATGTGGAAAAGTCAGCATGAATGATGAACAGGCTCCTCTCTTTACAAGGTATACGCTTGCAAGAAAAGTTATAGTTGAACTGATTTTATTTTTTAATTCTGTAAGTATAGTTACTGAGCTCAAAACTAAATTTTATATTGCTTATAAGTTTCTGAACAAAGCTAACTTGTTTCCATGTATTATAAAAGCAACATGTTTATTTTAGAAAATAAAACAATAAACATAATTATGTAACTCATTACCTTAAAATCTTTGAAAAGTAACTGCTATTAATACTCTGTTAAAACTCTATGCACTATACAAATTTAATACATATAAACAAATTTAATTTAAATTTAATATGTATAAACATGTATACATATAATGTATGCATATAACTTAAATTTAATACATATAAACAAATTTAGTATCATACTGTATGTACTGATTTGTAAACCCTTGTGTTGTTAATGGTAAAGTTTTTCCTATTTCTTTAAATGTTCTTTTAAAGAAGAGTTTGATTTGAGTTTGGATTTAGGAGGTGTGTTGTATTCTAGTTTGTGGATGTATCAAGATTCATTCAGTCTTTTTCTTACATTGCATATATTGAATGCTTAAAATATTTTGTTAATATAAATCATGTATGAAAGCTTCCTCTCACATAAATCCTTAGCAGTGCATTACAGATATAAATCTGATTTGTCAAAAAGAGAAAACTAAAGGTGCACTTCTGTTTTGTAGGGTATGGGCACTTATGGAAAAATCATAAAGTCTATACTTGCTGTGGTTAACTGACATGGTATCACCTTAGGTGATAGGGAGGTCTCCCCCACTGCTAGCATCATGGGGTCTGTTACCCTGCTCCTGGCTTTTTCATGCAGTTAATGTCCTGCATAAACATCAAAGCAGTGGACTCATTTTTCTTTTCTGTTGATTCTCCTTTAGCCTGATGAAGTCCTCCGATATCGATCAGGATTTATTTACAGACAGTTACTGCAAGGTGTGCAGTGCACAACTGATATCCGAATCTCAGCGCGTGGCTCATTACGAGGTAAGGACGGCTTTCCCACTCGGTGTTTCAGTGGAAGAAAGAGGAATGTGGACTTGAGGACAGCTCCTTTTCTCGAGGTCTCGAGGAAGGTTTCCAGGGCCAGAGGCCTGGAGCCTTTACGGTGTGAGAACAGGCTGGGGCAAATGTTCATGTGCAGGATTGGAGTTGAGGCTTCCGGACATCAGTCTCTGGCTCTGGCTACTTCCTAGATTCTGTTTTTTTTTTTTTTTTTTTTGTATTTCAGCCACTGGGGACTCAGTGGGCTTTCTCTACTTGTTAAATCTGTCATTGCTCATCCCCTGAAGTTCCTTTCAGGGACAACAGGGCAGGATGCATTAGTGGCAGCTTCTCTTTTCTTCTGTGACCCTGGATATAAGCTCAAGAGGCCTTTTGTGAATCACTGTTCGGAGAGATGTGGCAACATCAGTGAATCAGCACCAAGTTCCTTCTACGTGATGGCTGCTGGCCTAAATGTGTTTATCAGCATAAAGACTTCCCCCATAAAGTTAAAACAAAGTTTAAAATCCGAATATTCGTAAGGGACATAATTCAGTGGCTCTGGCTCTTTAGGATGGGCACACAAATAAATGGCTGCCTTTCCATCTTCTTTTGAGAACAGAGAATGAGAGACGAGAGGTTGCCAATGTCTGTTGGGGGGATGGGGGAGGAGGACAAGGTGCTGCGCATGGATACAATGGGAAGCTGGGGGAGCCCCAGAAGCTGAGTGATGCCCAGAGCATATTCGCTTTTGTAGAGAACATATACCAGTGGGAACATGAGTTTTCAAGTGTAATAACTTGTGAGTAATTTTAGATTGGAGGGCTTAGCCAGCAATTTTCTTTTTGTCTGACAAGTCTGACAAATGCCAGTTGTCACTGTCACTCACCAGACATCTCTGAGCCTGCAGTTCCTCTGTGCACAATGAAGGAAACAATATTAACATGTACACGTACACGCCCAGAAACACAATAAACTGACCCTGTGTGCTTCTCAGGATTTTGTGGTGACCAAATGAGACCTCTTAAAATAGTATTTGTGAAAATGCTTTGGAAGTGATAAAGTGTGGTGTAACATACAAAATTATATTGCTTTTCACTATTAACTCCATTGCAGCAATATTCTGATGAAGGCAAATAAAACTTGCTCTTCTGAGAAAACTTTTAGAAATCAGAATCTGTGAAAAAAGTTAGCATATTTTTTTGTCAGTAGGCACTCAAATGTTAGAAGTAAATGTGAACTTAAAAGAATTATCTAAAATGGAAGATAACCATCTTTTGAAGTTAAGAACTTTCTAATTTCTGTGTATATTGCTTTGTAAACACACATGGTTTTATTAATATGATTTCCCCAGTGAAGAAGAATCAGGGAATATGTTCCTGCTCTCACATTCCATAGCTTCCTATTAGCCCTTTATGTTCTCCCTTTATTAGATTTTTTTGTTCGTTTGTAATCATCTTACTAGATTCTTGAGGACAGAAAGAGAGCTTTATTCATTTGATCTTCCATAATTCCTGGAAAAGTGCCTGCACTTCACAGATGTGCATTTAGCATTTGTCTACAAAAATATCCTGATGGCACAGTCCAGCACTGCTTTATTGTTACCTGAACTAGAAAAGGAATGTCAGAAAATTGAAAACAATTTATTAAAAAAAAGAAAAAGCTCTTAGCTGCTCAATTAAGAATTTAGTTATTTGAACTCAAGTTTTCCTGTTACTACTCTGTATCCTTGCTGTGGCATAATTAAATTGTTTAGAGAATGTGTTATTATTTGTTGCATGTAGCATAGATGGGATAGGGAAAAGAAAGCAATTACAATAGATCTGCAATTAACAGTGTTACACATCATCAAAACAACATTAAATGCATTGCCATTAAGCATGGATGGGGGCTCTGAATGATGTTTCACTCCCTTCTTCCAGGCAGAGGTGGGGCACTTCTTTCACAGACAAACAACACGTGTGCTCTTTCTGTAAAGCAGCTGGGGATGTGAACAGGGCTCATATCTCATGAGATCTCTAGTCTTCTAGCTTCTGTCGGGAGGCTTCTTCAGGTACTTCTTCATCTCTAACAAGAGGGCTTCCATCAGATGATTTTGAAGGCCATTGGAGAACTGATAGCCTGATCCTATTCATTTGCCCCCTCCTTCCACATACACTCTCTCTGCTGAAATTGCATGAAGAGTGGGTCTCTAGGAGTCTGAAATCCCATTCAATTCATTGAAAATATTGTCACACTGAGTCTCAATGCTCTATCACTGATGTATTGCTTTAACTTGATTTTACTCAACTAGAAAATATTCCCAGCTTCCCTACGGGACAAATCAAAAAGAATCCGCTGTGTCCTTTTTGCATGTCCAGCACTATTAGTGTTAGTTATTGCAGGGGATTCTGAAGCTGTGTGAGAACTAGTCTCTGCCCTCAAGAAGCTCATAAACTTTGCTGGGAGGAAGAGCCATAGGTAGTTCAGTGTGGTATAAATACATGTGTGATCCTGAGAACGTGATCTGTAGAGTCCTACCTGCCCCTAAGGAGGTACTCACCTGATGTGATCTCACAAGTGTTGATTCTTCTGTCCATTTGACTTTCTGACATATGCTGCATCATGCTGTTAACTTTTTAGATATTTTCATATTCCAAATTCTAAAGAGTGTGTCACCACTCAGAGTTATTATGGTCAAGAAAGATGTGTTGGGATTGTCATGAATTATCTAGTCCTTGGTAGATGGGTTACATTTTAGGGCTGTTGGAATGAGAAGTCTTAGAATCTCCAAGTAGGGCTTCAAGGAGCATTGGGGAGGCAGGGTTGGCTGGAGGGAGGATTTGTGTTCAGGAAACGAGGTGCACAGTAGTATGTTAGGGGTGTTTTGAGGGCAGAATGTAAAGGAAAGGGGACTTTGTACTCTTGTGTGGCTCTTAAGCATTTGGGAACTTAACAGTGTAATCAAGCATTTCTGAGTAGCAGTCCCTTGGTGGTGGTCAAGCTGCATTGTTGGGAAAAGAGCAGCGTTCGTACAACTTTTGCTTTGAGACTAGTATGCCAGTCTTTTGAAGTAAAAAAGAGAAACAGAACAGATGGGTTAATGCTTAATAGCTGCATGCTCCATTTAAAAGGCTGAACCTTTGTATAGGAGGACAGAAAAACCTAATATATGTCTAATGGACCAAACCCTTCAGGTTTTATTTTTTAAAATCTCTTTCTGCATATGAAATCCTAAAGTGGAAAATATGGGGAATATAAAGGCATTATTATTTTTCTTACTTGCTAAGCATTAATAACATGTTAATGTTTTGGTGGAAAATACAATTAGATGTTGTCTCTGCTCACCGAGTCAATCGAACAAGTAGGTATAGACAGAGGGGAAGAGAAAGCTTTCACACGTGCCTTTCAACATGCCTGAATATATAGAGGTTAGGAATAGTTTCCCAGTGAGTTCATTTGAGTAGTTTGTCATAGTTTTAAGTGGCTAAAGAATCATTTTCTGCAAAAAGAGAGAATTTCTTACATGAGTGAAGGAGTGGTTTTCTGGCATGTAGGAAAAAGAAGATTTGTATAGAAACCAAAAGGACAGAAATTTTTCTTTTTTAAGTAAAGCTAAAGAAAAAATATGAATGAGTGATCTAGGAGGAAAGAGAGAACTCTTGTCAGGCAGGCCCAGTGAAGTCAGCATAAATGTGCCAGTCTCAGCTACTTACCCCTTCCTGGGAATGCTAATATCTCTTGTGTTGCTGTGCCATGTATGCAATTAATTGTTCATTGCAAAATCAGTGGCTCAAGTGTTCTGGCACCTTCAAACAAGATTGTAAGCTTCCTGAGGGTAGGCAAGAGTCGTGCACTAAGTTTCTTCATTTATTTCTATAGCACCTACCCTAGAATTCAGTCCATGGTTGTTGTTCTTGTGGGTTGTAGGTTGATGAAGAGGCTGAGGTTGGGGGCTGGAGGAGGGATGCAATGGGTCAAGTTCAGTGGAAGCACTGATGGCTGGGCAGGAGAGGTATTGGTATAACTTGGGAGTCAGGGAGCTGGCCTCAAGGTATAGGTGATGGTTTTGTAGTTATAGGAAAGATGGTTCTCTACACTGATGAAAAACTCTTCAAACATTTCTGAATCTTGAGGTAATGTCAGTCCTGACAAATGAACCCCATTAAGCCACTCATGAGTGGCGGAGTCCAGGATTGTTCTCTAGTCAGGGAAGCAGCAGGCTCATAGGGCCTATAGAGGCTTGCTGAAACTGATTTTTCCTGTTTCTCTTGTTTTGATTGTCTTCCAACAGAACTTTGGCCTTCCCTAGCTTCTTTTTAATCCAGGGGAATAGCTAAAGGACAATTTTCTGGTCTCTATAAGTCTGGTAGTAGATGGGATGTAAGTGCTTTGGGGCTAGACACAACAAGGTGATAACTGAGGTTCCTAATATGTGCTGATTGAAGCAGCCTGATTTTCTGTATTACCATTGCCTTTAATGACTTCTCTGTTCATCTCTCACACCTTCTTGACTTTGCTTTTCCCTTTTTTTTTTTTCTAATTGTCTGAATATGCATGCAGGCTGGACAACTCCTCTCCCATGTCTGAGAGTCATTGGTCAGTATCATGTTCTGTTTCTGCAGCCCATGGGTTCTCACCGCACTGGAGTTGTGTCAGGGTGCACTGGGTCAGCAGCCATCCTGGGCATTGCAGGTAATATGCTCCTGGAGATGTGAATGCTAACTGGGGGAGGACAATAAAAGATCTTTATGGCAGGGTTCCTGTGGAGGTGCTTCTCTGCACTGTACATTGAGAATCATTCTTTCAGTCTTTCCAAATCTCTTAAAGTCATGACATGCTTAATTTTTCCCAGATGCTGTTAATACAATTATTGGCTCATCTGTCGAGGCTAAAGCTATTCTTCTTACCCTTTGTGATGTCAGAGGACTTCAACCTATTCCCCAATGCCTAATAGTCTTTACCTCTGTTTCTTGATCATTTCATTGAAGATTCTTGAGCTTCTGTAAAGTTTCTACGTATTCTTATATTTTTCTGTTGTTTTATTCCAGCAAGTCCAGTCATTTTATCTTTTACCGATTATTACTAGTCAAAATAGTTCACTGGAATACCAAAAAAATGGTTAATAGAGAGGCCTAATGAAACAAGCAACAACAGGCTGAAGAATACACTCAGCTCTGGGCAACTTACAGGTTGGCTAAGAACCATTGTCAGATGGTGTGTGCTTAATGTACATTGATTAAGGGTAGGTAGAGTATGCCCTGCAGCATGAGTACTCATTTGCTGAGAAGATATGACATCGCTTAGGGGATTTTAGGAACCAGGCTGCATTCCACTGCCTAGAACTCAATCAGATGGTCCCTGATCCCCTGTAGCTTCAGGGGAGGTTGGAAAAAATAGTTTATATGTGCAGGAAAATGAAATGGGTCAACAAACACATAGGATCATCTCTGCCACAGTCTACCCTGCAGGTCACCAAAAATCTATTCCTTTTTTTCTTTTAGCACATAGAGTACACGTCCCTCCTCCACAGAAACATGCTCAAGCCCTACCCAGTTACTTTGTCCAGCTCAAATTTCAGGGTCTCTAGGAAGGGAGTGGGTCTCTCCATGAGATGTGGATGTGATTCTTCTTGGTCCCACAGCTTGTGAGCAACACAGAAATGTTAACCTCTCCTCCTTTAGAGTGGTGATGACAGTGGTAATATTTCTTATTCAGAAAAAGGAGGAAAAGAAGACCGAGAGTAATCACTGGCGTATAGCAAATTTGGCATCCTACAGGGCAGACATTAGGAAGTTCCTCTTTTCAGGGAGCAGGGGAAGTTCCCCGAATAGATTCTCATCTTCCTCTGTGAGAGGGACTTTCTCGTTCATTTTTCTTAATGAGACCTGGTTCTGCCCTCCACAATTCTTCCCTGTCCATCGTCCTTGCCACATCTGAAGTGGGTCTTGGGTCCTACACTTTCCTTGGGGACTGCCAGCATTCATAGCCCACTTTCTTCCAGATTTAAGGCATACAGAATACTCAAACCTTTTCCAATTCAAAGTAATAATTGCTTTTGTAATACAATTCTCTCAGTAATATAGAAGGCTTCTGATTTACTTTTTTTCAGAAAGCTTCATGTGTTGTCACCATACAGTTCTTTACTAGACACAATTTCAAGGCTGCTTGTTTATTTTATTGCTTCCTCATCTCTGTGTCTCTCTCTATTTTTCAGTTTAATGGCAGCCATCTTCAGATTACCTAATAATAGGTGGAAAGATCACATCCTTAATCCATTTTTTTGCTAAAATCCTTAGTCACAATGCACAACTGAGAAGTCTCACTGGGTCTTCAGCATACAATGTCTTTTACTGTGATATCTTTCATTTTTAGTTACTGGAAGCAATTAGCAAATGACTTTTCTAACTAAGTCCCAGATTTCTGGAACGACTCTCCTTTTTTATTTCTATCTGCTAATGTGCCAGTTACACATTCCAGTTCTTAGGGTTTTTTGATTCTTTTGCAAAAGCCTGACCAACAATCAATAGTAGACAATTAGTAGCAAACAACAAATACCAAGTGTTATACTTCTCCATCCTCTTTTGGTTCTTTTAGAACTATAACCATCTCCTAGCACAGAATCATCTAATTCCCCTAGAATGGTAAGCTCAATAGGCAGGTGACCTACCTTCCATGGTGTTGTAGTCAATAGTTTTGCCAGTGCTTTATCACTATATATCCTGGACATGTTGCTTTGTCCCCTCCCTGCCACTTATCACCCATCTAATCTAAGTCACTGTCAAATATTTACAGTTTCTATTATAGGAGAACCTCAATTTCTATGTTGGACAAGTAGGCTAAATGTAGTAATAAACAAAGAAGTAAAAATTATTTATTACTCACATTATAGCCCATTGTGGGTTTCCAGAGGGGGATTTTGTGCTGCATAATCATTTAAGACTCAAGCTAATAGAGGTTCCACCATCTTTGCTCCTGATAGTGCCCTGATGATCAAGATCCAGCTGGCACCTAGGGCACTGATGGGCAATCACCACTGATGGGCGGGTGATTTGTGCAGGACATTTTGGGGGGCCAGGCCCAGAAGAGGCATTATGTCCACACACATTCCACGAGCCAGAACTCAATTGTGTCTTCTTCTGACTGTATGAGAGGCTGGGAAATGGGGTAAGCTATGTGCCCAGGAAGAAAATGGAACCAGTTCGGTGAGCACATAGCATTGTGTCTGCGCACTATGTGTGTGTGGCAGAGACTACAGGGCACGTGGTGATTAGGACCTGTTTGGGGGATATTGGCAATGAGGTGGAGGTGGAGAAGACATAGAAAGAGAGGACTACCCGTGCATCCCAAAGGGAGTGTGCTTGATAAAGAAACATGAACAATTCTGGAAATCAAGTGTCTGGGGGCCTCTATGAAGATGATGTCTATTCATTACAGTGCTCTATAGGAAACAGAAGCAAACACATTTTTTGTCTAAAAGACAAGGGAATAATATGCTATCAAATTAGAATTTTCTCTCTAATTCCTCTGACTTAATTGGTCAACACAGAGATTTTCCAGTTGGAATTTGGGGCCTGTGTACTGAGTGGCATGTCTGACATGAAGGATTTCTTCTCTGTTCCACCTTTTTGGGCTTAGGCAACTAGTCCCCCAGGCCTTGAGCTCTGTGGCCTTCAGACTTCACTTCAGGCTGCACTTCCCACACTCTGGTGGTCTGGGAGCAACCCCCGGCAGGGATCAAAGTGTGTGCCGAAGGTGAGGACACATATATGGTATCACAGCATCTTTTGGATGTTTGAGAGAGATTTCCATGTGCTCTCCCTTGTAAGAAAGGTCATTCCTCTGCTGAGAGGCTAGGTTATTATTGGCACTCGACTCTGATCTTGTTTCCTGATTTGCTTTCGCCACCAAATTCATGGCCATGTCCAGCAACTAGACAAAGTTCTATGCAGGATTTTATTATACTCACTTTTACCTCTGGATACTATCATTTTCTTTACCCTGTTTTATTTTAAATCTGTATCTCTCAATTATTTATTTTGTTCTCTTGCATTAGATGTAGATATAACTTGATCTGTTATAGTCTTTGATGAAAATAGTAGGGTATAAGTATATAAATATTTAATCTTTTTATTTTAGCATTTTGTTCCTTTTTGGCAGCGGCAGTAAATTCACGTGATTCAAAATTCAAGAAGCGTGAAAGTGTGTGTAATGTGAAAAGTCTCCCACCTATTCCTCAGCTCCCCAGTTATACTCAGATGAAAAGAATGTGACCAATTTCCTTTGAAATTTTCTGTGCATATAGATGCAACTTAATTTTTCCTTTGAAATATTTTCTGAAAATGACAACATGCTAGATCCTCCATTTTTTATTTGTTTTAATTGTGGCATAGATCTCCTTATATAAATTATCATAATTCATAAGGATATATTTACTGAATTGACTGATAACTCCTTGGTAGCACTGATAAAAACCAGTAGAAAAAAAAAGACTTTCTCACTGAACACTCATTGAGTGAGGCACGTGTCTATTGATTTTCTGATCCCAGCCCGTGCTGGTTGGTTATTAACAGTGACAATTTTTCTTTCAGCTTTCCATTCCCAGCATTCACTTGAAAACATATGAATTCCTAACCTCCTTATCACTAAGCCATCTGGGTTTGTTGATTTTTTTTTTCCTAAGATATTAGCAGACAGAAGATTCTTAAAGGCTAATGACCTAAGTAAGTGGGCTTGAGTGTTGATCTAAGCCATGTGTCTTTTCTACATTTCTTCTGATGATGGGAGAAGGTGTTGAGGACAGCATGCTTTCCTCCTTCTCTGTGATTTGATAATTTAATTAGTTTCTTTAGGCGTTTTCTAAGATGAGTTAATTTGGGGTAGAATTTTTCTAGTTTTGATTTACATCCTTTTTTCTGAGAATCCTATAAAGGACATAAGTGCACCTTATTGGGAAGTACACATGCCACTCTCCTGTGCCTACTGCTCCTGTCTTCTTGCTCAATCCTTCAGGTATCCTTGATCTCTGGGAGGCCACCATTATGCCAGCTGCCAAAAAGGCTCCTATGTCCACTCTACTGATTCAGATATGGAAACAGCCCTTCCTTCACCTTAAAGAACCTGCAGGCAGTTTGAGAGTTTTTAGATTTTACTAAGAAAATAGGAAAAACGGAACAAAACTCTTTTCTATCTGCTACCAATCTTCCTCCTCTAGGCTTCTAGAGGACCGGTTCTGGCCTCACAGTTGCAAACTTACCTCTGACCTGAAACGTTGCCCTACTTTCCGATCCAAGAAATCCTAGTAACTTCTTGTTTTCATTAATTCTTTATAGCTAATCAGTTATTGCAGATAAGTTCTGGAAACTAAGCTTCTCCAGGTTTTGCCTGAACAGTGCCTCTTTATCTCATTCCCCAGTGTTCCATGGCCCTAAAGCCAGCCCCTGTGTTTAACCTAGGAGTCCACTGGGATGCTGTGATTTGCTTGAGAGCCCCAGAGTGATGTCTTCATCTTTTTCACTTCATGAAAAAGTTCATGCTCCCTTTTGACTCACCTGCTAAACTCTGTTTTCTGTCCATGGAATAAATTCACTCTCAGCTTATCCTCAGAGCAGGCAAAGTAGGGCTGAGTTATTAAAAGAACTTCTGGTCTACTCAAGGTCAGAAGGCCTGTGTTTTAAGTACAGGCTTAACAAAGTAACTTAACCCTTCTAGATTTTAGCTCCTTCTTCTGTAACATGAGAAGATTCAGTCTTCTTTCGTTTTATTTCCACTCCTCATGCCCATCCCCACAGGTAACTATTTTATTAGGTTTGACATGTTCTTTATTTGTATATGTTCTTTAAAATATGTATTGCAGTGTGGGCATGTATACTTTAATTTTTATTTCCGATTAGCTTAGATTTACAGAAAAATTGCAAATACAGAGTATTTCTATATACCCTGACCCAGTTTCCCCCATTATTAACATCTTGCATTACTATGGCACATTTGTAATGGCTACTGAACCAATATTGATACATTATTCTTCTTATTATGTAACACACATTGTAAAGTGTGAAATCCATACTTTATTTAGATTTCCCTAGGTTTTTACCAAATGTCCCTTTTCTGTTCCAGGATCCCATCCAGGATTGCACATTACATTTAGCTACCATGTCTCCTTAGGCTCTCGTAGGCTGACAGGGTCTCAGCTTTTCCTTGTTTTTGATGGCCTCAATAATTTTGAGGACTACTGGTCAGATATTTAGTTGAATGACACCCAGTGGAGATTTTTTGATGTTTTCCTCATAACCAGTCTGGGGTTCTAGGTTCTTGGTGAGGAAAATCTCAGAGGTAAAGCACCATTCTTATTCCATCATATTAAAGGTATATCATCAATATGACTTACCACTCTGAATGTTCACCATGATCTTCTAGCTCAAGGTAGTGTTTGTCAAGTTAATCCACTGTAAATTTACTCTTTTTCTCCCTTTCTATAGTGTGCTTTTTGGAAGGAAGTCATTATGCACGGCATAGGCATGTATTTTTAATATATACAAATGACATTGTGATGTGAATCTCATCCTTATCTTGCTATTTCAGTGAGCAATGTATTTCTAGGACCATTCATGTTCCTACACGATGTCAAATGTCTTGCTCCTAATGCTGTACAACATTCCATTTATCATATTTTGTTTTCCCATTCCTTCAGGAATTAGATTGCTTCTGGTGCCCCGCTCACCCAAGCAATGCTGTGACAAACATCCTTAGACAAGTTTCCTGAAGAACCTGTGTGGGAATTTATATGAGATAGATATATAGGCAAGCGTAGACCTTGTGCATCAGAAGTCATATTATTACTTATCTAAGCCTTGCTTGGTAGCGAATTGGTACATCAGGGGTCCCATATTCATGTTTCTGCCTTTTTTTTTCTTTCAGCTGTTCAGTTTTCCATTTTTTTCTTAATCTGCTTGATATTTGATGTCTTGTTATTTTAAATTGTCTTTCTCTAATTACTATGAAGTCTGAACAACTTTGTGTATATTTATTAGTCTTTGTTTTCCTTTTTCTGTGATTTCTATTTATATCTTGTGTCAATTTTTCTATTAGTATTCTAGTATTTTTCTGTTTGATTTCTTCATATATCCCTTGTTGGATTTAGGCATTGTAAATATCTTCTGTTCAGTCATCTTATTAAAAGTATTCATGACGCCCTTTGTTAATTTTGTTTGGTAATCTTGTCAATTTTTATGTGATAAATTCAACAGACTTTTTGCCTTATACTTTAAGAAGTTCTTCTCATTGATAGAATCATGAAATATACCAGCTTCTATTAATTTGACACTTCTATTGTTTGTATTCATTTCTTTAACTCTATTTGGAGCCTACAATTATATATTGTATGAGGTAGGAATCCACAGTGATTTTCCTGTGTCTAGTTCACCCGTTTTCCTACCACCACCTACATCTCTTTCTTTCTCATGATTTGTGGTGGCACCTTTATCATATGTTAATTTTCTTCAGGTACTTGACCCTAAATCAGACCTTTTTATACTGTTCTATAGTTCTATTTGTTTTTATCTGGGCCAGCCCATGCTGTACTTAATTTCCATCCCTTAGAATTATGTTGTAATATCTGAGAGTGACAAGTCATATCTCTTTCCTCTTCTGTTGCAGAGGTGACTTAGCTATTTATACAGTGTGTAATTTTGTTGTTCATGTAAATGCTTGAGCAAATTCACAAATTCAGTTGAAATTTGTATTGGAATTCCATCAGATGTAAGAATTAACTTGAAGATAATTGGTATCTTTATAGTATTGGGTCATTGTAGCAGGAATATCTATGCACTTACTCCATTGAAGCCAATTTCTATATTAAAATTTCAGAAAAATGTAATATATAACACATGAACATGCATATGATTGTTGTGGTATTTAGTTCTTAATAATATATGTATTATTATCTTTTGCTAAGGTTTAATTATTGCTCTTCAACTAAACTGTAGTCATTTTGAAGGCGAGGGCCATGATTTTAATTTCTTTCACTGTATTTGAACCTAGTGGGGCATAATGAATACCAGGATTTGTTTTTGTTTATATTTTTGTTTTGTTTTATTTTATACATTGTTGCCTCTTTTCCTGCCTCACTCCTGGTTTGCTTACCCCTTCCATCTGCCTCCCCTGGGTCAAAATGCCTAATGTGGCTGTGTAACAGTAGCTCACACCTACCTCCATTTATTGAGTAAGGCTAAGCACTTTTTTTTGCAGTGTGGTGCATTTCCTCTGGGGATGAGCAATGTAACTTAAAACTCTGCTGTGTCAATAAGTCAAGGTGAGTTTTCAGCTTTATACAACTGCATTCCTAGCCATTAGAAAGATGTTAACATTTATTGCCAAGCTGTCTCTTAAATATCCTGTAATAAAAAGCCAAAATATGCTATCTTTTTTTTTCCAATTTCACCCTTAAGCTGCATTTTCATTACTACATTTTCTTTGTAAAGTGCTATCACATTCTTTATTGAAATTTTTACTGTTTCAGGTGATCCCATAATAGTCTCCTTTGATCTGAAGGGAAAAAAAAGTTTTATTTTCTTAAAAGAAAGTATCATAGGGATCCTCTTTATTTTGCTAGTGACATGACTAACCCCTACCCTTTTGGCTATTATTGCCGTGTGTCTGCTTTTCAACCTATATAATTAAGATAATCCAGAGACATGATTTGACCTGTACCCTATCCAAATGCATGTAGTAATAAGCTATATGATAATGAGGTTTTCCTGGTTTAAAAGTCGTTTTAATCTGATTGTGTCACTGTGCAAGGAATTAAGTCAGTTTGCTTTGGGACTGTGTGTAGTGAGAAAACAAGACCACATTTGAAAGAAATAATTAAAAGTCTGATGCTGAATAGGTTGAGACCTCTAAAAGAAGCATGAGATCCCTCAGCTCTAGTACTTGAAGAACGCAAATGTCTTTGGAATGGCTTGCATACCTGAGATAAGACACTGGTGGTGATATTTATGGACTAATCAATATTCTGATTCAGTTGAAGAGGAAACAAAGTTTTGAAGTTAATCTGATGTCATTGGGTCTTTATGGCATTTAGAATTTTTTATGAAATGTTTTCTGGTTACAGGAGTAAGAAGCAATGTTTACTATACAAGCACTTTAAAGACCAAAGTGTATATTTGCTCAGAAAAGCAATCTTATAGTTAATATAATAATGTGGCAGAGATGCACAGTCCCTTTTTAATAAAAAATAAAGAATGGTGCTGGGTTGTAAGGTCCAGGGCAATCCCTTTAATTTTTTGAAAGAGATGGAGCACCTGTGTAAAACTTGTTCGCCTCCCTTCAGCATGCTCAGCCTTTTAGGGCTGACTCTGGAACTCAGAAAGGTCTCATCCTGCCCTCTGGGAATGCTCATGTGGGAAACTGCAAGTCTCTGCAGCTTGTTTTTGTGACAATGGTGTACAGAAGAACACCCTGGTTAATGTGCTTATATTTAGGTCAGCCAAGTAGTACAGGATTCTGAGAGGTGGGTGACTTGCAGCTATTTCTGAACATTTTCTTCCGAGTTAGGAGCATGATGATGAACACCCCTGATGTTTGCCTGCATTTATTCTCCCAACATATTTTTGAACATCTACACTCTGTAAATGTACCATAATAGATTCCATTTGCTTCCTCTATGGGGATCCCTAGATGAAAAAGACAAAGATATTGCACTTATTTCGGATAGGGAGTTAAGGCAGGCGCAGAAATGACAGCCATACAAATGAGAAAGGGGTAAGCAGCCTGAAAGAAGCATAGGTATGTGTTATTCATCACAGAGATTTACGATGACTTGGTTAGAAAGAAAATGCAATTTGACTTATTCTTCTCTATTTAATGAAATGTGAAAAAAATAAAAAGAGCTGCCTGTGTCTTGTCTGTAGAATAGATAATGTATTATTATATATTTAATAATTAAAAAGGGGAAATGTGATTGCTTCACATACAGAACAAAGCCCTGATTATGGCAGCACAGCTCTAAAAATTATGGCTGCTCAAGGTCACACTTCAGGAAATCTTGCTTTTTTTTTTTTTACTTGGACATTTGTCCTGTGTGTAATCATAAGGAAGTACTTATCCATGTCTTCAGGAAATAGTCATTTGTAATGCTCTGAGTTAAAGGGAGGGAAGGAGGAAGGAAGGAAGGAAAGGGAAACAAAGCAAAATGCTTACAGTGATGCTTGCTGTTTGGTTCCTAGAATTTTAGGAGTTTGTAGCTCTGAGAACTGTATATATGTAAGATATTTGGAATGGGATTTCTCAAACTGGGCACATGGATGTAATCTTGAGATTCTGCATATTCTTTTGGACTTCTTTTTCTTTTCTTTTCTTTTTTTTTTTTTTTTTTAGAATGGGGAGATTGTGGAGAGACAATCTTAAGCAGGCTCCACTCCCAGCACAGAGCCCAACACAGGGTTCGATTTCATGACCCTGAGATCATGACCTGAGCTGAAATCAAGATTCAGACACTTAACTGACTGAGCCATCTGGCCAGTTTTAAGTCCAGGTGCCCCTAGACTTAAAAACTTTGTATTTTTATTTCATTTTATTTTTCAAAAGATTTTACTTATTTATTCATGAGAGACAGAGAGAGAGAGAGAGAGAGAGAGAGAGAGAGAGGCAGAGACACAGGCAGAGGGAGAAGCAGGCTCCATGCAGGGAGACCAATGCGGGACTCAATCCCAGGACCCCGGGATCACAACCTGAGCTGAAGGCAGACACTCAACCACTGAGCCACCAAGGCATCCCTACTTAAAAACTTTTTAATGATAATTTTTAATGTGTATATTTGACCATCTGGATGTAAAGATGAAACATTCTTCTTTTCTGTGATAACAATTAAAAGACATTTTAATAAGATTTTAGATTAAAAAGTTATCGTTTCTCAGGCAGGAGTCATTGGATCCTTGAGAATTTCTTCTTTTGCTTATAGTTGAGAAACATTGGCTTAAACCGTATTGCATATTGAAATTCACTATTTGATTACTTCTTTGTGGAGCTCAATTTTTTACAAAGATTTTATTTCTTTACTCATGAGAGACACACAGAGAGAGGCAGAGACACAGGCAGAGGGAGTAGCAGGCTCCCTGCGGGGAGCCTGATGCAGTACTGGATCCCAGGACCCCAGGATCACGACCTGAGCCAAAGGCAGGCACGCAACCTCTGAGCCACCCAGGTGTCCCAAGGAGCTCAATATTTTTAAATGGCTTTTGTGCCAATGATTTCCAAAGCTGGTCAAGCAATGATTTATATTATTAAAATGATCACTGAATTGATTTATTAATTTTCTAGGTGTGTCAGTGATGTTTTAAAATTTTTTTATACTGAAAAATTTGTGGCTGGCTGCCTTTCTTTTGTGTATTCAAACTGAAAGCCATTTAGGAGAGCTCTGAGAGCTCTCAGGGGAAACCTCTAGTGGTGAAAGGGACAAATCTGTACATTTGGAATAAAGAAAAAACTGTTTCCCTTTTTGTTTATTCTTTTTCTCTCTGTTCATGTATATCTCTGTTCCTATATATCTGTCTCTGTCCATATATTAGAGAGAGAGAGAGGGAAGCAGAGTTCTTTATTCTCTATGTATTCATCATGTATTATCTATCTATCTGAGAGATGGACATAGGCAGATACAAGAGAGAAGCTAGTGTAGACGCTCAGGGACAAGTTGCTGGGAACAGTCAGCCCAGGAGGCTTTGGTCTGGGGAAAAGAAAACAAACCCTGTGAATGGTAGGATGTGTTCTGCAACCCGGAGTGGAGAAGGAAGCAGAGGGTGGAGGAAGGTGAATGGCCTATAATTTAACCACTGTTTTGTTCGCTGGTGAAATACTGTGTTGGCCCAGGATGGAGCCCTGGGAAGTGAAGTTGAGAAATAGCTGCCACAGCAGTAAAGGTGAGAGAAGATTCATCTCCGCCGAGGGCTGCTTTGGGAAAGCAAGTGCACATTATCTTCTTTATCCATGAAGATTTCCTGTGTCAGAGCCCACTGAAGTTGGAGATGATTGGGACTGTGAGGAGCACCAACAGGGACCTCCGTGGCTCTAAAATAAGGTAGATTTATGCAGCGTATGGAAACTCAAGGCAGCTCTTCAAGGTAGAATCAGTCAGGGGGTAGAGATGTTTATTGGGTTCTAAATGTTCTTTTCTGCTTTTCAGAACATCTTTTTTCATCTGGCTTGCAAGCAGGGTTTGAAAAATAAGATGTCCTGCCCACTGCGGCTTGTCATACATTAACAGCCTGGTGTTAGGACCTTGGAACACAGCCACACAGGTTGGCAAGAACATATCCCACTGTGGGGTTTCATAAATATTTGCAAGGGGAGGAGGAAGAGAACACCAGAAAGTTCTTCCTGAGGAGTGGTGGCAGACATTAACTTGCAGATCAGGTTTCTGGGAACAACTGCCCTGGCTCACGCTTGGATTTAAAGTTCTTTGAAGACTTGCCCAGACTGAGAGGAGGCAGAGGATGAGCAAGGAGCTGATCCCTTGGCCTGTAGTAGAGGCTATTTGGTGTATACTGTGTGCTCTTGCAGGCCTCCTGTGAAACCAGGGTGGCAGTCAAGGCCCTAGAGGGGACAAAAGGCTTGGTCAGGATACTGCCTCTTCCTGGATGGGTAGCACCCTTGAGGCCCTCGTCTGTTTCCCACCTAGCTCACCCATGGGGGGCTTTGGCCTGGACTTAGAGTCTTGCCTCACATCCAATACTTCTAGTTCCAGCGTATTTACCAACAAACCAGTCTCAATATAGAGGATGTTGCAGGTGAGGAGTGTGTGACTGGCCAGCTGATGCCCTGCACGGTATGCTCCCCACTCCAGACCTTATTTATGGCAGCAGTTTCACTGACCGAGGACCAGCCCTGTGCCAGTTATCATAGGCAAAATCTCATCTTATTCTCTCAACAACTCTGATGATCTGTAGGTATGGTTTTGTACTTGCCCTTTGAGGAAATTTCAGTTTAAAGAAGTTATGTGATTTGCCTAGCTGCAATGCCTATTGCTATTTAGGAAACTTCCCGAATACTACCTTGCCTGGCCCTGTCAGACTCCCCTTTTTCTTTATCTAAGGACAGGTGATGATGCAGTTGAATCTAGCTGTGTCCCCTTCAATTCAGCAACCATGTACTGTCCTATCCGTAGGTGCGGGGCCCTGAGCCTAAGGCTGAGGAATACGGGATGAATGGTGCTATCTCTCGGTCATGGTCATTGCTTGGGTCCCCTGGATGGCTGGGATGAGTGTGCACACAATTGGCCTGGGTGTTAGGCCAGAGCCACTCTGATGCCTGGGCAGCAGCTGGTGCTATGTTTCGGGGATGCGGGCTGCAGGGTTTGGGGGATTGTCAGGCTGGATGCACGGAGGAGGGCTGAGCGGGGTTCTGAAGAGGGAGGAAGGTTTCAGCAGTGAGACGGGGAAAGGAGACTCCAGGCCAGTGGTGGCACAAAAGCTCTGGAGGCAGGCCACAGGGGCATGGCACACATGTTGATTCTGCTGGAGCACAGAGAGAAAGAAGCATGAGCCCATCGGGCCCCAGTATCTGCTCCCCCCCAGCCCCCCGGCCACATAAGTGGAGGTCGAGGGACCTGGGCAACTCCAGAGGAGACAGACTGTGGGGTGGAAGGTCTTGCACTGAAACTAAGCCTGCCTGGGTGTTGGTCGGCTCTCCATTTGGCCTAGAACTTCACGTAGCTTCCCTGCCACCCAGAAGGAAGAGAGGAAACAGGGTGACTTTGGCCAAAGGCGCAGAGAATCCCAGCTTGGATCCCATGAAGAGGCAGAAGGAAAGGCTGTGAAAACCGCCACAGGCTCGTGGAACCTGCACTCACCCTGGTGTCTGGGGGCTCTGGGGGCGCCCGAGGGAAGCAGATCCCGTTCTCATTAGCCGCACTGAAGGCAGAACTGTAGGTCTGCACTTTCAAAAGTTTGTTTTGTTTTGTTTTTTAAATACCACTGAGACGATGATCAAGGGTTGTGGTGAGCGGACAACTGTGAATTGTTTTGCAAACTGCTGACTTAAGCACTCATCCTTTGTCTTCTTTTCTCCCTCCTGTGCTACGCGGCACGAAAAGAAGCATCCCCAGATGGAATACCAAGTTCTTGTTTCCGCTTTCAGTGCCCACTGGGGTAACTGGTGCAGGGCCCACTTCTCTGAAGGGAACGGTGGGGAGGATTGAGGCTGGCGTGACCTTCCGGCAGGACTGCAGCGGCGAGGTGGCCCGTTTTCTCAACAGCACTGCCTCCTGGAGCCTCCACCAGGGGCGCCCCTCCCTGGCGATGCACACCTGCTCAGACCTGCTTCCAGGGCTGGTTAAACAGGGCCTGAGACTTCGGATTTCCGTGTAGCTGCTCCCACCCCGAAAGCCAACCAGAGGGGAGAGAATGAGGTTGTTCTGACCGACGGGGGTCACAGCATAAACCTCCCCATCGCCTCACATGCCCTAGTGGCTATTTAAGACTGAGTGGCGGGGGGAGAGGTGGTGGGGGGCAAAGAAAAAGGAAAGGTGGAGAAATCAAAAGTCACAGCTGTATTTTTAAGCACTTATTTTGCTTTTCAGGTTCATTTTGTGATAGGAAGGGACAAGAACTTGTGTAAGCAGTGTCTTGTATAAACCCTAAGACACTGGGCAGCCCGGGTGGCTCAGCGGTTTGGTGCCGCCTTCAGCTCAGGGCCTGATCCTGGAGACCCGGGATTGAGTCCCTCGTCAGGCTCCCTGCATGGAGCCTGCTTCTCCCTCTGCCTGTGTCTCTGCCCCTCTCTCTCTGTCTCTCTCTCTCTGTGTGTCTCTTATGAGATGAATGAATGAATATGAATGAATGAATAAATGAATGAATGAATAATATCTTTTGATTATGATTATGAATGAATAAATAAAATCTTTAAAAGAAAAAAAAAACCCTAAGATACTTGTGGTGATGTACATGGAATACCCCACATTACTCTGGATGTGCAAGGACACCATCAGTTTGCAATTTGTGGAATGGAAAATGTTTATTACAAAGTATGGGGAAATTTTTATATGCAACATTAATATAACGGGTTATATAAAATAAATCTGGGGAGAAGGTTTATATTCTGAGCCCCAGAGCCTGAGCTTTTCAATCAATACTCCACTGATGAGAACAGTTTCCCAATTGATGTATCAGGGCAGCCAGTCAAAGCAAAAAGGGAGCTCCTGGGGAGGAAGCAGGTGTGACACTAGATTCTCCCCTCAGCCTAGGGACAACTGAGATTCTGAATCGAATTTCTGTAACTGTAAATTCTAGAGTTAGCTATGTTGGCTAGAAATTGCACTAAAAAGCAGTCTCATGGTCCGGTGATCATCGTGTTTCATAAGGATACCTTGCAGCTTTCAATTTCTTTCTTTGAATGCATGATAGGGCAGATGCAGTGGTATTTCTACCCGTGTATTTATGAGTCGGTGTAGAAGGGTCTCTTTGCAGGAATGCACTGTAGAGGTGTTCAAGCCTTTAGTTAGCCAGGACCACTCATGGAGGTCTGCCTCGGGTCAGGTGGTATGACGGGAAGCCTGGCCATAAATACAGGCGGGAGGTGAGGGCTTTCAAGGCCAAGTCCAGAATAGATATATGATTGGACAAGGGTCTTGGAAATGATGACTGTTATGACAGGACCATAAAATGGAATTGTTGATGAGAGCTTAGTGAGCGGATTTGGAAGGAAGCACAGGCCCAGAGGGGGCTTCTGATGGCTTTGCCTTGGGTTTCTAAGCTGAGACCAAGTATTTCTGCATTTGTTACTCTTCCTCTTCTGAGCTTTCACGGTCTTCTCTGCTGTCAGGAGGATGAGATTCCCTTTGCCGCTGTCCCCGAATCTCCCTACTACTTCATCTCCGGGTTCCCGACCCCCACTAATATAATCTTGTCCCACAATAGCATCCCGCTTACGTGATAACTGCTGGCCAGTTGGTACCCAGGTGAGACAGAGCCCCCAGGAGGAGGGGACTGGGGCTGTGGAATTGGGACACGCCTGAGGTGGGAGCACTTGCATCCATAAGGAAAGGGAGTTAGAGGGGCAGGGGGGACAGTATGTGTCTGAACTGTTTCACCATGTGCCTTCCTGCTCCAAATAGTGAACCCTGCTGAAGGCCTGTGGCTTCTGCCTTAGTCATCTTTCTCCCATCCTTTAGTCGGTCCACAGTGAGCAAAAAGCCTAAGTAAACTCCTGTAGAAGAAGCCTAACTATTGACTCTCCTTATAGATGGTGCCTGGGATCATCTGGTTGGTAAAATGCTTTATGGAATGCAGCATAATGTTGCATGTATTTCCTCCCTAGGTGTTCCAGGTTTGAGTTAGGATCCATAGTGTAGACCTGTAGTGCTGTTGTTGTGTGTTTGAGTAAAATACATTTGTGAAGCGCTCAGTGTCTGAGTCAGGGAAGATCCCAATGCCTCTTAATGCCAATGGAGCCTCTTCAGATTATGGTGCAAACAAGATTTTTCTCATTGAGGGTAATTCCCTCCTAAATGTATCGCCACCTCCTGAGAAAGATGGTGAGTTTCAGTATCCTAGTATCATGCCATATTATGTGCCAACATGAATAGATCAGTGGATTTTATTTTGTGGTATCTGTAGTTTAGTATGAATAATTTCGTGAAGCTAAAAATAAAAATTGACTTTTAACTTCTCCTGCCTCAGTCCACAGATAACTGATTCCAAAGGAAATTCCGTTTTTTCAGTGAAAGTGGACATTCTGCTTAACAGAATGAGAATGCAGGAGAATGGGGAGAAATAAACATGTTTTGTTTTCCACGGATGGAAGCTTACCAATTGTCCTTGAGGAGTGTACAGATCTGGGGCAGAAAATACACAAATGTGTGCTTCTACCAAGATAGTGAAAAGTGTTGGGGGTGGGGGACAGGTCCATCACACTTTTCTTAAAGAAGGTATTGAGAAGGAGCTAGACGGATTGTAGTTACAGATGTCACATCTCAGGGGACCCCTCAACCTTGAGGAACTTCAGGGCCAGAACAATGATTTAGGTAAAAACAAGTGGCCTCAGTCCTTGTGACAACTGCAGGTTTGAAAACGTCAAGACGCAGCTTGTCATGAGCCATTCATTTAACTTTGAAACGTTTGCCAAACGTTGGACTTTTCAACATAACTCGGAGATAAGATTAAACGTCACCAGAGCTTTAGAAACACCCCCAAATGGAAAATGTGTAATGCTCGAAGGTCCTAGCAGCGAATTTGCAAAAGGATTTTAAGGCAGCTGTTAAGTCCTGCTATTAGGAGAGAAAGGTCAGCCTTAGGCAGATTGGAAAATTGATGGAGCGTGTCTGTGGGACTTCCCTGTGCTCCTTGAGGGCCTCTCATGCAGACACTGAGCCTGCGGCTGCCCTCCCAAAGCACACAGCCTCTCTCCATCTCTCTCCTCTTGTCCTCCCCTCTCTCTGCTGGTGATGAAAGGCAAGGTGGAGTTTTTGTTTTTTGTTTTTTTTAACTATTTTTCAGAGGTGTTTTAGGTTTCCAAAAAAAAAAATGAGTGGAGTATAGATAATTCCTATACAATCTCTTACCTCACTGTTTCTTCTATTATTATCATCTTGCATTCGTGTGGTATTCTGTTACAATTGATGAACGTACATTGACACGTCCTTATCACTGAAAGTCTATAGTTGACCTCAGGGTTTACTGTTTGTGTTGTACATTCTATGGGTTTTCACAAATGTGTAAAAACATGTTTCCAACATTAGAGAACCTCGCAGCAGATCTCAGTGCCCTCCACTTGTTTGTCTTTTTGTCTTTCCCTCCACCTAAGCCCTGGGCATCCACTGGCCTTTTCACTGTCTTCATAGTTTTGCATTTTCCAGAATGTCAGAGAGTTAGAATCATACAGTATACGGTCATTTGAGATTGGCTTCTTTCTCTTAGCAATACACATTTAAGTTTCCTCCAGGTGTTTTCATGGCTTGGTAGTTCATTTCTTGTTTTCTCTGACTAATGTTCTGTTGTCTGGATGCACCATAGTCTGTTTATCCACTAATCTACTGCAGGGCATCTTGGTGGCTACTGGTAAGATTTTTAACCCTTAGGTTGTATTAAAATTGCTAAAATTGATAGGAGAAAGTGACTAATTCAGGAAAAAGGTAAATGGCGCAACCTGCTATATTTTTAAGACTACTTTTTAAAGAATAGTTGTAGGTTTATAACAAAATTGAGAGGAAGGTAAACACCTTCCCCCATTGTCAACATCTCATTAGAGTGGGACTTTTTGTTTTTAAACCCAGGATGAACCTACACTGACACATCATAACCACCTAGTCCATAATTTACTTCTCTCATGGTGGTACACATTCCATGGCTTTGGACAAATGCATAAGGACATGTATCCATCATTATAATCCCATCCAGAGTACTTTCAGTGCCCTAAAAATTCTCTATGCTCTGCTCATTCATCCCTGACTCTACCTCCATCCCTGGCAATGACTGAATTTTTTGTTTCCATAATATCTTTTACAGAATGTCATATAGGTGGAAACATATAGTACATAGCTTATTCTCATAGAATTTTTTCACTTAGTAATATGTATTTAATTTTCCTGGATGTCTTTGCACAGTTAGCTCATTCATTTTTAGCACTAATATTCCATCGTCTGGATGTACCACAGGTTATTTATCCACTTACCTGCTCAAGGACATCTTGATTGCTTCCAAATTTTGATAATTATGAATAAAGCTGCTATAAACATCTGTGTGCAGATTTTTGTGTGGACCTAAGTTTTCAGTTTTTGTTTAAATCCAGATTTTTTTTCCTGAATATCAAATAAATATAAAATTGAATCATATGAAATTACTGATATTTGACCTTTTTCACTTACAGGTAGTAGTTTAACATGGTTCCACAGGATATATGCTCATAGGATATAGCTCAAGTACAGAAGTGTAGAAAATTGAAACTGAAACAGGATTTTTATTATAGGTAAAGTAATAAAATTAGAGTAATATAAAATTATCTCTCAGGGCCCATCCAGACTTGTCTCACCCCAAGAATACCTCATCCCAGCCTGAAACTTCTCCCTCATCCTGGAAGAAGTGGACAATTGGAACATCTTGACTGGGCAGCAATACTGCTGCATTTTGAAGCCTCCTCCTCCACCTGGAGATGTCAGCCCTCAGCTGCACAGTGACCCTTTCAGCTATGCCAGCTGATGCTCATAGTGACTTGTTGGTGAGATGGCCAGTAGGTACCAAGTCACAGGCCCAGCCTTCTCTGGCTTCTCCATCTGTAGCATCTAAAGCAGACAAAACCTTGTGGGACATACTGCTTCATATCCTGCAAGGTACCCTGACCTCAGGTCAACAAATATTAAAAGCTGGATGTAGGAGAGGGAAGATGGGAACAAATGTCCTGAGAGCTTGAGCCACTGTGAAGGGCCTGTGTGACCTTGGCAGGCTGCTCAGCCTCTCTGAGCCTCAGCATTCTTGGAGGATCAGAGGAGATGGGCTAGTATATTTGAAATTACTGTGTAAATTATGCATTACTCTCTCAGGGTCTTTTCTGTGGCTATTGGCTTTCAAACTTTGTCTTCTGCTTTAGAAAGACTGACTTTCATAGGCTGAGGCCTTCAGGGAACTTTAGAGCCTTTTAGTTTCCATGCTACTATCTTCAATTCCTTTGTATGGTTTTGGAACCCAATTCTCCCTGTGCTCTCTGGATGTCATCCACACTCCTCCTCTCTTCCTCTTGTGCTTCCATTTACTCTCAGGGTCTGGCAGGGTCCAGCCAGGCTAGACACAGGGGCATGCAGAAGGTTTGGCTGAGAAGATGACTTATCAAGGAGTAGCAAACCTCTCTGGGAGCTGTGTGGTCCTTGGAACCTGGGGGATCCGGAGCAGCTGGAGAGGGCCAGGTGGCAGGAGCTGTGGCCTTTGGTGGCAGAACAAAGGAAGGCACTGGAAAAGCATGGCCTAGCAGGGAGGTAGTATGAAGTCAGGAATACATACCCTAAATTATTCTCTTTTGCTCTTCCATGCAGAACCAGCTGCACAGTGCAACATATTAGGATGTTGTTAAAAAATTATTAAGATTTTCAAGATGGTTGAAGTAGAGGGTTAAACCAAGTATAAGCCCTTTCTGAATGTTATGGCCTTTGTGACTGTGTGGGTCACTGTGTTAACCATGTTTCTAGCTTCTATAAATTGATGTTTAACATCTGCTCTGCATGGATAGGTTAGAAATCCCTTGTTCTGGGCAACCCAGAGTCACCTTGTCTTGGTCTCCTGCCTCCCTTCTCTCCTCCCCTGACCTCAGGAGGCCACTTTTCAAATACAAACCAACCAATCTGAAATCCATACACCCAACCACCTCCTCTGTTGGGCTGTCCTCTGGCCACTATACACCTGTCTTAATCATCCTAGGGCCAGGTACCAGACAAGTAAAGATAGCCTCTGTGCCCCAGATCATGTTGAAATTAGTCAAACAAACCAATCCTAAACTTGCTTACTCTACCTCACCCACTCCTTCCTATGGAAACCACAGTAAAGGCTTTTTGCCCACAGTTCCCCTCCCTCTCCATCCTGACTGCCCAGGTGATTCTGTGTATGGCTCCCCAAGGCTTCCTGGCCTAAGAGTTGCTGGCAGGTGGGGGCACAAAACCCCAGGCTTTGAGGCCCTGTGGCTGGCATTTCTACCCAGAAGGACTCAGGCGAGCATTGAGAGGGTATGAGGGTACAGAGGTGGTCAGGCCTCGAGCTATAATGAATGAAGATAGTGCTCCTCAATCCACAAAAACAAAACAAAAACAAAAAACAAAAACAAAAACAAAAAACTCCAAAGCACCTCCTTAGTGTAATGTGCCCTTTCCTCTTGGGAACTGTAATAGACTATCTTTCAAAAGCAGTTATCTCCTGATCTGTTGACCTTACTATACCTCACATTTTCTATTAATGCGCTATATTTAGAACACATACTCATGAAGCTGTCCTGCCTACAGGTCACCTGGGGACTGAACCTAAGCAAAGGCCAGAGGGCAAGAAGCCTGGAAGAAGTTTATGCAGATCAGCATCTTGAGGCCCACAGAATAGTCAGGAAGAGGGGAAAGTGGATTTGCTGGGTAAAATACATCCAGTATATACTTCATCTTTCCCAGGAAGGTAGCATGGTTTGATGTGTGTTTAATCATTACAAAGAGGGCCTAAACATTTCTCTGG
This sequence comes from Canis lupus dingo, assembly GCF_003254725.2. Lineage (NCBI taxonomy): Eukaryota > Metazoa > Chordata > Mammalia > Carnivora > Canidae > Canis > Canis lupus. Next base: position 25,623,053 of record NC_064258.1, read on the forward strand.
TAATCACTTGAGGACAATTCTGGTCAAGGTCTGTCATTTCTTGCCTGACATGGGGATCATTTTTTTTTTAAGCAGTTTTATTGAAGTATAACTGACATACATTAAAGTGTATATACATTATTTTTCTTATTATTATTTTTAAAATATTTATTTATTTATTTGAGAGAGAGAGAGAGAGAGAGAGAGAGAGAGAACACAAGCAGGGAGGAGAGGGAGACGGAGAAGTAGACTCCCCACTAAGCAGGGAGCCTGATGCAGGGCTCAATCCCAGTACCCCAGGACTATGACCTGAGCTGAAGGCAGATGCTTAACCATCTGAGCCACCCAGGTATCCCTGAAGTATATATTTTAAAAATGTATATTTTGATAAGGTTGGGCAAATATATATACCTGTGAAACAAACCATTAGCACAATTAAGGTAGAGAACATATCTATCTGTCCCAAAAGTTTAATGTGTCTCTTTATAATTTCTTGTTCCTGCCTCTCTCTTCCCTCAGCTGCATTGAGAAATAACTAATCTGCTTTGTCATAATGCATTTGTTTACATTTTTTGAAATTTTATATAAGTGGAATCAAATAATATATAATCTTTTTCCTCTTGCTTCTTTCACCTAGATTCATATGTATTAAGTATCAAAAGTTTGTTTTTTTAAATTTCTAAATAGCATCCTATTGTATGAATATATTAGTTTATCTGTTTACCTGCTGATGGACATTCAGGTTGTTTCAAGTTTCTAGGTATAATAATAAATATGTAATAAATTAATAATAAATATATAATAATAAAGCTGCTATGAACTTCATGGACAAGTCTTTGTATGGACATATGCTTCAATCTTGTTAGTTAAATACCTAAGAATGGAATGGTTTGATCATATCATAGGTGTTATGGGCTGAATTGTGTCTTCCTAAAATTTATAGATTGAAGTCAGTCTCCTATGCCTTAAAATGTATTTGTAGATAGGGCCTTTAAAGAGGTTATTAAGTTAAAGCAGTATCATCAGAATGGGCCCTAATCTAAAATACTGCGGTCTTTATAAGAAAAGGAGATGAGGACACAGACAGTATAGACAGAGGGGTGACCATGTGAGGACACAAGGGGAAGGCAGCCTTCTGCAAGCGAAGGAGAAAGATGTCAGAAGAAACCAAAGCTGCCAACATTCTAGTCTTGGAGTTCTAGTCTTGGAGTTCTAGTCTTCAGAATTGTGGGGAAATAAATGTATGGTGTTTAAGCCCCCTCCAGTCTGGGATACTGGTTCTGGCAGCCTTGACAAACTAACACATTGGGTGCCTGTTTAACTCTTTAGGAAATTCCCAAACTGTTTTCTCAAGTCGTTGTACCATTTTGCATTCCCACCAACAGTATTGTAAAGTTCCAGTTGTTCCAAATCCTTGTGAACACTGGACTGGTCAGTCTTTGTAACTTTAGCATTCTATTAGGTGTGCAGTGGTGTTTCATTGTGGCTTTAAGAATTTTCTTAATGGCAAATGAAGTCAATTGAACATCTTCTCCATGCTTATTCGACATTTGGAGAATGTCAAATGTGCTTCATAACTATGTCTTTTGAAAGCAGTACTTCTTAATTCCAATTAAGTCCAAATTTGATTAATTAATTAAGTCTGTTTACATTCTATGGGTTTCCCTTTTTTTGTCATATGTATAATATCTTTGTCTAATCCATGGTTTCAAACTTTTCTCCTTTTTTTTCCTCAGAACTTTTATTGTTTTAAGTTTCATAGATTTATGATCCATCTGAGTTCATGAGTTCATGCTTTCAATGTGGTGTTAGGCATGGATCAAGGTTTTTTCTTTTCTTCCTGTTTTTGTTTTTTGCCTATGGATATCCAATTTTTCCAGCACCTTTTGTTGAAATGACTATTCCTTCTCTATTGATTGTTTTTGTATCTTTGTCAAAAATCAATTGCCCGTGTGTGTGAGTTTATTTCTACCACTCTTTTCTATCATATTGATCTTTTTTTTTATATTAAATACCAAACTCTCTTGATTACTGTAGCTTTATCTTAAGTCTTGATAGGGTCGTGTGAGTCCTCTAACTCTGTCCTTTGTGGTCAAAATTGTTTTGACTATTCTAAGTATATTGCATTTTGTATGAATTTTATAATTAGTTCAATAGCTTTTATAAATAAAAAGACTGCATGGATTTTGGCTGGAATTACAATGAATCTACAGATAACTTATAGGACTGACATCTTAACAATGTTAAGTCTTCTAACCTATGAACACAATGCATCTCTTGGTTTATTTGTCTTCTTTTATTTCAGTAGTATATTGTAATGTTTAGCCTATGGGGGATCATGTACATATTTTGTCAGATTTATCCCAAATATTTCATATTTTGGTCTATTATAAATAGTGAATTTAAAAAGTCAATTCCTGATTTTTTAATTGTAGCACATATAGAACTGATTTTTAGATATCAATCTTATTCCTGAAACATTACTCAGTGATTAGTTCCATGAGCTTTTTAAAAACAGATTCTATTGTATTCCCTACACATACAATCATGTTATTTGTGAATAAAAACAGTTTTATTTCTTCATTATGCAGAAATAAATGAAGACCACTCAAATGAGAACAAGTAAAGGCTATTTATTCATAGCTAGCTATAATTAGGAAGTCAGCCACCATCACTTGCTTTTGGCAGAGGCTCAAAGGCAGGCAGCTTTATAGCTGAAAAAAAGGCAGGGATTCAGGTATGTCCTGATTGAAGGCTCTTGGCAATGGGAACCTATAGGTGGGTTAGCTAGAAGTGAGCTTTCTATTCTATGTGATTGGTTTGGGACTGATATTTATCTTTTTCCAGTTGATCCTAAGCTGGAAACAGGGAAAACTATTAGGGAAGCTTTGATTATTAATCACATTCTGACAGTTTTGGGCTATTGCTACAGGCATTACTGTTTGGTTTCTTGTACTGGTTGCTACAAATAGAAGTTTGACTTTCTGGACCAGGTACTGCAGACAGTACTGACTTTCAGAACTGGTTGCTACTATTGTGTGTCAGGGATCCATTTTTACATATAGTCTGGCTGCTGTCCATTTGTGTATTTAGTCTTTCACTTTACAACCGGATTCATTTTATTTCTTTTTCTCATTTTGTTCCACTGGTTAGAACCTCCAGAACAATATTGTAAGAAGCAGTGACATCCTTGCCTAATCCATCTTGAGGAAAATTTTCACCATTAAGTATAATGGTAGCTTTAGGGTTTTTATAGATGCCTTTTTATCAAGTTGAGGAAATTCCTTTCTATTCCTAGTTTGCTAAAAGTTTTGTCAGGAATCGATGTTGGGTTTTCTCAGATGTCTTTTCTGCATCTATTGTGATGTTCATATGAGTTTTCTTCTTTTTCTCTCTCCTTTTAACCTATTTATGTATTTTTTAAAGGTATGGTGAATTCCATTAGCTGATTTTCACATATGAAACCTACTTTGCATTCCTGAAGTAAATTACTTGCTCATGGTATATTATCCATTTTATACATTGTTGGATTTGATTTGCTAAAAATGTGTTAAGAAGTCTTACATCTTTGTTTATGAGGAATCCTAGTCCAGTTTTTTTTTCCTTCTATTTTTTTTTTTTTTTTTGGTTTTGGTGTCAGAGTAATGCTGTTCTCACAAAATGAGTTGAAAAATATTCCCTCTTCTTCACTATTCTGAAAGAGTTTGTGTACAATTGGTGTTATTTTTTCCTTAAATGTTTGGTACAGTTTTACCACTGCAACTATCTGAGTGTGATGTTTGTGGGAAGGTTTTTAACTATAAATTCAATGTCTTTAATAGGTAGGCTATTTGAATTATTTCTTCTTGAGTTAGCTTTGCTAATTTGTATTTCTCAGGGATTTTCCTCCTTTTATCTAAATTATAGAATTAATTGGTATAATGCTGTTCATAGTATTTTCTTGTTATTTTAGTATCTGTAGAATCTGTAATGATGTTACCTTTCTCATTCTTGATCTTGACTTGTATCTTTTATCTCTTTTGGCTGATCAGTCTGACTAGAAGCTTATCAGTTTTACTGTTTATTTCAAAGTAATAGCCTTTGCTTACACTGATTTTTCTCTATTTTTTTCTGTTTTCTTCTTTCTTGATTTTTATTTTGATAGTTATCTTTTCCCATCTTCTGCTTGCATTAGGATTAACTTACTCTTCTAGTTTTTTTAAAAAAAGATTTATGTATTTATTTGAGAGAGAGAGAGAGAGAGAGAGCGAGAAAGAGCATGCACAAGTGGGAAGGGCAGAGGGAGAGGGAGAAAGAATCTCAAATAGACTCCACAGTCAGCATGGAGCATAATGCAGGGCTTGATCTCGTGATGCCAAGATCACGACCAGAGCTGAAACCAAGAGTCAGAAGCTTAACTGACTGTACCACCCAGGCACTGCATCCTATTCTAGTTTTTTAAAGTAGAAGTCGAAGTCCTTGATTTGAGACCTTTCTTCCTTTTTAAGATGAGCATTTAGTGCCCTAGATTTGCAATAGCATTTTCAAATTCTCTGTATCATAAATCACAGTGTTAACACTGATTGGGACATTAAAAATGGTCATGTTTTACCTTTGCATTTTATAGGTGAGGGATCATAAATTAGTCATCATTTCAAAGTTAATGTATGTTCCTCCATCAGTGTTTAAACAATTCAGAAAAAAATTCTCTTGTTAAACTGGTTTGAGAATGTTAACCTATCTTTATACTCAGAAACAAACTTCACATTTCTTTTCTGTTTTAATCTTTGTAACAGATTTCAAAAGTACATTCTACCTACACATTCTTGTACCTGGAATAGCCTTGGGTAAACGCAGCTTCAACTTTCTTCTGTTAGTGTGACCTGTGTTTGTGTGTGTCTACACTGGGGCCCACACCCTCCAGGAAGGGTGGTGCCATTAGACATACTAAAGCCAAAAGAAGATCAAGGAATGCCAGGCTGAAGGAGAGTTGCTGAGTGAACTCTGGCCAAAAAGTCAGGAGGCACAGGACTGAATGAGGAGGATAAATAAATGGATGATCATGGAAGGTGATGTTGAGATTTCACAAGAAAATAACTAGACGGTGCGTGCTGGATGTTTTTTTCTTTTGTTAGCAATAACTCAACCAGAAATAATCCACATGCCAGAAGACTTATGCTGTTTTTTGACCCTTGTCTGAATATAATATGCATCAAGAGTTTGGAGAATAAATGAATGAATGATTTTCATGTAATGGTACACACTATTTACTTGCCTCAGTGTGTGGTCATTTAATTCCTCTTGGAGCTGAAATACCGCAGGATTTTTTTTTTTTTTTTTTTTTTTTTTTGTAGAATTGATTTAATCTAGCAAAAGAATTCTAGAAAGCTAATAGAGTACCAACATTAGTTAACTTCCTCCCTCATATTAGCACAATTTCATAAATACACTCTCAGCCAAGAGAAAGAAGGTTTGAAATACTAGGAATTAGATTTAAACATGACTTAGAATCAACATATCACCCCCTTGTTGAAGTCCAGAAGAAAAGAATGCAAGGAGGAGAAAAGATGGTTGTGTTGAAGGCACTAATTTCTGCTGGCTTTCTAATTCAGCAAAGAAGAAAGGAACCAGCAGCCACAATCTCCCCTTGGCTACTGTGTTTTGTCATGTAAGCCAGAAACAACTGCAATGGGCTGTTAAGGGAGCTGAAGACAGCTAAATCATGTATCCTTTTTTTTTTTTTTTATAATAGTCATAATTTTTGTACCCTTATTCATCAGTTTTTAAATTTTTAGTACATTTATATGAAACAGAAAATCAGCAAGTGAAAAGAAGTGGGATGGCCTTTACTTGAAATCTAGTTAAGAGCAGATGGTGGGAGGGAAGGGGCTACGATGGTGCCACATAGTCATGTGGTGCCCAATAATGCTAGGATGAAGGTGGCATTATATTCCTTGGATGAGAAAATGTCCAGCCTGAATGTAACCATGATTACACTGGTTAAATACTTCTCAGGAGTCTTGGGCTAACTTTATATTTGCATATTTATCTGTGGGTTGACTTTTGAGAAGAGATTCTGAATCAAATTAGATTGTTAAGAATGATGAGGGTAAGGGAGAGATTATAGAGTAGTATCTGTTTGAGAAAGACAAGCAGAACTGAGTTTGACAGTTCTGTTTCCTTTGCTTTAATTTCAGTCTTAAGACAGCAAGATTAATTAATACACTATGTACTCAATTCAAATCAAGAAGCATTGGACATCTATTGTGCACCCTGCCTTGTGAAAATCTAGAAGATTTATACATTGCCCTTGCCAGTAGTTGTGGTTTCAGGCTACATGAGCTATGCTAGACAGTATTTTATAAATTGCTTGAATGAAAATAATAAAGAGGCTAAAATATATGATAAAGATGATGAGAGTCGTGAGGGGTTAGAATATGATGAAATTAGTGGATGGAGCAACTGGGGAAGAGTTCATAGAGGGAACAGTCTTAGAACATATTTAAAATGGTCGTTACATATGAGTGCGTAGTGGGAGGTATTGTGTATCTCAGGAATTGGGAAGACAATAAACATACAGAAACAGGAAAAAACAGAAAGACAAAAATTTGTCTAAGGGGAAATTATCCTGTTGGTATGACATTGTAGTTAAGACTTAATCTCTGGAATCAGAAAAACTGGGCTCAAATTCCTGCTCTATACAACCTACTAGTTGTACAACCTTGTACAAGCTAAATTTAATTTAAAACGATTTATAGAGAGATAAGTTAATAAATTTAATTTAACACGATGTATAGAGAGATAAGTTAATAAATAGCATTCAAAATTTATAATGCATTCTCAAAATTGGTCTATGCAAGGTGTGTCTCCTGTTATTTACTTATTTATGTACTTTTATGGCCATATATTGGGAAGGACTTGACCTTGGGCAAGGCAATTCTCTGTAGCTGCAAGGATCCCACAAAAAGGTTGATAGCACTCCCAGGAGCAGGGGCAACAGATTCTCCATTGAAGAGGATCTGAGTAGTGCATCTCCATATCCATCACAAAGACTAAGCTCTCCTGTGAGCTCTATTGATTCCTTCAGTTTTTCTAGATAAATTTTTTATTAGTATTTGCAAACAATGAATTTTAGCTCCTTCCTTCATATTCATAGATCTTTCTTTTTCTCTTTCTTTCTTTCTTTCTTTCTTTCTTTCTTTCTTTCTTTCTTTCTTTCTTTCTCTTTCTTCCTTTCTTTCTCTCTCTCTCTCTCTCTCTCTCTCTTTTTCTGAGTGGTGTTAGTAAAGAACTCTAGTGCTGTGTTCAGCAGCCACAGTGGCAGTTGTCATATTTTTCTTGTTACCAGTCTTTAAAGGAATACAATCAGAATTTTTTTCATCAAATTTAATAGTTGTAGATTCTTCATATAACTTATGGGAGAAAAAAGAATATTTTTATCTTTCCCCAGTTTATAAGCTTTTTAAAGAAAGTATAAATAGGTGATGGATTTTATCATATAATTTTTTCTTCATTGTTGAGGTATGTTTTTCTCTTCCTCTAGCCTATCATGTGGTAAATAACATTGATTTTTTAAAATGTGTCATGTTTGCACTTCTTAGATAATCCATGATTGAATGTGACACATTACCTTTTAAAAAATATTGTTGTATTTGGTTTATTAATTTTACCTAAGGGTTTTGGCATCTACATTTTAAGAAAATTAATACTTTGTGTTTTTTAAGATCAGTTTTAGGTTCACAGAAAATTGAGAGGGAGGTACAGAGTTCCCAGTATACACCCTACCCCAAACAAGCATAGCCTCCCTCATTATCAATACCTCCCACAATATTGTTGCATCTGGGCATCAATTGGTAAACCTATACTGACACACCATAACCACCCAAAGTCCATAGTTTTCCTTAGTGTAACATCTTTGGTATTTTACATTCCATGGTTTTGGACAAATGTATAATGACAGATATTTATCATTATAATATCATAGAATAGGGCAGCCTGGGTGGCTTGGCAGTTTAGTGCCACCTTCAGCCCAGGGTGTGATCCTGGAGACCTGGAATCGAGTCTCACATCGGGCTCCCTGCATGGAGCCTGCTTCTCCCTCTGCCTGTGTCTCTGCCTCTCTCTCTCTCTGTCTCTGTCTCTCATGAATAAATAAATAAAATCTTTAAAAAAAATCATAGAATATATTCAGTGTCCTAAAAACCCTTTGCACCCTGTCATCCCTTTTGCTCCCTAACCCCGGGAAAGTGCTGATCTTTTTAGTTTCTCCACGGTTTTTCCTTCTCCAGAATGTCATATAGTTGGGCTCATACAGAATGTAGACTTTTCATACAGGGTTCTTTCACTTAGTAATATACATTTAAGGTTCCTCCATGTCTTTACATGGCTTGACAGCCCATTTCTTTCTAGAACTAAATAATATTCCATTGTCAGATGTATGACAATTTATCTATTCACCTATGGAAGGACATCTCAAAATCTGCTTTGGGGCCTGAGTGGCTCAGTTGGTTGAGTTCCTGACTGTTGATTTCAGCTCAGGTCATGATCTGAGGCTTGTGAGATCAAGCCCAGGGTTGGGCTCTGCACTGGGTGTGGAGCTGCTTGTGATTCTCTCCCACTCCTGCTTCTGTCCCTCTTCCCACCACTGCTTGAGTTCTCTCTCTCTTAAAATAAATAAAATAGATAAAAAATTTACTTCTAATTTTTGAAAAATATGAATAAAGCTGCTATAAACATCTATGTGCAGTTTCTTTGTGGACATTAATTTTCAATTAAAAAAATCAGGACTTTTTTTCTGATTAGCAAAGGAAAAAAGGTTGATCCATATAGAACTGCAAATATATGATAATTTTTTCACTTACAGAAACATCAGTTTCACACAGCTCAGTGTTCATGAATGTGGTATATTACACTGATGGATTTTCATCTGTTGTATCTCACATCTCACGTGGTTGTGGTGGGTAATCCTACGATCTCACACTTTTGTTCTTTGTTTTTTTAATGATTGTATCTTTTTGTTTCATATTGATAATATCTTCTCAATTCCTTAACATATTTATTAATCTTATTTTAAATTTTTAGTTGGTACATTCAAATATCTTTGCTTCACTTGGTTTTGTGCCTGCCTGCAAGAGCACTGCTGTACCAGATAAAGATGGAATTTGAAAAGGGAGTTAAACCCAGGAAACAAGTTGAAGACTTCTTTTTGGAAGTATTGAATTTGAGTAGGATAGTAGGATGACTAAGGGGATTGTTCTGAAGGCAGTTAGGAAGAGAATGGACATTGGGAAGGAGAAGGAAAGAGATTGTGAGAAATGAAAATTCACAGTCATAGAGTTTGAGAGCTGGGAGTGCCTCTGCCGAAAGCTGTTTTCTTTCAAGCCCTGCACTTCTCACTCTGCTCCTGCTGGTTCTGAAAGACGGGCCTTGAGACTGATTGCTTCTTCTTGAGTTTGTCTCCCACAGAAGTGCAGTCCAGCTGAAGATAGGTTTCTCAGTCTGCTTCATTTTTCTTTCAACGTGGGCTTACCAGCCATAGAAGGGAAGAGAAGAGAAGATTAGAAATGTAGAAAGTGAAGATGTGGATTTCAAAAATCTATTTGCCTTCTAAATATTTAGGGAGCAGCTGAAAACCCTAACATCAGGTCCCTACCCTAGCAAATTTTTATAATATCTGACACCTTTTTTAAAAAAACTCTACAATTCTGAATCAGGTAGTCCAAAGACCAAACTTTGAGAAAGATTGGAAGGAAAATGACTACTTCCAATCTAATCTTAAGCAGAAGGGCAGACAATAAGGTGGGAGCTGGGAATTCCTGCACTCCCCTCTTTATTGTCCCAAGAGGCAGGGCTCTGCATTCCACTGCATCTGGAAATGTAAATCCCTGTTTGTCTCTCTCTTGTTCCTCTAGATGAGGACAAGGAGTGACCCTAGGGACTCTGGGAACATCTGGGGAGTATTTATTGAATAAAATGGTCTTCTAGCAAACACTTGTATCTCTCTGAACCACCCACCTAGGGAAGATAGATTATTTCAGAAATTTCCAATTTTTCTTTAATCATGCTATCAGTTCAAAGAACCAGCAAACAAACTAAAATCAGTGAGTTTGAATAAGCAAATTGAAAATCAGGTGGTGGTGGAGCAGCAGATGATAGCAGAGTTGCAGCTGGCAGCCACTTGCATATTTCCCCTTAGGGTCTGCAGAGTAGTATTAAACAAAACAACTATTGCTGGAAAAATTAAATATGCTTCTGGGTACTTGACTCTGTTTCAGGATTCTCAAAAAAAAAAAAAAAAAAGAAAAAAAAGAAAAAAAAAAACCCCAAACAAAAAACAAAACAAAAAAATCCCAACCCCAATCCAAACGTCTGTTTCCTGATCATTAGGTGAAACAAAGCTACCAGCCACTAGCAGCACAGCCAGATTCTTCTAATTCAGCAGCAGTGAGGATTCTCACCTGTGCCCTATGTCACATGCAAAAATCTAGCTCAAACATGGTGAGAAACAGTAGGGTGGGGAGACATGGATATGTCATTCTGTGACTATTATTTTACATTGAGAAATGTTCCTAATAAATTTGTTGATAACTTTTTTTGACATATATGAAGTCATATTTCAAGTACACCAGAGGAACCTGACTTTAAGTTATAAAAGTTTTTTGTGAATTAGAGAATCTCTTTGTCAGGCAGATATTGTCAGGCAGTTTTCTTGGTCCTTTAAAGTGTTTTCTTCCTTCCTTCTTTCCTTTCTTCCTTCATTCCTTCCTTTTTCTTTTCTTTTCTTTTCTTTTCTTTTCTTTTCTTTTCTTTTCTTTTCTTTCTTTTCTTTCTTTCTGTCTTTTTTTTTTTTTTTTTTTTTGCTATGTTTACACTGAGGCCTAATTGAGTTCATGTTATATAGCCTTGGTCACTTATTTATTTATTTCAGCTTTGTTGAGGCATAATTGGTAAATAAATTTAAAGTGTACATCATGATAATTTGATATACTTACACCTTGTGAAGGGATATTCCCCCATCCAGTTAATTAATCTATCACCTCACATATTTTATATATGGACATATATAATTTATAATGCATTATGTCTAAATGTAATATACAAACATAATATATAAATATACATATAAATATAATATATACATATAATATATATGAAAACATTTAAGTTCTACTCATTTATCAAGTTTCAATTATCCCATGCATTGTTATAAATTATAGTCACAATGTTTTAGATTAGATAGATTCTCAGACCTTATTCATCTTATAGTCTAAAGTTTATACCCTTTTACCAACTTCTCCCAATTTTCCCTACCTACCCACACCTCACCACATCCAGGCCGTGGCAACCATTCTTTTACTCTCTATTTGTAGGGGTTTGACTTTTTATTTATGTATTTATTTTAGATTCCATATATAAGTGACACCATGCAGTATTTCTTTTTCTTTGGTTTATCTCACTTAGCATAATGCCCTCAAGGGCTATTAGTGTGTCACAAGTTGCAGAATTTCCTTTATTCTCATGTCTGAATAATATTCCATGGTATATACACCCCACAACTACTTTATCCATTCATTCATTGATGGATATTTAGGGTGTTTCCATATGTTGGCTATTGTGAATAAGGAGATTAAATCAGTAATCAAAAACCTCCCATCAAAGAAAAGCTCAGGACCAGATGGCTACATTAGTGAATTCTACCAAACATCTAGAGAAGAATTAATAATTCTTCTCAACCTCTTCCAAAAAATAAAACAGGATGAAACAATTCCAAACTCATCCTTAAGGACTGAGGCCAGAATTTCCTTAATACTGAAACCACAAAAGGACACAACAAGAAAATTACAGCCTAATAGTCTTCAAGAACATAGATGAAAATATCCTTAACAAAATATTAACAAACCAAACCTAACAGTACATTTAAGGGATAACATGCCATGATCAAGTAAAGTTTATTCCAAGGATGTAAGGATGGTTCAACCTCTAAAAATCAGTCAATATGATACAACACAATAAACAGAATCAATGATAAAAATTATATGATAATCTCAATAAATATAGGAAAAGCATTAGATAGACTTCAACATTCATTTATGATAAAAGCTCTCAACAAACTGGGTATAGAGAAATGTACCTCAACATAATAAAGCCCATATGTGGGATGCCTGGGTGGCTCAGTGGTTGAACATCTGCCTTTGACTCTGGGCGTGATCCCGGGATTCTGAATTCAGAAATCTGTCGCATTTCTATACACTAATAACAAACTATCAAAAGCAGAAATTTAAAAAATATTTACAATTGCATTAAAAAGAAAAAAATATGTAGGGATAAATTCAACCAAGGTGGTGACAGATCTGTATACTGAAAATTACAAAACACTGATGAAAGAAATCAAAGAAGATACCTCAAAAATTGGAAAGATGTTCTGTGCTCATGGATTGGAAAAATTAAATTGATAAAATGTTCATGCTGCACAAAGTAATCTATAGATTCAATGTAAGTGCTATCAAAATTCCAGCAACATTTTTCACAGAAAAAGATCAAACAATCCTAAAATTTGTATGGACCCACCAAAGACCCTGAATAGCTGAAACAATCTTGGAAAAGAAGAATAAAGCAGGAGACATCACACTTCCTAATTTCCAACTATAGTACAAAACTGTAGTAATCAAAACAGCATGATATAGGCATAAAAATAGACCCATAGATCAATAGAACAGAATAGAGAGCATGGAAATAAACCCACAATTATAATGATTACTTAATTTACAACAAAAGAGGCAACAATATACCATGGAGAAAGGATAATTTCTTCAACAAATGATGTTGGGAAAACCGGACAGCCGCATGCAAGGAAATGAAGCTGTGTCCCTATGATAGGGACTCAACTCAAAATGGAGTAAAGACTTAAACACAAGACCTGAAACCATAGAAATTCTAGAGAAAAGCATAGAGAATAAGCCCCTTGACACTGGTTTTGGCCATGACTTTTTTTTTTTTTTTTTGATTTGACATCAAAGGAAAGGTAACAAAAGCAAAAATAAGCAAGTGGGAATATAAAACAAAAACCAACTACAGAACAAAAAAGCTTCTCACCTGGCTGTGTAAATTGTTAACAGCATTTATAGAGGAACTGTTCTGTGCAGAACTTTTAAAGGTGCATTGATGGATCAGAACTATAATAATAACAAGAAATTGAGGATTCAGTCATACAAACAGAATTCTACTTGAAAATAGTTATATGGTACAGGGACGCCTGGGTGGCTCAGGGGTTGAGTGCCTACCTTTGGCTCAGGGTGTGATCCCGGGGTCCTGGGATCGATTCCTGCATCAGGTTCCCCATGAAGAGCCTGCTTCTGCCTATGCCTCTGCGTCTCCCTGTGTCTCTCATGAATAAATAAAAATCTTTCAAAAAATTATATGGTACATGCCAAGGAGAATAACATAATAGGAAAAAAAAGAGAATCTAAGATGAAAATGTTAGACAGTGTAAAGAGGCCAGATGTGAACCTTCCTGCTGCTGTTCTTATTATGGCCATCTGGGTGACTATCCTGCTTTGCTCAGCTAGTCATCCATTTCATGAGGGCAGGGACTCTCTTACCTTGGTTTCTCCCCAAACTAAGCCTCACTCTAGACAAATAGGTGGAGACTGCACTAGTGTCTGTTCATGGTAGTGGAGGGTTAATCTTGGAGGACTTTGCACAGTGATGTGCTTATAGTGTGCTAAAATTTTTCTTATTCTAGACATGAATTTTATATGAGAAACCAAGGCACCTTGGGAAATGATAGCTCAAGATTGGCTTGTGATGCTTAAGCTTTCACATTTCAGAAGGATTTTAGAGCTTTGTTGCTTCAAATCACCCAGTCCTCCTTGGCTTTAATTACTGATCACACTGGCTTTATTTTTTTTCCCCTCATCTCTAACTTCAACTTCTTTACAAAGGGCTTCTGGGGGAAATATCTTTTTTTTCCCCAAACAGCAAAAGAAAGGTCTAGATGAGGTAAGTCATATTATTTATCTTCTGGTGTTTTATTTTTCATATTATTCTGCTTAAAATGTGCAGACATCATGGCATCATGGAGACATATTTAGCTCTATCCTCACACTACAGAAAAATGGTTCCTCTTCACTTTGGTGGTAATTTAATATTCTGAGTTGCAAGACTTTGATTTAAAATTGTAATGCATTGATATAGTCACTTGTGTAGGCAGACAGAAGTACAGATTTAATGCAAACATGTTTTTACACAGCCATGAATATTGCACATCCCACTATATACATTTTTTTCCAACAGAAATTAATTTTTCCTAATGCTTGTTTAAGATAAGCATTCTTATTTCAAATGCTCTTCAAAAAATACTTCAGAAAAAATGAAATGACTAGAAACTTTGCTTTTGAAAAATGGACTGATTACTGTATTAAGAAGAAAGACTCCAAGAGAGTAACTAGTTGAGAGGATGGCACATGTCTTTTTTTTTTTTTTTAAGATTTTATTTATTTATTCATGAGAGAGAGAGAGAGAGAGGCAGAGACACAGGCCGAGGGAGAAGCAGGCTCCATGTAGGGACCCTGATGTGGTACTTGATCCTAGGACTTTGGGATCATGCCCTGGGCCAAAGGCAGGTGCTAAACTGCTGAGCCACCCAGGGATCCCCATGGATGACACATGTATTAGTCAGCTCTGGCTGCTATAACAAAATACCATGGAATGGTGGCTTAAACAATAGATATTTATTTTCTCACCATTCTGGACACTGGAAGTTTAAGAGTGAAGTGCCAGCAGGGTTGGTTTTTGGTAGTGTCTCATCTTGGCTTGCAGAAGGGCTGCCTCCTTGCTGTGTCCTCACATGGCCTTTAATTTGTGCATATGGAAAGAAGAGGTTTCTGGTATCTCTTCCTCATCTTAAAAGGACACCAGTCCTATTGAATTAGGACCTCACCTTTAACCCATTGAAACTTATTTAACTCTGTAAGGTCCCTGTCAATATACAATAATGTTGGGGATTAGGGCTTCAATATGAATTTGGGGAAGGACACAGTTCAGTCTATGTAGCACAAATGCCTGAGATCGTATAAGTAAAAACTAAAAGATATATTACCCTTGCCCACAACAGGTTACATATTTGACCATAAGATAAGTAAGACTTTTTCAAACCAGCATCTGGTGAGTGGGGAATTCTTGGAAACAGTGGAAGAATTGATTCTGTCCTCTCCCAAACCTCTGCTACCTCAGTAAGCTGGATCTGTATGTGCCATGGTAATGTCCTTGGCAATATGACTTACTTCGAATCTTGACTTTTGTGCCAATTGCATCAATTCCTCAGTTTCTTCAGAGTTTATGCTTCATTCACAATCTTCATCAGTTCACCTGCTGAGAGTTTTTCCTCCAATGGGCACAGTGGACAAAATGGTTTCTTAGAACTCTCTCTGGTCTGCAGGTTCAGTGCTTCTCTCTGACCTGCACTGCAGTAGTGGGGTACAGAGATGGAAACAGATGATTGACGGGTTTGATTTCGTTTTAGAATGGAAGGGAATGTGTAACAACTATTCACATGCCACCTTCAAACTGTTGTTTTCATTAATCAAAGGTCTTAGGCTCGCGTTCTAGAATTGCCTCATTCTTTTATTCAGGCCTTCAATCACTCAACTGAAAAACCTTTTTTGAGCACTGACTATGTGTGATAGAGGATGAGAAACAATAATGAACAAAATAGATACAATCTCTATTCTCTGAGAATTTATTAGTTGTAGGATCTTGAGCAAGTCTCTTGGTCTTTTGGAGACTTATTAATAATCATTTTAAAGTAGGACTATTAGAATGGTAAATCATGAGTACTGAAATGAATCTTTAAAATTGTGTTTTTCCCCCTCTCTAATTACTGACTGGAATGATGAGGTCTCTTAAAGAATTTGGAAAATTAAAAAAAAAAACATACAAAAAAATCAACAAAATGAAAGACAACCTCCTGAATGGGAGAAAATATTTGCAAATGATATATCCAATAAGCAGTTAATATCCAAAATTTGTAGAAGTTCTACAAGTCAACACCAAACCCCTCCACCCACAAGTATTCCAATTAAAAACTGGGCAGAAGCCATGAATAGACATTTTCCCAAAGAAGACACATACAGATGGCAGACACATGAAAAGATGCTCAACAATACTAATCATCAGGGAAATGCAAATTAAAACCACAATGAGGTATCCCTTTATGCCTGTCAGAATGACTGGAATAAAAAAGACAAGAAATAATAAATGTTGGTGAGGATGTGGAAAAAAGGGAAACTTTGTGCACTCTTGGTAGGAATTCAAATTGCTGTAGCCATTGTGGAAAATAGTGTGGAGCTTCCTCAAAAATTAAAAATAGAATTACGGTGTGCTGCAGTAATTCCACTACTATGTATTTGCCTGATGAAAGCGAAAACACTAATTTGAAAAATTACATGCACCCCTGTTTATTGCAGTACTTTTTATGGTAGTCAGGGTAGGGAAGAAACCCAAGTGTCCATCAATAGATAAATGGATAAAGAAGATGTGACATATGTGTGTGTGTGTGTGTGTGGATAGATAGATAGATAGATAGATAGATAGATAGATAGATAGACAGACAGACAGATGATAGATACTACATAATAGATAAATAGATAAGGGGAATTAGGAGTACACCTATCCTGGTGAGCACTAAGAAATGTATACAATTATTAAAATCATTATATTGTATACCTGAAACTAATATACCTTTGTATGTTAATTATACATGAATTAAAAAGGAAGATGGCAGCCCAGGTGGCTCAGCCATTTAGCGCTGCCTTCTGCCCAGGGTGTGATCCTGAAGACCCGGGATTGAGTCCTACATCGGGCTCCCTGCATGGAGCCTACTTCTCCCTCTGCCTGTGTCTCTGCCTCTCTCTCTCTCTCCATTTCTGTGTCTCTCATAAATCAATAAATCAATAAATCAATCTTAAAAAAATAAAAAGGAAGATTTGGGATCTGTGTGTATGTGTGTGTGTGTGTAACAGAATGTTACTCAGTCACAGAATAATGACATCCTGCCATTTCCAACAACAAGGATGGAGCTAGAGGATATCATAATAAATGAAATAAGTCCGAGAAAAAACCAAATACCTTATGGTTTCATTGATATGTGCATTATAAAAAACAAAACAAAAAAGCAGACCCATAAATAGATGAAACTGGTGGTTGCCAGAGTGGAAGGGGACAGTGTGTTGGGCAAAATGGGGGAAGGGGAGTGAGATGTACAGGCTTCTAAGTATGGTATGAATAAGTCATGCAGGTAAAAGGTATAGTGTAGGAAATATAGTCGATGGTATTGTAATAGTGTTGTAGGGTGACAGAAATTTTAAAAACTACATAAGAAAAATTGAAATCGACTGTGATCCATGATAAGCAATGTTAACCCTTTGGTATATTTCTCCCTGGAATTTTTCTATGTGTACATATACTATATATATATATAGTATAAAAATGGCATCATTTATATTCTTGTTTGAAAGTGACTTTTTCTTGATATTATTTGATAGATTTTTAAAATGTCATTGATATTATTAATGTATTTGATGATGGCAGTTTGGTAATCTATCATATAGATATAATGTTTATTCTTCTCACTTAGGATATCTAATTTATTTTCTCAATTTCACTATTATAAGCAAATGGCAATACATGTTTTTGCTTCCTTAAAATCAATTCATAGAAGTAGAATTATTGGATTGAAAAGTTTTTCTGTTTTGAATATATATTGCAAAATTTCTTTTTTTTTTTTTTTTTAAATTTTTATTTATTTATGATAGTCACAGAGAGAGAGAGAGAGAGAGGCAGAGACACAGGCAGAGGGAGAAGCAGGCTCCATGCACTGGGAGCCCGATGTGGGATTCGATCCCGGGTCTCCAGGATCGCGCCCTGGGCCAAAGGCAGGCGCCAAACCGCTGCGCCACCCAGGGATCCCTATTGCAAAATTTCTATACTGGAAGCTTATATCAATTTATATGCCTAGTAACTATGTACAAGAATCTTCATTTTCCTGTATCTTCACCAATATAGGTATATTTATTTTGAAAATATTTGTTCTTTAATGGTGAAAAAATATTTTTTATTTAAAAATTAAAAGGTAGAATTTGGATGAACTTGTTATATATTTTAGCTATTTGCTTTTCTGAAATTCCTATTTATATCTTTTTCCTATCTTAATATTTTTAAATAAATTTGTTAGAATACTGTATCTTAGGTATTAAACCATTTTATTTTACATCTTACAAATATTTTTCCTATTTTATGGTTTACCTCTTATATGTATTTCAATTAAAAACATCTATTTTTAAAAGCTATATCTATCAGGCCTTCTTTTGCTTTGCTGTTTAGAAAACTTCCCAATGACAAAGTTAGACATAAGTTTCTAGTTTTCTTTTGGTTCCAAGTTATTGGATCTATTTTGGGAGTTTTTTATTCTATTTGCCCATTTGTTCCGATCTTTCATATGTAAAATCTCCAGTATCATTTTTTTTCCACTTCTTTATCCGATCCCTCTCCTTTCTAGGAGTGTCTCTATGTTGACTTCTACACTGATCTGCAGTACTGGTTCTGCTTTTGTACTGATGTGAAAGACATTCAAAATTAAACCATGATATTTTTTATGTCCTTTTTTATTAACTCAGACAGTACATCCTTATTTCAATCAGCTGTCTTATCTCATCTTTTAGCTTTCACCCTCAGTCTGTATTTTCTTGAATTAAATGAATGAAGCATGTGCCATTTAAAATATACTTCTATTTATTGTAGGAAATATTTTGCAAATAATTGCTTTATGTCTTTTCCTTGAGAGTTATCCAAAGTCTTCTTTTCTATTACAGAAATTTTTCCTAGGTGCTACCAATCCTTGGCAGAATAGAGGTTATGAAAGGCCTCCTATTTGTCCCTAGTGTGTGAGGATTGGCTTTTGATCCTTTCATGTTACCGCTGAAAGCTTGCAGGTTTTCTGATCTGATCCATTTGTAGGACCATTTCTGGAGGTCTGGAACGTGGGTCCTTGGGCAGTTCCAGCAGAGGAGATTTATTTCTTCCTTATAGGGGATGTTTCTCTTTTGAGATCTTTAGTTGACCCATCTCCGACTCTAGATATGGGGGGTTTCTGTATCGAGTCTCTTTCCTGTGATAATATGGAAAGATGCCTCACTCTGGAAAAGAGTCCCAGTCATCATAGGGTATATCCAACACTTGGGGTTTTCTCTTTGTTTTATCTATACTTAACCTTGACTTCCTAGTGAAGTTGTGCTCTGGCTTTTTTAGGGCTCAGCCCTGGAGCTCTCAACCTGGAAGTGCTATGTGAGACTGTACCAGAATGCCTTCTCCTTCCTGAGGGATGGAGCCCGTGTCTCACATTCACCAGTCATTCTCAGGTAGCTGAGGAGTTAGACTTTGGTATTTGTTGTCTTTCCCTTAATCAACTCTTCTTCACCCTAGAATGAGTATAAACAGCTCAAAATTGGTGACATGTGAGAATCACTTTTCTGTAATTATCAGTATTTCAGGTTTTCCCTTTCTCTTATACTCTTTGGCTTATTTTAGCTGGTTTCTGGAAGAGGTATAATTAGATACCTAAGATGAAATAAAATGGTGAAGACTTAACTAGGAAATCAGGAATGGATCTTAAAGTTTATTTGAAATAACACCTCTCCTGCCAGCATCACAACTGTGATTTGAGGATAAAATGAGATGGTAAATGTCAAAGGACTTTGAAGGCTGTTTGGAGCATTATGCAAATATTAAGTTACTTTGTTATCTTTTCATTTTGTGAGACCAGAAATCAGTAGCCTTTTTGGAAGCAAATTTGAGTTGTGAATTTTTTAAGAGTATGTGATAATGGAAGATGGCTATTTAGGTGAAGCACAAAGCCATTCTATTTCAATGTGGTCCACCCCCTTCTTTCACACAATACTTCTGAAATAGAGGTTTGTCTTGTTCTTTATCCCCTCAAAGGGAAGGCTGGCCTGAATTTCCACTTTAGACTATTTCTTTGAGTGCCAGGAGATTGTTTCAGTCAAAGAAACTAATCTGCAGATGGGTCTGCCCCCTGCACAATGCCCAGCATCAGGGGCAAAGGCTTTAATTAAAATGGAAGAGTTGGTAATTTCTGGCCTATCTGGGAAGCTTAAAGTTGATGTGGTTTGAATGAAAGTAATGACTTTTGCTTAAAATGCAAATATTAATGCGAGGGCCAGGGACTGACTTTTGGTGCAAGCGAGAGACTGTAATTTCTTTTTCATGGCTCTTCCCTTAAAGAAATAGTCCTTTTTTTCCCCCTGAAACTCTGTAATATATACATTTAACATGCCAAGTACTTTTTTCTCCTTACATTTCCTTTAATTTGGCAATTAATCTTTTTAAACTCTTAAAAGCAGTGTGTATTTTAGGTATTCATAAATCTTTGAAAAAATCATAAGGATTTGTTTTTGTTGTTCATATTTATTTGGATGACATAAATGCATTTCAGAAATGGCTTTCCTTCCAGTTTGGTTGTCTGAATGGCATTTTCCCACTGTGCCTATAGTCTCCATTTATACACAGGAAGTGGAATGATCACATCGTGAAGAGGACCTATATTTACCATGGCTTTTGTATGTACCAAGATAAAGTTTTAAAGATTTTATTTATTTATTCATGAAAGACACACACACACAGAGGCAGAGACACAGGTAGAGGGAGAAGCAGGCTCCATGCAGGGAGCCCGATGGGACTCGATCCTGGGTCTCCAGGACCACGCCCTGGGCTGAAGGCAGCGCTAAACCGCTGAGCCACCAGGGCTGCTCCCAAGATAAAGTTTTAAAAGTTAAAGTAATGTGTATTGCTCTTGGGTTCAGTAGGCTCATCAAATCACCAAGTATTGCAGTGAAAATAATGATACATTTTGAATGTGGATAAGGCATTAACAAGGGTAGATGGAGATGTAGTCAATTATACCAGTATATGAATATACGAGTATAAAAGCATTTCAGATCAGTGTGCTTTTTTACTAATTATAATCATTATAAGTAGAAAGTATACTTATTGAGGAATGACAGTAGCTTGAGCATTGTGAAGTTATTACTTTAAGGGAAAATTTGTTGTAGAAATAAAGAACGAAAATCATCCATACTTTTTCTACCCTAATAAGTCATGCTTGTTTTTAAGAATTTTTTTTTTTTTTTTTGTTTAAATTTTTATTTATTTATGATAGTCACAGAGAGAGAGAGAGAGAGGCAGAGACACAGGCAGAGGGAGAACCAGGCTCCAAGCACCGGGAGCCCGACGTGGGATTCGATCCCGGGTCTCCAGGATCACGCCCTGGGCCAAAGGCAGGCGCCAAACCGCTGCGCCACCCAGGGATCCCCAGTCATGCTTGTTTTTATTTTTCCTTTCTACTTCTTATTGATATCCTTACAAATATTTATATAATTTTGATCACAGTATATAAGCAATTTTTGGCTTAGCATTTTTCATTCAGCATTAATTATGTATTTTATGTATTTTATGTATTTTTTTCAATTTCTAACTGAACATAAGGACATCCAGTAGCTGCTTTAACCAGCCTCTTGTCAGACATATAACTGCTTCCCTGATTTGCTATTCCTGGTTAGGGAATGTGCAGTGAACATCTTTGCTCAAATTTAAGTTTAACTTTTTGTGGGAAGGTTTTTGTTTGTTTGTTTGTTTGTTTTTAGAATAAATTGGAAGCAGTGAGGTTACCATGCCAAATTTCAAGCAATTTCTGGTAGGTCAGGGGTGGAGAGGAGACCTTTGGAGGAAGACGCTTCTTGTAACTCAGTGTGTCCAGCCTTGAGGAAGGGGGGGAGGATGCCAGGAAGCAAGGAGAGGACTCACTAGCAGAGCTGCACCCTGCTGTGCCCAAGATTGGGAATCCGAGAAACCACCAAGGAGCCGACACCGATGCAAACACAGGAGGGTTTATTTACAAGCTCGACCTTGGGTCCAAGTGTACCCGACACGCGGAGCAGGGACTTGGACCCCGAGGTGGGTTTCAGCTTAGTTTTAAGGGCTGGTCTAGGGGACCTCCAGAAGGGCTGGAGCAATTCCTCAAGTTCTGTTTACATTTTGATATGGGGCCTTCAAGGGCATTGAGCTCTGTTCTTATTCTAATAGGGGCTTCCTGCCACTGGCTTGGGCTCTGTTTTTATTCTAATATGGGGCTTTCTAGGACGTTAAGCTGTAAGCTGTTTTCTTCCTGTAACTGAAGTAAGGTAAAGTTCAGTTCTTATTCACAGGGGCCTGGGATGGCTGTACTTGTGCTAACTCTGAACTTAAAGTAGAATGGCCTTAATTTTCTCAGCCTCCGCATGCCCCAATGTTGAAGGCTCCAAGGCCAAGGCAGGCGAGTTGTAGGGTACCTGGAAGCATTTTGCTACCAACCTTTCTCTTCATCAACCGACATCTTTTGGAAGTGGTGTTGGGTTTGGATCAGTCTACCTGAACAGGTGTGATTCCACACTCCTCTCACTGAGATGTAGACTGTCTTTAGGGTTTTTACTTCCTATTCTAAGTCAGGGTTGGCTTGTGGGCAGGGAAGGCTTTGAGTCCAGTCCCTGGCATCCAGGGGAAAAACAGCAGGAGGGCAGAGGCAATGGGGAAGCAGTTACATAATTAACTAGAATCCCTCCACCATCATTCCAGAATGAGGTGGGATTTTCCAAAGCTCTGTTTTTCTTCACCATACTCAAGGGCAAAAGCAGTACCTGGAGGGTGGTCAGTTCTTCCATCAAAACTGGAGGCTGGGTGAATTGGCAGAGAACAACAGGCCTTTAATGAACAAAATCTCTAATAAGGCTCAGATTTTAAAATCTCTTGTCACTAATGGCCTCACAGCAGAACTTAACATACGGGTTTTTAATAGTTTTGTCAAACTGCAATTAAATAACCTAGTGAACTCTGCCTTTGCTGAAAAGAATCTTAGTGAAGGGAAGAACTCCATCCACAAAACAGGCCACATTATGAGATTTCCTATTTTGCCATGATTTTTTTCTCTGGGAATCCAGGGCTTCTAGTAGACTGATGATATTATGTACTGTGATTCTTTCTTCTATGGTAACAAATGCAGCACTGAAAGCCCCCTTCAGCCACATTGGAGCTCTCACTGGTATCGCTTTGTCTTTTCACTAATTGCCTATCCATTGTGCTTTTCTCCAGCCCAGCCCCTGTGGCCATATTCAGCAACCTGCAGGTTTTTAAATGTTCTTTTTTTTTTTTTTTTTTTAAGTGTAGCAGTATTCTTCACTTTTCCACTATCCCTTGCTTCCAAAAAACCAACAAAACTAAAAAATGTATACAGATTTTAATAATCAGCATTTTTCTCTGCAAAAAAACCTGCACTAGTCTGCACTGACTGCATCATTCTCAAAAACATGCAGAAGCTGAATAGTGCTATTGAAATCATCTGGCACAGGTTCTCATAGGTCTCAATTTTGCTGTCCTACCAATCTCCCAGGCAAACAAGACTCCAGGTAACCTTTGATCACACCTTACAATGCAACCTAGAAATGGCTACAAATATATTTCAAAATCACACATCAATACTTTTACACATCTGTAATATCTTTCATGTTCCATTAGCACCTTTAAACCCATTTAAAGGCCTTAAAAGTATTCAAAGACTGTGTAGAAGCATGTTTTTTAGAAGCGCAATAAAGGAATGAAAAAAGTGATAAAGAGGAAAGCCTGACGGAGGGATTTATATCATATCCTGTGAACAAGTTGCAATTTGCTGTGTGTCCTCTGAAAATCACTTTGCCTTTGTGGCTAATCCATGAAGGCAAACCATCATGCAGGAGATTGGCTGGACCCCACGTGTAAGTAAAGGCAAAGTGGAACTAAGGCCTGGAAAAGAAGGAAATAAGCCCTGAGCAAAGGAAGGAGTTAGGGAATCAGAATTAAGTAGTGATGGGTTCAAGGAGAATTGATATCACACCACTTGTAGATTCTGAATTCAGGATTGGTGCCCTCACTGGTGAGATATGTTAAGCATTACATAGATTGCAATTTTTCATATGCACTGCTTCATTTAAATCTCACAGCAACCCTAATAAATATTATGTTCATTTTGTACACAGAGAAAATGAGACTCATTTTAGCCATAAACAAATTAGGCTGACTTGCTCAATATCACACAACAGAGAGTCACGGAGCTGCACTTGGGTTCTGAACTTGCGCTGCTGTTAGTACCCTTCACTTGGCCATTCTGCCTCAGGCGGCACCTGAGAAGTTAGAACTGCAGTATTCTTTAAAGGTGAGGGAAGTTCAGGTGGACTCTCAGTTGAGCAAAGGAGTAGAGGAAGGATAGAACTAAAATACGATTGAGTTCTTCATGCTGCACATAGATCCGTCCATAGGGGCCGAAACCCATAGTCCTACTAATCCTGCAGGAGGCGGGGCTTCAATCCTTCATCTGCTCTGCCTGTTGACATGCAGTTTGGGCTCTTATCAGTCCTCAGACTTGCATATGATATCTTTTGTTTGCTCATGACATCCGAGTCAGGAAAATCTCTTTTGATAGCGTCTTACTGAGGCTCCAACATGGAGAACCAGACAGAGAGACTTCTGTTGGAGATGCAATGTGTGCCGACTCCCGGAGGGCTTTGTCCCCACTTCCTTAGGGCAGGACAGCAGGAGTGTGAGACAAGGCAGGGGACCTAGCCTTCCATCACAGCCGATCCTTGTATGAGTCTGTCTGCTGATCTGTTCTTATTTTGAGGACAATTAAATATATTATTCACTCCAGGCTTTAAGTCCTGGAGTGCTTTTGCCTTTCTTTTTAAACTATCTTTTCTAATTCTGAAATTATGTTGGCTTTTTATAATTTGGGCAAGTCACTTAACCTATCTGAATCTTCAACTCACGTAATTTTCAGGAGACGTGGAAAGTGTTTTTAATGAAAGTACTACTTTGCGTTTGCAGTCACTGGCTATGTTTCCAAGGATTTAAAATGCCTTCTCTTTCATAGTGTCTGCTTCTGCTTTTCCTTCCCAGAGTCGAAAACATGCAAGCAAAGTCCGACTGTATTACATGCTTCATCCCAGGGATGGTGGGTGTCCTGCCAAGAGGCTCCGGTCAGAAAATGTGAGTATCTGGCACCATCTGATATCCTTAGATGATTTGTTCAGTTGGCTAAGAATTTTGTAGGGCTAGAGAGTAAAGTCATGTCCACCTTGGCAGGAAAGCTAAGGGAGTAGAGATAGTTCTTATTAAATACTACAGAAAATATTACATGTAAGCAAGTGTTTTTCCTTTTTCCTGCCCAAACTTGCCAGTATGGTGTTGGAGGACTTTGCGATGATTCTGTGCTGGGGTGGAGCAGAGAAGGAATATACAGAGGGGACAGAGGGCAGCTGGCTGAAGGGAGGCAGGAGTCATCAGAAGAAAAAGAGTAGGAAAGGTGGCCTAAGGAGAAACCCTGTGAGAAATATCAGATACTTTGCTGTTTACATATTTTAGTTTTCTTTTGGTGTATAAAACTGAATGCAAATTTGTTCGTTTATAATAAAGACTGTGCACATCTTGCAAATAAAAATACTCTGTTTTTAATCAGTGCCCCTCTCCCTGAGGGAATATTTACTTGGGAAGAAAATGACAATTAGGAAGTTGCTTTGAGGCTGTAAAGACAGAGCAAAGGGTTTACTTCAGCCAGGCCAAGGTAGGGACTAATGAAATAAATAATCCTTCCTCCCAGCAGGGGTTACTTTTCCTATTGAGTGGGTGTTCATATCCATCCATTGCAGAGGTCCTCTGTGATAAACACCACAGATTAAACAGGGATCTCTTGTCCTTTGAGTTCTGAGGAGGCTGCAGGTGTATAATTTATACCCTCCGCCCTCTCTTATGCTTGTGATCCCTTTCTCTTTCTGCTGCTATAGAGAATGCCAGTCTCTTTTCTGACTAAGAATTAATATATGATCATTGAAGAGCAAGCAGTATTTGCAGACTCCTTTGAGAACTTTTTCTTCTGGTTTATCATGGAATCTGTGTATCCTTGAAAATTTGGATCTACCAATGATGTGTTTATTAAATTGTTTTCTATAGATTTCTATAATCATAGTATAAGAGTAAATCAGTAAGCAGGAAAAGAAACATAATGAACTTACTTAAAATTTTTTTTTAAAAGATTTTACTTATTTATTTAGAGAGGGAGGGAGAGACTCTCAAGCAGACTATGCTGAGTGTGGAGCCTGATGCAGGGATCAATCTCATGACCTGAGCCCAAATCAAGAGTTGGATGTTTATCTGAGTGAGTGACCCAGGCACCTCCATAATGAACTTACTTTTTGAAGGAAATTATTGATGCTTTTATTAGGGTGTATGGTACATTTCAAAGGTGAATACATAATTTGCCGTAGGCATTTTGACATACAGGGTACAGCATGGAAGCCACCCCAGTTCCTCAGTAGGGCTGTGAAAGTTGATGTTTGTAATTATTTGGCCAACTTTCTTTTGTATGGACTCATACCTAAGCGTTGGAAGACTGATTATTAAAAAAAAAAAAAAAAAAAAGACCAGCCAGAGAGAGTGAGAGAACAAGAGAGAAAACACTTTGATACACCTGAAATTAATATAACATTGGGTTTCAGCCATACTTTAACTAAAAAAACTGAAAAAAAAATAAATAGAATTTTGACCCACCCCTGTAACAACTAACCTTGGAAACCAACCCATAAATGTATAGTAAGCAGTCTGGGAAGCCTATCTAAGTTGTTTTTTTTTTTTTTTTTAAGCCTATCTAAGTTAAGCTTATAAGAGGTGAGACCACTGTCTCTAGTAATGATCCAGGAAGCCAAACTGTAATCCCTGAAATAATAGGCCCCAACTGGTTTGGATTTTCTTAATACCTGATAGCTTTCCTAATTTTTGTCTGTGCTTCCAATTTGAAACCAGTTAGAGAAAGCCAAATATGTACCCCTAATCAATCACATAGGATGTGTACTTCTTGTTTGCCTACCTATCATTTTTGCACATGAACAGCCTCCAGTCAGGGCACCCTTGAGGCCTCCCCTTTATTCTATTACAAAGCTTTCCTGCTTGTCTGTTTGCCTTTGAGTCTCCTCCAAATGCATGTGATGGTGGCTAACATCCTTGCTATGGTAAGTTCTGAATAAATAGCCTTTCTTTTTCCCATCTGGTTGGTCTTTGTTTATTTCCATGGGGTTGTAAAATGGAGATAAAAGGAACATCTAATGTACAGTTTTATCACAAGGCCCAAATGAGATAACTCATTTATTCAGCACTTAGTTTCCAAAGCTCTTTCTCCATGGATTATTATTATTGAGCCTCTCTCCACCAATACCCTGCTTCTTGGGAGAATGCAACACTCTCTTCCACTTGCCACTCCATCCTTGCCCATCCTCCCCATTGCTCTGCTTCCAGGGGCTGTGACAGTTTTGTGTCACAGTTTTACCTAAGAACAGTTTCATGGCTTCCCTGAATACCCAACAGAGTGAGTGATCTTCTGAAAATAGAGAAAACTTGTTGCTGAGTTTCCACATCCTGACGATACCTGAACCCTTGGGTGCATATTGATTCCTAAAACTGGTGGGGCTTATAATTAATGGCAGTCATCTCTTCCTCCCCACTTCTTAGCCTTCTGGGAATACATAGTAATTCCAAATTTACATACAGATGAACAGAAGTGCCTATTATTATTTCCAAGGTCTATTATCATTTCTACTCCAGGTCATTTGACCTTGTTTTTGTTGTTTTTCAAAAACTTAAAAATTCATTTCTGCCTCCTATCCTGGCATTCCCAGCTTTTTAAATTCCCCCTTCATATGCTTTACTTGTAGAATCCTCATTTGAACATTGATGTTTTTTTCCCTGAAATTGTAGAATGAGACATTTTCCTCCTGGGCCACAGAGTAAAATTAAATGTGAAATAAATTGTTATAGTTGATTGCCTTAGCGAAATTTTCTGTAATCCTGTGAGCATTAGAGCCAAAAAGGACTTTGGAGAACATCTAGTTTATTGAAAGTCTCAGGTTTTCAAGATACTTTTTAGTATCTTCTCACCTGCTTTGGGGGAAAAAAATCTACTTAAGAAACAATATTTTTAAGTAAAAAGATGATTTAGTTTTACTTTTATTTTTATTCTGTAAGGATAAGTAGCTACCAACAAAAATCACCAGTCAGTATTAAGTAAATAGTGTTTTTACATGAAATTAATAGAATTCCTTCTCAGTGGAGAAACTTGACATTTGGTTAGTGTGATCATGCTTATCACTTTTAAATATGTTTATGATTTCCTATAGGTCTGGAATATTCAATGGAGCTGAAGTACCCCCAAGAACTTTCATGGGTTCCTAAAATCCTAGGTTTCAGATCTGAACAACTCTATCTGATTTCATCCCATCTTGTGACAAAAGTGAAAATAAGGCCCAAAGAAGTACGATGACTTGCCCAAATTACTCAGGCCTGAGATTAAGACTGTTCTTGCTTCCCTAAATTCTATTCCTACTGCTGTTCCCACATATCTTGAAATTGTACCTTATATTTAGGCATTGAAGCCATTGCTGGGTCCAGAGCCAGAGAGCAGTGCTGTTCTGGGGCAAAGTAATAATAGCTTGTGCTTAGCAGGCACTTCCCACTTATATTCTAAATGTTTTACATACATTAGCACATTTAATCCTCACTCCTGTGTAGGGTAGGAACTATCATTATCCCCACTTTACAGAAAAGCAAGCTGAAATAGAGAAATTAAGTCACTTGACTCTGGTTACACCACTGGTAAGTGGCAAAGACAAGGCTGGGGAAATATAAAACAAAACCAGAGAAAATTTGTCTGGTGCTGCAAACTAGCTCACCATGTCACTTCCTGGTATAGATGGTAAGCATCAAGTAAGTGCTAGGGGGACAGAGAGAAAGAACCCAGACCCTTCCCCAAGAGAAATCAGGATCTAATTTGGAGAGAGGTCCAGTATGCAGTCATGTCTTCTACTTCAGCGTGATAGCTGGACAGGTGCTACCATAGTTGTCTCCCAGGGCATCATCTGGTACCCTGGAAGGGTCCCCAACCTCTCCTGGAAAAAGTTGCCTGGAGAAAGTGACACTGAACTGATTTTTGAGGGATGGGTGAGCCCTTATTCATGTGGGTGATTCTAGTGAATAAGGCGGGCAAAGGGCTCTTTTCTAAAAATTTTTAAGAAAGATTTTATTGATTGAGAGACAAAGAGACTCTGTGCCTGCGTGAGAGGGGAGGGGCAGAGGGAGAGGGAGAGGGAGAAGCAGACCCTGCTTCTCACTGAGCAGGAGCCTAAGGCAGGGCTCCATCCCATGACCCTGAGATCATGACCTGAGCCAAAGCAGCCCCCTCACCAACTGAGCCACCCAAGTGCCTCACAAAGTATGCTTCTGAGTGTGGAGTCAACACAAGTAATGTCTTCAGGGAAACAAAATTCAGAGGTATTTCTAGAGTGTAAAATGCCAGTGGGTAGCTGTGTTAGATTCCCAGGACTGCTGTAAAAAAGTACCACAAACTAGGTGGCTAAAAACAACAGAAATTTATTTTCTCACAGTTCTAGAGGCTACAAGTCTGAATCAAGGTGGAGGCAGGGCCTCCTTCTGGAGGCTCTGATTGAAGATCAGTTCCATGCTTCTCTCTTAGCTGCTGGTGGCTGCTGGCAGTGCTTGGTGTTCCTTGGCTTACAGCTGCATCAGGCCAATCTGCTTCTATTTTCATCTGGACTCTTCCTTGTGTGTGTCTCTGTGTGTTCTCTCCTCTTCTTAGAGAGACAACTGTCATTGGACTTAGAACCTGCTGTAATAATCCTGTGTGACCTCATTATAATTAATTAATCTGCAGAGATTTTCAAGTGTCACCTGTTCAAGGTGGATGTGAATTTGGAGGGCACAGAATTCAATCAATATAGCAGTGGAGACCAAAGTGAAGTGTGGGATGGTGCAAGAAAGGTACAAACATATACTGTGCATAATATTAGCATTTACTTTGTCAAAATGTTTTCTCAAGTGGTCTGCAGCTTAACTCATGGGCACTTCTCAAAGACAGATGTATTACCCATGAAAGCTGCATGCTTTGGCTTCCAGCTGTGTATTGAGAGGTAGAAGTAGGGATTTTGTCCCTGGTTTTGCTATGTTTACTAGTTTTACAGCTTTGTTTTGACTTTCTAAACCTTTATTGCTGTGGTTATAATCAGGGCCTGTAAACACTGCCCTGCCTACCTCTCAGAGTTGTTAAGGGACTCAAATAAAAGCTTCCTCTTTGTGAGGCTGCATGATAAATGGTACAGTGTGTGCGGAGACTTCTTTCATTGACTTTTTAATTTTAATTTTTCTATGCATTCCAATCTGTAGTCTCTACCATGCAATATACAACTTCTACAGTTCAGTTAGGGGCAGGCCTGCTGTTCTCATGTAGAACCCCTGAAGAGCAATTAGGACCCCAATAAGTGTGAGATCATGTTGACTTATGGGTCTTAAAACAAGAGTCAGAAATAACTGCTGGCCAGATGCAGGCCACTGCCTATTCTTGTGAGGTCTGCAAACTAAGAATGGTTTTTACATGCTTACATGTTGGGGGGGGGGGCGGGAATCAAAAGAAGAATATATTATCATATGAAAAATACCTGAACTTTAAATTTTAATGTCCACAGATACAGTCTTTTTGGAACATAGCCACACTCAGCCCTTCACAGCTCTATTCACAGGGCAGCAGCGAACTGGGCTATTGCAATAGACTCCATGTCCCACAAGCCTTAGATGTTTCCCCTCCAGCCCTTTACAGAAAGTGTTTGCTGCCCCCTTTGTGAAGTGGACAGTTTCGGTGAAGAAAAGGGGGTTTGCCACTCTTCTTGTTGTGTGTCTTTCTGCTTGCAGGGATGATTCCTTTAAGACATTCCAGACTATCAAAGCTGCCTTGTCCTCTGTTCCTTTTGAGTTTTAGTTTGTTAGTAGCCAGCAGGTTGGAAGTTTTGACCAATAGGAAGTATCATTCCAAACCTCTGAAGAATCGACACCCTTGCTGTTTTGCTTAGGTTCTCTCAGTGCAGATAGCCTGCAATTTAGGAAGGAGTCATGTCATAAGAGTTTGTTTGAAGCCTGCAACATTGTGGAAGCAATAACAACTGGTTTCTTATGCCATCTACACATCAAAGCCACCTCATGGTAGATCAAAACTCTGACTTTTTTGAGGTAATCCTGATTTAGGATACTCATACTTGTTACTACAACTCAATAGTATGTCCTGCAAAGTCCAATATTTCCTCTCTAAACTGTACCCAAAAGTGGAATCAAAATTTTGTTATACAGATACACAGATAAGAATTTAAGTGAAAACAAACAAACAAACCCAGAAGTCCTCATTAATCCAAATGTGTGCATGGCACTTGGCTGTATATGACTCTCCGGGCCCCAGACTAGGGCTCTAGCTTAGGACTGTGGTTCTGAAACTTACTTATATCATAGTTATCACTTCTACCTAAAATCTGATCCAGAGAGGAGGAAGAAAAGGATTTCCCAAAGACAGCTATGAAAAAAATATATATATATTTTTGCCACAACAGGGGTAGTGCAGTGGGTCTTTGATTCTACTGTTGACATATCCTTAGATCATTCTCTTGTTAGCTGGTCACTAATTAAGCCCTCTTTATGTGTCAAGCTTTATGCTAAATACTTGATAGATATTTTATTTGAACTTTACAAATGCAAGTAGGAATCTTTATTGCCTCTATTTAAAAAGGGGTTAAGGAGCACCTGGCTGGCTCTGAAGAGCATGTGATTCTTGATCTTGGGATGGAGGGGTGGAGGCGGTGTTGTAAATTGGGTGTAGAGATTACTTTAAATTTTTAAAAAATATTCTTAAAAATTTTTAAAAAGGGGTGAAGACTGAAGCTTAGGTCAAATATCTTATCTAAACTCACAGATCTTGTGAGTGATACAGCCAAGATTCAAACACAATACAGTTTGGCACTAGAACTGGAGCTCTGTGTTACTATGTATTATTCATTTATTTATTTATTTTTTTAAGAAATGTTAATTGACTTCCTAATAAGAGTCAGGTACTATGTTGATTGCTGAGAATTTCATGGTGAAAGAAACAGATACAGTTGTTATTTAGAGTTTATAGGATAGTGGGGCAAGTGGCCATTAATTTTTAAAAAATCATTCAAATATATAAATGAAGGAAAGTAATGAAAAAGCATAGAATGGGGGAAATCATAGGTCTTTGGGATCAGAGAAGCCTTCCCGGAACACCTGATTGCTTCAGCTGTGACTGAAAGGTGGATAAGGATTAACTAGTCAAAGAGGCAAGGGGTAGGTAAAAGAATGCAGGTAGAGGGGACAGCATGTCAAAGACTCTGCAGTTAAAGAAATTACGACACACTTAAAGTAGAAAATGAAAGCCAGTGTGGCTGGTGTTCAGAGATGGAAGCAGGCAGTGATGTCAAATGCAGAGAAGGGATTAGTGGAGAGAGGAATAGAGGTGGATGATTGAGCATCAGGCTTTCAGGAAGCCACTGAGAGTATGGCCTTGAGTGAGGCTAATGGCAGCAACAAACAATGAGAAATACATAGATTTGAGGGATAATTAGGTTGGTAAAAATAGATCCACTGGATAATGGATGTGCAACAGAAAGAGATTTCTGAATGACCAGTTCAGAGCTTGCACTGAGTTGTTGCTGCCCCTCCTGCAGGCAAGGTGGTCTTCATCCTTAAGAGCACAATCCAGGGATCCCTGGATGGCGCAGCGGTTTGGTGCCTGCCTTTGGCCCAGGGTGCGATCCTGGAGACCCGGGATCGAATCCCACGTCGGGCTCCCGGTGCATGGAGCCTGCTTCTCCCTCTGCCTGTGTCTCTGCCTCTCTCTCTCTCTGTGACTATCACAAATAAATAAATAAATACCTTAAAAAAAAATTAAAAAAAAAAAAAAAAGCACAATCCAGAGAGCAGAAAGATCTGAGAATCAGGGAAGAAGATGAGGAAAACCCTTTCTCTAGGTTGTTCCATGTTGGTCCAGGCTGAGCGGAGCTAAAGTTGCATAGAGGTGAGTGTGCCTCCAGCCAAGCATAGAGGACAGCAAGAAAGAAGCATCTACTGTACTTTTGTCCTCTGTGTTTCTTCCCAGTAAAGGTTTTGTACTTTTTTTTAATGGTAGGGTGAGGCCTAGCCAGATGCCAGCCCAGGAGCTGGATCCCTCTTGCAAGGGCAAGAGGTTTGCTATGGGACCACTGATGTCCAAAGTCAGGACAGCATGCTGAATGAATTCAAGTCAGTTGCCAAGTGCAGGGGTTGGGGAGAGATAGCATCAGAACTCTGGTTTTCTGAATTAAGCCAGCAGGGAGTTTTTTGGAAGGCTTCTAGAGATAGATGATGTTGTCAGTGATTATATAATGTGCTTCCAGGAGGAGGACTGGGGTTATTTAAAGAGTTGGAATAACTCAGATGTGGTCTTAGGGCCTAGATCCAGTGACTTCCAGTAGGTCCAGTGTTCTTCCTTAGTTCAAAAAGCAGAGATGGCAAGACCCACAGTTTCAGACTTCATGAGGGCAGAGGCTTTACCTTATTCATCTTTTTACCCCTTCCCATAGAGGTAGTCCATAAATTATTGTTCATATTTTCATAATAAGATATTATCCTATTTTTCTTTAAAACAATTATGACTAAAAAATAGTTTTAATAAAAACAGTATCATTTGTATGCAAAGTCTTACAGAGTATTACCATGAGATCATATTTTAGTTATATCCCTATCAAAGTACCTTGTTAAAAGAAGATTTTGTGAAATTGGGTTTGTTCAGGAAAATCTGAGAGTTATGGATATTGTTTCTATGAGAATCTTTACCAGGTGCTTGGCTATATGTGTGGGTCATCTTCAGATAGGAAAAATGTAAGGACAGGGAGAGGATGTGGAAGGTCTTGATGTCACAGCATAAGCTGATCTCTCCAGCAGGTGCCTCTGGTGGGGACCCACGTGTTCTGTAACCACCTTGCTCACTTATTAGCTGCCCTCTCACTGGCTGCTCTGTGACTAACTGTTGCCTGTCCTCTCCTGTCTGCCCTGGAGGCTTGACCCTATTTTATCACAAATCAAGGCTGTTTGTACAGGAGTTGATGTGTAGCTAATGGAGGTAAATGTCCTTCCCATATTCCCACCCAATTTTCGCTGTAAGAAAAAAGGAAACTGGTAGTCAGGAACTTCTCTGGAGGACCTTTTGGCATTATCTCCAGGGTAAACGGGTAGATCATACTTACTGGGCAACATAAAATATGGAAGAGTAGAGGTCAAATGCCTGAGCATGTGTCTTTCACTTTGCATAGCAAATGGGCTCTTAAAAATGAATCAAAATATGTTTTTGTTTAGGATAGTGAGAATAAAAGAATTCTGGGGACCATAGACTTCACTAACTTCAGCTTTCAGCTGTCAGTCTATATATTGGCTTTCCTTTCTGTGGAGCTAGCAGGGCTGGGCAGGAACCTCTAGACACAGCTTGATGGCTCACTAGCATGTGGCGGGCGGCCAGGTGGGTTCTTCTGCTCTCTTCTCTGTCTGCTGCATTTCCTCTTTTCAGGTGTCTGCATCTCAAGCAATCTTTCCTTTCTCAATTCTTTCCCCTGATAGATTTCCTTTCTTCATATCCTAGTATTTCACAAAATGTAAGTTTATTCTTCTCTTAAATCCCAACTCTTTCCTGAAAAAATTTTACCACTCACTTTTAATCAAACGTCTGCCCTTTTGTGTCTGGGTCCATTTATCTCCATCTCTTCCCCTGCTGCAGAAAGGGGTGTGAGAGGATCTTGCCTCCCTTCTTCCCTTTGTCCTACACAGCACAATGAGTCTTTACTCTCTTAAGGCTATGTCATAAATCATGCCTGCTGTCTTCCCATTAGGCGACCCCATGTGCCTATTCTGTTTCTCCTTAGTAACCTCTGGGCATTCCTCACGCTCCAAATATTATTCTTGCAGAACAAAGAAGTCTGTTTGCTTCACTACATTCTGGTTTGTGACTGTTTGGCTTTGTTTAGGTTGATGTGTTCTTTTAAGAATATATATTTTTTCTTCTTGCCCTAGAAGCAGCCAAGGGTTGTGCCATTAGAATACAAGATACATTAATAACTTCGTGTGACCTGGATTTGGTGCAGGTAATGCTGAGACAATGATGAATGTGCCCTGATAAACACCAGAAAGCCTTGAGAAAAATATATTTGAAAAATAGGGATGATGCACTGAGTTCTACTAATTTGAAGTAAAATGTCTTTTTGGACTTGGATCCAGCAAACCTGTTTCATGCACCTGGCCTGTATCACAGATGATACTGGGAGCTCCGTGTGTGTGGTCTTATGTAATTTTCAGAAAATTTTATCATGTGAGCATTACAATGCCCATTTTGTAAATGAGATAAAGAAGGTTCAGAGAGGAAAGAAGCGCATGTAACTAGAGGTCATCTGACTTTTGGGCCTTTTTTGCCCATCAGCTTTGATGCATTGCATTTCTTTAAGAACATGCTTTCACTTCTGCCTAAGCCATTTCACATATTGGTGACATGAGTAGTGCTAGGTCCCTGTAGAACAGTCTTTATGGGAGTGGCTCAAAGAATTCTTCCACTCAAGGCTCCAGCAGATTGGGGCAACGTTCACGGGGCCATCCTAATCATGTTCTTTTTTCCCCCTCAGGTCCTTACTGGGGGTTGATGGCCTTACACATATTGAAAATCTGTAAGGCAGATACTATACGGTACCACTTGATTCAGTGTCATGTAAAGGAATGAGCACAGGCATTGTGAACTGCCGTGGGATTGAATATAGCCTCTAATTCCTGCTAGCAGAGTGACCTTTGTCAAGTTCTTGATCTTTCTTAGACTTCGTTTCGCCAACTGAAAAATAGTGGGAACAGCCCATATATTCCATGACTCCCATGAAGAATGAAAATGATCATGAAAACATAAGGAGTAGGGGGCATAGAGCATGGAGGGTAGGTGTTCAACAACTGTCACTTATTTCCCTATCTAAAGCACTGGGTAAGAGTGACATTCTTTCTGATACTGTCAGAATCATATACTGTCTGATACTGTCTGATCAGGGGAAAACACACAACAGACCAATTAGAGTGAGCTGGTGGGGAAATTCATCAGTCTGTATTCAAGGATTAAATGCTGCTGGGAGAGATGTTTTCTATAGAAGCTGTAAGTAATTGCCAAGGAACTAGAGAAACTGAGAAAATATTGCAGTGTTCAATAACATTCTTGTTTTAAAGAACCTAAACTAATACAAAGAGGGAAAAATATGGTGTTGGCATTAGCACCTCGGGGTTTGCTTGGAGGAACATGTATGTCTTGTCATTCCTTGGCTATTATCCAGCACCAATATTTCAGTCTAGCTGGAAGAGAGTCAGATATTTGGAACAGCCCCGGGTGACAGCGCACGTTCCCCTCAGCCACATGCACAGTGCAGTTGCTCATATTTCCCTCCCTTCTGCTCACAGGTGGCGTTGTTCAGTCATGGCACAGTGACTTTAATAGATATTAAAAATGTGGCTGTTTGAGCGTGTCATTCTTGAAGCCCCATTGAAACTCTCTATGGAAGCATATGTGAGTGAATGTGGTACAGGGCCATTACTTACTGCAACAGGAACTGTTCCTCTTGATCTGTGACATTGAATAGCCAAATAGTCTTGTAATCATGTATAATTTGTCTATTAGTTTTGTCTTTTTGCCAAGCATAGTTAAAATTGTGTAGGGAAGGAGATTATTTTTATTGTGAATTCCTGATGGAAAAAAGGCATTTTTCTTTAGTTATTAACTTGGTTTTTCAGCTGACCTTTAAAGGAATGTCTGTGACTTTAGATACTCAAGAGCTGGGCAAATATTATCCTCCATATAATGTAAATAGTCATTATAGTTTGGGATATAAGCACTGAATGTATATCATAAGATATATATTTTTTAATTTTTGAGATTTTATTGTAAAGGAAAAAATCTTGTTTTATTGGTGCATTGAGTGATGGTTGACCTTTTCTAATTAAATTTCCTCTTCACATTTCAGCTGTACATAATTCTAGAAGGTCACTGGTTGGTATTAGCAACCCCAGAAATGAATGGTCATGATGTCACATCCTAGAATTGACAAATTAGTTTGTTTGATTTCTCATTATGCAATTGTATCCATTGCTGTAGTGGAGGATGGAAACATTCAAGATGAATTTATGACTGGAAATTTTCTGGAAACCAAGACATGAATCTTTAGTGTGTTTTTCCTGCTCATCCCTTTTTCCATAAAGATTTTTATTTTTATGTTTTTTTGCATTGTGACATGGCATCTTGGACATCAGTTCTCTGCTTTCATGGCTAATGATGCAAAAAGGAGAGAAAGAGAAATAAGGGGAAGAGAAAAAGAAAAAAATGCTATCAAGGCAAAAGTAAAGTTAAATTGTAACCAATGAATATCTGAGCCTGGAAGGGATTTTAAGGCTTCTCAACTCAAGTGTTGTCACCTAGAAATCATATTGAAAACTGTTGTCCTGTCTGCATTTCACTTGGACTTCAAGAAAGGTTGAGAGATCTTAGATGGGTCATTAATCGTTTATGGATTATTTCTTCCTTTGGACCAAATGACCAGTAGTTGCTTTCTGATTTTAATTAATCATGATTTAAATATTCTCTGGAAACCGATATTATGATTCATAAATAAACTAGATCATTGGATTGTTTGTAATTTCAAATATTTATTTTATTTTGTAACACAATAATTATCCACGTAATTCATTAATAATTGCTTTGTGCCTATTCCAGGCATAGAGTAAGTGGTGAGCAAAACCAGACCCAGAGTCCTTGCCTTCAATTGAAATGGCAACTCTAATAAACACTGTGCTTGAGTGAGCATGGTGCTGAGAGAGATCATTCAGATGAGGTGACCTATCTGGGAATTGAGGGACAATTTCTCTGAGTAGTGATTCCTCAGTGGCATCTGAAGGGTGCACAGGCAGTAACTGGGTAAAGGTGTAGGTGAAGACCATGCTAGGGAGAGGGACCAGCATTGGGATATAAACAGAAGGCAAGCATGACTAGGGAAGAATACAGCAGGTGTGATAGTAGAAGAGGCTAGAAGGGTCACGGGTAGGAAGCAAACCATTGAGGTTTTTAGGGGAGGTGAGACAGTGTAATTCATCATCCAAACGGGCACATCTCTAAGTGCGAAAGGGCACTATTAATATGAAACTAGAACAATGGGTGTAACTCCGTGTATAAGATGGAAGACTCTACTTAAAAACCATTTTAAGAAGTTTTGGGTTTTATTTTAAGTACAACCAGAATCCACTGAAAAGTTTTAAGCCAGGAGAATAAAATGATCAGATTTGGCTTTCAGAAATCATTTGACCCCCATGTTCTTGCAGCATTATTTATGGTAGCCAAGATATGGAAGCAACCCAAGTGTCCTTCAATGATACATGAATGGATAAAGATGTCACACACACACACACACACACACACACACACACACACACACACACAGGAATACTACCCAGACATAAAAAAGAATGAAGTCTTATCATTTGTGATAATATGGATAGACCTTGAGGGTATTATGCTAAGTAAAATAAGCCAGACAGAAAAAGACAAATACTGCATGATTTCACTTATAACAAGTGAACAAACAAACAAATGAAGCCCAGGCTGATAGACACAGAGAATAAATTGATGATTGCTAGAAGGGAGAGATGCGAGTGAGCAAAGTGGATGAAAGGGATCAAGAGGTACAAACTTCCAGTTATAAATAAATCATGGAGATGTAAGTACAGCATGGGGAATGCAGTCAATAATATTGTATTAACATTGTATGTTGATAGATGGTAGCTAGTTTTACCGTGGTGATCAGTTTGTAATGTATGCAAATGCTGATTGATCATTGTGCTATACACCTGAAACTCATATGAAATTGTATATCAGGTTTTCTTCAATAAAAGTAAATATAGAAATAAAAATCACTGTGTTGCAATGTGAAGAAAAGGCTAAAGGACATCCCAGAGGGGGAGTGGGTGGACCTGTTAGGTGTCTGTTGTAGAGGTTTAGGGGAGTTAGAAGTTAGTAGAGATAGGAAGTAAGCAGATATAAAGGAAGTTAAAGTTAATATCACCAAGGATAGAAACTGATTGCACTAAAGGCCCTAATTTGTTTCTCCCTCTTTGTATCCACACCTTTTGGTAGTAGCCTCCCCACTCGACTCAGGGCTTAGCTAGGAAATTTGCTTTTACCAGTGGACTGGGAGCAAATGCATCACAAGCAAAGCCTTGAAAAACATGCATGCATTGCACTTGGACTCTTGATGCTCTTGGACTCTTGCAAGCAATCTGGGCTAGCTGATAGGAGGATGAAAGAACATGTGGAAAGAATCTAGGCATCAGTGGAGGCCATCATAAATCTGGAAACCTAGCCAGCACCAGCCAAGTGAACAGCTGACTGCAAATGTGGAGAGCAGGTGAGCTTGGCTCAGACCAGAAGAACCACTCAGCTGAGCCCTGCCTGAATTGTTGACTTTGTGAATCATGGAGTGAGATAAACAGTTGTGGTTTTAGACTATTACATTTTGGCATGGTTTGTTACATAGCAGTAGATACAGAAGGTATTCATTGGAAGAAGACCATGGAAGAGCACCAGTTTAGTTTAGACATGCTGACTTTGAGGAAGTGACATCAAATGAAAGTGTGTTGTATAAGGGAAGCTTAGCTGATTACTGTCAAAGTAGTGATAGAGGATAAAACTAGCTTAAAACAAAGTTTTGTGCATTTTACTATTGTATGTTCAATACAGCAATACTGAATGGTCTATTTTTATTTCCTCAAGAGGGGAATTGAGTGATCAGCACTAACAAATATCAAATGTCCCTTGATTTTCTTACTTTCTGGAACATGGAGTTGAAGGACAGTGGTTCTGATGACCTTAGAAATGATATAGGATAAGCCCATTCTCTGTCCAGAAGTGAGGCACTGTTGCCTGGCAGCTCTGGCTCTGGGCACAATTGTAAAGTAAGAGGCATGCTGCCTGAAGTCCTCCTTCTATACCTTCATTTCCTCTGAGGGCCACTGTGCTTGAGTCTCAGGCACTCTTCACTTCTTTCTCAAAGCCTTCACCTGGAAAAGGACTTTATAAGTTTAATTCGTACTAAGGTGCAAATGACTGATAAGCCTAAGTCTTTAGTGTTGCTCAGAACACTAAATATTTTTTAGTTCTTTTTAAGAAATGAGGAATAATAGACATAGAATGTTATATTGGTTTCAGATGTATAATGATGATTCAGTATTTGTAGATATAGTGAAATGAATGATTCCACAATGAATCTAGTTAACATCTGTTACCATATATAGTCACAGATTTTTTTCCCCCTTATGCTAAGAACTTCTAAGATCTATTCTCTTAGCAACTTCCAAATATGCAGTATGGTATGTTAACTATTGTCACCATGCTGAACATTGCATCCCCACAATTTTATTTTATAGCTGGAAGTTTGTAACTCTTGACAACCATTATCCACCTCACCTACCCACCACCCCTCACGTCTGGCAACAACCAATCTGTTCTGTGTATCTACAACCATGTTTTTGTTCATTTGTTTTTAGATTCCACAAGTAAGTGAGATCATATGGTATTTGTCCTTCTCTATCTGACTTATTTCACTTAGCATAATGCCCTCAAAATCTATCCATGTTGTCACAAACTACAAAATTTATTCTCTTTTAAAAAGTATTATTTATTTTAATGAGAGAGCACACGAGCGAGCATGGTGGAAGGGGCATAAGAGAGGTAGAAAGAGTTTGAGGCAGACTTCCTGCTGCATTCAGAGCTAGTCAGGCTCGATCTCATGACTCTGAGATCACAAGGTGAGCTGAAACCAAAGAGTCAGATGCTTAACCAACTGTACCACACAGATGCCCCTAAAAATTTATTCTTTTTATGGCTGAGTAATCCTTTCTGTGTGCATATCTCATGTACCACTAAATCTTAAACAAGAAGAAATTTCTCTCTGTTCTGAAAAGTGCAATAATATGAGTGCAGTGAAGATGTTTTAATATGCCACTTAGTTGGAATATACTCTGCAATTTGCTTTTATATATTGAAAATAGAACCCCATAGTCATAGAATTGTGGACTTTTAGGTGTTTTCAAATCTAGAATAACCACACTTCCATGGACTTACCTTTTATCTCCATAAAAACCTGTTTCCCTTCTTATATTTCCTTTTATGATTTAATAGTACCAAACTTATTCCATTTCCTCAGGCTGAAAACTATTGAATTACACTTGGCCCCACTCACCTGCCACATCCTGATCCTGGGATTCAGCTCTGTCTGACACTGTTCACCTCATCTCTGTCCCTTTCTGCTATTTCAAAAGGATATCAAGCCTTCATCAACTCCCACTTGGCTTGATGCCTCTGCCTCCTGACCCTTGTTCTAAATCTCTCTTGTCTTCTATCCAGCCTGGAAATGTCACCAGAATTGCCTTTCAATGTCTAGATCTGATCTTGTCCCTATCCTCTGTGTACAGCTGTGATGATGTACTTTCTTGTAGGATAAAGCCTAAACTTGACGACAGAGTACCCATGGCCCCTTCTGAGGGCTGCCAAACCAGGACTTGACTTACCTGTTATTTTTGCTTGAAATTACATAGAAATTGTAGGATGCAAAGGGCAAAGACTGACCAAATGATTTCACTCACCCTTCATTACCAGCCAAATGCGGTGTCCATAGTTCTATGCCTCTGTCTGAAGATGCAATTCTAGAACTCTACGAGGGACCTATATCCAGGGTGGGTGTTGCTTGGTCATTCAGTTGGAGGGACACTTGTGGGTTATTGCTAATCAGTTCTAGGTGACTTCCCCACAGAGGGGTGCTGGAGGTGACAGATGGATCAGACCCCATGTACTCTTTTACTTAGGACAGAAATGGCAGGCCCTTGAATATATCTGATCACATTTATTTTATCTCATTTGGGACACTGATGAGCAAGGTGTCCCTCTATTTTATAGAAGCATATAAGAAATCAAGCATTATGACTAAACCAGCTGGGGACCCACAGATGGGTCTTGCCCCATGGCCTCTCTTCTACTTCCTCACCCCATTACCTAGCTCCCACTCTTGAGCAGGGCTGTCTTCCATCTCTGCTGGCTGGGGTCCCAGAGTTCTTGGAGAATCTGCATAAAAAAAACCTAAGACAGTAGACACAATCTGTGAATCAATCCCTTCAGCTTCCCTTGAGAAAGAGACATCTAACATGCAGTGCCAGGGAACCTTCAGTCCCAGGTATGGGGTTTTCTCCAAAGAGTCCCTTAATGGGCCTTCATTATCCCATCCCAGTCAACCTTCTGGACTCAGATCCTGGCGTTTACCCAGATGGACCCTAAGATCGTGTCAAACCAGATACTCTTTATTCACTACAGACTAGGATTCATCACTAGCCTTTTATTAAAGCTGTTCGCCCTCCAGAATAAAAGCCTGTTCTCCCCCTTTCATGCCTTGAGAAGCCTGCTTCTCATTCATCGTCCTGATGACGATGATAGCACCTGCACCATGAAGATCACCATGACCTATGACCCCTTAGCAGCATTCTGTTTTGTAGTATATATGTGTGTGTTTCCTGTATGTCCAGGGCTCTCCTCTCTCCATAGTAAGGTCCAGAGGGTAGGGATAATATTAGTCCATTTCCATAGTAGATACTTAGTACATGTGGAGTGAGTAAATCTGTGAATGAGAGAACGGCTCTGGGGTTTCAGCCAGACATCTGTCAGTGCAGAGTGTCATTACCTTTAAAATGGACTTTTTGGTTCTTAGGAAATGCTTAGCAGGTGACCTCGAATCAGTTGTCTGGGGCTCCTGCCTGACATTGACGGAACCTTTAAGAAATAATCAGGAAGGAAGCTCCCTGCTCAGCTGTCATCTTGGGTTACTACTTTCAGGTGTTAACTGAAATGACCCAATTAAGCAAGTGTTTTAAAGCTCTGAATTCTTGTTGAGTAGAGAAAAAGCTCAATTATTCAAAACTCCTTTCAAAGAAGTCTACATTTCACAGACCCAGAAACCAGGTTACCTTTTGTCAAATAATTATTTTATTATTTTGCTTTCTGATTATAAAATGACATACAATGATTATTATTTTCTATATTGTTTTATTTATTTTAGTTGAAAATGAAAATCCCATTATTTTTATTATTAACATTATTAACACTATTATTATTAACACTATGGTATAAATCCTTTCTGGTTTCTTTACTTGGATATATCTGCATGTAGGTATGTGTATGCATATATATACACATGTAATATTCTATTATGTATTTATATATTTTGATAGTTTTGTGTATATGTTTGCAGATGTATATATAGTACATAACATTTATATATAAGCTATAATATTTATATACTAACTATATATTGACTATATTACACATATATACATATATATATTATGGGGTCACACTATAGTAGTGATCTGTGTAATGAAACAGTTTAGTCAAATTCCTAATCCAACACTTAACAGATACATCTTATCATTTTTAATGCTTTATATTCTTAGTATTATATTGAATGAATATTCTGCAATTTATTTTATCAATCAATGGTTATGTATGTTACATCAACTTTTTAGTTGTGTTTTTGTTCATTTGTACAAGTAAAGTCCTGGTGGCATTGCTATGGTAAAGTGTATGCACATTTTATAGCCTTCTGATATATAATCATACTGCCCAGCAAAAATATTGTACTGATTATATTCCCACTATCAGTGTATGAAGTTGTCCACTTTACCTCATCCTCACAAATTGTAGATATTATCAATGTTTTTAATCTTGGCTAATTTGCTAGATAAAAATAAGATTTTGTTATTTGATACAGCTTGAATTACTGACAAGGTCGATTATCATGTCCTGTGTATGTTCACCTTTCCTAAATATTCATTACCGTTTCCAAATCTTATATTATGTCATTGATCCTTAATTACTGACTTTTACTTTTGTTCTTTGTCTCTCCCCTGACCCCACACCATTTGGGCAATTGTCTTCTAACTTTGAGGTGTGTGTGTGTGTGTGTGTGTGTGTGTATTTGTCAAAGGCCAGATGAAGTTTTGCTAAAATAGAAGAAACCAAAGTCAACTGAGACAAATTCTGCCAGAATGTATGAGGTAGATTAGAAGTTTGGGAGAGCACCTTTGAATTTGGGGTCCCTGAGAGT
This sequence comes from Canis lupus dingo, assembly GCF_003254725.2. NCBI lineage: Eukaryota > Metazoa > Chordata > Mammalia > Carnivora > Canidae > Canis > Canis lupus. Next base: position 25,667,221 of record NC_064258.1, read on the forward strand.
CAGCTAGTCTGTGACCATTCCTGCTCCTTGTCCCTTGAATGTTTGTCCTGCTCTGTTCATTTTTTTTGCACAGGAGCTACAGTTTCTAATCAGAGATTGATGAACTTTCAAGAGGTTTATGCATAGAATTCTAGAGATTTGTAAGGTTATTAGATAGGAAAAAAATTACATCTTTATGTGCACTGATGTCTTGAAATTTAGTATTTCTTTCAACTATAAATGTGAGCAACAAACTGTAGTAATATTAGCAGTTCCCTATAGCTGACACCAATAAAAACCACCGTTTTAAAATCATATGCTATTGAAGAGACCTTGCAATATCATTTGTGCTCATCACTATAATGAAATGAAGCTAGCCTTATTATTTTATTAAAAAATCATGTTACTCTTTTTATCACAAAAACATTAAATATTTTGATAGTTGCATTTCACTGCAATTGGTTTCTTTTGTAATTCCTGTATGTTTTGTTTTATGCATTTAAAAACATTATTTTGAGAAGGAGTCTCCAGGCTTTATCAGACTCCCAAAGGCATCCAAGGCACACATAGGTTAGGAATCTCTGAGCTGGGGAGAGTGGTAAAGCTGCTAGAAGATTCTAAGTTATTCCTTGAGAAGTTAGTGCTCCTTCCTTTGCCCTGATTCCTTCTTTCTCAGCATTCTTCCACCTTCTCTGGGGTACCTGTTATGAGCCTATGGAAGCTTTTCAAATGTTCTATCATATATATATATATACAATATATATATATATATTAGCATCTATCCATATTCCACATTAAATACATTTTTATTATAAACATTTGAAAGAATTATAGTAATTTTACTTTTTAAATTACTTGATTATAAGAAACTACCTTAATTTACAACCGACTGCGATTTCTTGACAACCATAGTGCTTACTCAGGGGTTCTTGCAAAAGCAGGAAAATCCAACATACAAATTGTTTTCTAAATGCAATGAAATTTTTATGAGCACTAAATTTAACAATTAATGAAGTTGACATAATGATATGTTTTATGTACATTTAATTAAACATTTAGTGGTAGCAATTTTGCAGTTTTCTTTTTCTATTTTGGAACCAATTTTTTAAAGTCTGTTTTGTAGGTTGTGGAGAGCACCTAGGGCCCGAGGCCTTGCTTGTCCTGCCAGTGGGGCATGTGCTGCCAGAAGCAGCCTTTGTGTAGAACACATCTCCCATCTCCTTGCCTCAACAAAAATCTCTCTCCCCCCATCAAAGGGACTTTGGGGCCACTGTCCAGAGGAGGAGATGCTGCTGGCTCTCCTTTCCAAGGGCCCTACAAGCAGTTTAGCTCATTTCCAGCTCCTAACATCTTCCACTCACTTGCAAGGCCCTTTTTCCAGGCTCATCCCAGCCACACACACCAGCCTCTAGCTCTCCTTTAGCTATCGTGCTCGCTCCTGTCCTCTGTGCTCTTTGACTGGTGAGTCTCCAGTCTCCTGGCTGCCTTCCAGCCACCTCCTTGACCAACTGTTACATTTGTGGACAAGTTGTCCTGCCCCCCAACCTCCAACCTTTGCAGCAGGGTTTCAACTTTGTTCCAGGTGTATCTCCAGCTCCTCAGGCAACACATCAACATTTCTCAAGAGAGATTTGCTACCTGAGAGTGAATAAATGATCTTTGTCTCCATTCCAGGTCAGCACTGCCCTTTCCTTTATTGTTACCTAGTACTGAATCTCTTCTGAGGTGTTAAAATGCAACATGGAAAGTCCCAACTTTCTATTCTTCTAGTTCTCCAACTCCTAAATGTGGAGGGAGTCACTTTCTTTTTACCTGTAAGGAATCTCCAACCTCTTTGCTTGTTTTCTTTCCAACTCATCTGGCACTTACCTCCTTGGTTTGCTTTCTTCAGTGCTCTTCCACACCAGTCTTTGCTAGCACCTTCAGTGTCCTAGCCATAGTAGTGACAATGGTAGGAATATAGTGACTCACTTTACTGAGTGCAGCCAGGGTGCCAGACTCTCAACTGAACTCTGAACTGTTTTACATTCATTCTTTTTTTGTGACTCTTTGGAGTGGGTACTGTTATTGTGTCCATTAAAAAAAAATAAGTTGAGGATAAAATAGGTGAAATAACTCGCTTAATATCAAATATTTAAAAGTTATAGAGCTGACATTTTGTCATTCTTCACAGTCTATATATAGAGAGATTTCTAGATAAATCTATCTATATGTATATGCTTATAGATATATAGATATGTAATCAGATCTCCCCTCAACTTCACTTCCTTTCCTTGAGCACATTTACACTGTCTTCTCAACTCATTCACCTTCCACTCACATGGACAACAGGCACCGCTGGAATTTTCCCAAGGTTACCAATGACCAGTGCCAGTGGGACTTTTTAGTCCTTTTCTTACATGATTTGAGCATATGACAGCCATGACTTCTAATATTCAAACAAATAAAATAACTTGTTCTCAGATTCTTTTTTTTTTTTTTTTAATTTTTATTTATTTATGATAGTCACAGAGAGAGAGACAGAGAGAGAGAGGCAGAGACACAGGCAGAGGGAGAAGCAGGCTCCATGCACCGGAAGCCCGATGTGGGATTTGATCCCGGGTCTCCAGGATCGCGCCCTGGGCCAAAGGCAGGCGCCAAACCGCTGCGCCACCCAGGGATCCCCTGTTCTCAGATTCTTTGACTTTTCTTTCATCTCCTATTTCTCTTTCTTTTTTTCATTCTTCCTCTGATGACTTGCCTTTCATTAAGTTAAATTCTGATATACTTAGAGACCCCAGCCTTGGTCCCCACCTCTTCTCTTTTTGAATATTCTATTTATATTCTTTCACTTGCTCCCATGGTTTCAGTCACCACCCTGCCTACTCACAACCAGCCCTCCCTCCTACTTCTAGATCTGGATATCTACACGCTTCATGAATTTCGCCATATGGGACATCTGAAAGTCCCATAGGCACTGCTCATGTTTAGCCAGAACTAAACCCATTCTGTATATTCCCAGTCTTGGTAAATGAGGCTCCAATCTGGAGATCCTGGGGTCATTCTTGTTTTCATCCACTGCTTTCAACGCTAAATAAGTCCCATCTGTGTACCCATTTGTCTCTCTGACCTGTTTCCTCCAATCACCACCACTCTGGTTTCTGTGTCCCGATTGGCTTCACCCCTATCCATTTTTCACACATCTGACAGAGGATCCTTCCAAATTGCAAAATCCATTCCTTTATGATCTTTCCCCTGTTCATACTATTATTTCTAATCTCATCCTGCTCTCCTTCTTGGGGGCTGCTTCCTTTTCCTCTTCTATAACTTGTCATAAAATACTTCTAACATTTGTGTAGCTTTTACTTACTGTTTTTCTCTAGTTTGACTGCATTCCTTCTTAGCAGCTACCATGCCTTTTCATTTTGTATTCCCAGTGCTTGTAGTGTACTTTTCTCACAGTTGGTGTTCAATAAATATTTACTTAATGAATGAAGATCACAGGATGCTACTTTGAGTTGTTAGTTAAAACTTAGTGCTGAAAGATACAAAAATAGCAATGCCAGAAAAGCAAAGGCTTCTGGGTAATATCCAAATTTGAGGGAAAGTGCCTGCCATTTTCTGAATTATGTTGGTTTCTTGTTATTGATATAACATGGTCCACAGGATCCTTCCCTTTAATGTCCTGTACACTTTCATGATGGGTCTTTTGCAGTGGAACAGCAAAAATTAGATGAGCTATCATCATTTTTACCAGTAGGCTTTATATGTGTTCTTGGACTCAGGCCCTCAGCCAGCAAATATACTTCTCTGATGGCCTTTCTTCCTCATATTCCTGAGACTATTGTCCAACCTGGGAGCTCAGGTGAGACAATTCAGGCTCTTCCTTATTCTACCTGTTGGACTGGAGGTTTGAAAAGTTGGCAGATGAATGTGTATCATGTTTCTGCTGCTCTATATTGCTAGCATCACTATGTACAGTGATGCTTTTCTCATCTTTCCCCTTTGTGTTCTTTTGTAATTCATCTGGGATGCTTACTTTTTTTTAGAAGACCTGACTTCCAGTCTCATCTCAGCTACCAACTTACTGTGTGGCCTGGAACAAGCTACTCAAACTCTCTGTGCCTGTTTCTTTTATCTGTAAAAGAAAGATGCTTTCCAAGCTTTTATCCTGGCATGCTATTCTGGGATTTTAAGTACTATGGTAGTTCCTGTAGTTAAATGTCCATATGCCTTTGTTTGCTATGTTTTAATAGAGAGATGCTTAGCTCACTGCTCTAAGAGGACTGTTGCCTGTGCTGAGCACACATTTTGCCAGAAATGGTAGGTGGTTTCTTGAATGTCCATTCTCTGTGAGGAGAGTTGGAAAAGTGGCTTCAACACAAAATTTATTTCCTCAGACTTTACAGTGGGTTAAATCCCTGATACCAACTCTCAAACATTTTTATCAAGCTTCTAACTCATAATCTGTTTTAGTAATGAAAAAAAAATCTAGCACTGTCCCATAGCAACTTCTTTCTAGATATTCTCCTGAGGCAAGGAAAATAAAAGCAAAAATAAACTATTGGGACTTCATCAAAATGAAAATCTTCTGCACAGCAAGGGAAACAATCAAAACTAAATGAATGGGAAAAGATAGATGCAAATGACATATCTGATAAAGGGTTAGTATCCAAAATATGTAAAGAACTTATCAAACTCAACACCCCAAAAATTAATAATTCAATTTAAAAATGGGCAGAAGACATGAATAGACATTTTTCCAAAGAACATGTGACCAATAGACACATTGAAAGAGGTTTAACATCACTCATCATCAGGGAAATACAAATCAAAACTGCAATGAGATATCACTTCACACCGGTCAGAATGGCTAAAATCGACAACACAAGGAACAACAGATGTTGGTGAGGATGTGGAGAAAGGGGAACCTCTTACATTGTTGGTGGGCATGCAAAGTGGTGCAGCCACTGGGGAAAACAGTATGTAGATTCATCAAAAAGTTACAAATAGAACCACACTATATTCCAATAATTGTACTACTAGGTATTTACCCAAAGAATACAAAAATACTAATTCAAAGGGCTACATGCACCTTAATGTTTATAGGAGCATTATCCACAATAGCTAAATTACGTAACAGCCCAAGTGTCCATTGACTGATGAATGGATAAGGAACATGTGGTATAAATATGATGGAATATTACTCAGCCATCAAAAAGAATGAAATCTTGCCATTTGCAATGACATAGAAATGAATCAGAGAAATACAAATACCATATCACATCATTCATAAGTGGAATTTAAGAAACAAAACAAATGAGCAAAGAGGGGGAAAAAGAGGAAAACCAAGAAACAGATTCTTAACTATAGAGAATAAACTGATGATCACCAGAGAGGAGATGGGGGTAGATGGGTTAAATGGGTGATGGGAATTAAGGAGTGTACTTGTTGTGATGAGCACTGGGTGTTGTATGGAAGTACTGAATCACTATATTGCACACCTGAAACTAATATTACATTTTATGTTCACTAACTGGAATTTAAATAAAAACTTTAAAAAAATCTGGTATTGTTTAAATATGGACTATTCTAGATGACAACCATTTTAAGATAATTGGCTACTGTGAGCACTAAAAATATGTAACCATGTTTATGGGAATCCTAAAATATATGGAACATTATGTTGTCTTCTGTAAACAGAAAATATTGAATATAATTGAAATTTCCTGTGTGACTAAGGTCATCTTTTTTATTCCTTTATTTGACAAATATTTATTAAGCTCCAAATATGTGCCAAGCACAGTCCTAAGTGCTGGGTATTTAGTATCTTCATGTGCAGATTTATCACCACCAGAGATGCCTTACTATTATGGCTCCACTTATACAACTTGGCTATTTTGCTGTTATATATGACATCTGGAGTTTTGAGTAATGATAAGGTAGAGTTTCTACTTGGAACATCCAACCTGGTGAGCAGTTCAGATTGTCATGTGTTCTATCAGCATGTGACAAGAGTGGTCAGCTATGCTTCAGACCCAGCATTTTAGGCACTAGTCATGGGTGTTCTCTCAAGAAAGAGCTGGAAATAGTTTATGTTGTTCAAAACTCAAACTTAACCAGCCCTATAATTATTTGATCCTAATAGGTACTGATTTTATTATATTATTGTTATTATTATTTAAAGATTTTATTTATTTATTCATGAGAGACACAGAGAGAGAGAGAGAGAGAGGCAGAGACACAGGCAGAGGGAGAAGCAGGCTCCACGCAGGGAGCCCAACGCAAGACTCGATCCTGGAACCCCAGGATCATGCCCTGGGCTGAAGTCAGGCGCTAAACCACTGAGCCACCCAGGGATCCCTTATTATATTATTTTTAATAGAAACTGATACAGAGCCCATATGATGCATTTGGGGTATTTTTCAAATCCTTGCACATTTATTTAATTCCAAAGCCAAAATACTTGTTGCAAAGTTCAACTAAGAAAACATGATTGCAAAAATGTAATTTCAGTATTAATGTCTTTAAAGACATTAATGTCTTAAATTTGGACAATTCAGATTTCTTTTGGTAGGAGACTTTCAAGGTTGGCTTCTGAAATAGCTATCTGTAGTCCTATGAAGTAGTTGTGTTCCAGAAAAGTTGCTTTTCAGAGGGTGAGGAGTAGACTGGTGAATATTTTCTCCTGAGAGAAGGCTGCTTGCCAGGGTCTTCCTGAATGTAAGACATGCTATCATGCTAGCAGGTCACTCCTACTTTTTTGTCTCACTTGGTAGTACCTGTCTAATTCAGAATCTGGGACACTGGGCACTTTCATAGCAGGAGGCATTTTTTTCTTAATGTGGAAATCATCAAAGGCTACTCTCAACTATTCCAGATTTTGTTTTCTTTAATTTTGCAGAATCTCATGAAATTGGTCCTGGTTCATAGACAGATGCCAATAGTTAATTACATATTTCACATACTAGATCTTAAAATGAAACCATACCTCCTCCTGGGAGCCATTTGGAAATGAGGAAATATTTTTGGTTGTTAGTGTTGGGGTCTACTGGCATTGAAAGGAAGATGGCTAGGGATCCTATATGTCTTGTGATATGCAAGGCAATATTTCACAGGTAAGAACAGTCCCATCTAAAATGCCAAAAATGTTTCTGCCAAGAAATAAAAATTTAACTTTGTTGTTTATTGATTGATCAATTCAGCAAATATTTACTGAACACTACTGTATGGCAGACATTGTTCTAGGCATCAGGGATACAATGAATAACGTCTCTGTCCTTGTGAAGTGGAGTAATCTGGTGTCTCCTTGGTTTCAAGAGTTTGTTTAGGTGTGCTTTATTTTTATTTTGAATTCGGAGTTGGAAAACAATTGCACAGATGGCCTCTTAAGTACAAGGGAGACGGGTGACTGCCTTGCAGTATGAAGCACTTTATAAATTGTTTCCAGAGTGACTAAAAGTCATTAATTCCAATACTCGGTACATCTGAGGGACAGTGGGGGAAGAAAATCCATAAGACAGAAACACAAAGCATATTTTAATTCTTAGAATTAGGATTTAGTTCTGTGTTTTTAAAAATTATAAATACCAATAAAATTTTGCAAATATTGATTCTTAATTTATGATCAAAACCACTCTTGAAGCTCAGAATGTCTTAAATTAACAGCTACTACATTTATTAAATATTAAATATTAGCAATTATTGTATACTCAAATTTTTATTGCAATGATAGTATTTTTTAATATTTATTTTTAAATATTTTATTTATTTATTCATGAGAGACAGAGAGAGAAGCAGAAGGAGAGGCTGGCTCCCTGCAGAGCAGGAGCCCGATATGGGACTCAATCCCAGGACCCTGATCATGACCTGAGCCCAAGGCAGACACTTAGCTGCTTAGCCCCCCAGGCACCCTGAAGTGATAGTATTATCTCAATAAGAGTATTGACTAATCAAAAATGAGGAACATACAAGAATTTTACAATTCCCTAAAAAGAGGTGTTTTTTTTAACTTATTACTCTAAAAATGTATAAAAGGACTTTCAATTTAATATCAAATATGCTATTAAGGTGTACCTCATTTTAAACTTTTGCAATAGTTCTAGAAAGCTATACATAAGTGAATTCTTCACTCCAATAGTAATTTTTTATTGGTCTGTATTTTATTTTGAGAAATGTTTGATCTTCTGCTCTTATCCTACTGCTGATATTTTATCCTGTCTTTCCAGTGCCTGCATCTTACTCTGGATTCCCTCCCCCCCCCCAACTCAGCATGTTCTCAACTAAAATTATCATCTTACCTAACTAATTTCCCCTTCCCAACTATCATCTGGTGGGTAGTATCACTGTTCTCCCAGCACCTACACTCAACATTCAGTGATTCTCAGCTCCTCTCCTTCATGTATCCAAGCCTAACACCATAACTCATTATTCTTGCCTCTGAACACCAGCTCTCTGACACAAGAATCCTGACTTTAAATTTCAGATGGGTCCTAGAGAGGTCATTCCTCATGGCACTCCCCAGCCCTGATGAGAGGATGTGCAATACATAAGCCCATCTATAGCCCAAGAGGAGTGATATTTGGTTTTCTGGATAGCCTTATGTGCAACTTAAGAATAGACAGTGGGTTTTCAGAGCAGTCTGTAGTTTCTCCCTTCTAAAGAACTGGTGAGTGATTTTCACTGGCAACTCCAAGGAAATCATTTCAGAGCTGATGTTCTCTGAGCTCCCACTGCTCTTGCCCCAAAGAATCCGGTCTGTTCTGGAATGTCCAGTACTTGCCTCAAACCCTCATCAATAACTTGGTCACGGTTTGGTACTGTGCCCTTGCACTACAGTTCTATCCCTCTAACCTGTTCTGTGCATGTGTGCAGCACCTTCTCAAGGCCAGTGATGATGGAGCCACTGAAAAACTCTTTTGAGAGGAAAAGCCTCCTTCCCTTTGAAGTTCCAACTAAAAATTTATACTCAGTTTTGGCAACACTGTGACATGTCTTGTGTAGCACAATTGAACATCCTCCAGGCAACAGCTCATGTGACATTACCACTTAAGCACACTTGGTGGATAACACAATGTGGGCTCAGGCCACTATCACTTCTCTGCCCAACTGTGGTGACATATTTTTATCTGATATTGCTGCTCCTAGTCTTTTGTTCCTCTATAAGATGCACAGCATTTCAGAAGCAAATGTTGTTCTCATTAAATAAGCATCAATCCTGTTCTTTCTCTTCACAGAAAACTTAGCGGCTTTTGATTCCCTAACAAAATCCATCACACATTCCTTTCCCCTGGCATTTATGACTCTTCCTGATTCAGCTCCAATTTACCTTTACAATTTTACAATCCACTCTAAGTCAGAATCCACACTCAGACAGGTCCCTTTTGCTATGCCCCATGCATACCTTATAACTTCCTCTACTTGTTCTTTGCACACTCCTTCATGCATGTCTAGATTGCTCATCTTTTCTACTTACAATCACTAATAGTTATAACCTGGCTATCTTTGAGTCTCTACCATATTTTTAATTAAGTCTTCCTTGAATTTCCTCCTGGAAATGGCGTCTCAGTTATTTTAATGTTCCAAACATCTTGTTTGTATCTGTCACCGCTTGTATATAGCTAATTGTTAATACATGTCTTCAGGGATGTCAGATCCTTCAGGGTAAGGATCACGTTTTCCTTGTAGCATAGTTACTTGGGGAAAGGCTTAGGAGACATTTAATGAATGAATGAATGGATGAATGAATGAATTACAGTTGATGATTAAATAGAAAATCCTTTACTGAAGCAAGTAACTTCCTGCTAATTTAGACATTTTCTAAGGTTGCCTTTCATAACTAATATTTCTTAAAATGAAGCCCACCTATAATAGTTATCTGGAATCCATGGATATGTCATTCTTAATCAAATCTGAAAGCAGTGCCTAAGGCTCCATAGAGAGTAGCAATTCTTTTTTGCCTACCCCTGGAGTTGCCTTGACACAACTTGTAATAGGCTGTGACTGTACAACAAACTCAAAAGCTTCTGCATTTTAGCAACTTGTTAACAGGCGCCTGTTAGAATATACAGGATTCACTTTGAAGTGTATAATATTATTAATACAACTCCTGTGAATTAACATTATGACTAGGTGCGCATTGCAAATTAGATTCAGTTACCATCTTTCTGGCAAAGACTTTTTAAAATGTAGAACATAATAGAGTTTCAAGGCATTTTGGAAGTGAAATATACCAGAGTTTTTGATTTTTTCAAAGACAGTGTCATACCTAATGGAGGTCCAAGAGTGGATTCTATTCTGCTCACTGTACCCCTATAATAACTTTCTCCCTGCAAAGGCAGACTCAGGCTCTTATAAAAGAATGTCAGTTTACTTCAACTGTGCTAAGATTTTTTTAAAAAACAGGAGGTCATGTTCAGCTTGTGGCTTATGGGTGTCCCTGGTTCCCAACTTCTGCATTCATTTTCTTCCCACAGTTGGGGCAACTGAGGCATGCAGGCCTCAGACCATTTTTGGGGAAGCAATGATGAAGATTTGTCCTATGACTCTTAAAATCAGCATCAGTCATGCCTGCTTTGAGACTTATCCTGACCTCATGGACCACTGGATACTTTACATAGCTGTTAAATTGTTCTTCTTTACTTGAGTCCCACCTTCGTGACTTAGCTGCTCTTCTGAGGCAGGAGCCCATTTCTGTCCTGGGTTCTGGACACAGATCAAGCCCAATGGCATGGCCTTGCTTCCAATGACCAACTGTCCTAATGTCAGGTGCCTCATTTTTGCTCAGGCTTCTGAGGGCTAATCTCAGTATCTTCATTGTATGCTCTCTAGCTCTCTAAAGCCAACTGTGTGCTTAAGCCTGCTCTCCCTTGCATGCTGGGACTTCCAGCCTCCCAATACCTGCTACTGATTCTGACCTTTCTTCTTCAGGCACTCTTATCAGGACCCTTTGTCTCTGAGCCAGATCCTTCCTTCAGGGGGAGCTATTTCCCTAGGGCTTCCCTAGATCCTTATGAGTGAGACTTGATAGGCCCACCCAGTCAGACCCACCATGTACATACCTAGATCTGAACCATTTTATGAAACTCATGCCAAGCCTGATTATCTATTGCATCATATATTGCCTATATGATGCAAAAGATTTGCACATCTCTTGAAATGAGGGATATATTTATATCATCTCCTCTTCAGTCACAGTTTTATGTATTTTCATTGGGTTTTTGTATATATTTTGTCATTAATAAAAATAAAGCAGAGGATGCTGGTCTGATTACTTTTCAGCATCACTCAAAGACTGATGAAAAGACTACCTGTGTTTTCTTACTATATTTTTAGGGTCCCAGTCCCTTTAGTCTGGGAAAGATTTTGTTCTGAAAATATTCATGAATTCATAAATAGGTGCATCCATTCATGGTGAACTGTGATAAATATTCAGTTTACATTTCTATTATTATGGGAATCTTTTTTCTTTTAATTTGAGTTAAAGCAAATGTATTTTATCATATGAAATTCAAGTTGAGCCTTCTGTGTATCATAGGTCTGCAGATTTTAAACATAATATGGTTATGCAAATATATTACTGTTTATATCTTGTCAATCATGTTCTAATCAATAACAATTTATTTTTAAAATATTGAGATTTCAAGAAAAAATGTACAAAAAACCCACTAATATAGATTAGCTGGAAGTTCTTTGCTGCTTTGGATATTGATTGGTTATTTAGTATTTCATTAGAACTTGGGGGAATTAACTGTGGTATGAATTTATTTTGTTACTTAACATTGTTGACTTGTAAATGCAGAGCTGATAGTTTTTATTATTTATTTGTTTATTTAGAGAGTGCATGAGTGGTGGGGGAGGGGCAGAGGAAGAGAGAGAGAGAGAGAGAACCTTAAGCAGGCTCCACACTCAGCATGGAGCCCTACGTGGAGCTTGATCTCACTACCCTGAGCTCATGACCTGAGCTGAAATCAAGAGTCAGATGCTCAACCTACTGAGCCATCCAGGTACCTCTGCTGATAGTTATTGAGACTATATTTCAAAAGTATATACATATATACTTTTGCATGCAAAAAGTTCAAGTTGATTTCACCTCTTCTAGCCTAAAGGCCAGAAAGCAATACATAGATCTCCAATTTGGATACTGGATCTGACAGAGACAATTAACTGTCCTCCAAGATTTATGTTCCAACTTTCAGAGGACAGAATCATCACTGACAAGTGTCTGCCCAGTAAAGATGTCACTTCCCAGGCTTTGTTACATTTAGACAGGTTTAATATTAGTTCTCACCAATGAAATGTGAACAGAAGTGATGTATATCACGTTCAAGAAAAATTATTTAAAAAAGAAAGTGTGCAGCAGCTAATAGATTAAACACATTTGTGGTATGGTCATACAGTAGAATACCATTCAGCAGTATGAAGGGAAGAACTCCTGGTTTATGCAACAAAATGAGTTTCAGAATACTGTGTTGAGCAGAAGAAGCCAAACACTAAAGAATGCATATTGTATAATTCTATTTATATGAAGCCCAAGAATAGACAAAACTAACCAATGGTGTTAGATATCAGAAAGTAGTTGCCTGGGAGAGGATGATGGATTGACTGGACAAGGGAATTTTCTGGGTATGGGAAATGATTGACACCTTGTTTTGGATGGTGATTATTACAAAGATGTACCAATTGTCAAAACTCATTGAACTGAACACTTAAGATCTGATCATTTGTGTATGTAAATTAGACACCAATAAAAGGAAGACATACTCTTTCTGCTCTTTCTTAACCCAATTTCTAACTCAATAGTCCTCAGCCAGAAGCAGTTTTATCCCCCAGGGGGCACTTGACAATATTTGGAGGCATATTTGATTGTCATGCTTCTGGAATCTGGCTGATAGTGCCCTATGATGCTTCTAAACACCTTTCTGTGCACAGGATAGCCCTCCACAACAGAGCATTGTTCTAAAATGCCAATAGTGTCAAAGTTGAGAAACTCGACTTTAACTGAATGCAAATGGCTCTGAGTCCTTTAGAGAAAGATGAACCCACAAGATGGAAAACTAGTGGATACCCACTGGCCTAAAATACCAGCACTGAATGTTGTATGAGCAAGAAATAATTTTTTACTATGTTATGGTATTGAAATATTAGGGTTTGTTTGTTTTAGTGGTAATATTACCTTAATATTTCATACTTCCAAATTTTGATACTAAGAATAGTATTTATTGCAATGTCTCCTTTATTAAGAGACATGAATGAAATTTATCTGAAGTCTTAATATCAAGAAAATCTCTTCTGCCTCTAAACCGTTACTGTGATTTTATCTCATGGAGGTTGTCAATCTTATAACTTACTCTATTTCCTTTCAACATACAAAGAGCTTAGTACGGAATTTTTAGGTGACTTTTCTAGCAATTCTCCAGGAACATATGGTTTACATTTCTACATGTTCTCCTTACCTCTATCATTAATGTTTTCCTCCCTTTATTATCTGCCAGCACCAATTCCCATGACTACTTATTTTTCCTTTTGGTATTTGGGTTTTTTAAAAGTGAGCTCATATTCTTTGTGTAAAAATACAACTTATAAATATAAAAAACATATAAATAAAATATTTATTCAAATACCCAGTGTCCCTTTCTTCAAGATTTTGAATTAATAATGGCTTTTGTATCCTGGACCTTGAAGAGATTTTTACCTTAACCTCTTGAGGTCCAGAGAGATAAAATAATGTACTCAAGTTCATGGTGATGTTTCATGAAACTATATTTAAAATACAAAGTATTCTCCACTGTATATATGAAGTTCTGTACTTTATATCTGGCATGCAGCTTGCTCATCACTAATTAGACATACCTTGTGAGTTATTCTTCTAGTGGTGAAAAGGGATTCATGCCAACCTGTAGCTGACATTGTTGGTTGTCTACTCAATATCTATCTTCCCTTTTCTTTTTCCTTCTGGCAGAGCCCTCATATTTTTCACATCAGGGCCCTTCTCAGTTAAGCCATAAGCTTTAGGGGAGAAAGACATCTATCCCAGCTCTAAGGGCTCAGACTTCGTTGGAGTAAGCAGTGGCTCTTGTGTCCTTGTCAGTCATTGGTTTAATATGGTAGCATATGGTGCTGTGCTGGCTACTGAGATACAAGGCAAGACAGCTGGAGGGTAGGGATGGCAGTTATGGGAATAGATTCACTCAATCTTAAAAATAGACTTGAGAAGATTGTTCTGCTGCTGGACATTGCTGTGTCAGCATGAGATGACTGGAACTCTAGCCGCCACCTTAGGACCTTAAGGAGAGGTAGCCTGAAGCATGAATCAGACAGGCTATGCATGGCAAGCCAGAAAGATCAAAATAACCCAAGTACTTATTGAGCTACTAAGCCACTAACAAAACTAACCCAGGAGCTAAATGACTGCTTGACTTATTATATGAGAAAACAAATTCCTTAGAATAAAAAAAGTCCTTGTAGGGTTTTCTTTAATTTGCAGTTAAAGATATCCTTCCAAAATATCTTTTTCTACATTTCTGATGAGCTAGGTTAGCCTTAAAATTTATAAAGGTTCTATTGGAGGCCAGTGTGAAATCCAGGAAATGAACTAGAGAATGGAAAGCTTCACTTTAATCAGAGCATGCTCTAAGAAGCTGACCTCACTAGCCAAGCACCTTAGACAGGGTTAGCAAACTTCTTCTATAAAGGGTCAAGAGGTAAGCGTTTGAAGTTTTGAGAGCCATTTGACTTCCATTGCAACTACTCAACCATTGCTGTTGTAGTGAAAAAGCAGCCATAGACAACACATAAGCAAATGAGTGTCTGTTCTCCAGTAAAACTTTGTTTAACAAGGCAGGCAGTGGGCCAGATTTGGGCTGGCCATAGTCTGTCCATCTGTGACCTAATATACATTCTCAGACTGCCAGGGATGCTCAGGGCTGATGGGGCCCTGAACAGTTCACTATGTGTGACCACCTGCCTGACTCTCATTTTCTCTCTGGTACACTTGAATTGGGTGTCCTCTGGGAAAGAGTCATCTGCAATAAGATGTTGGAAAGGTGGAAAGTCAAGAGAGAAAATGGATAAGAGATTAATATCATTGACAGTCTACTTAATCAGTTACTGAATAATTGATGGTTAGCTACATTTTTTGAAACCATTTGTCTAGAAAAGCCCATGAACTTGATGGCACTGAATGAATGAAAAAAGATGCATCTGAGCAGTTTGCTCCAGTCCATCTGCTTTAACACACAACCTCTTTGACCAAATAAAGGCAACATGATTAGCCTTCAGGGTTTGCACAACGGTCGGTGCATTTGGGTAGCCTGCAAGGATGTTGTTCTAATTAGGGAAATGGGAAAGATTTTATTTCTGAAAGTGCTCATCTGTCACATTTAGCCAATGTACTATTTAAACATATTTACAGGTATCTATAATAATGAACTCTGTCAAAAACAACATGGGGTAGTGGAAAGCTGATGAAAGATTGGTGTAGGAAAGTACCATGGATGGGTATCTGTTGAAAAAAAGAGAGAAAAAGGAGAACAGAAATTGGAGTATGCCAGCTTAGACTGTATATTGTATCACTGTATAGTGATAAATATTATAAAATATTATCAAAATTATATGATTATGTAATTGCATGGTCAGGAGGATGTTCATTGACTTTATAAAGCCCTTCTCTTATCTCTCATTCTCCCTGTTTCTTTAAATGCAATGCTCTGACAGTAGGTAGAAATGAAATCATGATTTTAAAGGAGTTCCCCAGTGTACATAGCCCCAGGGTGAAAGCCACCCAAAGGATGGTTGGGTGGATCCTCCCCTGTGATGGCAGCTCAGAATCAGCAAGATCTGTGTATCTCTGATTGCACAAGCAATGGCTCCTTGCACCCATTTAATAGAGCAGTATATATTGTGTAATGCTAATGTATGCTGCCATGAGATATTTATTTCCAGCTCCTTTGCAGATTCTAGTTAATACAAACACACACAAGAAGAAAACAGAACCAAAGATACTGCCCCGTAAGAAGCACCTCAGGAAAGATGTTACATTAGGTTTGTTTCTAATTAGGTCCTCTTTGCCTCTTTGGGGATTGAGTGAACACAATCATTACAAGACATGAATCTCTCTAACTCTTCCGTATCACTCTCCCCACAGTCTGTTTGCCACTTTACAATTAATTGAAAAACCTATGCTTTTAAGTTGCTGCCAGGTGACTTAGCAGGAATTAACACACTTACAGGTGTCTCAGGAAGTGCAACTCTAATGCCTGATGATTCTGAAGTGACTTCCCTCTTGAGTGTTCTCCCTGCAGCTTGGCTCCTAGCTGGTTCTCTCGGAAAGTGGCCCACTTGCAAGTCAGGTGAAGATGAATCATCATGCCAGCTTTATTAGTGGAAATATGGATGGATTAAACAAGAAGTATTATCTTGACTAGCAATCCTTCAAATTAGTACAGCTCTTTTGCTGATGAGCATGGAGGGCTGTGAGTACAAGCTTCCCCTCTCATCCTAGGTCTTGAGCCCCTCTTTGTCCTGGCTCCTGCCTACCTGTCCACCTCATCTCCTCCCTCAAGTACCCTACTCTGCGTTTCTTCCCTTTTCCAGATGGTGCCATCTCCTTTCTCATCTCCACATTTCACAGGTTTGGCAAAGTCTCACCCATCCTTCAAAATTCATCTTAAATATTTCTTCTTGGGGTGTCTGGGTAGCTCAGTCAGTTGGTTCTTGATTTTGGCTCAGGTCATAATCTCAGATCCTGAGATTGAACCCTGTGTCAGGCTCAGTACCCAGTGAGGAGTCTGCTTCTCTCCTTCTCCCTCTTCCTCTCCTCTTCCCCCTTCATATCAATCAATCAATCAATCAATCAACCAACCAATCAATCAATCTTTTAAAAAAGTTTCTTCCTCCAAGAAGGCCCCAGCTCTCTTAGGAAGAGTTATTCTGTCTGCTGTGCCTCCCCTTGTCTGTGATAGAACATATCACATATTGAAATCAACTTATCCAGGTGTGTGTTATTCTCCCTCCTTTTCTGGCAGGTTTCTGAAGGTCAGAGCCTGTATCTTATTCATCTTTGAAGTCTAGCAATAGTAGAAAATTAATAAATAGCTGCAAGTGTGTCAGACAACTGAAAAGCTAGATGCCATCTTAAAACATTGTCTAATGATGTACTGATCTTCAAAACAGATTAGGACAAAATCAAACTTTTTTTTTTGGAAGGCTGACAGCCTTCACCTGTGTGTAAGATAAGCTTTAAATACTATTCAAAGCCACAGAAGTAATTTTATACCTTGATTCCTGTGGGACTTAGGTCCACCATTGATACCACATCTGGCTCCATGCAGAGTTTTGTCATCCCTTCCCCTGCATCCTATCTGGATTACATCACCAGGGAGTTCCTGGAATGTGGTCAGTCTATCTGTTTTCCCATGGTTCTCTCTCCCAGGGTGACTCGACTGGGCAGAGAACTGAGAAGAAGAGGAAGCGGCTTTTGTACAGAGAAGTCTAAGTATAGAGAAGACAATCACCCAGAGGACAGGAGAACCCTGAACTGTAAATGAAGCAGGGTAG
Organism: Canis lupus dingo; assembly: GCF_003254725.2. Classification (NCBI taxonomy): domain Eukaryota; kingdom Metazoa; phylum Chordata; class Mammalia; order Carnivora; family Canidae; genus Canis; species Canis lupus. The sequence continues at coordinate 25,684,735 of NC_064258.1, forward strand.
CTAATCTGGCCCTTTGGGGAACAGTGTGAGCTGAGTGTGATGTGAAGGGGCACCTGCCACAGGGGCTTTAGGAGACTGCTCTACACATGGGAGGGTGACAGGCATTTATCAGAGTGCACTTTTAGATGTAACATTTTAGGACGTTTCACTGCCCACCCAGAGCACTGTCCCCCTTTCCACTAGCAGTGGAAAAGTTTGCCTTTCTTCAAGACAAAGGGCAAATATCGAGTGCCTAACCCTGGCCCTCCTCAGGAGTCACCAAAGTATTAATGTATTGTGTTTCAATAATTCATTTGTGAATCTGTTGCCTGGAGTTTGGAACCTTTTTTTTTTAGCTTTTTTTTAAAAGATCTTATTTATTTATTCACAAGAGACACAGGCAGAGGGAGAAGCAGGCTCCATGCAGGGAGCCTGATGTGGGACTCGATCCTGGGACTCCAGGATCACGCCCTGAGCCAAAGGCAGGCTCTAAACCACTGAGCCACCCAGGGATCCCAGTTTGGAACCTTTTATCCATAGAACTAATACTCTAAAAGCTGGTTAAATTTCCACTTGATTTACTAATCCTCATTAGCCCATTATGTACCTGGGGCCGGGAATCAATAGAACATTTTCAACTACACCTAACCAATCTCTACAATATGCTTTCTGTGAGGAGACACATTTTGGACTTCATATTGGGATGCTCATTCTCCCCTCCTTCTCTGTCTTGACTCAGGAGCTTCTAGGCCCTTGGTATTCATAGGCAACGTTCTGAAGGCTACAATCTGAAGTCCTGGGTAGTTTCCCATGGTTCTAATAAGCCACACTTTTGCTACTGCATTCAAAGATGTTTCTCCATCTCTATCTTCTCCTTGAGTGAAAATGCACTTGGAGAGTCAGTCAGGTGGGGAAGAAATGGCCTTGTCCCTGTGGTGGGGTGGGGCCTCCAACTCTGTGTTCTTCATGTGGGCCATTCTTGTGTAAAGAGTGTATATATTGGGGGCTAGGAGAACAATTTTATGAGCATATGAGTGTGCAAGTACATGTGCATGTATGTGCTCACGTGTGCATGGGCTCACAGGTCAAGATGGATGGAAACAGTGTTGACTTCCTTGTGCTAATTTGATCTACATGTAGATTCCCATCATTCCATTGATGAGTCCTTCAGCCTACTACATTTCTCCTTAATTGTCTCCTCCTGCTCTTGGCCAGAGAGGGTTTTTTGTTGATGTGCTGAGTCTGGCTTTTCCTCTTAGGGTTTCATCATGTAGTTTTATTTTTGCATATCACAGAGAAACAAGAGAATGATTTATATATGACTTTATTATGTCTAATGACATTTTACTTATGGACACATTTAGGACTTTCTATAAAGAAAAGCAGAGAATGCTACAAAAACATCATTTCAAGCATAAGAAGAGGTGGGGAAGTGGCTTTAAAATATTTGTGATCTGATTGTGTTCTTATCTGGTTTTAAATACGAGTTTCCTGCCCCCTAAGATGCTTCTAGCTAATAGTTCTAAAATGCAGACACATGGTTTGACTTTAAGATAAAGCTGTATGGTTCAGGAAACCTCTAACCTCAATGTCACCTTAAGTCTTAAAAATAGCTTTCTCATGACATTTGCTATTCTGCCTCTGAGCCTGTCTCTCCACTCTCTCCCCTCATTCAGATTGTGGTGTCAGGAGATGGGGACTTCTAAAAGAGTTTACACAATAATTCTGAAATTTTGTCTGGTCTGTGACCTAGTTGGCCATTGATGTCATACTCCCTGTCATCTTTTTCCTGTAATTCAAATGGATGATGACAGCAGAGGTGGCAGATGATGCAAGTGCTTCTGATTTTAGACAAATGCCTGTGTTCATACAAAGGAGTCATAGCACTTTCTAGAAAGTTAAAAAAAAATTATTAAGCAAAGTTTGGGGACAAGTGTCCCACCCCTGCTTGGTGCACTAATCCTAGTGCCATTCATGCTCAACAATGCTGATTGACACCATCCATGGTGACAAAAGTCACCTAAATGAGATTGCTTTAATATGGATCATTCATGGTATTGGTGTTTCCAAACACATTTTTGAAGCTAAATAATATTGCCAAGAAGTTGATAAGTATGTTCAGATGCAGACATTCATCCTTACTTTCGAATTAGGGAAAGATGAATCCATTGTTGACCTACACTCATGGGAGGCAGAAGATTACATAGATGGTTGCTTGGTCCTGCTGTGGAAGACACACCAGAACTCTCTCCAGGGCTTGGCACCCAGCCAGAATTAGCCTTGAGGAAGGATGGAGCTGCTGAGGGGTGTGGGGGTTTGTGCCCTATGCTCATGGGAGAGCAGCACATAAGGCTTTGAGTATCTTCTCCATGTGACTTGCTACCTGTTCAATTATATTTTTTCCATTGCTTTCTTTTTATTTTTTTTCTATTTTTTTATGCTGACAAATTTTATATTTTAGTTAAATTATTTTTTTCTCTAATGCATTGCCATTGAACTCTTATGCCAACTTATTAATTTAAAAAAGATAAAAAGAAAAAAAACATCACTTTCATACGATGCATTTAAGAAGGGCCCCTGAGTTGTTTTGTTTTCTTTTGTTTTTGGACCTGCGCCATTTCCTATCAGGGCGGTTAGTATAAAGTACCTCCAATAATTAGACTTGAGTAATTTTTTTTTTCCATTTCTAAGATTCTGTGTCAATGTCACAGTTGAACCTTAGGAAATATGTGTGTGTGTGTGTGTGTGTGTGTGTGTGTGTGTATGTGTGTGTGAGAGAGAGATATTTAGAGGAAAAATATTAGAGCTTGAATTCACAGGAATGTGACAGATAATTGCTTCCACTCGGGAAGCCATTTTCTTATACCCCCAGAAACCATATCTTTAGAGCTGCCCTGAGGACAACGGTATGGGTGGGCTGTTTGGGAACTTTACTTTTGGCTAAAGGTTTTGTTTTTCTCTGAGCCTGTCTCTCTCTCTTGTCCTGTCCTTGTTATAGAGGTGAATCCCCTGAGATAGGAAGTGGGAGGCCAGTGAGTAGCTGACTGTACAGGAGGTTTGTCAAGACTGTCCTATCCAAGGAATCATGAGGGATTTCTGTTTCTCCCACCTTTCCCCAGATATTTGTCGTACTGTGGCCTTTGAATAAGCTGGTAATTAAAATAAATAAATAAATAAATAAATAAATAAATAAATAAATAAATAATTACAGTCTCCTAAACTATTTGTTGTTCCAGCCATTCTGGAAGTATTGTTACAAAACTGTCCCCACAACAAATGTGCTTACTTTTGTCTTCAG